>NW_024609857.1:1200000-1800000 GCF_016920785.2 Ixodes scapularis | reverse complement strand
TATTTATTTTATTAAGGCACAACAAGGAAGTGGGCCGGTTGCGGTAACGCGGATTAAATATAAATCGCTTTCCTTCGAGGATTTGGACAGCTTTTGGAGTCCTCCCGGCAAAAAGGACACTCCCCAGAGAACTGCTTGTCTGTTCATTTCTTGTGTGTTTGTAAGAACAGGAGCTCTTACACTCACAGATTAGTATTTGATTCGGACTGTACGTTATCAACGTTTCTGCCTCCTGATATGTGCGTGTATAACTTAATTCGTGGTGGTTAACATCGGACTGTTTTATGGCACGATGCTTCGTTTTATTACTTGTTGTCGAGTACGTGGAAGAAGTTGTCTTCCGGATAGAGTTCTCTACTTCGCCGCATTTTCAGAGAACGGTATTTATTGCCTCTAGCATTTTCTTTTCATCACGCCGGGTATTGTGACCACTGACAGCTTGAGGAGTGCGGGGCGGGGCTTATTATGTTTGCGCTTTGTGATTGGTTCTCCTCTAATGCTGCCATCTCATTGGCCGAGGACCGTTAATGAGATACTCGAGACCAGTGTTGCGGAGTTGAAACTCCGGAGTTGGAATGATTCCGGAATCATTTCGCCCTTCCGCAACCCCGGAATAAAATGAGAATGGAATTATGTGCATTTTACCCGGAATGGAGTGGGAATGGAATAAGCTCTGTTCTTAGGTGAGCTGCGTCGATGTGGTCAATGGGGCGTTTGAAGCCGCATCATTGCACTTCAGGTAACTGACAGCTTAGTTATCTGACCGGCTTATGTTCCTTCTGGGATAAAAGCGGCACGCCCCAGTGAAGCAACTAAAACTGTAGAGTTGGAGGCGGACAAGGTCTCCCTCCTGGTGCCGCAAGACGCGACGCTAAAGGAACGAGTCGTACGCCACCAGGCAGGGACAGTGCCACACTGCTCGCGTTTCTTGGATGCGTGACTCTTCACTTAAAATGCATGTACACACTAAAAAATGCCTGCGCGTCTGCTCACCCGCAAAACACTCAAAGAGCGAATCTCCGCGATCTACGAAATCAGCTCAGCGAACGATGGGGCGGAACATCCGTTTAGACCTAAAAACGAAGTCTGCGCTGTAACATTACGCAATGCAAAGCGTCATGCTTGCATTGCGTAATGCCACAGCACAGACTTCATTGTTCCGCCCATCATTCGCTGTGCTGATTTCGTAGATCGCACAGATTGGCTCTTCGAGTGTTTTGCGGGTAAGTAGACGCGCAGGCATTTCTTAGAGTATCCTACTAGTAAATATATATATACGATTATTTCGTAAAAAAAACGGTGGTTCGAAGTTTTGCCGCGTGTTAAGAGCCTTTTACGTTTGGTAGCGCGACCGATATCTGCAGTGCCACCATACCTATATTTCCGGCAGCGCTATGTGCGACCACCGGTCGGCTTTGTAAAATCAATGCTTTCGGGTCGAGTTTTGCATATGTTTGCAGTTGTCTACGCGTTCGATAACCCCAGCTTTCTGCTGACGTTATTTACCGGCAACTTAATGTAGCTGTCAAGCGCCATCTTTCACGCTGGGGAATCAGAGGAATGGAATGAAACGGTTTAGCCATTCCAGAATTGGGAATGGGCCCAGTTTTTTTTATTTCTAGGAGTTCAAAAGGAATGGAATTATCGGAAAACATAATTCCCTGAAATGGAGCCAGAATGGAATGGGGGTGCTCCTTCCGAGATAGTGCTCGGGACGCGCTATGCCCTGCAATAGTCACTCTCAGTGACTATTGAGTGCGATGAATATATCTAAATGCTGGTTTACATAGCAACTTTTTTTACGTTTCCTTACCTCACGTATAAGTCACCGAAACATCCGAGTTTCGAATGTCGCGTGCCAGGCTATCGCATTGAACTTGTAGCCACGCTTCCTATGAATCACAGATGTCCTGGTGACCTGTAGCGCAAACAGATGCAAGCTTTCGTTGCGTAAGGTAACGTAAGAAAGCACAGTGTAAACCAGCCTCGGGAAAAAAAAATGAAAGGGGCCATGAAACGAATTTTGGGCTGGGATAAATGATTTTAAATTGGGACTTTACTAATCGCATATCGTTTAGTTGACCAAAAGGAAGGAAAGCAAATCTAAAAGCCATGTGCCCGCGCCTATGTCCTTGCCTTTGCTGCACCCAACTCCTGAGACAGACTATAGGCTCAATTCCCACCCCTGGCCGTTTTGATCTGGATGAGCATCGTACCGGCGTGTGGTCGTGCATCGCCACTGCGCAATGCACGTTAAAGACCCCAGGCTAGCGGTTGTTCTGCATTGGCTAAATTTTTCATCCACAGCCGAGACACCAGATGCCCGTTGGGTTTGACCAACTTCCGGCTGTATAAACATGCACACAACGTTATTATTATTGGACTTAGTCTGGATAATAGTTGCACACAGTGGTTAAAAAAAATGCAATCGTCAGTCAGAGACAGCGAGCCAGAGAAGCTAGGTTCTTGGTGATCGACCGAGACAGTGATATAAATACGTACGTAACCAACACAATAACTGAGCCATGTTTAAGGCTTCCCTGTTTGTACATACTCCCTCAATTGTGGGCATTCATCTTCAACACTGATAACTTTAGAAACAGCAATTTACGCGCAAATATTAGTACAGCAGAGAAAGCAATAAACCGTGCATTCAGTCGAAGCTCAACCCCCAGTGCATGCGTCCTTCCCTCGATAAGAGCTCCGCGCCTCGCGAGCCTGCACAGCCAAAGCTCACCGAAAGGCAACTAGTGCGTGTTGGAGGCGAGGCTTACGCTGAATGTTTTAACATATTTGCTTCTCATTCCAAATGTGAACACCGGCTTAAAAGCAACGGTTGATTTTCCTCCGCTCGCCGCCGTAATTTCGGTTCCCAGTGTTTACGTGCCTTCCGACCGCGCATAAAACGAGAACAAACGAAACTAGTTTGTGCCCGTGGTGCCGTCGACCCGGCTATTTGTTAACCAGGCCCGTCGTTAGAGCGTTTGATGTCGACTCACTGCTCCAGCCGACGCCTCCGAGGACTCACGCGTGCTCGCGAGGTTGGAGCGCGCACCCTTCGTCTGAACAAAGTCGAGCAACTGTGAACCATCGACGAAGCTTCGTTCCCCTTCCGAATCCGGCCTTCATTAGCGAGAAAGGCGTCCTCATTCTGCTCGGCAGAGTTCCTTGGGGACCTCGTAATTCCCCCGCTCGATTCTTTTCTTTCATGTGCGTGTGTGTGTGTAAAGGGGGGGGGGGGGGGGGGGGCACCGTGTTTGTCTGAGGACACGAGCTGCTGAAATTTTTACATTGACTTTCTTTCTCTTTTTATTTGTTTCAAAGGTTTCAAACTTAATGCCCTTATCCGCGATGTGGATGTGGTTTGTTTAAAACTAATAAGCTTTAAACAGGGTAGAATTTTTATTCGCCCGCACGGAAGTCTGCAACGCAAAAACACACACAAAAAAAAAAAAAAAAACGGGGACGAACGTGATAGTTGCAAAGTTGCACATAGCTTCTCTTTCTTTTCTTTTTTCCTTTTTTTTTTCACGTCAGCTTACATTGACCTTTTGAGGGTTCGAGTGCGAATTCCAATCTTTGCCTGCATTACAAACGTAGTTGATGTTTCGCAGAACACCACAGATGTAGCTTCCGGCGTGTAGTGATAGTTAGCTCCGTTACGATATCAAACAATAACCACCAGATCCCCCCCTTACCCTCTTCCACCAAAAAGATTTTAAAAAATTTTGAATTTTGGTCGAAATATATTTTGGAGCCGATTCGAGAAAAGGTGTACGGCGGCGCAGGACGGGGCTGCCCGATCCCGAGCAGTGCCCACCGAAGCCCCGGCCGCGGCCAATCGATCTCGGTCCGAGGCAGTCCCGGCCCGTGAGCCACGGGGGATCGACGCCTTCCTTCCGGCAGAGCACGCGGCCGGCCGGTTTCAGTCAATGCAGGCGGCGGACGAACGAGCCGGCGGCGGCCCGCCATAAAAGAAACCCGCGTTCGCTCTGCGGTCGTTTCGGTTCGGGTCGTTAAGAGCTGGACCAATAAAACCAGCGCACTGCGAGACCCCACGACGCTTGCGGGGCGCCACGGGAGGGTCACCCATCAGCGGCCCTCGGGGTTTGGCCTCGCGCCGAAACGCGAATCTTGCCCCCCCCCCCCCCCCCCCTTTTTTTTTTTTTATGGCTCCATATCTGTCACGTATAACTTAGAAAATGCCCCGGGCTTTCTGAAACGCGCAGAAAAATAAAAAAAAAAAAAAAGGAACGTGAGTTCCTTCTGCCGCAAAGTACGGGTATATTGAATATTACACCAGAAGAGCAGGAAATACAGAATCCAACAGCCGTGCTTACTCGGTGAATAACTTCCTGAGTGTATGCTTCATCGGAATGCACTTGAAACACGGGCAGCGAGATGGGCGATCCGCTTTGGGCTCACACCCACGGAGGCAAAACGGGTGGACGACTTTTCGGCCCAAACACACCCTCGGAACGTGATGGTGATTTATCGTCTCCCAAGTTCGAATCGATTCAATAAAGACCGACGGTCAAGCACTCGAGCGCATCACTGTGCAATTAGGCACTCCGGTCTTCTGCGTTCCTCGAAGAAAGATTCCGGAGTTTGACCGGAAAATATTGCCTTTGCTTGACTCGCGCTGCGTTAATGGAAGCGTTGTTCAGCTGTCTACACGCAAAGGACGTGCGCTCTACGAGGCCCAACTGAGCCTTGGTCCGTTCCCTGCGCAGGGACGAAGGCCCCGGTGCCCACCGGTGTCCCCTGTGCCAGAACACGGATCTGAACCTGGAGGCCGGCTGCCGCTGCGTCGACTGCGGTCGCGTCGCCTGCCAGCGGTGCGGGGCGGCCGTGCCGCAGCCGGACGGAAAGGTGCGTCTATGTCTGTGGGGTATATGCTGGCTCACGCGGATCCATTGCACTAAAACGAGCCTGCAAAAAGGGGGCCTGCACATGGAAATCTCAAACTTTCTCGCACTTACAGTAACAGGGGTAGCCTTGCCGTATTAAATTTCAAGGTGTAGTTATTTTTGTGGAAGAAAGGGGAGCAACGAATTTGCTACAGTCAGCGTTTGGCTCGTTCGCAGACGACCGAATTAGCGATGTTATTAACTTGTGGCACCCATCGGGAGATGACGCCACAAGTTAATATCGTCGCTAACACGGCTGTCTGCGAACGCGCCGAACGCTGACTTTGGCAAGTTTGTTGCTCTTGTTTTTTTAAAGGGAAAGAACTTCGCCTTGAAGTTTAGCGCGGTAAGACTGATTTATTCAGTGCACACTCTGTGAGAGTTTGAGCTTTCTATGTGAAGGCGCCGATATTCCCGGTTCGTTTTAGAGCGTTAGATCCGCTTGCGGCACCTTATAGGCCTCCTGCGCCTCCCAGGGGTCGTTACGAAAAGGGACTTGTTAAGACTTGTTTTGGGAAGTAAAAACTTTAGCGTCTCAAAGTGTCTCACATATAGAAGTGCAGCTGCCCTGGCGCAGAACGCGATCACGAGGAAAAATACAAAGAGACAATAAAAATTCGAACGCCGTCGAAGCACAGGTCAAGCTAAGACGCTAAGCACCTTTTCCGCAAGGGCGCAGCCATCTTCTAATGTCGTCCCTTCTGGTACGCGTTAAAACATCGTTTTGGCCTTTCCACGCCGCGGGAAGGCGTTCACGAATGATGCGTGTTTGTCACACATTTTTGTTTCGCCTCGCCTATATTTTTTCGCGTATTCCAGGTTGAAATGTTTGATTATTTTTTTCCTCCCGCATTCCAGATTCGAAACCTACGTCACTCAGAACGAAAAGAAATGAAACTCGTCTAAGTGCGTGAGCTACGTGAGCCAAAAGAAGCCGTTCACACGTTTAAATGTAAAAGTAAGAAATACGTTGGGATTAACGATATTTACGACGCCAATAGGCCGATCTCACCAGCCAGTTTGACTAAGGCACCGCTGCCGCAATGCATCGAGGGGACTTTAGTCTTTAGGCACGTGGGACAACCTCGCTGGAGCTCTGCGCGTGTAGAGCACGAGATGGCACGAGTCCTCTCATGCACTGCCGTCTGCCTTCTGTGAACTAAAGTTATGGCGGCGTCACGGATGCGCCGAACGCTTAGTGAGATCGGTCTATTGTTCTTACGTCGCAACGCAGAGAAAAGAGACGCGTACCCTAGCGGTGGTGGCATGAATCTGGCACTTTCTATTGTCTTGCGGTGTTTAATCTAACCGACGTCGAACGTCGAAAGGTCTTTTTACGGTCTTGAGCACTACACAGAAAAAAAAAAAAAAAAAAACTCAGCAAAGATGCCATAAGTAGTGCGAAGCCCGATCACGTGAGCTTGTACTACCCAAAATGAGAGCTCTACAGTTTGTTCAAAGTGCCAGTGCAAGAAGCTTATAGATCTATAGCGCGGTGCTTTTGAAACTAAAGCCACCGTTACTGATCTGTGCATATCTCACAGAGATGCTGAGCAACTAAATATTACAAATTTACAAAATAAATTTATCGCTTGCGAGAAGCAGCGTAGGCTCCGTAGCGTGACTCTAATTTACCTGGGCTGTCCTCTTTTTATTAGGCTGGTGCCGCACTTCGCGACACCAAACCTTGCGTTTTACAGGAAAAGAAGAAGTAGCGTGTGATAAAACGGAGGCGAAGCATCAGTCAAAGTTAGGAACTGGTTCCAGAACAAGTTCTTTCACGCGTTCGAGCTTTAAAAAAAAAAAAAAGAAAGATTCGTGCGACAAAATTATCCGAAGAATCCACTCAAACTCGTGTGATGTACCGCGTGCGCGGTTCTTCGGACAATATTTCTATCTCTATCTCTTACGTTCTTGCTCTATTTTATCTCTCTTTTTATTTCTCTTTCTCCACCTCTCTATCTTTATGTCGTGAAAAGTATACCTGAGTTTAAAAAAAATGTTCCACATGTTCGCCGCTTGGTAGCGTTACATTTTTAGTGTGAGTTCTAAAACCCCGCTTCATTATATTTTTAAACAAAACTATAGATCGTTACATTATGCGCCAAGACATGCAATCCGAAGTTAGGTTACTTTTTTTTTTGTAGGAACCAGATATTAACTGACTAATCAACGTATTCGATGGAATCGTTTGATCCCCTTTGAGCTGTATGCGAAAACAAGGTCATACAAGAAATTTTTCTCATTTTATTCCTAAGGATTTTATAGCAAACTCAGTCGGGTTGATTGTGATGTCTCGTCAAGAGGAACATTTTAGAAAGCGCGGTTTTATCGCATCGAGAATTTCCGTAACAGCACGCCCTTCGGAAGCGTCGCGTGCACTTGAGAACCTAGTTTAATGCCTTGTAAAACATTCTAATCTCGAAGACAGCAAATTGGTTTTCTGGATGTTATCTGTTCGCTTTATGGAAATCTGTTTTTACCAGGAATGAAGTATATATATATTGTTTTCTGCTGCGATATGCGTGCCGAATCCGTCGTTTATTTATTACGAAATTTCTGTTCCTAGTTCTTTATCGAAATGTGCACGAGAAGCCATTAAAAATGAGAAGATTCTTTTTCACACGTTCGCCGCAAAATGGTTCATTCAACAAAAATAAAAAATCGCAAAAAAAAAAAAGAAAAAACAAACAAACAAAAAAACAGACATGTCTCTCGGCCCAAATTTATTTTCTCGCTATCGCTCTACAATCCTTGAGGAAACGTTGTCTCGGGGGAACCGTCTGAGGACGCCGGCTCCTTCGGCATGTCCCAAGGTTAACGCCTCTCCAAGGACCCCCAAACGACCTGTCTTGTAGCGACAACAAGCGCTGATGCAAAAACCGGCATAAAGTTTAGCCTTGTAATGTATTCACGGCTAGATTCTTTCTGATAGATGTTGGTGCATTGCGGCATCTATAGCAACAAAACAAGACAAAAGAGCAGCGGAGAGTCAACTAAAACTGATGAAAGTTAGAGATATGGCCAAACTTAAAAACAAAATATTACGATCGAATTTCTATGCATTGGTCAATTAACATTAAATTAAAGTTGTGTGGCACACACAACAACTTAAGTGCCAAGCATTTGTGTTCTTTTGTCTCAATAATCTACGTAATTTTGTTTCAGAGGGGAGGAAGTTTTTCTTACCATTCCCTAGAACGTTGGTCTAGGAAACGTTATCTTCACTTTGCTCGTCCTGCAGAGGCCTTGGATCTGCAATGACTGCCACCGCAAGTTCGAGCAAAACCAATCGACCAAGATGCGGTTTCAGCCTCAGCAGCAGCAGCAGCAAGGCGGCTTCCATGAGGGCCCCATTCAGCAGAGGCGACCACCTGTGCAGCACGGGCAAGAGGATCATCGACGTCAGCCAGAACAGCCGTACCAGCAGCAAGAGGGCGGCTATGGGTACCAGGACCAGCGACGACCTCAGGAACCACACCAGGGGGCCCAGAGGAGAACCCAGGAAAGTCACTATGCTCAGCAGCAACACCAGCTTCAGCAGCAGCAACTTCAGCAGCCACGCAGAGATCCAGAAGCTGAGCGGCGCCTCGACCATCAGGTCCAGCAGCAGATGCCACATCAAACGCAGCAGCAACATCCTTACCAGCAGCCTCAACAGCAGCAGCCACTTCAGCTACAACAGAATCAGCAACAGCAGTTGCCACGTCGGTTGGATCAGCAAGATGCGCGGCGACAGCAGCAGGACCAACAGACAGAGCAGCAGAAGAAACTAGAGGAACAGCAACAGCTGGAACTGAGGCGTCAAGAGCACCTTCAGCAGATGGAATATCGCAAAGAACAGGAACAGCAGTACCAGGCTGAGCAGCAACAGCTGCTTCAGATTCGTAGGATAGAACAACTTCAGCAGCAGCAACTTCAACAGCAGCAACAGCAGCAGCAGCAACAGCTTCAGCAGCAACAACTTCAGCAGCAACAGCTTCAGCAACAACAGCAGCAGGCGCAGCAGCAGCAGCAGCAGCAGCAACAGCAGCAACAGGGCCGTGGCTTCGAATCCACGAGGACGTCGTCACAGGGCTCACCTCGAATGGGCACCGGCATGATGAATGGACAGCTCAGATCCGGTCACGGGACGTCAGGCACGCAAGACAAGGTAGGTCTGGCTGCCGTGGTTACAACGAGATTGTGTGGGATGCCATATTGCTCTCACAGCCGTGGGTAGACAATGGAGAACGCTTTTGGGCTAATTTAAAATTGTGAACGAGGTATTTTGCACGATTTTGCATTCAACTGTATGGTCGGTACTCCTAAAGGGCGAAGTAAAGTCCGAATTTTAGACTGCAGGAAGTTTCTCCACCCCAAGGAGCCCCTAGAATGAGAGCCAGTGAAGTACGACTGAAGTCGCTGTAAGGCAGACAGTGCCCTTCTTACAACACACTACCTGTATTCGCAAAAAAACAACATTAGATGACTGCTAATAAAAACAAAGTTAATTAATTTGATAACGTCATTATGACTACATTGATGGGGTTACTATACTTCGTTTCAGCTTCGGTCCAGACGCCGCCAAAGCTACAAGCGCGAGCTCCGGGCTTTCAGCATCCCTGTCAAGCACGCGCGCTCGTGCAGTGCAAGCACTGTTCTGGGCCACATGCTCGCGCTTGTAGCATCGGCTGCGTCTGGACCGAAGCTGAAACGAAGTATAGTTCCAAAAGCGGCCCCCCGTTCTGCGTTCACATATGAAAAGGAAGATGAGTATTCAACGGTACTACATCCACGCGCAAATATAGCCTTTTGCGGTACGTCCGCTATACCCGAGCCTTTTGTTTTTAAACAACACGCTTACGGCAGAGAAGGCACTTGTATAATCTCTGATATAACCAGCAATTCTTATTCTCTAGATCAGACGCGCGGCTCGCGCACGACAGGCTCCGATAGGCCCGTTTCCGTGGCCGGAGAGCTTATAGATCTGCCCTTGGGTTTGTTCGCAGGCGCGGGAGCGAGCCCGGCCGGAAGAAGCCAAGCCACGTGAGTATGCCCCTGACGACGTAGAGCCGGTAGTTTCTCCCCCGGGTAACGGCAAGGCGCTGAGCGAAGAAGAGTACGAGGACGACGACGACTACGACAAGGAAGACGAGGAGGAAGAGGAGGAGGACAGCGACGAAGAGGAGGAGGAAGAGGAACTGTGCGTGGACCGGTACTACGAGCGCAGCCCCGGAGACGTGTACACAATCCCGGAGGAAGAGGAAGATCAGGGGCCCGAGGGCCGCCTTAAGGGTGCCGACACTGACACGGCGCCGTCCTTGCTGCGATGGCGAGGTAACCCGCACCCAGCGGAGTCCCCCGGACCACCAACCCCGCCGCCTTCTCGCTGACCCACCCCGCGCACGACCCCGGGACGCTGGCTGCGCCGCCCAACGAAAGGGCCGCACGTTAGCGGTCGACTTGCGGTTCGACCGGAGCAATACAGCGACAGCGCCTCAGGCGATAGTCCAGCCTTTCCCCTTTTTGATTTCACCCGGGACTAGAGATAGGCTTTTACGAGGAGCAAAAGACAACGTCCCAAGGATGCCTGGGACCTTGCCCTTGTCCTCCCTCTGTCTTTTCTTCAACTGCCGTGGGTTAATCAAACACTGCAAATGCAGACCAGCCAGCCTGCAGGATTACCATTGAACTTCGGATTGTGTAGGCCGGTCCTCTTGCGGGCGAATTACCCGGAGCAATTGAACTAGTCGTGAATAGCGAAACAAGGTAAAAAATGGTTTAGAACGATATGTGGTGCTTTTTTAGTTAATCACCCATAAACCAAGGCATTCGTATGATGCGAAACCTATTTAAAAGCCTCCGAGATAAGGCCTAGAATTCAAACGCAAACGGATGAAAGCATTATGCATGCTTTGTTCTTATTCCGCCTGCAGTACCGAACAAACAAGATGTCTGACTGGTATTGCAGATGGTAAAGCTCAAGATTACTTATGAGGGGGGAATAGAGAAGCAGATATGCAGACGGTCTAAAAGTCGCTAGTAAGGTTACATTCCCCTTTGGCGTCTCTTCTGTTCGTTTGTTCATTTATTAAGCTTTCTCTTTTAGCCGATATCCTGGCCTTTCTTACAAAGGAACGGCGCAAATCCCCGACTCCGCGAAATAAGGACCGCCTCCCGTCCGTGGGTTTTCGGCTGCGTTGCTCCGGGCGGCACAGCCAGTGTCCCGGGCCGCGCGTGGGCCCGTCTTCGCCTCGTGTCGTACCGCCTAGCACCAGGACTCAGTTTGTGGAGGATCACTGGTGGAAGAAGCCCTCGCGAGCACCGGGGACCAGCGGGGAAAAGCGCTATCGGCCGTCCCGACCCACCGCTCCTCACGAGGCGATTCGTGGTTGCACAAACTTGCGTTTTCTTCCGACCGGAGACTTTTTCCCCCACCTAGGGATCAAGGTCTACCCCTCACGGGTCCTTCTTTGCTCGCTTTTCTCTTTCCTTCTCGTTCGTTTCCTAGTTCTCAAAATTTGGCTCACGCAGAACGCAGAGAGTGGCATCAGCTACGCCCGGCAGGCCCGCAACCGCTCAGCCCCCCTTTGTTTTTGTTTTTTCTTATTTTTTTTTACAAGAAGTTCTAAGGGCCGACAACGACAAATTTGACACCAACAGTAAAAGAATGAACGACATCCGACCCCCTAATGTTCACATCTATTTTCATCTATCTGTGTTCCTCCTGCTGTCGGCGACACGGCGTTGTCGGCGTCATCCTGACCGGAATACAACCTAACAGAATCTGACACCCTGCCAAGCTGGCATTTTATATGTAATTAAGTTGAAAATCATTGGGACGACAGGCCAATCGACTCGCGAACCCACACTGCAAGCTGCCCTCGGCATGCCCTGGTTTGCCGATTCTTTAAACTGCTTTTTGTCTGAAGGTCTAAAGATCACTGCTATGTCTGTGCATGTGGTGGGTACGTATACACTACGGACATTTCAGAAATCTCTAGAACGTTTCAGAAACAATAAAACGACTTTTTTACTTTTGATCAACATCAGTTATACGTAAACATTAACCCCTAAAATTAAAAAAAAAATTTTTTTTTTACTTTACACGTTTATTGTTACAAAATGCATGGTAGAATCCCATGCGGTGTTAAGGTCATCAGTTAATGTCCACAGCGAACATGCAAATGGGCTGGCGATGCTGAGAGCTCATTCCATGCTATGGATATTATTTGAGTTCATCGAGTTCTGCCACGACACTGACTAGCCATGACCGCGAACCCGAATATCCCACAGCGCATTGGACGTAAACGAGTGCAAGCCGAGCGGTGATACAGCGCTCGGGTTAAATCGGCGAGCTGCGTTCTGTTGACTAATTTTGGAACCAGAAATGTTACCACTTGGCATCGCAGACGTAACATTTTAAAGTCACAAATATTTATAATGGGGAAAGTAAAACGTAGTCCGCCCCCGTTTGAAATTTACGAGATATTAGTGAACTGATGTTGATGACAGAACGTGGACGTTTGTCCTTGCCGGCTGCACTGCACATCATTCCTTCAGTTGTTACGTTAGCTGAATTAATAATGTTAATTTTAACCCTCATGTTATAGCGTGCTCCTGTCACAGCGTTCAATAATTCAGTTTGAGAAACTAACGTTTCTTTGTTCTTTTAAAGAATCGGCGAACCAACCGCACCAACGCGTTCTGAGCCGTTCGAGTTCCACCTATACAGTCCTTCAGCTTACATAATAGGTGCTAAGAATGCATGCAGTAAAATCCGTTCGACGTCTTCCGCCGGGTTTTGGCTGCGTTGCGACGATGTCTTTGCAACGATAGAAAGCTCGAGTTGGAGGTGGAGCCGTTCGCCCGTGCCCGACTGTACAGCCGCGCTTGTTCCACACGCACCCCCCGGGCACCACGAGGCGGTAGCCGAGCGAGCTGATGCTGCTGCGACGTAGACAGCGGTCTGTTTGGTTCCCAGCCTGGGTTTCTTTCTAGATCCTTTGGTTCCTTCTTGGTTTTGTCCGGGTACGCCAGATGCGTCCCTGCCGGCTAGCGGCGATGCGGGGTGGGGGCGCCGGCAGCGTTGTCCGGGGCTCGAAAGGCCACGCATTCGGAACGGCGGCGGCGGCGGCCCACCAACTCGTGAGCTTGTGATCCGACAGACTGAGTGCTGCGGTGCAGGGTCGTTGTGTGCACCCCTCATTGCCTGGCTCCAGTCGGCACGGAAGCTCTCCTCCGCAAGGCGGCGTACCGCGTTTTCTCTTGCCAGCGAACCGATTCAGGCAGAATGCGCGCACGCAGAGCCCGCTTCGAAAAGCTTCTCTCGAGGCAAACAGAGGCAGTACTCGTGAAATAAAGGGAAACCTGCATCCGCCGGCTAAACCAACGATCTTGTACAAGCGTGTCAAATCTCGAAGCAAGAGCTCTTTTTTTCTTTTTACTTTTTTGTCTTCTCGTAGGCGAGTCCAATTAAGAAAAGACAAATGATTGGCGTTGCTCCGCCGCGTCGCATACTCATCTGAGAGTGCTGACATGCTAAGTAACTTGTCATAATGCGTTACCTAATTTAGACTCGCAGATAATTTGTAATAAAGTCCTTTTTTTTTGGGGGGGGGGGGGGTTCATACGCAGGATTCAAGATTAATTATGGGGTAGCCGGCACATTTTTAGAGTGGTCAACACCTCCGTAGAATTTAAAATATAATATAGATAAGGGAAAGAGGAAAGCACCTGGAGACCTGAAAACTCCCCAGACCGGCCGAGGTTGGGCTTCGCCGCATTAGGGTCGTTCCCCTTAGCGCGTGGCGTGCGGCGAGCCCGAGACGAGAGCTTCCCTGCCGAGCACCCGTCGATGTTGTCGCGTGGAGGTTGGCCTTTGTCGCCTTTTTCCTTCGTTTGGTTCCTGTGCGTTTCTTCGTGTTTGGTTGGGTCTCTCCTGTGTTCCCGAACTTACGTTGCCCGTTTACTCCTGTGTTTGCGGTGTGCCTGCTGCCCTCCCCGCTCCCCGTTCTGGCCGTACCTGCTGGACCCCCCCTGCCTCCGTCCCATTCACATGTGTGCGCCTTCCCCAATTGTGCCTGGATGTGATCTCGCAGTTCTTGCCGCGGGCATCAAGAGCTGTCAGCGATCAGTGCTGTGATTGTTTGCGTTGTGTCCAAGTTTGGCGCCTTATACTGGAAACCTTGACATTAGGATCGCTCACATGTCCACAGAGTTATGACCCAGTCAGTATAAAATTTGATGGAGCGCGCGTGGTGTGTGCAGACATACAGCACAAAAATCGTACAAGTACTGGTTGGATCCATTGCGCCAGTTTTTGTACTGCATCAACTAGTTGAATTGGTCGTCTGTTGTGCGTGTTCCTCAGCAATGAGGCGTGCCTGTGGCCTCTCGTAATTTCTGAAACGTAGAGAATCAGTGGCCTGAGGGACAAGTATGCATATAAAACGAATGATCGTTATTCGCTTGTTTCCTATCAGGTTCATGGCATTTACTGTTCCAGCTCGTCTACACACTTACGTTCTGAGTGAGGTGAATAGTGCTGTTACCTCGCTTAAGCACATACTCGAGTCACTGCTTACATAACTTCTTCCTCTTACATTGTTAATGGTGGGAACCAAGATAGACCGCAGGAATACCGTTCCATGTGGGTCTTACAGTGATTAAACGGTTTCCAGTTGACGTGCCAAAGGTTTAATAATATCCATTGCGGACTAAGCCGGTTGTAGCTTCTGGTCAGTCGTGACAGCCCGTGAAGCCAATGGCGAGATCTGGGTGACTCCTGTATTTTATCGTGTTCCTGTTCAATGAAGTGTAATAGTAAACATCTCATTCTGTACCCGGACCTATGAATTCCTAAGAATATCTCTGAGCAGCGCTAATCAATTTTGAGTCTTCACGAGAGTGACCTGGTAGTCGTTCCTGGCTTTCTTTCCTCGAGGTGATTTACGTGCGAAGAGGTGAAATCTCAAGACCGTATCATTCGTTCAGTAAGTAATAAGAAACCATACATATTTGAAGGTAAGACAATACTTAGCGCATCTGCGTTGCGTGCCCGTGGAAGGGACCTTTCCTTACAGTCTGATACATCTTAATGTGAACCCTTCGCCCACCTTTTTTTTTCTTTTAGCATCTTGTAAATATCTCTACTCGAGCTACCGATCGGGCCCGTGTTTACGCTTTACAGTGTCCTCGTAACATGACTTTACTTTCAATTGACTGATTTCAAATATGCGGGACAATATCAGTAATGGAATGAATCACTTCGCGTTCAATGACCTTCTATCACGTAGAATGAACGACCAGCGCTTTACAAAACATCGAACTGTCTCGGCACATATTTTTCCAGTACCTATACCATTCATAAAGAAATGTCTGGGGTGTTCATTACAAATTCTCGCTACAATCAAAATACGTGCCATCAAAAACCTTAGCCAAGGCTGGACTTTATGGGGCAAATATGCTGCGAGCAATCGACGAATTTTTCCCGGCGGTTTTTCTCTGCGCGTGGCATCGGCAAAGTGACTGCCATGCCGCACGCAAAGGGCGCGTGCCGCAGGGCGAAGATCGCCAGTTATTCGTCGCATAATGCACTCCATGGAATTTCAGCCTTTAGGATTGCCAAGGGCGTCGAGATTTTAAGCCACCCGTGATCTGCTCATGATGCCAGTCCAAATCCGAACAGAGGTCCGGTTTCAGAGTGAGGACGTCCGCTCCCAGCCCAGTAACCGGTGGGCAACCGAGCGGGTGCTGAGCGTCCGGGTGGCCTGTGTGTCGTTTCAGGCGGTGGGCCGCAGCCATCGCAGCCGGGCCTGGGGGAGACGCTGCAGCGTGTCCCGGGCGGTGTCTCGGGCGCGTTCCCGAGGCAGCAGGTAACGACCGGCAGCGCGTGGGGCGAGACAGACGCTTGTCCGCTGGCCGCGGGGGCGGGGAGCGCGTTCAGCACGCCGCTCGCGAACGGGCAGCAGAGACAGCTCGCGCCGCCACAGGACAAGGCCCCGCCCGCCGAGAGCGCCGCGGTCGCGCCCGTGTTCGCGTCCATACCCAGAACCGTGCCCCTGACCAGCGTGTCCCAGACTGTGCCACAACAGCCGACCGTGGAAGCCAGGCCGCAGGACGCGTATCAGGCGCAGAGCGCGTTCACCCCCGTGGCGCCTCAGCATCACGCGGCGCCTCAGCAGCAGGCTGCGACGCAACACCCGGTCGCGCCTCAGCATCAAACCGCACCTCAGCATCACACCGCGCCTCAGCACCAAGCCGCGTCTCAGCAACAAGCAGTGCCTCAGTTTCAGCCCGTACCTCAGCATCAGACGGCACCTCAGCAACAGAGTACATCTCAGTATCAGGCCCTGCCCCAACATCAAAGTGCGCCCCAGTTCCAAACCGCGCCTCAGCACCAGACTACTCTTCAGCAACAAAATGGGCCTCAGTACCAGAGCCCGCCTCAACACCAGGGCGCAATTCAGTACCAAAGTGCAGCCCAGTATCAGACCGGGCCTCAGCCTCAGCACCAAGCATCGCCTCAGCAGCAGGCACCCCAGCAGTACCAGGCTGCCCCTCAGCACCAGACGATGCCCCAACAGCAAGCTCCCCCTTCCGTAGAAGTGATCGAGCCGCAGGCGGGGGACAGTGCGCAGGAGCGCCTGGGGGCCGACGTCGACCAGAAGCCCAAGAGTATCGAGCTGGCGCAGAAGCGGACCAAGCCGGAGTCCCAGGATTGGTCTCCCGTGACAGACCTGTCTCCGATCCTGGACGTGTCCCCTTCGGTGGAGGCCGCCGAGCAGGAGCTCATGCGGCGCTTCCAAGAGGACGACCGGCCGCCGCTGGGAATCCCCAGAGCTACCAGCGGGACCATCTCGGGCATGCTGGCGGACTTCAACAAGGCCATGGGCCTCGCGTCCCCTGGCCAAGAGCCCCCCGGTGAATCGGCCGACACCCCGGCTACTCCGAAGCGCGTACACCGGCGTCTGCCGCAGCCCACCATGGAGCAGATGCAGGCCGCCGTGGCCCTAGCAGCTCAGGGCCCGGGCCAGTCGGCAAGACCTGTGTCGCCCATGGTTCCGGCGGCGCGCAAGGAGGCCGGTACGACAGCGACGGCAGTGCCGACAGTAGCGAAACCCGTGCCGGCGCCTCGCGCTATCAGTGCCCCGACAGTTTTGACGGTGGCTGTGAGCGGAACTGTGGTGACCGCCACGGTGGCTCCTCCAGGTGCTACCATGACGCCTCAGCCGGCGCCCTGCAAAGACGAACTGGGCGTACCCGGCGGGGCGACTCTCTCCTCGTCTCCCGTGCCCTTGACTAGGACTCTGACCCCCGTGACGCCGCAGACCCCCGGTCCCCAGGTACGTGATCCCGGGGAAGGGGCCCCCCCTAGCCCAGAGAGGCGCTTCTAGGGACGCGTTGCACTGCCCTCGCGATACGCTCGCGCCACCGCATGCGTGACGTGTCCCGACCCCGCGCCGAGGCCGCTGACGGGCCGCGACCCCGTCGCTCGTGTTCTCGCGCTCGCATGTCGCCGTCCGGTGAGTGGCATCTTTCGTCAAGCTTTCCGCCCTCGCTTCACGCTGAAAAAAATCCGTTCTTGGGAGGACCTAGCTAAGCTATCGTCTGGTTGTCCCCATTTCCATCCCTCCCTGGGTTGGAGATGGTCCGTGACATCCTATCGGGAGACTGTGCATTAAAGCGCACTTTTGTTTAGAGTGCTCATGCAGTGCTTCAGCAACCGAACAACTCTTTTAGAACGGATTTTCCTCGGAGTGTGGTTTGCCCTGCTCTCTCGCGACTCTGTGCAGCGGACACGCGCAGCGCAGCCTGCAAGGACACGTAAGCCTCCATCTTCTCTGCCGGTCCCTCTTGCAAATGACTCGCGGGGATCCACGTGTCGGAGTCAGGGCAGGTCACGGTGGGAGATGTAGCGGCGACTCGGAGCGCCCTCAGCACGGCGGAAAGCCTCCGGGGACTCGCGTTCTTTGGCCCCACCCGAAAGCTCGTCGTCACCGGCGTAGTGAAGCCGGTCGCATGACTGAAAGTCGAGTGGTTCACCGCTGTACTGACACGCCACCGCTGCGTCCCGCGTGGCGTGACCTACAGCGTCGCAAGGCATGCTCCGCTTTCCGACGTCGCTTTTTGGTCGCCTCTTTTGGCCCGTCTGCCGCGAGTCGGAGGCAAACAACGTGTCCGAGGGCAGTTCAACGTCGGTCCCGCCTCCCGTAGTGTCTTGTCGTGCGCCAACCTCGTTAACACCGCTTATTTTTGGTCTTCATTTACACGCACTTGAAGAGACGCAGCAGAGCGTCTCTGGCTTGATTCCCCTTCCCTTAGTTTTTTCTCTCTTTTTTTGTATTTTCATAATACGTAGAATTACGTAGTGTTTTCGTTATCTTTTAGATGCTGTAGGAGCCTTTTGTTTTACATTCGCACTTAATGTTAGTCCCAACTACAGAGTAGCCCGGTTTAGGTCTGGTAGTTGCCCGAGGGCCGCTACTCTCCCAGTTGACCTGTTCAAACTCCCAGCGATGCCTCGTTCTGGGTCTGCCACCCACCTGCCAGCGCTGACGGTTGCTAAGTTGTTGTTTTTGTGAATCTATGGAAGAACATGACATTTTTAGAGTATCCTAAGCAACAAGCTTCAACTTAATTATGTTCAAAGAAGCCAAGCAAAGCTGGTTAAAAAAATGCATACTGATCAACCCTTCCGCTGTCGCGTTTTGTCTGCTTTGGACTGAGGTCGCTTGTTTTGGTGCGACTGCTTATCGGACCTTTTTAACCTGCATGAAGCAAAAACGGTCTCAGAAATTACCGCATTCTGTGAAAGGGCATTTTGTAATCGGCAGAAATGGTCACAGAAATTCACGACTGTGGAAAGACAGTTCATAATCGAAACGGCAGGGACGTGAATTGAAACTTATTATGGCGTCTCTAGGGCGTGAACAGAACAGCGTCGTGAGCAAAGATGCAGACGATAGCTAGCCCTTTTTGTGTTCACGACTTCTAGTCAGCTTCTACTTCCGCTTTCTCAATGGCAACAGTTTAATCTGGTAAGTATTAAAGCGAAACTTTAGTCTCCTGTCCCAACTGTTCGGTTTATTGTTCTCACCTGATCGCCAGCCTGTTCCTGCGACTACAGTGGACACTACAAAAAGGGGTGTTCCGGGAAAAGTCTGTGGTTTCAGCCTCTTGAAGTCGGAAGCCACGCGCGGTTCTTGGTGAACGGTGGAGTAAACACTCAACAGCTCACAAAGGCCAGCAGGGAGAAGCCAATGAAATGATCGCTTTTCACAAAATGCTGCGGTGTAACACCGTCGGGACGACGTAGTAAACGTTGGAAGGGAGTGGAAATGTACAAAGATGGGCACAAGTAAAAGAATAAACCCGTTTCGAGAAGATTAAAAGTAAGGTTCGGGGGGGGGGGGGGGGGGGGGGGGGGGGGGGAGAGAGAGATGAAAAAACAAGAAGGAAGTCATGTAGGCTTTTTTTTTTCTTTCTCTTCTCGCTGGATTACCTGGTTCCCTGTGGGTGGCAGTTTCCTTTCATTGCTCGCTTTTCAGATATACTTCGATTCTTTAATATTGAGGAAGGTGTGTTGTGTAATCAAACACTTTGCCCATGCGAAGATATTTCGTAACGCAACGTGACACCAAAAACTAATAAATTTCGTCTTAAAGAAAATTAAACCTGAAGGCGACGGTCGAATAAGATTGCAAGCGTTATTTTTATGAACTTTTAAACATGCACGAAGCATGCACGCAACCACGGAACTTCAGGATTGTAATTTTTGTACTAAATCAGTTAACCTTCAGCCTGACTTTAACTTCATTTTAAAGAAAGTTTTTTTTACGCGAAGTAAGAAAAAAATGGGAGCATTATCTCATATGCTACGTAAATCGTTTGCATATCGCTATATTAAAGCAGTTTTCGCTTTTGCAGACTGTGTTTAAACAAAACCCGCGATAAAGTTTTCGAAAAACAGAAATTTCTCTATTATTTTTTTACTTATATGCGTACATAGAGCGGAATGATTACAACACCCAAGTCAGGGACGATACCTGACAAAGCGAACCAGACGCGCGGTTCAGGTGAGAACCCATCGAGGAGACAGCGCCCCAGCGGCGGTGTTCCCAGGCAGCCCCCGAACGAGGCAGCGCGTCACGTGGCCACCAAAGGCTCCCGTGCCCTGACCCGTGCTCTGGGGCGTGCCTCGCAGGGCGGCGACTCGTCGGACACGCCGAGCGAAGCCGACAGCTCCGGCGGCAAGGTCCGTAGGAAGCTGCCCCCGCTGCCTCAGGACCAGGAGCCGAGCCCGGTGCCGGCGCGGCGCGCCAAGGACCGCGCGCGGGTCCTCTCCGCGGGCGCCCTGGACCGCTCGCCACGGCCCAAGCCGCAGCCCCCGAGGGCGTCCTCCATGGACGGCGCGACGGCCAGTCTGCACGGCTCGTCGCTGCTGCTGCCGTCGACCGCCCCAAGGTCCGCGTCGCCCGCGCTGCTCGCGGGCCTCTGCGACCGGCCGAGCTCGGCGTTCCTGTTCGCCGACGCCGGCTCCAAGCTGCCCTCGTACATGAACTCGCTCAAGCAGCAACTTCGCGAGGAGCTCAAGACGGTGACCGGCGAGCGGCGCCGGCTGCTGGAGCTCCGCGAGCGCGAGCGCGACCTCCAGCGCCGCTCGGAGACGGACCTGGCCGCGCTGCTGGCCGGCTGGAGCGCCGAGCCCCGGCCAGGCCGAAGGTCAGCCACCGCGTCGCCGCTGGCGTCGCCGCGCCGGACGCGGCACCGCCGCCACATGTCCGACCCGAGGGCCTTCCGGACGGACCTGCTGTCCGACTTGGGCGCCTTCAAGTCGTACGAGTACGAGTGCCTGGACGAGCGCCCGGCGTCCACACTCGCCCTCGCCGCCAGGGCGTACGACGCCTCGCTGGGACGCCTGGACGCGCGGGGCGCGTCGCTGTCCGACGTCCGGCTGGCCGACGCCGACGCGCTCTGGCTGCGGGGGGCGGCGACCAGGCCGCCCGAGGACCCGCTGGCCCGCTACCGGAGGCCGGGGTGCGTACGCTCTTCTCCTCGGCAAGCACTTCTACACCGCGAGGGCCGATTTGAAGCTGCAATATAAGTTAGTTCGGCAATTTCAGGTGCAGTGCGAGCTCAAGTTACCAAAAACAGCGCCGGAATTTAGTCGAGAATGTGAAACTTTCTATTTCTTTTTTTTTAATATAGACTACGCGCCAGGTTCCAAGAAGGAAATATAAGGTGCTCATCAGGCACGTAGCCAGGATTTTGTATCGGGGGGGGGGGGGGGGGGGGGGCACCGCCACCCATGACAAAATGCTGTATAAGGGGGAGGGGGAAAGGAGGACCCAGCAAAATGGAAAATTTGGGGGGGGGGGAAGAAGGGGGGAGCCCGCGGGCCCCATGCCCCCTCCCCCCCCCCCCCCCCTGGCTACGTGCCTGGTGCTCATGTTCTTTTGGAAAACTTTGCGTCTTTGGAGTAAAATTCACCAGCACACCCCACTGTATTTTTGTACCTGATTTCTATTTTTTTGCTTATTTAATAGGTTAAAATAAGTAGCTATGAGAATTTCAATTATTGATGGTGCTCGTGCGTACGTACGCGCGTGTGTGTGCGTGCGTGTGTGTGGGCGTATGCGTGCGTGTGTCTGCGTGCGTGCTTGCGTGCGTGCATGTATGCGTGTGCTTGCTTGCGTGCGTGTGCGCGTCTGTGTGCGTGCATGTATGCGTGTGCTTGCTTGCGTGCGTGTGCGCGTGTGCGTGGGTGCGTGTGTGTGTATGCGCGTGTGCGTGGGCTTGCTTGCATGCATGAATGCGTACGTGCGTGCGCGCGTGCATCCGTGCGTCCGACTGGGATTATGTGCACTCAGCAAAAAGACGATGCTCCCACATGGACCTATCTTGTACACACTTTCTCGCGCATATCGCCGCAGCGCTCCATGTTAGGGCGCTAACCAGCCCGCCGGTCAGCGCTCCCATGGAATTATTAAACAAATTTTGAGAGCAGTTCACGATTGCGATTAAAGCTGCGGAGCGCTGTTTCTGTCATTTAAAGGGGACGTGCAACGATCTTGGGTAGGAATGTTCCTTACTTTAGACAAGCATACTGGCACCAGTAGCACTTATCGCCACCATATGAGCTGGGCTTCGAGTATCCGCACTCTGTTCCCGAATATTGTTGTGGGCGCCACCATCTTGGTGCTTAGTGCAGAGCACAATCAACTGTCGATTGTCACAATTAAGAAATGCGACAGTTCATCACCTTTAGACACGGAATTAGGAAGCTCAGGTGATATTGCTTTGCTCTGTTGCCAACTGTTTTAATTTCTGTATGACGGAAAAGCACTTCCTGCGATTTTAGATAAAGGTTCAGATAACTGGCGACCATGATTTTAAGCACCAAGACTGTTGAAGTGTCGTTGCTCTGAAGAATAGCTTATTTAGTGACTCTAGTGATACCCAAGTATACTTGCACGCAACGAAATTGGCGAAGAAACTTCGCTCTCACCGCGTGATTTCGAAGATAAAAAAAGTCCGAGGGCACCTAAGCACTTCTTATGACTTGTGAATGCAAAAGCAATGAGTCGCAGGCATGCCGCCTGCGACTCATTGCTTCCGCCTCGCGTTGTCGAAGGTCCTCGTCCTCTTGCCGCCTGAGACGCTTTGAATCGCGAACAGCTTGCGCCTCACGCTTTCGAAAAGGCTTTGTTCTGTCTTTTAGCGCATTGCGCCACTGCTCGTTCCGCCCGCCGTGTATTCGGAGACTTGACAACGATGGTGGATTTCGCTGCCTGCCTCCTCGCTCGTTGAGCTGCGTTATCCTCTCCCTTAGTTCATCTGCGGTGTACCAACACCACGGTGTACTTGCGTGGACGGGCAGGTTTCGCTACTGCCGAGGTTGCGGCTGCCGGCGATGTAGATCCTTGAGCCGCCGTCATGTTCGTCGGCGTCGAGAGGAGCAGATGCGGCGCTCCACTGTGTTCCTTTTAACGATGGATGGATGTTTGAATCCGGCTTAGCCCTTCGGATCGGGCGGTAGCTTACGCCACCTAGCTATGGTGCTGCGGGCCCCGCACCCTACGGCGCGGGGCCCGCAGCGCCATAGGGTGGCGTTCCTTTACACTATGACGCGCGCCAGCCAATGGGAGCCTATCCATCAAATCGCTGCTACAGACTACAGGCCTCGCTCCTTGGGACAGGAGAATTTAGATGCCGTTTGGCGCGGCTTCAAAAGCTGATAAGACCAGTTCGCTCCTTGGGACAGTTAATGCATCGTACCTGCGCGCGGTTGTGTACCACCACTGCGTTAAAGACCCCAGGCTAGTGGTTGTACTGCACTGGCTAAACTTCTCATCTACAGCTGGGAGACAAGTCGCCGGTTAAGGCAGACTAACTTCAAGCTGTATAAACATACACACAACACAATAGTAAATTAGTCGAAGAATCATGATTGCGTCTATTACCCGTGACATGGTCTAAGATTAATGTCAACATAATCAGAATGACATCTGCTAGAAATTGCACGATTTTTGCCACCTGAAGTGCGTATTCCAGTAACTTTGACTGTACTCGCTGTCACACCAAAAAAAAAAAGTTCTGTGCATTATTCATGCGCTGCTGTTCTTACAAGATTTGGTTGTCGGAGGAAGGATCGATGTTTTTGGCGTTTGAAACGTGAACGTCTCGATGAAATAGCGGCAAACTAATGTAAAATGCCTCCACATATATCTTAATTCAGAGCATAAAAGAGTAAATGAGTAATGATTCAGGAGAAGCTGGACTTTATTATTATTTTACTACCGTTTTTAGGTGAATACGAGTATAATCTTTTCTTAAGAGCAGCTCTACCAACTCCGCTGCTGAGATCGGCGCGCATCTCGGTGAGCTCATCGCCGCCAGCGGGAAATTCCCCCGCCGCGCGCGCTACGTCGACGGCCGGTGGCGGCGGCGTTGCAGCCATCGAACGCTCTTCTGAGCTCGGGCGTGGCTCCGTGCCGTCCCCCTTCCGCAGGTTCCGTCGGTCTCGCGAAGGATCCCTGGAGTCCCTCCCGGCCGCCATGTCCCTGGAGAGTGACCTGCTGGGCCCCCTGGCGGGCGGCGCACGCAGCAGTCCCTCGGCTTACCTGGGCGAGCGCAGGCCCAAGCGCAAGGACAAGCTGTCGCGCAAGCCCCGCTCCTGGCACCCCTCCCCCTACGTGTCCGAGGACGAGGACGACACCATAGACAGGGAACAGCGCAAGGCCAACATCAAGGTGGGCGCACTCGCTCGACCCCTCGCTTAGACAGGAAGTGGCGATGCGGGCGAGTAGCTTCATTCGTCTCAATTGCTAATACAGCGCACCGTTAACAAGGACAGAGATGGGCGACAGACAGGACTGCTAATACATTATACGAGAGACAGTGCGCAGGCACTGTCCGAGGCCTTCCTTGTATGACAATCAGATTAGTCGCTCAAACCCTGTCTCTGGACATGTTCGAAGCATGAATTAAACAAACGTACTTGGAGCATGCTTCAGGTGTGTCGGCAGAGAATTCTGTCGTGTTGTCTGCAGCGACTCGCCGTGCCCTTTGTATGAACCCTCATCCGTTTCGATCTGGATGAGAATTGTACCGGCGTGCGGTCGTGTATCGCTAGTGCGTGATGCGCGAAGACCCCAGGCTAGCGTTTGTACTTCACTGGCTCTCCCCTACAGCTCAGACTCCAGACGCCCACTGAGGCAGACTAACTTCCGGCCCTTTCGAACGTACGCAACGGAATCACTTCATTTACGAGCAAATGGAATGCTTCTTAAGTGCACTGGCAGACGACACTTGTTGCGTGTATTCGTGCCTTCACCCGCCGAGTAAATAAAGCGATGTAGCAGTTACAGCGGAAGTAATAGGTTTAATCGCGATGCAAGTTCACCTATAGGGTCGGCGATAGGCATGGGCGACCGGGGCGGCAGAGCCGGGCTTCGCGCTGGCACCAGGGTCCCGCAGCCGCGAAAGGGGGCACTGCGGTCCCCCAACCAATGAAAAGAGCTTAGTTTTATGCATCTGTCACGGTGCCTGTGATGAACGCCTTTACACATTGTTCTTGGCCTCATCGCACAGATGGAATCTAGAGTTACGCAGTTTATTTACCTCTAAAGCCAGTCTCGGAGACAAGGTGGCTATGCAGCGTGGAGAGTCTGTAAGGAAGTTAGATATCAGTTAACGTAGGTGAGCGACGCATTGAAGGCTCTTCAAGATGGGAGTTCAGATGCAACCGTGTACAGCGAAGCGACACGAATTTACGATTCCCTAAGGTCGTATGAATAGACCGATATCACCAGCTAGTTTTGCTAAGCAGCCGCTGTCGGCATGCATCGTAGGAACTGTATTCTTTCTGCACGCTCAATAACCTCGCTGCGGGTGGGCAAGAGCGGAGCACGAGACGGCACGAGATGACCCGTTCACTGTCGCCTGCCTCCTGTAAACTACAACTATTAGCGGCGAGATGTTTCGGTGGCGCCCTCGTTCGGTTACCTTTCGTGACGTCATTACCTTGTGAGCAACAAGTTCGATGGTGTTTGTAATGGGCATGGTGGAAGCCTGAAATCATAGCGCTCTCAAAGCAACACTGCCAACACCGTCAGCATTGAAGTTCTTACACTACTGCTATTATTTCCGTCGATGAGAAATCCTTTGCTGGCGTCTTAGTCAGCATTCGGCCAATCGTGGTGGGCCGACCACAGCGACGCTTTTGATCGCTCACGTCGCCAATTGTGGGGTCATGCATGCAAGGCACGCTCGGTGAGATTGGTGTATTCGTCATTTATTTAGTGATACGGTGCGACATTCTCGTCAAAGAGAACGCCGTCAGCAAGCTCTGGCAAATGGACACGACGCAGCTAGATCTTGGAATGAGACACGTGGAAGGATTTGTCGCCTGGCTGGAGGATTACCGTAAAGATGGGTTTGCGGCAGCACGAACATTAGTAAATAACCCACGTGAAAACCTGGGGATATCCGAAAAACTAAAGGACTTCCAACAACGGCGAAAACACGGTGCTTGATCAGGAACCTGTTGCCGAACCCATGAAGACATTTAAGAGGAATTAATTTCTTGTGATTGTTGACCAGACGCTCATGTCAATGACAAAACGCTTTAAGCAACTCCAACATCATTCTATCTTATTTGGTTTTCTTTACAACATTTTGGCACTCCAGAAACTAGAAAACTAGAAACTATAAAAAAAGAATCACGTTATTGAAAAGTATGAGAATCTCGAAACTCGTTTAACGCAAGCCGGTTGCTCTGACTATGTGGGACTGATCTTGCAGTAGAGCTTTTTCTTCAGTCGTTCGTTCTAGAAAAGGGCTCGTCTGTTAGCGACAGTCTGAAGTACGTGCTACAGAGCGAGGCACTTCAAAACTCTTACCCAACATAGCAATCGTTCTTCGAATTTTGCTCACAGTACCGTTGTCGGTTGCGTCAGCCGAGCGGAGTTTCTCCAAACTGAAATTCATTAAGATTTTTATTCGCTAAACGGTGAAGCAAGAACGGCTGCCAGCCTAGGCCGCGCTTTCGATAAAGCAGTAGACTCTATCGACCATCGACAAAAGCAGCACCATTAAGGTGTCCAGTGCCAAAAAAGCACAGAGAGTGTGTTTTAAGTTGGGATGTGCACGCTTGCAACATAGGGCCTACTCGTCTACCTCCCTACAAGCCACGCTTATTTTATAACGGGGTCGAGAGAAATTGATTGGAACAAGATAAAATCACCACTGGATTTCTGATCAAGGCATGTCACGTTATTGTGTCGTAGTTGCAGTGCAGGTACAAGCTTTGTTGGCCTTGTCAATCGCCGAACCCCCTCCGCAAACATTATTGATTAGCTTATTGCGCGCCATGACGGGAAGTATATTCGCGTCTACTTTACCTCAGAGAAGCAGATGTTCAGTGTGTGCCGTCCTTGTGGTGTACGCTATTGTTTTCTCTTTATATATTTGACACGTTGTATTAGCTCTTGTACTATATTTCAGCCAATGTGTTGCTTTGGGTATTCTTTGCTCGTGTGCATATTCACAAAATGTCCCTGCCACATTTAAAAAAACAAACAAAAAGAAACTTGCTACTGTTTTATATCTGTAGTTCTTACAGTTGAGCACTACAACATGTGCACGTATACGACAATTGGATGTATGATTTATTTTCTCTCACATACTTAACTTTCAACCCCTTCTCCAAATTTTTTTCCCCAGGGATTCGCGTTATCTAACGCCGGTCCTGCGTGTCTATGCACTCTCAGAAGCTTCTGCATGGGGCCTGTGCAGGGATTCATTGGGGACACCAATTATTGGCCTTTCTTTTGCTTTGTTGATAAAATGAAGAGGACGATGATTTTATGATCTAATGGTAATGGGTTACCTCCGCGGTGTCAAAAAGGGGGTCCAATTTTTTACCATTGAGACCGCAGAACATCAAGCGCCCTTTTTATTGACTCACCTGATTAGAGCAAGACAGATGATTGGAGTTCCGAGAAGCATCGCGGAGGCAGTATATGTGTACTTACTACTGGGAGCTATAGATTTAAACAAACGGGACAAGCAAGAAACAAAGACAAAAAAGACATGATAAACATTGGCCTCCCCCCCCCCCCCCCCCCCCCCCTAAACCAAAAAAAAAAAAGAAAAAAGCCTGCGTTGATTCAATAGAATCAAAGTCACTCATTCGATTTTACATTCTCATATATTTGAGATCTTATATTGTTATTTATAGATTTGACACCAATAACGACCTCAGTTTGTTTAATGTATATAAAACGGACCCTTTGTTTTTACAACGATTAGACACAGGTACCGATGGCTTAGAGAGAAACTGAAGCGGTTCTGTATTTTAAAGGGAACACTTAAATCATCTTCATTTGGCTTCCAGGATACCAAATACAAAAATTATATTTCAGATTGATGCGCCAAGTAGCCACAACAGCACTTTCACAAAAGCGCTAAACATCTCTTTCCCGGCGCATTCGCATCGTTTCATACAGAGCTCTAAACACTTCCGCGCCTTCCTCGAGCCTTAAAGGGGTCATGAAACGATATCCGGTTGGAATTTTTGATTATAATGCAATTAAATGCAAAGGTGCAAGCGAGCTGGACAAAAATGACGAAACTTTTCATGACTTTGCAAAATCGTTCTGCTCCTAGTTCGACCCAAAGTATACTCGCACAGACCGTCACTGATTCAGAAGCTTCCTTGTCGTGGTGAAATCGGTAGGATAAAAGGGGACTATTTCTTTAGGTCTTGCCTTCCCAAAACTTGATGACGTGATTGTGGAATAAATTGATTCTCTCAAAATAACAGTGCAAGTATCGGGTTACACACAAACACACGTCACCACCGGCCACAAAAACAATCACACTTAGTAACACAATCACAGCAGACAAAACACACACAGCACTGTGTAAGTGTTTTGCCTGCTGAGATTGTGTTACTAAGTGTGATTGTGTTTGTAGCCGGTGGGTGACGTATGTCTGTGCGTAACCCTATCCTTGCGTTATTATTTTGAGACATGAATAACCAACTCGCCCAAGCTGCCATTTTGTCCAGCTAAATTGGTTGTGTGCATGTTTATACAGCCTTGAAGTTAATCTGCCTTCAACGAGCGACTTTTCTTTCGGTTGTAGATAGGCAATTCAGCTAGTGCAGTACAACCCCTAGACTGGGGTTTGTAACGTGCACCACGCAGTAGTGATACACAACCGCGCGGAGGTACGATGCTCATCCAGATCAAAACGGGCACGGGGGGGATTGAACCCCCTGGGTTCTGCAGCGCGAGCTTCCGCTCCACGTGCTCCGAGCTGGTGTGCGCTAGACCGCTCGGCCACCAATCCCCCGTAATTGTGAGATCGAAACCACCCGCCTGACAACAGTTGAGCGCGCCTCATGGATTGGACACGAGAACTGCGTTAGCACTCGACTTCGGCTCGTAACAATCAGTGCCTCGGCAGACACTCGTTTAGTGGCTGGTGTACAACCATTGCGGTGATAAAAATAGCCAAACTCTAACAATGCCTGGAGTTTAGCGCGTGTTTTTTACTTCCCCAGCCCCAGCGCGTGGGTATGGTTAACGTTGGCCGCATAGGAGAGGCACCAGACCTCGTTGCCGCTTGTTGTGGCTCCAAGTTGAGGGGATGAACGAAATTCATATTTTTAAAAACCTTTTGGCGACCGACATTGCCTGGAAGAAGAAAAAAAAAACTAATCAAGTTTATTCAGTTTTTAACGTTAGGAAGTTATTTTAAGTAGTATTTAGCAAAAGTAGAAAAATCGTTCATGATTCCCTTAAACTGGGGTCACACTGCTTATACATCATACAAAAGATAGTCTGCAAACATCAGACACCGCCATCTCCATGGTTAGAATGCCGCGTGTCAAGTTTCTTCTTGAACTCGCTGACATGCGGCATTCGAAGCACCGATCTCGTGGTGACTTCTATTCGAATCGGTTTGCAGACTATCTTTTGTATGATGCATAAGCAGTGTGAAACAGATGGGAGCAAAAGCTGCGTCGCGTCGCGCCGCCGGAAGGCGTAACCACAGCAACCTTCGCCTGCGCCGTGACGTGGCGGAGCGGCACTCGGCCAAGTCATAGCATCAGCGACGGTTGCTATGGTTACACCGCTCGGCGGCGCAACGCGACGCGATGTGCTCACATGTGTTTCTCGCTTTACCCGAGCAGTCAAAAACGCTGCACGCGTTTTCCTCACAAGCGACACGCGCAAGGCAGTTTAAGCCTTTGGGTCGGGTGTCATATACAGTGGTAGGTTCGAGTCAAATGCTCGTAATATCCAAATTCACAGGACAAAAATACAATTCATTTCTACGAGTGTTTTTTTTTTTTTTTTTTCAGGAAATTTTTTAGTTTATTTTTAAGCACCAAGAAAGGATATGTTCTGTAGAAGATAGTCTTGGTAAGACTCGCCACGGCAATTGCACGTAAAAGATTGTAGCGGGCTGATTTTATTTTTATCCGTAGAAAGTCAGATAGAGTTGTAACGCTATTCTCGTTAATGTTAGCTGTGATGTTATGATTCAGTCTATTCCAAATAAAAGAGTAGATATAGGACCCGGAGTGGGGCAATGAGGGTCCAGGGGAGTCTTTCGGGTTGTTCCCGTGGCGGTGTCTCCATCCTGTGCTGCACAAATTGTTGGCGTTTACTCGCCCCATAGCGCAAAGCAATGTGGAAACAGATTTTTGTGTAGCGAAGGTCACGAATGTTTTAAGTAATTGTGACCCAAACTTGTTGTTTTTGCAGGCGGAGATCGCACGCCGACGCCAGCAGATTGAGGAGAACGCTCGACTCCACGACGAGCTCTACAAGTTGGCTCGCTTGCGGGAGAGCACAGACCTCGGTGAGAACCGCAGCAAGACACGGACAATTGTTTATACAAATCGTAGCTTGGCGAGTGAAACTACGATGTCTGAACGGCGACTCCGACTTGTGTCCTTAGAGTTTTATTTCGGGGACAGCCTATTAATCGAACTGTCTCCGAAAACGGCACGAAAGAACGGAATACGAGTCATTGTGGGAATTCTGTAGGTTGTCACAATCCGCCGGGTGTCACTGCTTTTTAGGTAGCCCTAAAGCACCTTGACAAAATTCACGCTTTGAGTTTTCGTGCGAAGTCACAAGGAACGTGCTACGAGCGAAAACAGCGCCGCCAACGGCATCAAAGGTATTCTGATTTGTTGCCCCGTCATTCGCTTCCAATGGACGCACGAGGCATTCCAGATTGGTGCACATCTGACACGTCGCCACTTGTAATATAAAGGCAAACAGATTAATGAGACTTAAGTGTGTCTTGGGTGTCTAATTTTTGTTTCAGCTAGTGTTGTTTTTTTTTTTTTGTTTTTTTTTTCAATTGTCTGGTTGCAGTACGAGTAGCAGCGGAACAGGCGTTTGTCGCATACACCTCCACCATTGCGCCACCGGTTTGTAGATTTACAGTTTTGAAGTTGAACATCGAGACATTAAGGAAAGAAAATGAAAGCGCAATAATTTGTAACCAGGGCCGTCTTCGTTTGAGAAGAGTTTTACTTAAAAAAACACTACAATGAAAAATAAATATTTTGAAAGGTTATTTGGGGCACGTATTTCTTTTTCTTAATTTTTACACGGAAAACATTTTTTTTCGCGCATTATTTACGTTGTTGAGCGCAATTTAGGTGGAAGTCACGGCCCGCTCTAAGCGCCTCCAGCAGATCAGTGGCCCCGCCCATTACTACTAGATTTGTTTGGTTGCTCGGCTGATGACGTTAAGAAGACTAGTGTCTCCATTTCGCGACATCCGGTGCGTCTAGTCTGGCGTCGGACACCGCCTGTTAGTTGTTTAAGCAGACGCGCGGTAGTTTCGGCATCGTCTGCTATTTCACCACCGTTTATCCTCGTCTGCAATGTCTGTAAGACGAGGACATTAAAGCTGCGCGTCGGCGTCCGTTCTCGCCTTCGACCGTCTGCTATTCTGCCCGTATAAAAAAAAAAAATCTGTAACGCTCGCAAGACTCGACCATGAAAGCGGCGTTCTAAGGTTCCATTATGCGCGAACGACGGTTCAGTACAAGCGTCTGTCAGCGTATGTCAATGTGCGGTAAAAAGCGACCGAGAAGGCTAAAAAAAGCAACGAAATAAATATGCAGGTATTTGAGCTTCTATGTACTTCTTTTTTTTTTTTTTTTTGCCCGTGGCATTTGCGAGCAAGGTGAGCGAGCGTCAGGGCGCACAATTAAAACGTGACCTAAAAATAATCGCTTTTGCAGACTAACCTATCACCCTGCATCGCACCTCTTCTTTTGGATTATTTATTAAAACAACATCACCACCACCACCACGCCAGGTGCGCTACAAAATTGGGAGCTACTTGTCTTTCGTAGCGAAATGACGGGAACATACCTGGACTATCTGGATGTGAGCCGAACGCCCGATTGCCTCCAACCAAATGGCTCGCAAATTCTAACCTGCGTCTGTATCTTGGGTATTGAAACCATGGTTGCAACTGTGACGGTTTCACAATTCACAAAGCAGCGAGGCCGCATTTACGGAAACCTGCATCTTTATTCAACATCAGCACACTCAGTAGAACAAATCAAGCGAGATCGAGCAACGCAGTCGACGTGGGACGCTAGAGTTAGGCTAGTCCCGCTAAGAAAACAGGCACCAGCACAGCGCTTCCCAAGGCTCGTATTTGCGATAGTGCTTTGCTCCAAACTCGCTCGGTTGAGATCTTACTCTAAACAGCTCGGTGAACGCCAGAACGACTCGCACTCACAAAAAGAAACGAGCTCAACGAGCTACACCCGTTGAGCGCACCGCAAACGCCAACAGCCATGTTTGTCATCGTTTGAAACCGAAGCGGAAGCTTAATCTCAGGTTATTTTTGAAAACAATAATGACTCTACCTACATTATTTGTTTCTCAAACATAAACAAAATAGTCGATTAAAATACTATTAGGGCACGGAGATACAAATTTACAACAAACCTTTCACACATCAATCATCTCTCTATCCAGTGAGATATGTAAGCACCTTGTAAGCACGGTGCGGGGCTTAGCGGGATGCGACCTCCATCCACAGAGTTATGATAATGTACGCTAGAGGTTCAACTGGCGTTGCTGCAAATTTTGTGTTGCTGCAAATTGAAGCAGATAGCAACCAGTGAGAAATTGACTTCCGGTAATGCATTTCTATGGGAAAAAGCGAGTGTATTTTCTGTCTGCACTCGATTATAAGAGCAAATATCACGAATAATTCGTAGGTACTAGGTAGCTTAGTACATTTGTCAGCCACGCAGACGAAATAATTGGTCAGTTAAGGCGTATTTATTCGAAATTCGTGGCATGAAAAACGGTGCTAAAACCACTTCGTACATGTATTTACGTGCACTGTCGGACACTGTTAGCGCGAACACGGTGACGGCGCTTTCTAGCATGGGGATATACATGCCAAACGAATGAAGGACATGTGGAAAACCAAGATAGACGGCAATAACTATGCAGTAACACTGGATAAGTAACTCCTTGTGCATGCATACGATCGAAATAAATCGGAAGCCACGTAATATAGTCCAATTTACGATAAATAAGTACTGAGCTTTATTCTTTCTGCTCATGATTACGTGCCAAGATGCTTGTTCTGAGTTCAGATCATCACCCGCACCACACTCTCCAAATCTTTGCAGATAGGGGGAAGCCAGATAACAGCTAGGTGCTCGATAAAAACTGCCCGACATAGGAAATAATAAAGAGACACACCTTTGTAGCCAAGATACTTTATTTTTTAAGTTCGAATGCTTTTTAACCGATCGTAAAAATGCACGACGCCGTCGTGCGACAAAGTCACTTTCATATAGTGACAGGACGGGCATATGACTAATATATAAGCGCCACCGGAATGCTAGCAAACCTTGAACACACTCTAAATTCCTTTCGATCGTTAGTATGCTTAGAAGCGTCGCTCGTTTTTACATACCCATGGAACAGAGCTTTGGGCCTGAAATATAGCGAAGGTTAACACCGCTCAGTGGTAAAGAAAAATGATGTAACTAAGGCAATTACACTTCCACAATATTAATAAAGGTACATACTATCCGGTACAACCGAAATAACAAGTTATTCATGTTGTTTTCCGGCGAAGAGACAAAATTTACGCGTGTTTTCCCATAGGAATGCACAGGAGCACCGCAAAAGTAGACTGGTTGCTGTCTGCTTCAATTTGCCTCCCGGAAATCGCATAGACCCTATAGCGCCAGTTGAACCTCTAGCGTACATTATAATAACTCTATGCCTCCATCTTCTGTGCCTAAATTGCGTCTAGTGGCGTAAATATTGCTCGGGAAAATATTTTTTTTAAAATTTCTTTTATAATATACGTGTCACTTTAAAAAGAAAACTTCGATTGCAATGTTTCTTTAACGTTTCTAAAAGGTTTCTAAAAGAGTGCGCCGACAAAGCTACCGTTGAAAAGGATGAGGCACGCGAATATTGCGCCTCATTCGCTGGCGCACGATAGCACGACGGGTCTTTTCTTTCAGACGGTCTTAGGTAAGACCGTGTTTCGCACGCTAGTCTAAGACGCATTCCAGGCACCTCAGTGAGGGCGTACAAACAATAAGCGAGTGAACAAACTGCCGTGCGCCAAACACTCAAACAACAGATGGAGCTGAGCCCGGACGCCTTACATCTTGTCTGGATTTTGTGTTGCCTTTTCTTTCTCTATAAGGTTTATTCCCCCCCCCCCCCCCCCCCCTTTAACAGTTGCCTTTAACTCCCGTATGACGTCTTTAGTTTGGTAAGTGCTCCGAAATAAAGGGCTTACGTAAAGCTTGTTACGTAAAATCTACCATTCTGCTCGGCTCGTTTCTATAGGCGACCTGTGTTGTAGATGTTCTTGCTGGCTGCGTACTCCTAGGTATGTGGATGGTACTTTCTTCTCATTTTCCCTTTTATGGATCCTCTGCTGCAAATAGAGTGTCGCTATTCTACAGATAAAACAGATCTAAGTATCGTTAAAGTTGGTTTTGCATGTTTTGGTTTTATAAGAAGAAAACGCGAAGGACGCATCGATATTTCCTAGGAAGCGGCAACCCAATGAACACGTAGACATTTATTTTTGACTGAGATGGACACAACGAATGCCCTCTAGAATACAAGGCCTGCGCCTTTTCCCCCCAAACGTCATTATTAGTGGGTCCATGCAGTGCCGACCAGGATGTAAGATAGACATGTGGGGAAACGGCCCATGGAAGCCTACCGCAGCGCCGTGACCGGATTCTGTACTCGTCCGCTTGTGGGTACCCCCGATTTGCAACAGATGGCGCTGCGGCGAGAAGAAAAAAAAATCGGAATCGGATTTGCGTGGAACTCTATGGGAGAGTGCGCAAAATAAACCGAGGGCACGACAGTCCTCCATTGAAAATTCACGAGAAACAACCTCTGTCAGTTTAGCCGGTCGTCACCGGTCGCCCACCCGGAGTGAGAGTTCGCGGTGCTGCACACAGATGGCGCCACAGAAAAAGAGAAAGCCGAGGGGTACACAATCTGGTCACTCATTTGGCTCTCGTTTCCCCACCTGTCTATCTTACACCCTAATGCCGACTCACTTGCGTGTCAGCACCGACCCCAGTGGGTCGTGCGGCGTCTCAAAACAAGAGCGACGTCAGCACGCGGTGACGGCCAGGTAGATATGCATCTGCCGCTTTGTCTTTCATGGAGCTTCAGCGTGCTTGTCGCTTGGGGCGTGTCGGGGATCCGGTAACGATGACGTCATGAGCTGAATTTTTCTTTTTAGCTTTTATTGACACTACTTAATCTAGATTGAACAACTCTGTTCCAAGACTGTTCTTCATTCAAAGATTTTCTTTTGTGTGTGTGTGTTTGTGGGGCAAATTATATTCGGAAATGTCTTAGCAAGAAAACGTTTTCGAACTTTTTTTGGGTCAGGCTCATTTTTAAATGTATATTTTAAGGCCGTTTCACGTGCAACAATGTTTCGCGGGAAACGAGAGCGCGAGGGCGCACAGGCATCACCGCTATCCCCCTCTCCTGACGTTAAATGTGATAATAGGGAGTTTTAGAATAACGTAGGCAATTTTAGCGCACGCTAGCGCTAAATTTAGCGCTTGTATTAGCGCACGCGACGCGAGAGAGTTTTAGAATAGCGTTTCTCCGTCGCGACGCAAAAGCCCAAGCATCTCGCGCTTGCGACGCAACCAAGATACAGTCATAATTTTTATTTCACACTCGAAATGCTATAAATTTAGAAAAAAACAAGTTTTTTGGTCCAGAGTACCATTTTAGATTTGTTTAAACACGAGAATGCGACGCGAGCGGTTGACCGGTCGTGCCCGCTTGCGTCGCCTCGGCAAAAGAGGTCTCGTGTACTGACCTTCGCACATCGTACCTTCGCCGAGAAGTTTTCGCGCGTCGCAAGCATCATGTTGCCGGTGATCGTTGCCAAACCGAGTATAGTTTCGTCTCGTATTGAAAATCGCAGTCGCGAGGATGCCGCCGACCTCGCACTCACGACGCCGCCAAAGCAGCCGCCGACATAATCCTGGAAGCCGCCATTTTTGCTTAACTCTGCTCGTCTTGGCTTTAGCCAACTTCTCATCATGAATCCTCCTTGGAGAAGCGCAAAGGCTCTTTGCGTACGCACGCTATTTCCGAGAAATAGCGCACGCTAAAATTGCGCACGCAAAGCGCAAAACTTGGTTTGCGTTCGGAGCATGCGCAGTGGCGACGACGCTATTCTTTGCGTGCGCAAAGGTTTAGCGTGCGCTATTCTAAAACTCCCTACTGATTGTTTGGGCGGTGTCACCAACACGTTTCTTCCGAAAGTATTTTACGAGATTTACGGTTTGGCCGTATTTGGCCACCTGTTCGTTCCGCAGAAGAGCTGTACCGTAGCGGCGGCGGTGCCGTGCCCTTGGCCGGTGGCGTGCCGCTGGTTGGCGGTGGCGGCAGCGTCCTGCAGGCCATCGACGAGATCCTGCGCAAGGACTACACGCACCAGCAACACCAGCAGCTTCACCAGCAACATCATCACCAGCAGCAGCAACAGCAGCAGCAGCAGAGGCACGCGCCAGGTTACCCAGGTTACTATAGCAAGGCTTCCTCCCTGTACGCCGCGGGACCCCCATCCTACTCGTCGGCCACCATGCCCTGGTAAGCGAGCCACTTCGAACGCGGACGTATGGGGCCAGCCTGGAATGGGCGGCTCTCGCTTTGTGTTTCTATTCGTTTTTGCTTTGCGGTTTATTCTTGTTTGCTGTTGGTTGATGGAGGTTTAAGACGCTTTTAGCGGATCTCTAAATGGTTATCTTGAGCGTTCTTCGTACGGATCATCGGAGTGTCCCCCAAAATGGCAACAAAATACGTCCCCGCCGCGAAGTGCTATAAAGCGAGGCCATAGGTTGAAATATTTGGTACATTTATTAAAAAATTAAAACCGTTTACAACTCCCTGTAACGCCGAATTAGAGCGCAGCTCTTGAGGAGGAGGAGGGAAGGGTACTGGGGGTCACGCGTTCTCGGGGGGGGGGGGGGGGGGGCGGTCGCGCGACCTGGGGAAGAAGTCACGTGACCTTGGGGGGTCGCGTGACCTGGGGGCGTCAAGTGATTTGGGGCGTCACGTGACCTCAGGGGTCACGTGACTTCGGGGGGGGGGGGGGTGACGTGACCTGGGGGGTCAGGTGATCCCCCAGAGAAATTTTTCCGCTAGATTTAGCGGGGAAACTTTTTACGCTAGATTTAGCGGGAAAATTTTTCCACTAGATTTAGAGGGGAAATTTTTCCGCTAAATCTAGCGGGGAAATTTTTCCGCTAGATTTAACGGGGAAGTTTACCCATAATGCACCGCGCGACTACGCCGACGGCGACGCCGACGCCGACGGCGACGCCGCTCAAGCCGGAAGCGGGCGCCTAAGAGCTGCGCTCTAAAAAGGAAAAATAGCAATACAAGTAGACTCAGGACACAAGAAACGCGTTTTGCGCGTTTAGTTTGTTACTCGTCTCTTCCGTCAATTTTAACGCTGATTTGCATTTTTAAGGCACTGTGGGTTGCCGCAAGAATGGCGATAGGTGGAGGGGACGTGCGTCCCGTGCCTCGCAGCGTCTCAAATTGTCGTTGGTAAAGTTTCCACCGACTGGACTGTCCACAGAGCGAATTCGTACAACGGACCATTCTGCACCGACCACCAACACCAGGATTGCGGCAGATCACAGTGTTTCCTATCTCAACACGAGGCCGAAATTGAGGGTTACAAATAAAAAAACTTTAAAGGGAAACTGAAGAGGTTCTTGATAAAAACGAGTTAGAGGTGAATTCTAGAGTATTTTTATCCCGTGAATCTGAATATCACGTTTGTTTTCTCCTTAAATCTAACTAAATGGGAGAAAATGCAAAAAAACGTCCGACACTGCAGTCGTTAAGTCATAAAATGATTGTCCGGCTGCCAAGCGCATGTCGCTCGTGTGGGCAGCGCATGCAATTGCAGGCTCGCCAGGTATTAGCGGCGAGTTGTTTTGGTGGCACCCTTCTATGGTTCTCTATTCTGACGTCATTACCTCGCGAACAACTAGTTCGATGGTGTTTGTAATGAACATGGTGAAAGCTTGGAATCATTGCGCTCTGAAACCAACGCTGCCAACACCGTCCGTCAAAAATAAAGTTCTTACATTACTCTTGCCCCCCCCCCCTCCCCGATGAGAAATTTTTTGCTGACGTCATAATCAGCATTTTGCCAATCATATAAGGCCGACCATAGTGACGCATGATTGGCTTAGATAGGCGCTGAAGATTCGCGGAGATTCCGAAAACTCCTTTTGTGACGTAACGCTCCTAGAACTCAGGAGTACTTTGAAAATGATTTTCTGCATCCTCCGTGCACCGAATATAAAAATAATCTCTATATTCGTGATCCTGGAGGTCAAATGAAGACGACCTAAGCGTTTTTACTCAAATACAAAACCGCTTCAGCTGAACACGTACTGGTCACTAGTCACAGATGCGAGTCACTCTCTCCCCCCCCCCCCCCCCCCACACACACACACTTCCTTACAACGCTCTACACTCTAAAAAAAGCCCGTGCGTCTACTTTCCCGCACAACACTCGGAGAGCCAATCATCACAACTTACGGAGGCAGCTCAGCGAATGACGATGCCGAAACATATGTTTAGACAAAAAAATGCAGTCTGAGTTGTGACATTAAGCAATGCAAGCGTGACATTTTGCATTGCTTAATGTCACAACTCCGTCTGCGTTTTTTGGTCTAAACATATGTTTCGGCATCGTCATCCGCTGAGCTGCCTCCGTAAGTTGCGCTGATTGGCTCTCCGAGCGTTGTGCGGAAAAGTAGACGCACGGGATTTTTTAGAGTGTACTACTATACTCTGTTTCACCTTATGATGTACCACAGGAAAGGCTACAAGCACGAGTAACTTGCCTAGGCCCCGTACTCAGGGCATTTCTCGTCGGCACAAGCTCTCGCGCATTAAGGGCAGCTGCAAATGCTATGAGCTCGCGCGTCTAGCCTTCGCTGCGGTACAACATAAGGTAAAACGGAGTATTAGCGGCGAGATGTTTTGGTGGCGCCCTCCTATGGTTCCCCCATGTGACGTCATTACCTTGCAAACAACAAGTTCGATGGTGTTTGTAAGTAGCATGGTGGAAGCCTGAAATCATTGCGCTCTCAAAGCAACACTGCCAACACCGTCGAAATTAAAGTTCTTTCATTCCTCTTATTTCCGTCGATGGTATACCCTTTCCGACGTCATAGTCAGCTTTTGGGCCAATCGTGGAAGGCCGACCACAGCGACGCTTTCGGTCGCGCACGGGGCTAATACTACCAGCAAGATGGGAAGGAAGGACGTCTTTTTTTTTGTGTCCATTCTCTAGCACGTGCTCGATTCAGCTGCGCGTGCATACTCGAGGCTCACAATACACCGATGCGTGAAGGCTCGAGCTGTATGCGGAACAACCGAGAGAACTCCCTCTGGTCCTGTCCGGGACTGCAGCAGTAGCGCGTCAGCGAGGGCTGCGAGTGCGGCGTCTGATCGGTGGCTCCTCTCTCTTCCCATGGGCAGCTACGAGTACTACGGGGCCGGCGGCGGCGCGTCCCGAGCGGCGGGGCGGACCGGCTGGTTCGTGGCGGAAGCGTCCAGTCCCCCCGGCCGCTTTCCGGACTGCAGCGCCGAGGACAAGAGCATTGCGATGATAGCCTCCACGTTCCCGGCGGACGCCCTCAGCCCGGCCGACTTCGACTACTCGCCTTTCACGACGGACACCGAGGCCGACTACGAGCACACGCCGGCCATGCCCATCCTCCCGGACATGCCCACGCGCTCGCGCAGGCTGCTCGAGAACCTCGGCAGCGCGCCCATTATGCCGCAACCCGCACGGAGGCAGCAGCAACAGCAGCAGCAGCAGCACGCGAGATCCGGTGAGCGCGGCATGCACAACATACCGAATGAGCAAATTGGCGTGTTCGGCGGGGTGGGCAGCGTTTGCCCACTTCTAGCTTGTCAGAAGATCTCGCTTCACTCAAGGTCGGTTACGAGACGCAAGTGAGAGCATGGCCCCAGGCTGAATCTTCTCCGAGACTATATTTTATCAAGAGCATGTCCACGAGAAGAAATAATTTTGAACTGTCAAGCAGAAGAAACTTGATGTTCGCAAAAATGGCGTATTGGCCAAACGCTGCTTACCAGTTCGTTGAAAAAGAGCGAAACTTGGGCATCTTGCAGGAGCCGCTAATGCAATATTCTGTTGGAGTCTGAACTTCCGGAAATGCGTAGTTTATGGGGACCTTTAGCAAACCTTTGCCGTGCTCCGCGTACCGCACTATCGGAGCCTTTGAAGCATGCTTTTAAGCGTGTGTCTCGCGGTCACGGTATCACCCGGGCGCGCGCTTAAAAGCATGCTTCAAAGGCTTCGGCAGTGCGGTACTCGGAACGCGGCAGCGGTTTGCTAAACGTCCCTTATGTTTACTTTATGGTAGACATGATTTTTCTTTTTTCGCTTTGCGTTCCTAGTTTTCTTTTTTATGTGTTGCAGAAAAGAAAAAAAAAAACAGGAATTGAACATTATACACACCTATCTGTAGCTGTATAAACGCCCGTCAGGTCGGCAAGACACTCTAAAATCACCTAAGTCCTCGATCGAGCGATAGAAATCTTATTGAACGTACACTTTATTATACGACACAGCCAAAACTCCTTTATTGCCGCTTTCCTCTACGATCCCAGTAAATTGTAGACATACCTGCCGTTAACATCCTAAAAACAAAATTTGGCGCAGTTGCCAGCTTCCATAGATTATAGTCCGTTGCAACTCAAGAAGGTAGGGCGAGGGAAAAGAAGGCAGGGGAGGAGGAAGCAGACGAAATGCTAAAGAAAGGAGGAGGGTTCCCCTTTTCTCTCCCGCGTTCCGCCTGCTTCCTTCTCCCCGGCCTCCCTTTCCCTCGCCCTACCTTCTTGAGTTGCAACGGACTACGGGACTATCGAACAAGCTGTTCCACGATTCTGGGAAGGTTGCTTCTCTGCAAAGAGAGTCTTAGGGTGGGAATGCCTACTTTAAGCACGTCCGTTAGATCTTATTTGATCCCATATATTCAACTTTTATTGACGACGGGAGTGGCCCGTTCACACACTTGCCACTCCTTAGGACCTTGCAACCTCGCAACCTCTTGTGATCTCTTGCGACGAGAGGACATATTGGACCGCAAAACCTTCGTCCTAGCCAAATGAAGTTCCAGGGTCACCTCACCGATGGCGCCAGCGTGCCAACACGTTCTCTCGTCCTAAGAGATTTTAAGAGGTTTTAAGGCGCAATCTTCTGAGAAAACGCAAGCGCGTGAACGGGCCTTAAGGCGGAACCGTAATTTTAAGATTTTGTTTCTAATAACTTACTCTGTTAGCGTGAAAAAAACATATGCAGAAGCAAAATTAACAGCAAAATAAGACCCTGCCCGTTTCGATCTGAATGAGCATCGTACCGGCGTGCGGCCGTGTATCACTACTGCGTGGTGCATGTTAAAGACCCAAGGTTAGCGGTTGTGCCGCACTGGCTAAATTGCTCATCTACACCTGAGACACCAGACGCCCACTGAGGCAGACTAACTTCCGGCTGTATAAACATACACACAACAATTTGCTTGCTTTCCGTGAAGAAACACTGTTATATGCAGAAGCGAAATTAACAGCAAAATAAGACTCTACTTGATTTGCTTGCTTTTTCATTCACGTCAGCCACACGATAGAGTAACAACAAAGCGCAAGCTACGTTTCCAGGCTCGTTAAATGAGCCCTTTAGCAGCTTTGTTTTTTACGCTCGGGCGTCACTAAAAGAAAGCGTTTGGTGACAAGCGCCAAAGCGTCACATCGCTCGAGTCGTCAAAAAACGTTTTTGTTTCCTCGTCAGCGATCGAACACCTGCGTTTCTTTCGCTGGTGGTACGAGGACTAAAAAAAGGCGTCTCTCGTATCTTTCCGCTGCAGCGTCCGAAGCCCTGTATCGCGACCGGATGGAGGGCCCCCGACACGGCAGCCCCGCGGGAGACCCCTACGCGGACCAGAGCGCCGCGCTGCGGCAGGGGCGGAAAGCGCAAGTAAGAACGTACGCACACTTCTCTCTTACTGCTCCCCTCCAAATCCCCCAAGGATGACTGCGTCTCTTTCTCTCAACATCCTAAAAACTTCCAACGTGGAATACGTTAGAGACCTGGGTATGCCTGAAAAGACATACATAATGAAGCAACACGGAAAAGCGAAGCGGAGGCGGCGTCATCCGCTAAATTCAGCAGGCTTACGTTCCGCCAATTTGGACGACGGTGGTCACGTGACGTGACCGCATGACCACGCCAGAGCACAGTCCGAGACTATAACGTATTCTACGTACAAGAAGTTTTTCAGGGATAAGCAAAACGGGGTGAAAGATTTTTTTTTTTTTTTTTTTTGTCGTAGAGGGCGTTGCGGATTAGTCTCGTTAGTGAGCCGCTGTCGGGTCGCTGCAACTTCCGTCGGCATTCGCGGTGCGTCGTGTGGGTGCGAGCTCATTAACGCGCCAGTGTTTTAAGCAGCTCAATCCGTGGGCACATGTTTCAGCTGCGCTCTCTCCCATTTCCTTTCAGAACTCATCCCTCCCCAAGAGCTCACAAAAGAAGTATTTCTTTCCAGTAAAGCAAATTCTTTTGACCCGAGACCCCAAGGATCGTTCCATCAGTGGTGAGTAAGCTGCGTGTCACGGAACAAAAAAAAAAAAAAAAAAAGAACTGCGCGACGATTACACGTCGTGGTGCGTTTAGACAGCGGCAGAAAGGTCGTGACGTCAATTTTTCAGCCAAACTTAGCGGGAAAACTGAATTGGTGCATCGGGCACGTCACGTCAATTTTTGCCGCAAAATTTAGCGGGAAACTTGAACTTCTCCGTAGGTCCCGTGACGTCAGGTCATGTGACATTAATTTTCCCGCCAATTTTGGCGAGGAAGCTGTTTCGTTTCCGCTCCCGCCGTCGCGGAACCAGGGAACGGGCCACTAACAGCTGCCGCTGTGAAAAACTAGTTTACTCTGTTGAAAACGCAGCGCGTCCGCTTGCAACAACTGAGTTTAAGGAGTAACGCTTTGTATTATTCAGACTTGGTGTAGAGTGCGCTATTGTTCACAGCCTAACCTCTTGTCAATTGAAAAGCCAGGGAAGTGCTGTCCGTCTATTTCCACGCTCACTGACAGCTCAGGAAACTCCAAGCGCGGATGATTCTGTTCGCGCTTCGTCATCTGATGCCGCAATCTGACTTGCTGCCAAGCGTAAATGAATGCTCGGACCCCAACCTGCCTTTCTGAACGTGGTAGTAACTGGAGTGAAACAAAATAATTCATATATATAACGAGAAATCGTAAATAAAAAAAAACATATAAATAATATTTTTGTAGAAATTAAGGATCCTGGAATTCACCAATTCACCGCGGTGCAAACTTCTGTTCCAGGGAATGGTCTGGGCATGAAGGTTGTCGGAGGCAAGGTGATTCCCGGAAGCAATGGAGTTTTAGGCGCATACGTTGCCAAGGTGTACGCCGGTGGTGTGGTCGAGACGCTGGGCGAAGTCAACGAAGGTCGGTCTCCAGAGCTGCGGGACACGCTCCCTGGCGCCGTGTCGCGGTACCAACGTGCTTTATGTACGCTTGCTTTCAGGTGACCAAGTGCTGGAATGGAACGGCGTGCCGTTGACCGGTAAAACCTACGAGGAGGTGCAGCGAATTATCGCCTCTTCTACGGACGAAGTGGAAGTCGTCATCAGAAGGTAACGGCAGCCGTTGTTATCCTCCACGCCCCAATCGATTGTGCGTTAAGCAAACGCAGAGCCATATAGTGAGAGAGTTCGGTCAACGGGTGGAGCCGACGGGAGCCGGGGTGGAGCGGCGAAAGCGTCGCCGCCGTCAGCGCCGCATATTCCGCCCGTGATGATCCTACGAACTAAGAATGAGCTAGGATGACCTTGGATGACTCGCGTAGCGCGGCGTGGTGGAAAAGGGGAGTTTCAAGGTGTCAAGAGCATATACTGAGCCAGCAAAGGTGACACTGACGAGAAAAAATGTCCCGTAACACGAGACGAAACTTCGAATGTGGGGTGCGTGTTCGGGGTTTGGGTCAAAACTCCCATGGTTCGAATCCGCAGTTTTCGCCGTCCACTCCCTCGTGGCCGCGCGTGCAATCGAAAGAAAGATTGAGTGCGCTCTGAATGTCGCAGTGACGACACCGTCAGGCGCGTTCCCCTTTCAGTTACGAAGAGTCGCAAATTCGAACTCGAGCGTGCTAAAATAAAATACTACTTGAATACATCCTTACCCAGAAATCGTGATTGGAGGGTATTTGGTAAGCTCATTTCCTTCACTAGTCGAATATTTGTGGCTATTGGTTGGTAAGAAAAGCTGTCAATCATCGCGCCCAAGGTCATTGAAATAATATTGGCCAATGACGTGCCCTTTATTTTCGCTCTATTCTTACCAATTAATGACCACAGCGCATGCGCAGAAGCTACAGCTCACGCTAATCTGCCTTCTGCGCTCGCGCAGTGCCCACAGCCGGTCTGGGCAAACGCGGGCTTGTTCGGAAACAGCGTGTCAGTCTATTCGCGACTCCAGCGACCTATAGTGGGCGCCGCCACCAAACAAACATGGCGGCTGAGTCCAGGCCGCGTCGGCTCGGCCGGGCCGCCTGAACGGGTGGCGCATTCAATTTAACAGATTTTCTTTTGTTTAATGCCCAATTTTATAGGTATTTTAACTGCGACGGTTAAGTGTAGCCGGTGCACATACGCTTGCAGTGCATAGTTTTGTTTTCCCGGTGTTTTTTTTTTGTTCTTTTCATGTCAAACTTTCGTTTCGGAGATTTCGTTCAAAACCGAAACTATGGGCTCCGGAGAGACGGTAATAGATTCTAATCAGTTCTGATTAGCTAAAGAAAGCGGCGATGACTACCAGAATTGTTCCACCGAGAGTAATTTTCAGCTAACTAGCATGCCTCGACCATGCGACTGATCTGTCCGCGAAATCGAGCTTCTGTGCGTATTCGCGTTGAAGAACCAATTACAGTCGTCTGCTCGGTTAACAACACAGGCTGCAGGAAACATACGAAAATTAAGCAAGCACTTCTTGAGCCAAGGAGCATGTTAACACGCTGGCGCCCCACTAAGCAGCTGGTACTCGTATTTTAATTGAGGTTTTAATAGCAATCGAGAAGTCATTTTGACGAATATGCGGGTTATGTATTATATTATGTACCATGTCCCACTAAATCTATATGAGTATATTCCTCGGGTTGAAATATGATCTTAGTTGACTAGCTATTAGGTGAACTGCTGAATAAAAGTATATTTGACAGACAGAGAGATACTACTTGAACTTAGCCAAATCTAGCTGGTAGCACGGAGCGGAATGCGGACAAACTGAAGAGAGACTTCATTGGAGATTCACGCAGAACCTTTCTGCACTGAACTTGACTTGGAATCCTGAACGGAAAAAATTAGTATTTTTTTGTGGCCGGTCACCCTGAGACATGTAGACGTATACTGCTGCTGACTTCGACGGGGGTATAATATAAATATTGGAGGCGCGATAGATCATATTGCCGTGACAGTTAACTTTGCGAGACGCGTCCCCCACCTTTTGAAAGCAGACAATTTCCCTCATTAATCGTATGCAGCGAGCAGGTTTGTCTGGAATCAAGTAGTTGCTAAATCAGCCCAACTCTTTCGGTGTGGTCCAGAGGCTTTTTCGGCGAAAAGCAGCCAAGATGAATAGCCAACCGGCGTGGGTGGCTCAAACTTGCAGCTAATCGAACACAACCAAACTCAAGAAAAGCAACTATCGAACCTTCCCATTCACTTGACTGCAACATTGGTGTTCCCTCCAGTGAAACACCTCGTCTGTTGTCCTCAGTCCACTGTTCTACAAACGTATAAAGAAACCACTCATCAGTTACCAAGTAGTCGTCACATTGAATGTGATTCGAGAAAGAGAAAAAATCAAAACGTTTTTTCGTTATTCCTACCCATCCGAGAAATGGAAAGCACGCGACCGCGTGTTGGGGAATAAACGGGCTTTCAAACAAGTGATAAAATGGAACAATCTACTGAGGCTTCACCACACTAATGAACACTCAAGCAAACTTAAGAAATTTTCGGACCTTCGCCAAACTACATTGTTCGCCACCGCGCCCACAACAAGTGTCCGCGAAAGTCACCAAAGACGCGGAGGGGCGCGGAGCGACCTGGTCCGGCTGGTTCCCGGTTTTCCCGCTTGGTGGCGTCCGTTTAGCTGGAGTCGCCAACAGTGTGCACTGCTTGTGGAGAGGAGGACGAGACGGCTGAGCACTTGATACTCTACTGTAAAGGGCTTCACCCTATGCCTACCGAAGACAACATAGATTTAATAAAGTCATTGGGGTTTAGAGACAGCGAAGGGAGAGTGGATTTCAAGACTGTAGAGATTACCAAGCAAAGATTAAGTGAATGGTGGCAGAAATCGAGAGAAAACTAGGTATTTTCTTAATCACTGATGGCAAGGGGGTTTCATAGCCTCACTTTCTTTGCACTGCGGAGTGAATATAGATTTCACATTTAAATATTCTAAGCTTAAATGGTAAAACAAAATGGCTAGGTGGCGTAAGCTACCGCCCGATCCAAAGGGCTCAGCCGTATTCATCCATCCATCCATCCATCGCGATTACGGCTCTGAGCAAACGTATACCACGAGCAAATCCTCAGCTCCTGGCGCACCTCGAGCGTGTGTTTGTTTACCCGCCAAATCCGCTCACGTGCTTTGATTATCCCTCGATGTCGACCAATAACGCCGCGCTCGGCTGCCTGTCATCGAGCGTTGTCTGCACGTTATATAAATTGCCCTTTGATTGTCATTCTCTTCTTGCGTCCGATATGCCAAAGATAAATCGTGGAACACTTCCGTACCTCTTAAAGGTGCCTGGATGACGCTAGCGGGCGCCTGATTCAGGCACTCGTGCGGTGGAGTGGTGGATACCTCTTTACTTGAAAGCCCATCGAGGTCGTGTGTGTTCCCACGCAGCGACTTCAACATGCTAGAGGGCGGCAGGAGGACACCCAGACCAGGAGGTCTGGCACCCAGCAAGCCCGCCCGGAGCAGCCGCGCCCTGGACTACGATCGGGGCTTGGACGCTTCTCCCGACGAAAGCTCAGGTTGGTCACGTGTTTCATTTTACTCTCGGACTCGTTCTTCCGAAGTATGCCCGACGTCAGACATGTCCGCACCTTGATCAGCCGAGGAACATTTGTCCTATACGCCTAGGACTCTTTGCCTGCTCCAGTTCACAGCTGTTGGCGCTGTCCCAAGATATTCCGGGATAGTAGCGGAAAAATAACCAGCTGCAATGAGAATAAATTCGTTGGTGGCTGGAGCCCCAACATGCAGTAGAGGATAAGGGATGCGACAGAATTCAGTGACTCTGTAGGAGTTGTGAATGATACCTCACGATGAAAAACTTCACCTATGATCTGTAGAATAATAACGATTCAATTGAAGCCCCCGCAAGAGCTCAGAGCAGCAGGTGTCGTTTTTACCAAGAAACCGAACTTTTGGGGATCTCCGAAGAGATTAAATTCTTCAAAATAATGTCTTGGCCGTTTTGATGAGGCTTCCGACGTTAATCAACGAAACGTCGGCAGCCGCCCGGAGGCTTTCCAGAGATTTGTTTTGAAGTTCGTCCTATCAGCTTCGGCTTCCTTCGTGCTTCCTTCCATGTCATTGCAGGATGTGCCGTGTGATCGCTCCCTACAAAGTCGGCACTTTATGAAAGTTCAGCTATAAGACTGCGTTTCATGAGCACCAGGCCGTATGAAGTACTTTCAAAATGTCCCCAAAGTAAAGGTGTTCTTTTACCGTATGGTGGCTCAGAGTACTTCTCCCGGGTAGATGAGATCACTGGTGAACATAAAAGGCTACACTCTAAAAAGGCCCGTGCGTCTACTATCCCGCACCACACTCGAAGAGCCAATCACCGCAACTGACGGAGACAGCTAAGCGAATGACGATGCCCAAACATATGTTAAGACAAAAAAAAAAAGCAGTCTTGAGTTGTGACATCAGGCAATGCAAAACGTCACACATGCGTCGCGTAATATCACAACTCAGATTGCGTTTTTGGTCTGAACATATGTTTCGGCATCGTCATTCGCTGAGCTGCCTCCGTAAGTTGCGGTGATTCGCTCTCCGAGTGTTGTACGGGAAAGTAGACGCGCGGACTTTCTTTAGAGGGTGACGTACTTTCGCTGCAGTCAGCTTCTCTGACTGTCCATCGGACGGCTGAGGCATCGCCGAGTGACGTGCGGCCCTCCCTTCTCTGCCCTTCAGAGGCGCCCCCAGGTGCGTTAAGTCCCGGCTGCGGCGTCTCGCAGTCGGGGTCGCCTCTGCCTCGCGATTCCCTAGCCCCGACTTTGTCTAAGTGTAGCAAGGTAAGAATTTGTGCGTGCCTGCCTCTCTGTGTGGCGTCCGTCTGCACCGGCCCGCGCGGGACGCGCGTGCCTTTGCATGCCCACCTCCGTCGTCGGCCGTCGTCACTCCACGCATTGTCGTCGTCGCCCCGCCGGTCCCCGCCGCTCCGACCGCCGCGCTCACCAGTAAAGCTCGGCCGGAGGCTGTTCGCACTTTCCAGCGGCGATATTCGCAACGGCGTGAATTTGGGACCATTTTCCTACGTTTCTTGTTTCGGCCGCCAGGCCGAAACATAAAGCGCAGGAAAATGGTCCTAAATTCCCGTCCTTCTCGTTTTTGCCGCTGCGGGTGCGTGGCTTCACCTGGACTTGCTACCTACCTTTGACTAGGTGGCGAAAGCCGCCGCTTGATTATGATGGTTCAGCCCCATCTATAATTCTAGCCATCCATTATGTATAGGGGGCGCTGTCACTCAGTCGATACTAGAGTTCCCGTATATGCTACCTACGGTAGCAGAGTTACGCATTCAGCCTCGGCGCGTGGCCGTAGCGCCGGCTTTCCCGCACGAGCTGGATGCTTTGCTCCTCACGTGACTAAATTTGGCGAATAGCGGTGCCGCGGGCGCCGCCGCGCATGGAAAACAGGAGAGGAGGAAAAGGAGGCGGAAAGCAGGGAAACATACGCCGGGGCAGGAGAAACGTCGGCGGAGCGACCGTAAAGGTGGCTTTCTTGCACGCCACCGGATGCTTTGCTCCTCACGTGATGGATCTTCGCGAATAGCGGCGTGGCGGCGCGGGGAAAACAAATGCGCAACTCTGGCTCCCGTAGGGAGCCTATACAGGAACTCTAGTCGATACTAAAACCATAATCGAAACTCCCCCTTTCACCTGCCACCGTTATAAATCAAAACGTGGACGCTGGATTACAGGTCACATGTGTACTCACTGCTTAGTTATCTGCAGCAGATTCAGTTCATGATAACCTCAAACCCAGAAAAATAAAAATAAAATACTTTCTGTGCAGAAACGAAGCGAGGTTTCACATCCGAGCAACTTGCTGCGTAGCAGCGCAGCGCCCCACAGATCCTTATACGCATTCGAGACATCTTTTCGTATCTCATGTGCGACGGTTTGTCAAGTCACCCTGTAGACGACGGTTTGCAATATCTTCAACGATTCTCGTGATTTTGGCGCAATCATTGTTGCGCCTGTTGCGACCGCCCCTGGGGTGCATGTTCACTCAAATTCGGTGAAGTGGACGCTACGCTGGAAAATGCGAATAAACTCTGTGACATAGAACGGCTTGCTATCGTGTCTATAGTATATCGAGACTGCCCCACTCCAAGGAAACCGCAACGAAGGGGCTCGTGACATTTCTCCCCACTACGCTTCTTCCGGTACTGCTTGCTCGAGCTGGAGCGGGCTTAGACTAGATCCACCGTGTGCTGCCTGTGCTTCGAAACGTTGTCTGCGTGTTGTTCGTAGGACCATGTTTTGTTCAGCGAAGCGGGAGCGCCGAGGAGATCTTGTTAAGCGGCGTGACTGTACTCCCATTCATAGCCTCCTAGGAAGCCACGTACCATTTAAGCGAACCCACTGTTAAGCGGCGAGTATTGTGCTGGGCGCAACCTCGCCGCCTCCGCAGGTGCGCACAATGCGAGGTTTCCGGGCTGAGTCACAGCTCCCCTCGGCAGGTCCTCCCTGACGTCTAGCCTACGTTGAGACACAAAGCTGTAAAATATATTTTATTAAAAAAAAAAACTTATTTGAAGTGTGGTACAAATACAGCGTAATACATATTTAGATAAGATTGCAGTTAGGTACTTCACTTAAAGGAGCTAAGTGACTTTTCCATTGCATTTAAAACATCCCATAACGAAGAGCTGTGCTACGATTGCTGATCAACGGATCAGTTTACAACGAGGTTTACAACAATGCTTTGATTGGACGCTCTCCACGTGGAAGAGATTGAGGCAGTAAAAAGAAACCGATGTTGACACTAAACCAACTTGAATTTGCATATTTGTCAACATATTTTTTTAGAACGAACGGTCATTCATTAATGTGACGAGTTTCTAAAGAATAATAACAAAGGGAGTTTCAGCTGGTGCAATTTTATTATAGCATCTTAAACATAATTTAGCCGCCATAATTGTAAACCATGAACCCTTATTCGTAAATTAAAAAGACAAAAAGTAACCAATTAAAATTATTTAACTAACTTAAATAGTTCGACGTAATTTCAAAATCCCGAATGAACGCCCGACTCCGAAAGATCGTCTGCATACCTTACATTTTCTCTGTCCCTGCACCGTTGGCAGGCGTTAATTCGGTCTATCACGGGAGTTCCTTCACGGCCCTGTTTTGGCGTGTTAAGTACCGGAGCTATTGACGTTTCCTTGTCGAGCTGATTGAACGAGTTGTTCGAGGCAGGACCCAGCGATGCATGGGGACCGCTGGGGAGCGCGCGGGCGGCGGCTCGGCGGGGACCCGCTCCCCGAGTAGAGAGAGTGGTTCGGGGGCTCGCGCAAATTCTTACCTTGCTCTCGGTGTGCTTTGTATGTTGGGGTGTTTGCTGCTTTGCTTCTCCTGGACGTCGCTGTTGTGGAATGCGGGCTCGTCCTGTATGTCTGGGGCAACACGGAATGGGCATCCCGGTGTTCTCTGTGTCCAGGGGGTCGACCTGAATGGGGCACGCTGTCGATCGTCGATGCCTGAACCTCGTGTGGGAAAGAATGGTTGTCATCGCAGCCTCGTTAATGTGCGCAGTGTGAACTCTAGCTCTCTTCGAGTTCAAGCTCTATCGACTGTTCGTGTTGTAAAACAATGGATTTTTGTTTTAGAACTTACTCTACCCGTGCCCCGTGTTTATTGCTCTCTCGTAGTTCAGAATTGCCGCGAAGGAGCCTTTGGTTTTCTCTATTATAGCTTTGTCCCACTAGGAGCACACACAACCAACATTTCTTAAAGGCATGTCGGGTACACCTTAGGAACAACTCTTTTTTTTAATTTTTTCTAAACAAACGACACTGATGAGAGTTCTCGTGGCGCTAAAACGCTTATTTTGTTTTCTCAGTTGACAGACACCGGTGATTGTCGGGACAGTGGACTGAGGCTATTGGAGACACTGGAGCGAATTGTTAAGTACTATGTCACGGAGAGACACGTAGCAGAGTTCCCAAATGCCCAAGCTTTCCATCAAAATCCTTGCCTCCCTCAAAGAAAATCTATTATTAAACAGTTCATGGATCGCCGCACTCAATAGCGGGAAAGAAGGGAAACATATTTGTGACGTACTTGTTCCTTGTTTGCGCAGGCGCAGATAAGTGACAGTCATGATGTCACTTCTCTTTCCCCTCAAAATCAGCGGAAGTTTCGGCTTCGGGGGTTTCTGCTAAAAGTCGTCTTAAAGTTACATTACAAAATATTAGCCGTGAAAACAGCTGTTTTGTGTTTGAAGCTAAAAAGATTTTAATAAATCATCTAAAGTCTACTTTGGTATCCATTTCAATATTGGTGTTAATAGCGAGTCAATGTTTGTGCGTGCCGTGGCGTTTGAATAGAATTTCAATGAATATTATTACTTATTTTTTACAGTACATATGCAAGACAGGGAAAATAACTGGGGAGATCCAGGTAGGTGACGTCTGGTTTGTGATTAATCCTTAAACCGAGTGTTCCGCTTGCCCCAATCCCGGAATTACCATAAAGTTGCGTCCGAGAGTGTCAAAAATATTTTTCAGTCTTACTTTACGCTTGTATTGCTCAAATTACCATTTCTGAATCTCGTCACTCTTCCAATTCGGCCATGTGTCATCTGCACCTAAAGTGGCAAATCGTAATCTGTCAAATCGTTCAGGCGACGTTCTTTACTTTCTTTTTTTTTTTTTTTACAATTCATCGATTGATTTCACTGAGTGTTACACATGCCGATGTTTCGACCACGAAGTGCCCCATTTCCTGTGAAGGGCAATATGTGGCATTTCATAGCGTGGTTTTCAGGCAGTCAGAAAACCTTTATTGAGCTACGCGACCGGGGGATGGAGCTTAGAGACGTCCGTCCGTGGCGATGCAGTCTGGGTCTTACGACTACGTCAATTAAAGTTGGACGGAAACTGCCGGTCCGAGATCAATCGGAGGGCATAGTGAGCCTAAGCTAACGAGCCCAAAGTTGGTTCGCAGCACGGTTTGTTGCGAGATGCAAACACAACTGCGCGCGCTCCACTGCTTACCAGGACTCTCGTCTGTTTCTGGTCGCAGCTTCAGGCGTGCTACGACATCAAGGCGGCCATTTTGTACGTCACCATAGTCCAGGCACGCCGCTTGGCAACAGCTAGAGACAGCAGTGATCTTCCCGATCCCTTCGTCACGTGTTTTCTCCTGCCCAGAAGAACGTGAGTCGTTTCCCTTCCCTCTCCGTTCCCTGGAAAAGAATCTCTGTCGGTCGCGCTGGCAGATTCTAATCTAAGGCACGGAATATGCAACTTTGTATAGACTTCTGCAAAAATTGCCCTCTGTGTGCTGCCATCTTTGTCTGCTGGGCTGTGGAACGCCTTCTGCGCATGCGCTGTTGCTTCGTTATATGAGACGCTGCGCAGGCGTCCACGCCTCACTGACTCATCATTATTCGCCCGGGCGATAAGTAAAGTAGAACAAGAAAATGCACTTTATCGAGGTCTTAACTGGAACAGAATCGCGCGAAAGTGCAGCCGGGTAGCTGGAACGACCCTCTGAGCCGCATAACACCTACGGGTACCGCATAACAAAAACAAACATAAAGCAAACAGAACTGGCGTTCCACATATATTACCCGATCCACATAAAATATTGACTTGTTCCAGAAAAATATGTGGAACGTTAATTTAACTGGAACCTATGTGGAACCAGATTAAGAGTGTGGAGGCGAGACATCTACTCAATTCTTAACCTGTCATCGACTGTAGTCAGGTTCGATAATTTCCTACGTGACCGAGTAAAAAATTCAATTAACTAAGTCGATCAAGATATCGCACCGTTGACAGATTGCGAGCCGATCCGGCAGTGGCGCAATATTTCCGAGTTCTGATGATCGCAGCAAACTGGTGCCGCAGACTGATGTTTCTTCGAATCTGTGGTTTTCGGTGCTGTTTGAACACTTAGCCTCGATGGGGCCAGACAGCCTGAACTCAATAATAAATTGAACGGAGAAATAAAAAAAAAATAAAAAACGAAAATTTAGTAAAGATATTTAGGGTCGTCCCAGACATCTTATACCTTTCAGTTAATTTAGAATATCGTGGAACAGAGCTCGTTTTTACATTGTATCACTCGTTATAACGGCAGACTGCGTCGCGAAGTAATTATTGCCTTAATTGGAGTAACCTTAAAATAAAAATACGAAAGTTTTTTTTCCCGATCGATTAAAGAGCATGGGCGCCTGTGGTGCAGCTTAGAGACCCAGCGCCGCAGCCGCTGCGTGCCGCGCTGTAGCAGCCCCGTCTGGAAGCAGACCATGGTCTACCCCGAGGTGCCGCCCGACGAGCTCAAGCGCAGCTTCCTCCAAGTCAGCGTCTGGAACAGCCACCTGGCCGGATGCGACGAGTTCCTCGGGGAAGTGGTCATTCACCTCTCAGGTACGCCGCTGCGATCATCCTCATTTCTTTCTCGACCCGCAAGGAATACTACACGAGGGAGTGGCCATACATATGGATACATAGATATTTTAAGAGTGAACACAACCATATCCCAATCACCGCAAATCTAATTTGAAGGCCTGGACAGAAAGAGGGTGACTGCTGCGAACGTATTAGCGTTATTTATTAAAAAAAACAATGTGATCCCTATAAACTAGGTAACAAAACATCACCCTCTGACTATTCTCCGTTTTACTTTACGATGATCCGCAGAGGACGCTACGAGCGCTCGAAGCCAATCTTATGCCTTGAGAGTGCCACGTTACCTTCGAGAGAAACGCAGATGTCGGCACCTATAGTCAGGTAATACTATCACAGCGCTGGGTTCGCCGTGATGGTTCGTAGGGTCTCCTGCGGTCCATCGTACACACTAAAACATTTTTCACTTTGAAGTGTGTGAAAACGCTGTTCCAGGAGACCTACACACCGATGACTTCCCCATTTGAGCAACTTCATTCCGACCTAATCCACCTTTCTCACTTGTGAAATATGGTGGTGTTGCATCAAGCACCATCTCATTTTTGAAAGGTGTTAAAGGCTGTGAAAAAGTGTGCTACGGTGATGTGAGGCGAACAGCTTTTCTGAAGGGGTTTCTTGCCGGCAAATGGTTGCTGCGTGATGGCGTCAAATTTCGGGTGCACAGCCCTTTCAAGCGTAGCTTATGTTGATACGTCAGATCAAACAGTTCTCTCTTCTTCCATCACTAACAAACAAATGCAGTGACAACACACTTCTAGCACACATGAAGTGCCAAATGCAGAGCGAATCGTCGCTTTTCTTGCAGACTCAGGAGTGCTCGATGAGCAGTCGCACTGGTACAAATTGCACATGCACGACGAAAGCAGGTATCCCCGAAGCGGTGTTCCAGGTTTCGGCAGCCCCGGTATTGGAAAGATGGCTCGAATCAGCGCTGGTGCCAAGATTGGCTGCTCCGACAGCACCGAGGAGTTCAGGAAAGGCGTGCTGGTAAGTGAGGTCCTAAATAACGAGAGAAAAAAAGTATCAGTAGACATTCTTCCGGAGCATGCAAGACAACAAAGTGAACGCGATCTACGGCAGGAGCAGAGGAAGAGAAGAGAGATCAAAGCGGTGAAACACGACGATTCAGCGTGCGACTCAGCGATTGGCCCCCTATCGGGCAGATATGGCGGTCTAACACAGGTCGTGCCGTGCCATGTGCCAGCTCAACGCACAGCGCACAACGCTCGGGTTTCAGCATGCAAGCACAGGACACACCCGATGGTTTGCCCCGATTTTTATTCATTACGCTGCGGCGATGTAATGACGTAAGCGCGCTTCGACAGACTTTCGGGGAAGCGATGGAAGGACTGTCCTACGGTGCTGATGAACGTTGATAAACGCACAATGTCTGGTCCACACGGTTGCGTAGGCTGCGTTGAGAGTGACCTGGGCAGCACGGAGATACGACCGACAAAGTCACTGGGACAACTGTTTCTTTGCGCCAACCACTGACAACCTGTCGGTGGTCGACGAGCAGAGATCGCGAAAGGACCGTCCAGTTAAATGGTTTCCCGCTAGGCGCCGTCCGTTTCGCTGGAGTCTCAAATAGCTCTAGCTTCTTACGATGCATACAACTATAGACAGTAGGACTTTCAGTTGTGCCGCCTCCAGTCTCCTATCTTCGATAGAACTCTCATAAACTTTGAGCGTGCAGGCGCAGCCAGTGCACGCTGGGAGGCAACGAGCGAGTTCTGGGGGTATCGGAAAAAGACGCTGTTCTCAACCTGTCAGTGGCTATGCTAACGTCACGTGCCCCTAGCCTTACCAGATATCGCTAGTGTTGTGTGGGCGCGAGAGAATTGCCACAAACAGTAAATCATGAATAAATAAAACCATGTTTCTACGCTATACAACCTCGCACTTGAAGGTATTATATATATATATATATATATATATATATATATATATATATATATATATAAAATACCTCATCCTGACGAAGGCCGGACTCCGGCTGAAACGTCAAAGAATAAATCGTCTGTTGTTGCTGTTTTCACCAAGGATTTTTTTTCTTCTCATTTATATATATATATATATATATATATATATAATATATATATATATATATATATATACATATATATATATATATATATAGACAAAGAAAATATAGCGTAGGATGCCGAAGACTATAAACTAATAAAGTCGCACTTCGAAACGTTGTTGGAGTTTTAAAGCATTTAGTGAGTCGACGTTTCGGCCTGAGACAGGCCTTCTTCAAGCCCAGTCTTGAAGTCTTGAAGAAGGCCTGTCTCAGGCCGAAACGTCGACTCACTAAATGCTTTAAAACTCCAACAACGTTTCGAAGTGCGACTTTATTAATATATATATATATATATATATATATATATATATATATATATATATATATATATATATATATATATATATATATATATATATATATATGCGCAGCAGCTAAGGCTAGAAGCACGAGATCCTAGCCTTCGTGGGTGATCTTCCTGTACGAGTGTTTGTGCAGCGCAGCCGTAGCGCATCTCAAAGCAAGAAGCTCGCGCTTAAAGTTTCGCTACGGTCGCCACGCTCATCATTAAAACCGTTTTTTGTTTTTTTTCTCCAGAACGCGACCCAAGAAAAGAGGTTCATAAAGCATTTCCGACGGAGATCCGTGTCTTCCAACGACTCTACCCGAAGTAAGCGATTCTTTGCTGTCGCTTGGTCCCCGCTGACGTGTCTTGTCTCTGTCCAGTCGGCAACCAGAACCGCCGCAACCGAGTGCCCATCTTCCCCACTTCCAACCTGACTGCCCATCCGTTGCTTCCTCGGGGATGTCAGGGTGCCGTGTGCAACCTTTTCTGAACCAGGTCAGTTCGCAGCCTTCCAGTCGCCCTGGCTGTGCTTTGCATACCCCTAATACTACGGGCCTCCATAGTGTCATGATACAAGCTCTGCCCCGTGGTGGCAATTTAGGAGCCGCCCAATAGATCCGTAGCTTTCAAGTTTTGAGCACCGCCCCTGGCGAGCAAGATCAGACGTTTTTAGGTCGCATTTTTGTTGCGCATCCGGTTGCGTCCTTTAAAACGCTGTGTTAGTGCGCGTAGACAGAGGGCAGAGGGGCGCTGCCAGACGCTGGCACGCGCCTGTGGATTGTGCATCGTGGGACGCCAGGACGCCCTTTCTTGTCATCATTAGGGAGCTTTCGTAGATCATTTCCGCTCTCCGGAAACGCTCTCCGCAACTCGCTACGATACCCGGAACTCTACAGTCAAGGCTATCGGCGCGCAGGCGCAGTAGCGACTTCTTCGTTGCGGAGGGCTTAGCGGAGGAGGAAGCGCGGTCTACGAAAACTCCCTATTAAATGGTCGTGTCTCGCGGACGCTAGCGGAGACACCCCTTTTGTGGTCGCGTCGTTCGGGCGCTACAGCGCCCACTGGCCGAGAAGAACAGGTCTAAAGCGGTGCTGCCATGCAAAGGGTGGCAGGACCGCTTAGGTTTTGTTTTAGCCTCGCTAGTAGACGCGAGCGACGTTCTACTCTCGACACCAGCCGGCGTTTGTGGCGCAGGGGACTGCGGAAATCGAGGTGGTACGCCGCAGTACGCACTGCCTACACAACTTTTTTTGGGCGCACCGTTTGGTCGTGTGTTTCGTCGTTTGCGGTTTGAACACCGGGTGGCCCAGAACTATGTAAAAGAAAACGGCGAGAACTGTAGCAAAATGATTTGATGGCCTAGTTGGTTGAACATAGTACACACAATTAGCGCGACTGGGGACGAACACAGGAAAGAAAGAGAAGACAGGACAGAGCGCTACTAACAACTGACGTTTTTCTTTTCCTATTTTTGCCTATTCTTTCCTTTCTTATTTTTTTGATTTTAGTCTTAATTGTAACTTTGTCTTCCTCTTTCCTCTCATAAAACGTCAGTTGTAAGTAGCGCCCTGTCCTGTCTTCTCTATCTTTTCTGTGCTCGTCCCCAGTCGCGCTAATTGTGTGTGCAACGGCGAGAACGCCTGCTAAACCGCAGTCCCTGCGAAAGGCCCGCAGGGCGGCGCCCCAGTCGATAAAATTTGATCACGCACTAAAATGTCGAGATTTCTGGTCTATAGACCATTTTCTTTGCAAGCACCACCAAGCGGCGGTCCAGTCTTTGACATCCCAAAAAAGTTTCGGAATGAACAAAGCCCCTTTAACACCGCTGAATGAAACGTGAATGAAACATTTAACCCCCGATTCTCCAGGTGAAAGCCAAAAGACCCAAGAAGCGCGAAATCTGTTCCAACTTTTTACTATTCCTGTAAACCAACTTGTCTCCTCCCAGATGTAATATTGTACAGCCGAAGGCCCTAGTTAAATCTCCAACTTTGTTTTCCGTGTAGCATGTATGCTTTCTAGCACCGGTGACATACGGTAGCTCGACAACAGCGGTTAATTGCGTCCTGCGCCCTGCCATCTTTATCCACTGGACTGTGGAACGAAGTTCGAGCATGCGCAGTGGCTCTCTTCTTCGGAATGTCCGACGCCGCGCCTGCGTTCACAACCCTCAAACTCGGCGGTTTTCTTTATTTTTTTTTCTGTCATTAGCGCTGGAAATTTGTACCGGGTCTCTGCGAAGACTTACAAACATTCCCCAAAATATGTTCTTTTGAGAAAAAAAAATCTTTTCGGGAACAAGCTGCCAGCCAAGGCGGATGCCTGGGATTGCAAAAAAAGACATACTCATCAGCAAAATCATGACCTAAAGTTTACTTATTAACTTTTCAAATCGTGAAAATAAACATGTGGTTCCAATTCGAAACTTGCTGAGCGTCATCGAAAACCCCCCAAATCAGTCAATTATAGGGCGACTCCAAGAATGTGGGAAGCGAGGGGGTAGCTTAAAGCTATCGCCCAACAGGCGCAAGGGCAGCGATGCGAAAATGCGAATGATAAGAATCTCACCCGCATTTTCGCATCGCTCACCTGTTGTACGAGCAGTAACTTCAGCGCACCCTCTCGCTTCGAACGTGCTTCGAGTTTTCGATGACGCTCAGCAAGTTTTTAATTGGAACCATATGTTTATCTTCACTATTTGAAAAGCTAATGAGTGAACTTTAGGTAATTATTTTGCTAATGAGTATGTCTTTCTACAATCCCAGACGTCCGCCTTCACTGGCAGTTTGTTCCCAAAAAGAGTTTCTTTTTTTTTTCTTTTTGACTACCCTAGTTTTAGAAATGTTTGAGTCTTAGCAGAAACATTCAAATATATATATATATATATATATGTGTGTGTGTGTGTGTGTGGTGTGTGTGTTTGTGTGTGTGTGTGTGTGTTTTAGCGTGTCCCCGCGCGATTCCTTAGATCGCAACAGTGCTTCGACAGATAGCTACTTTTATCATTGTTTTGTTTGTTATTGGTGCTTTTGGCAATTTTACGTCTGTTTACTTCTGCAAAACCTGTTCTAATACTTATAGACGCTTTAAACACGGGCCACATTGAGCCGCCATTGCCGACCTTCTCTCGTTTTACCGCGATGCCGAGCCACTGAACCGGGCATTGACGAGCCTCCACAAAGGCCTATGCTGGGGACAAGGACACAGTAGCACCTAAAGTGGATATAACCTCTCCTGCTGTGGTTATAATGAAGTAAAGAGAATGGAAGGAAGGAAAGGGGAAAACTGAAGGTCGGTTATGGCGGCGGATTCAGAGCTGCCTGAAAGCGTCGATATACGATTGTATGCAATATATAAAATAAACAAATTAGCGTCACAATATGTTCTCGTGGTGCGTTTTGTTTCTCTGAATGACCAGATGGCCTAAGATACTAATGCAGAAACAGGCCGCATTTTCACATCTGACCCGCAATACTAGAAAATTGGAACAATCAATGCGCTTCATCTGAGGACGTTCTGATGCAGATGTTCTGCAAAGAAAGCGACACCTAACCGGGCGCTAAATTTCTATATATATAAAAAAAAAGGCTACGTTACCACCACACCCTCTTGCATCGGAACATTTTAGATTTGACAATTTTTCTCGTATTCGTCAAAAAGAGGGTGAAGCTTCGAAAGCGGTAATTTTCTGCTTCTCTCTCTGTATACACGCAAGCAGATCTCCTGTTTCTTGCGGCGATTCCAGTGAGACGGCTCGTGGGCCTCCTGGCCTGAGCGGCGCCTGTCCGGGAGTTGAACCCCACAACGACGAGGGCTCTCGGCCCGGGGCCAGCCTCGGCGCTCGCCCCTTCGGTCGACCTGGCAGAGCGCCCATAGCGCAGCGCTGGACTCGGCACCGAGGGGTGGACCCCGGCGCGCGCCAAGGGCGACGACTCTCATCACCGGAGTCGTCCGTGCGCAGCTCCATGCGGCTCTCAGTGTCTCGTGTGTATACATGTACGAGCGTTTATATTGCGTTGCAATGTCCTATTGCAATAAGTGTGTACACGTTATTTTTAAGTGCCTTGTACGAAGCTAAACATCTGTTCTGTTTACGTGTATCGCCGAGCGTCCCGATGCTAGATGGAGTGATTTTGTCGACCCGAAGCTGTACGCTCATGGTCGCACGCTGCGTCGCTCGGCGACCACAGCGCAGTGGCGTCGCCGGAGACCCCTCGCGGCCTGCGCTAGTACAAAAGGGGCGCACGCGGACATGGTCACGAAGACCATGTAGACCACGGCTTTCTCAACGAGCGCTTACTCTAAGCATTAAAATCTCAAACGCCTCGCTTTTTTTATTTTTTTGTTGCCACTTGGTCCAGTCGTGCACGTGGAACGTACACCTAGGAAGGAGAGGTCGAGTCCGTCGCAAACAGCCCCGACCAACACTCGTGTCTCGACCCGTTGCCGGCGATCCTCCGGCGAACGGGCCTTCACAATGCTCCCCAAGGGCTACGACCTTGGGGAGCATTGTGAACACCGAAGGTGATGGGTCCTGACTCTGTTGTTTATCGGTATGGTTTCTTCTTCTTTACATCAACATTTCCGAAATGCATAACTCAAATCATATGGTATACAGCTAGCGTTAAAGGGCGCCTAACCCCCCCCCCCCCCCTCATAAAATAAAAATATATTTGTGATGGTTAAAAAGCGCAACAGGACAACGGACAGAAAGGAAGACAGACACAGCGCTAGTTACAACTGAACTTTATTTTCGTGCGAAGCGCTCAAATCCGGTTTCTTCTCCATATTCTCTTTTCATTTTTTCTCTTTTTCAAAATTCCTCTTTTCATTATTTTTTTTACTACATAGTCGCACGTTTGTTGAGGACAAACGAACGAAGACAAACCGAATCCTAAAAATCAGGACGGAAGGACCTGACGTAAGAGACTCCGGATGTCACGTGATTTCTTTCACTCCCCGCAACTACCCGTTGAAGTTCTTTTTTTTTTTTTTTACGCATTTGTGGCGTATTTTTGACAAAATTGAGTGGGAAATGTTTTCTTATTCTTTTTCAATTAAATCGCGCATGGTGTGGCCTTAGACGTCAATATTCCCAGCTGTGTCGTTGCTCTGTCCCGCCATAGCAGATGACCGATCGAGAAAGAAAGGCTATTTTTTTCTTGACATTACCAAGCCCTTGTGAGTCATGTTTCAGTAAACAGTCAGGGGCCCTTTAACGCCAGCGCAACTCTTTCGATGGCATAACTGCTCTGTGTAATACTGCCTTACACGGTGCGCACCCTCCCTCTTCTCTCTCTCTCTCCCACCCTCCATAGTGTCATTGTTTTTAATGGACAAGTGCTGCTTCTTAGCCTCTGTCAATTGACGTCATCGTTCCACCTAGTCTTTTTTTCTTTTCCAAGTTTCCCACGAGCCTGACACACCCGCGGCGTGCCGCGGCTAGACCAAGAGATGGCGCGGTCGAAGCCCCGGCTGCTCCGGGTTTTTCTCCGCGCCGACAGCGGTTCTCTCCGAGCCGAGGCTCGGCGAGCTGGTTGTGATTGCTGACATATCGAAACGGTCGGACACGTTGGCCCAATTCTCCATTGCCTCCGGTGTTCTTATACTCGTCTCTCGCAACAACCAAAAATAACTGTCAATATTCCCCGTTGCTCGTTACGAAAGGAGATGCTCTCCGCGGATATAACCATCACGTACCACTCGTTAAACGTATATACCTCTACGAATACTAAAAGGAAAGGCAGGACAGCTTGCCAGGATGTCGGCAAATGGAAGGTTCACGAACGACACGTTCCTCCTCCTTTGGTTTTGAATAGTTTGAAGATGTGAAAAAAAAAAAAAAAATAAAAAATGCTCTATAAATATATAAATATATTCCGACGAAGCTGTACAGGGCCTCTGCGTGCGTGTCATAATGAAATTATGTAAATATTTTCGCGCAACGACGACGAGCGTGCAGCGAGTGTCTTGTAGATGCAAACGCGCCCCCTCGGAGTTATTTTTCGATCTGTCGCGACCCCGGCAGCCCCCGCTTGATTCGTTATTGAGTGCAGCCTCGCACAATTCCTCTTCCGGGGAGGGGTGTCCGCTACAGAGCGCATTTTCAAATACACCTGTCCCGACGGTTCCGATGCTACCTGTGACCGTGCGACTCTGCGGGCAGTTCCACCGGGGATCCCTCGCCAGTGGAGACGTACGCCAGGAACTACAGCCGCGGACGGTACATCGGCTCAGGGTTGGCCCCGCACCGGCTGGGAAGGATGTCGCTACCAGACCGGTCCAGCCACAAACCAGCAGACGTATATACTATCCTGTGTCGTGGCTGCGTCGGCCTTTGGTGGGCATCGTTATGCAAGCCGTGCCGCGGTGTTTCAATGTCGGTACAGCGTCGACCAGTGTCGGCCTCCCCTCACTCGCTGATCGGGCTCTGGGCTGAAGCAGAGACAACGTCGGAGGGCATGCATGCAGGCATGAGGGAAACCGGAGCGCGTGAGCAAAGTATCGAGACGGCGAAATTGTAACCCCTATTGATAGCGTGTGGTGTCTATACCTCATCCACTTCCGCACTGGTCGGAGACTTGTACATATAATAAAGTGTCTCACCGTAGAAGCAAGACGATGCATTGGGCGACGTCTCTGTCCTCGATTCTGCATTCCCAGTTCTTATACTCTTTCACGGCCACTCTTGAGGGCAAAGAGAGCCCGTGTCTACATAAAAGTTTTTTTGGATGTCTGCATTTTGAACTTTCCTTTTCTACTTTCTCTTATTTCTCTGACACGTTATCGAGAAAGAGTTCTTCGATTTGCGGAACCGTTTCTCTTTCAAAGATTTCTGCGCATCAACGAACAGCTTCGCGCCCACCGTTTGGACAGCAACAAAGGGACCGAAACAGTTGACCCAAAGGATTCTTCGAGGACGGGCTTTTTTTTAGGGTGTATACCATTCAGCGTGCAATACGATCCTGTACGGCTTTTTTGTTGGGAACTTTTTGGCACTACCCAACCATAAATAGTGCCAAAAAAAAATTCTACGTGTTTTTTTTTTTTTTTTTAGTTTTAAAAGCAACTCTGCAGATTGGTAGATGTTTGGCTGTGATGCTTTTTAATAAAATTGTATTGTTACGAGCTATCAATGCACTGACATTCGACTGCTCCGACATACCATGGGTTAATTATTTTTAAAACCGTCTTTCGAAAAAAATGTAAACAGTAAAGCAAAGGTTCATTTCCTACCTTGCAGCTGAAGGCGATAAAAAATTGAAACGAACGAAAATGCAAACTATTAATATAGATTCCACAACTAAAACCAAATAAATAGCCAGTACGCACGTGTTCAAGAGCTCTTTGAGGTGTTCATAAAATACTCGTGCGTTGGAGACATTTACATTCATTTGCTGACCTTGACGAAATACGCATCATATTTCTAGACGCGCACAAAATAATTTCTTGCCGATTAAAAAAAAAAAATCCTTGTCGCACGTCCTACACTGGAGACACATTGAAGCGAAATGTAGCTGCGAAAGTAACAGAAAAATGTCTATGCGTTTTTTTTTATTACTCGCAATGTAAGCTTTGCACGAGCAACATATATTAAAGTAGTGAAGGGGTTCTGTATTTGCAAAAGAAATAATACCCTTTATTTTCTAAAAATGAGAGATACAATTTCGCTGGAGCACATGTGTAAAAAGCTCTTGAAAACAGCTTAACTAGCCGTCCTCTCCCCCCCCCCCCCCCCCCCCCCCAACACACACACATTAAACAAATCTTAATTTTATATGTAGAATTACACATATATAGATATATTCTTTTTTTTTTTTTTTTTTTTTTGCGCATAGTATAACTGTGCTGTCAAAATGACTCTGACGCCTCTCTCCTTCCTATCGCAGACATTTCGAGCATGAAATTGGGAAAGGGTTGTTCTCCACAAGCTGTTCTCATACACTAAATGGCCGGAAAAAAAAAAAGTATCAATAGGCCAGGGAACAGAGTGCCATGCCACTTTTCGTAGATCCGTTCTTAGGTGGTGCATTGATGACAGTGGGATTTTGTGAGCGTAGGTTTCTTGAAAAAAAAAAAAAGCAAGAAAATGAAAATTTGTTCTTTCCTATGCGCGGGAGGAAAACAGCAAACCGTCGGGTTGACGCCGCTACTCAAATATCGTATACCACACGTGCTCAGATCGGCTATATCTGCTTTATTCAGTTCATCTCTTTCAAGTGTTTGTACCACATGGTGCCACGTACGTGAGTAGCACCCGACGACTTGCGTCTGTTTTCCTCCCGCGTATAAAAAAAAATACTTTTCTTTTTCTTTTTGCATTTTTTTCCAAGAAACCTACACTCAGGAAATTTGACTACTATAAATACACCACATAAAACCACCTTCGTGAAAAGTTCCGCGCCACTCTGCTCACTGACTTATTTATGCGAATTATTTTACGCCCGAATCGCGCTTGAGAACTTCCGATAAAGAAGACCACCCCAACCTCATCACTAATGGATAGTTCCACTGACGGTGACGTCATGCGCAGGCCTTGTCTTCTAGCTGGTCATTTTTATTTGGTTACGTATATACACACATGTATTAAACAGGGTGGGAGATCGGTGGGCTAGCGCACACCAGTTCGGAGCACGTGGAGCTGAAGCTCGCGCTGCAGAACCCAGGGATCTTGGATTCGATCCCCGTCCCCTGCCCGTTCCGATCTGGATGAGCATCGTACCGGAGTGCGGTCGTGTATCACTACTGCATGGTGCACTTTAAAGACCCCAGGCCAGCAGTTGTACTGCGCCGGCTAAATTGCTCATCTACAGCTGAGACGCCAGACGTCCACTGAGGGCTGTATAACCATACACACAACATTATTATTATTATATATTTAAACAATGTTTCTCTAGAGGATTTAGTTTTTTTAAAGCAAATTTGCGTTAGGGTTCTTTTAGCCCTGGGGCTAAGTTGAAGATCCTAGGATGTGATATCGGTCAATCAGTAAGCTAATTCAGTAAAATATTTCTACTGACTTTCTTAATTTTTTTTTGTTTGGGGGCACAATGTAGTTGGAAAAATGATGCTCCACCTCAGTACAGTCTACTCGTGACGTAAAATAATAAAGAAAACATTTCGTTGTGAGATCTACGGGGCAAAAAATATCATCATCGTACATGGCTTCAATACCGAAACTAACCAGCGAAGCGCGCCCATGACGTCCATCCCTTACAACGTTGATCCCTCAAGGCCCGTTCACACACTTGCAACCGAGTAGGACCGGCTGAGACAAGACCGGTTTTTAAGCCCCTTGCGACGGCTTGGGACTTGCTTTGCAGCAACGCATCCGGTCCTAGGCCGTTGCAAGAGGCTTAAAACCGGCCTTGTCTCGGTCGGTCCTACTCGCGGTTGCAAGTGTGTGAGCGGGTCTTGAGACAAGACACGTTCTTAAGCCCGGCTGCATTGCTGCGCATCCGGTCCTAGGCCGTTTCAAGAGGCTTGCAACCGATCTTGTCTCAGTCGGTCGGAGTCAAACGCGAGTGTGTGAACGGGCCTTCACTCTGCGCTGTCTCCGGCTCTGCGCTTGCGTCGCATGCACTAATCACGCCACCTGCAAGGTCTGGGGCACGGACGCCCTAATTTTCGATGCAATCTTCTCACTTTCCTTAGAATAACGGCGTATTCCAGTAGTGTAACGCGAGGTAGGGGAGGGGTTGGTGGCGAAAAGGAGATACTCAATAGTTTAGAGCTCCTATATTTTTAATCCGGCCATGCAAATTACCATACGTGATCGATCTCTCGTGAATCGGGGCATATCCTCTTGCAGTGGTAAAAGAAGGAGTTGCTTGGTACGCACCCGGTTCTTCGTAGAATCTTCATTCGCGGAATGACACGGCGAAGCTGCCGACGGGCGCCAATACAAGGTGGCAAAATAGAGTGCTCCAAGCGGCGTCACACTAGATAATTTTCATTAAAGATCTGCGGTACCAATAGGTCTGTGCAATAACAATAATAACCCGACAACTACGGAGGCGCAACACACCTGCTTCTGGTCGTGTTCCTCGAAGAACGTTTCGAGCTTTCCTTTCAGCGAGGGCATCTCCGCTCGGACGAGAATATAAAAAGGGAGTTTCCCGGCGGCATTGTAGCTACTATAGAGCCACTAATGTAAGCGTAAGTTATATCGTGACTCTAGTGAGTACTGGTGATTTTCAGAACACCACGAAAGTCTCAGTGTAAATCAATGAGCAAATCCGGACCGCCTCATGGGAAGGGGGCCCCTCCAGGAAGCCGAACGGGTTTGGACTACTTTTCAAGGACAAACATTTTGTCGCTGTGATGTTTCGTGGACATATGCTTCTGCGACGTTTCGTCGACAACAAACTTTTTTTTACTAAGCGGATTGAATTGGATTATTGGATTCATTTCGTTTGCTGGAAGCATATCGGCCCGAGCTTGCACCAGGCCTCATTGGAACCACCATGGTTTGACAAGCTACCATCCAGATGCCGGCGACCCGAGGCGATGTGCGCGGAAAGACGCTTTTGACGAGACGCGTTGCAAAGTGCGTCGATGAATTGAACACAGAAACCTTTCAATGCGACAAACTGTCGCAAAGTCTGTCGAATTCGACGAACTGATTGCCATCGCTCACAAGGCCGCTCGAGACGGTGCCCCAGCTCCTCGTGCTGCTTTTGTCGCAGTACTGGCGACCTGAGCGATCGAAAGAGTCGTTGCGGTCGGCCTACCACAATTGGCCGAATGCTAACTAGGATGTCAGCAAAGGATGTCTCATCAACAGAAATAAGAGGAATGTAGGAACCTCAATTTTGACGGTGTTGGCAGCGTTGCTTTGAGAGCGCTGTGATTTCAGGCTTCCACCATGCCCATTACAAACACCATCGAACTTGTTGTTCAGAAGGCAATGACGTCACGAAAGGTAAACAAACAAGGGCGCCACCGAAACATCTCGCCACTAATACGCGACGTTCAAGGTTTCATTAGGGAGTTTTCGTAGAGCGCTTTGCCCCCTCCGCTAAGCGTTCCGCAACGAAGAAGTTGCTACTGCGCCTGCGCGCCGATAGCCTTGACTGTGGAGTTCCCGCTATCGTAGCGGGTTGCGGGGGGCCTTGCGGGACGGCGAAAACGATCTACGAAAACTCCCTATTATCCAGTGATGGAAGCGGTATTTGATCTATTGTAGCCGGTTCTGTAGCAGGCAAAAAATTAATTTGGAGCAGTTAATTTTTTTTTTTTTTTTGGGGGGGGAGCAGATGCCAACATGTTAGCATATCATTTGAAAATGAAAGTGATTGGATCGCTAAATAAGTTAATCTTTGATACTGCAGCATATTCCTTATTACCGTCTGTCATAATTATAGATAGGGCGCCAAAGTAACACACATAGTTGTTTTAAGAAATAAGGCTCTAGTCGGAGAAGGTTCTATTTACAATGCGTGCTAAAACATGGATGAAGAATGAGCGCAACACTTCAGTTGGGATAAAGCTTCTCTCCCCTCATACTTTTAGAGCCAGTAGTTTATTTAGCCTGTATATACAAGTTCCGTAAAATGCCTGCAGAAACCAGCTCGTCTATTATGGTCCCCCAAGTTTTATGAAGCTACCATACTCAAGACTTTGATATGAACAAACCTCCACTTGCACAAATGACATTGCTCCTTAGAGGCGTTGGAACCAGAGTGAAGTCAAAGTTCGCTGTTATTTCGATCGGCAGCGACACAGGAACAATCTTTACCATTTATTTATATCGGCGCAATTATTTTTTTTTTTAATTTGAGAATAAGCTACAATTAAGACAAAACAAATAAGAAAGGTGACCTGGAATAGTACTGAGCATAATTATACTGAGCCTATCGCGCTAACCCAGGTGCTCACCCATGTCATCCGCTCCACCTAGCACTTCGGTGCAAAGCGGTGAAGCTCGACATGCGCGCGCTGGTGAGAGGCTGAACGCAGGCATGCGGCAGACATGATAATCAAGGATCTCATCGGGAGTACAAGACCCTGGCACCGTCTTATTAGAGTAGCCCCCTTCCTACAGTTTGGCGATGTTATCTCGCAACTTTTAGTTCCTCGCATCGCCAACGTCGTCTGGAAATTCAAACGATGTCAGCGATCAATCTGCCAGCACATCAACCAACCAGCGCGGTTGACGAGCGTCCGGGAAAATAAACCTCCATAACAATTACAAGCTAAACTGACTATATGCCAGCGTCACTCGGGCGGCGTTCGATCGGATTACTACCAGCGTGCAGGGGGGGGGGGGGGGGGGGGAGGTAGTTTGTCAGATCGCTCCAAGGTTTTTCTGAGCCTCAACCCCCTGCCTTAGAACTGGACGAATATCGTAAAACAGTGCGTTCGTGTGATCACTACTGAGTGATGCACGTTAAAGCCCCACCCGGGCTGGAGCCTGGCGGTCACAATTACTGATCTATGGTCACACGCCACTCTGCACTGGCAAATATTCCAGCACATCCGGGACAATCTTCGTCTCATTTATTTGCCTGACGAACTTCGCATAGTCTAAATATCACACCTGAATTTTCTAAACCTGATTTCGTGAAAACCAGTGAGGCGTGAAAACGTTATTTGAAACTGAATCTGTGGAGGAACATGAAAACCGGACTTCGGATAAACGTCGAAATTTGAAAACTTCGAAGTTTTTTTCCGTATTTAGCTTTAAAAGAGAATCGAAACCTTCAAAATTTTCAAACTTTATGTAAAAAAAAAAAATCAAAATCTTCAAATATTGTCTATAAAAATTCGAAACGTTCGCTTCAGATACAAATAAATTCGAAATCTTAGACTTTTCGAACTTCAGATTCAAATAAATTCGAAATCCTCAAACTTCAGATTTTAAGAAATTCAACATTTTCGAATCTCCCGACTTCCAAGTTAGGAAAGTTCGAAATCATCGAATTTCGCGAACCTCAAGTAAAAAAATATGCGAATCCGAACTTTTAGAAACTGTGAAAGCTTCTACCTTTTCAAATTGGAAACTCCACAGTGTTCGAAATTTGCAAACTTTTCGATTTCAAACCTCGGTACGGTCGAAAATATCGAAATCTTTCGAGTTCGGTTCAAAAATATTGAAAGCTTTCGAATTTGAAAGCTAGGGCAGTTTGCGACATCCCTAATCCCAATACTTCGTTCCAGCTTAATTTAAAGCGCAGCTGCTGCTTCGAGCCAATGGAATCAACCAGCGCCAAAGCGCGACATTGTGGCATTCGTCCATCTTCCTGTGTGTGGTCTTCCATCGACTAAACAAATCAACTGCAGCGAATGTCCCATGACTTGCACTTTTAGTGCAGTAATCCAATTCCATCCACTTAGTAAAAAAATATGATGACGAAATGGTGCAGGAGCATCCGTCCACGAAACGAGATTTTACGAAACATAGGCGACGAAACGTGTCCATGAAACGTTGTCTACGAAACGAGCTTCGACGAAAAAAAGGTACCGACACCTTCCCCAACCCTCGGAGATGACACCCTGACCTGCACCCTCACCCCCGACCTTTTTTATTTCAGCGGTGCCCCAGACGAAGAGCAATCCCCTCCGGTTGCCCCAACACTTTAGACGCTTCTGGCTGAACCACGACCAACTCTATACGGCAGTGGCAATCAGTCCATCGAACGACGTTTCACCGACGAATCGTTTCATCGACAGATTGTTTCATCGGCAACTCAGATTAGCTTTTTTTGGTGTAATCAGCTGCACGAGACTGTCGCCGCGAAGCGGCGTGTATACGGGTCAGTCATGTGGCTTAACATCTTAGTAATGAGCCGCCGCAGACTGTCGCCGTGAAGGCGTAAATGCAGGAAGGGGGTTAACGCGAATCCCAGTGAAGTGATACACGTGTGAAGAAATGTCCCTACAGCGTGCAATTGACGTAACGGGTGTCGATGCATGAAACGTCTGTGTCGACGAAACGTGTGTCCACAAAACACAATTCCACGAAACGATAAGGACCCCTATATGGTTGTGGGCTGAACTGCTTGCACGCAACGTCAGACGCCAAGCTCAAGCTACAGTGTCGTCAGAACCCGGCGGTGGATGCGAACCCAGAGCATCGTATTCCGTTTTCTTTTGCCGCTAACTTGGGTATCGTAGCAGCCCGCTACGATACCCGAAACTCTACAGTCAAGGCTATGGGCGCGCAGGTGCAGTAGCGGCTGCTTCGTTGCGGAGGGCTTAGCGGAGGGGAAAAAGCAGTCAACGAGAACCCCCCAATTACCCAAAACGCTCAAGGGGAAGTGGCTTGCGGAGAACGGAGTTCTGGGTATCATTAAAGGGGCCATGAAACAAATTTTGGGTTGGAATGAATGATTTTAAATTGGGATTTTACTAATCGCACATCGTTTAGCTTGCCAAAAGAAAGAGGGCAGAAAGTCAAAAGCCAGCTTTTCGGTGTGAATATTTGAAAGTATAGCGGACTATTTTGTACCTTCTTTCCTTCGAAAGCTCTCCGCCTTTTCACTGTGATACATCCGCGGCTCCAAAAGCGCTTCACCGGCGCCAAACTGACGTCAGCAGAGCCCAGCTCACGCATTGGACACGAGAACTGCGTCACTCGGACGTATGCGCTCGTCAACAATCAATCCGTCGACGAATATTTGGATTCGCGTTCGTGGCCAATGAGTGCCCTGACGGAACTTATTGTTTCTAGGGAATGACTTCAAGTTCTATGGTGTGCATAAAAAAAAAAAAAGTGAAAGCCGTTTACGACTCCCTGTAACGCCGAATTAGAGCGCAGCTCTTGAGGAGGAGGAGGGAAGGGTACTGGGGGGGGGGGGGTTAACTGACCGGAGGGGGGGTCACGTGACAATGAGTGCCGATGATGTCATCAGTGACGATGACGATGCGGATACCGACGACGTCACCAGTGATGATGACGATGTCGATGACGTCATCAGTGATGATGACGATGCGGATGCCGGTGACGACATCAGTGACGCCACTGATGACGTCATCAGTGATGATGACGATGCGGATGTCAGTGACGTCATCATCACTGATGACGACGACGATGCGGATGCTGGTGAAGTCATCAGGGGGTCACCTGACCTTGGGAGAGGTCATGTGACCTTGGGGGTCACGTGATCTTGGGGTGACCTTGGTTACGCCGACGGCGACGCCGCTCAAGCCGGAAACGGGCGCCTAAGAGCTGCGCTCTAAAAGCACGGTGAAAGCTAGGGGTCATCGCACCGGTGCCGAAGGAATGTCACGACCACGTGATTTCACAATTCGCATTTGAGTTGAGGATTAAAGCTAAGGAGGAAGAAGTAGGAAAATCGTTTCATGACCCCTTTAACTTATCGGAGATCGTTCAGATACCTCCCGTAACGATACGATGCATGCGCAAGGGCGGCGACGAAGTATGGGGTATCGTCGTCTTCAGCATTAGTTCAAGCAAGCAGCCAAGCTAAGCGCTCCTCAAAACGAAAAAAAAAAAAAAAAAAGTCTGTTTGCGTGGATCGATTTAGTATCTGCACGACTGCACACTGAAGTCTGACATGCAGTAAGCTTCTTGAACTTCTGAATATTTAAAGTACCAAATATATAGTGTGCAATTGTTTTCTTTCTATAACACGAGCGCTGTTTTAACAGACGTAGACTAGCAGACGACCACGCAGACCACATGTGCGCTTCTGAGGGAGGTACAGGCGCCAGCGCAACCGCTGCGTCTCCTGCAAAAGCGACAGGCACTTTTCGCGACACTTGGACCAAAAGTGAGAAACCTTAAAGTGGGTGAAGAAATGATGCTTTCATGTGCCGACCCTACACTGGTCAAGGCTTCTTTATTCACAGTTCTTCAAATTGACACTTCATGAAGACTTATAATATAGCTCTGTACATAAGAAAAATTTAAGAGTATAAAATAGTTCCCTTTAGAGTGGCACACACTGCATCCTCGTTAGCAACGAGAAACTTACGGACATTGGTTCATCACTGCAATCCCGTTAAAATGAGCAAAAGGAACACGCCGTGGAATGTCAAACGCGAAAGAGTACGCCCTTCGGGGTTGGCTCACAATAGCCTTCAAAAGGCTGCAGCTCAAAAAAAAAAAATATATAGTTGAGTTTATTGACACAGATTACTCGTGGAAATTTACCGGATGTATTGCTAACATCTTCAACAGAGCAATGCAGATGATTCAGCCAGCCAATTCACAACACTCCTGTTGCAACAAGACAGAACTGCACGACTAGGGAGGCCAGCTTCACTGCATAGCACCAAGGTATATTAAACTTTACACAGAGCCGAAAATATAAAACAATGGGAATATAAAAACAAAATAATGATCTGGTATGCACTGCAATTCACTTGGGGGTGCAGGAAGCCAAAAGCACAGCACAAGAAGTCATGAAATGGAAAAGTGGGTGCCAAGGGTGGTTGGGCCTTTGAATGAATCGGACATTGTCTGCCGATTTTCCTATAAGCCTGTCAAACTAACTCCTACAGATGTACAGCACGCAGGCTGTGTTTCCGTTTGGTATTTGTGTAGGGCAGACCGGCTGTACACAAATAAGTAATGAAAACAGCTTCTCCTTTATAGTATAGAAGCAACAAAAAATACTGGAATTCCTCATTTCCTTGAGATGCTGCAACACAACATTTTGTGCAGCTCTTTGGGTGATCTTTAGTAAGGTAGCATACAATCATCTCAAGGCTTCAGCTAGTGTTTGGGAGCACGAGAGCAGGCTTGTTTCTTCAGTTTAATGTCCCACAGCACGACTGCTTGGAGGGAGAGTTTCAGGTTTGTTCAAAGGTCCAACAATAGATAAAGCTCACGGTACACAATAAGAATAAGTTGTAAAGCATGTGCGGTGAAGGTAAAGGCGGCCTTGTTGTGTGAAGCGCAAATTAAACTGCAGTGAGTGAGTGCCTTCTGCTGCCAATTAATAAAAGCAGAAGTTGCCCCATATCCATGGAAAAGGTGGTGAAGGACAGCTCATGTGCAGATTCTAATAGTGCACATGGCTGTCCAGCATGTTCAAATTTACAATTGGTTTGCTCCATTCCTTTTTCCTTTAGAGAAATACAATCCATGAGAAAACGACAAAAAAGATCACATTTCAGAATATTGTTCAGGGATAAAACATGTATATACAGTAACCTTTCCAGTGTGGTATATGTAGTATCCTTTATTCTTGGAAGAATCTTTACAACATACGATCGAGAACTGAAACCAGCAATGACCTGAATTGAGCGGCGAAGTAAATTTGGCAGATGCTATTTTACTGCAGTAGTAGTTCTCACTGGACAAACACGTACTGTACACTTTTGAGACGACAGAAATTCTCCCATATTTGAAACGGGAGCACTGCGTGCGTAATATTACGTTCACCAATCGCTAAGACAGCGCTCAGTGCCTTTACAAGCTCAGAAGTGGCAATGAAGGAGCAAAACAAGGGGCACCTTAGGGGTAGGAAACTGGAGCCATGCATCTAAGCTTGCAACCAGATCTCTAGAAAAGAATTGCCTAATGCGACGGTGCAACTCAATTTACAGAGTTGATCGTTACACCTTCTCACTCTGAAGGCAGCGTTTCCCGCAGGACAAAGCACAGCTTGTGGTGAAATGGTCCAGTGAGAGTAGCAGCGAAGGAATGGAGACCCCTAAAAAAGACAGAATCCCGAAAAGCCAAGGACTGCACATGTATGTCCCAGACTCGGGACACAAGAGCCCGTTCGAGTCCCGGTGCACGGGCAATCTGGGGGTGTGCGTCTCCCATGCGGAGAGTTACTCCGCGTTTCTCACTAGAACTGAACGCCGGAAGTCCATTGGGCCGAACCCAAATTCACCTGGGCCCCATTCAGAAGCAAGAAAGATCCTTACATCTTTGTGCACGGCTCAAACATAGTATGGCTGGTCCTTTCCAGAGGAAGCACGCTCGCAACCGCCGCACTGCAGCGATTTCTCTTCAGTGCTCTGCAGTGAAGTCACTGCAATGCAACTGCCGCGCGTGCAACTTTGATGCAACTCCGAGAAAGATTGGTGCTCAAGGAAGAGCATGCGCGCTCTGTGGGTATGTGTATTTACGGCGCTACATTTCCGGGCGTAGGAGGGAGTGGCAGTCCTAGTGCCGGAGGTGGCGGGCTCTGGTGGGGGGGCAGGAGGGAGGCAGTCCAGGCACGGTGCTCGTCCTGGTACGACTTGAGCGGGATCACGAAGACGCTGATGTCGTCTATCGTGGCTGCCCGGTTGTCCGCTGTGCGCCAGTTGCGCTCCTTCAGCTTGCCCCTTGAATGCATCACCAGATCTTGCGCCGCCGAGATGTACCTGGAGCGAAACGTGTGACTGTGAACCCTTTCGCCCTGTCTCAAGAAGCGGGAGCTTCACAAAGGGCTGTGTGGTAGGACGTGTCTCGCTTCCGAAGAAGCGAAACAAGTCCTACCATGCATTCGTGTATGGCACTAATCGCGCTTTGTAAAGGTGACAAAGATATTTGCTGCCACGCATTGCTTTGTCCCGAGTTGAAAATTGGAGGTCAACAACCTCTCACTCTCGTAAATGGTTGCCTCATACTCGATTTGAAGTTGTTCCATGTGGTACTTGAATGCAGACTCCTGGAAAGCACTTCAGAATTGTAGTCGAAGCTTATACGAGAAACGTAACGCCAACATTGCTAGATCAGGGTTGTGATTAGCCGGAACCATTTTGGAGCAACTTTGCACTGCTGAATACTGTGTGGTTCGGCAAACTCACGCAAACTCTTTTTTGCCTGAGCTGAGCCCCTCTCCGCTTCTGAAGTCTCTTACCAGCTGATTGAAGTGCTACCCGCTCTTGCACATTGTGGCTGCACCGCTATCCACCATGAATGTTGCAAGTTACTGGAATAAACATCCGAGGAAATTGGAGAGGTCTGTGTTGCCAATGTTTGACAGCTGAATGTAAGTTTGCTAAAAGGGCTATGAAATGATTCTCTGACTCAGAAGTTAGAAAATGATGTTTTCCTCCTTGCCCATCAGTGAGAGCAAGGGGCGTGCTCACCTGAACTTAACGCGCTGAGTGTCGTTGGCCGGGAAGTGGTCGAGGGACTTCTGGACGATCTCCGCTGCTTTCTCATTGGCCATGACATCCCAGAGGCCATCCGTGCCCATCACCAGCACGTCGCCCTCCGTGAGCTCCTCAGAATTGACGTCAAACACCCGAACCTGGACACGACGCCCTCTTGGTACCTCCCACATAGCTCATGCAGTTTGTCTATTCCAGCTGGATCTTTATATACTGGGTGTTTCTGCGAACACTTTCAAAACTCCTTACAAACAGGGTGGCTGAGGAAAAAAAAAACTCTCTTCAGAAACAAACTGCCAGCCACTGCTCTGCCCAAATCAATTACAGGCATAAAGAAAATGTCAGTGTACGAGAAACCGTTTTTTGAAAACTACTTGTAATCGCGAATTTGGAGCGGCTCAAAGAGAGTAGGCTAGCCAAACAAAAATGCCTCCTGCGGGATTCTGGCGCTGCTGGCAACAGTTTTTGACCCCGTAGCAAAATTGGGCCCAAGTTTCATGACCAATAGCGTATTGAAGGACTCTGGTAGCATCAAGAATGTCCCATGTTTGCCAGCGATTTAGATACCTCCCACTAAAGTGGAGCACTGTTCAGTTGGGAAGATGTGGCTAGGAGACTTTTTTCTTTAATACCCTAATTTCCCTAGGATAATGAAACTTGCACTAATTAGTTTTCTCTTTTAAAAACAATTATTAGTTTTAATCTAACTTCCATAGTTTAGTGTTCAGGGGCAGAAACAATTACCTAGAAAGGGTTTTTGGTGTACAAACTTAGGGACACCAATTTTTCATAAGGAGCATGGTACAATAGCTCATTTTGCTCCCTATGAAGTGTAGAGCGCCAGTATCCAGCCACAAACTGAGCATAGGGCTTTTAATTTAGAAAATAAAAATTAAGGTGTCATAGAGCCTTCTCTTTAGAAGCCCTTAAGAAGTTAGTTAAAATTTAGAACAATTCGCAAAAACATAACTAAGATATTGCAGCTCAAGACAGAAATCGGACAATACATCAAAATTACATTATAATTATAAGATTCCAAGTACCCAAAATTGAATGCACTAAACCCTGAAGACAACCCAGTTGCAAAACAATAAAAATGCATTTGAAAGTTCAAAAGATAAATACTATTCAAACATCGGCTACAATTACACAAAATATGGCCAAAACATAGGTAGGATGTTCAGGAAACATCCAGAGTCAATAAAACCCTCCCACTGTATGCCGTGACTTTTCCGCCCCCCTTTTCACCGTGTGCCGTCAGACATCAGCTCCATTAGCTGCTACCTCTCACGTCAGCATTTCGGTCTTCACAAGATTTTGGTTGGCAGTTTTTGCGGCAGCGGCATAAACTTTCTTGCTAGTAAAGGTCTGGTGATGCAGCGGTGCTAGTAGGCTGAGAATTGCGCAAAAGTTTACGGCTTTAAACTGAACGCAAAAGTCATGCAAGCTCCCGCTGTAATAGCTTCGCTTTGCACTCGTATGTTTCCATTTCACATTTCGACGAAAATGTCAAAAGAAAAATTTTGCTCACAGCACTTGCTCTTCTCATTGAAGTTTGGAGGAAAACGAAAATCCCTCGCGACTCCCAGCTAAAACCCAGACGTGCAGAAAACCTGCACTGGTGACAAGCAGGGCAGATCGCACTACTCGCAAGTATCGCCAGTGCGCCAATGTCGTACATGGCCGAACTCGGAAAGAACCGTAGCCACATGTTCTGCATTTGTTTTCGAAGGACGCAACCTCCTTTTCCGCAGCACTGTCAAACGTGAAAGGAGCATCGATTGCGACAAAACACTTGCCGTTACCATGGTTGGGCTTAGCAGGCTGCAGTAAACGTTCTTCTGCTGACGTTCTCTTGCGTATGCACCGCATTTCTTCTAACTTGAGCTTGCTTTGATAGTTCCAAACGCGAAAACCACGCCTTTTACTGTTGCCTGTCACATATCGAATCGGAACATTCAAAGCGCTGCTGTCCCAAGCAATAGTTACTCGAAGATGGCTGATATTCGCGTAAACTTGAGATTTTTCGAGCCACCGCGAGCGTCATACACTTTTTTTTAACTTCTCATCCGAATATTATTCAGATTTTTTTACTTATAAAAGTACCATGTCTGATGATAATAAAGCAAGCAAAAAACAAAAAATCAACAATGTTTAAAAATAAACTTGACTTCTCGACTTAAACCTTCCCTTACCGGCCAAATCACACGACAGACCGAATCGCGATTTTTGTCCGTGGATCGTGTATCACGTGACTGTCACGTCACCAATTCCTGCAATTCGCGCCTCATCTGAGGATCCGCGAACTGAAATGGCCGAGCGCCTTCTCACTTGCAGATTTTTAGCGGGCGATTGACTTAAAAAGCGTTTCACCTGGCAACAGTATGTTTTTTTTTTGCTTTTTTTTACTAGCAAAACAAAGATGATGCATCAGTGTGTTTTGTGCGTTTGCTGGTTTACTTTACCACACGATTCTTGGTTTTAGGCGTGAAAGAAGCTGCAGAAACTTTGCCCAGCTGACGTGACGCAGGTTCCGGCACTCTTCCAGGTCCGTGTAAACATGCTTCTGTCAAAACTTGTCTAAACGCTGCTTTTTTGCACGTCCAATCAACCTTTTATCCAGCAAAACATTTCTCGTGACAGCAGTTGCTTTGGTGTAGTGAAGCGTTGCGACTGAGTGCAGAGTGCGTAAAGGCATCTCCAAATGCACCTTCGCAAGCCCAGGACTGGCTCGCTTTTATGTCGAAGCCTCGTTGAGCAATTGTGTCAGTCATGCCTTGGTTTAGTAAAGGTAGTGGCGCTTTGTGCTAAGCCTTTCATGGCACTCTGTCTCGCTTTGTATGTCACAGTGGCACACAAAAATTCTTTTTCGCAGTAGCAAAGCGACTGTATGGACAACGGTGCTACGGGGCAATGTTGAAGTCTAGCGGCACTGAGGGATCACAAACAGGTTCGGTCCGTCCTCGCTGTCATCTGCTTGTCGTCTCCTTCCAAGTCCTTTGTGGAGATGCGTTTGGGAGAGGAACGATCTGGAAGGTTGTTGTCACGTGATCAATCCGTTCGCGAACCAGTTTGTCGTTTCAACCATAACTGGCGGAGTCGACGTGTAGAAGCTACAACGGTACACGGGTGCCCGCAGGATTCATGTTTCAACAACGGAGTATGTTTGCATACTTATGGGGTGCAGTTCTCAAAACATTCATATCTGACAAACGACTGAATTCTGAGCCTACACTGACCTGTCCATTAGCATGAAAATAAAAAAAATTCCACTTAAGCTTGTTCGCAATCTCATTTTATCAAGCTGATTGCTAAATATAAGCAACTAGAAAGTTTAATTAAGGCAATGCATGTTTTACAATGTATTAACATGAGCATATCGACCACATGATCTATGTAATGTAGCAACCTCGACATAGAAACTTATTCGGATGCGATACTCAAGACGTACAGACTTTTTCTTACTTTTTCTACCTTTGTCGCATATTTTGGCCACGTCAGAACATATGAAATACCGTATAGACGCGTGTAATGCGCGCAGACCATTTTTTATGATTTTGGGCGAGAACTAGGGGTGCAGCCATTACACGGAAAAAAACAAAAAATTAAAAAAAAAAATATTTTTTTTTTTTTTTTTGAAAGTTTTATTAGAGGCCTTCATTAAATGAAAGTACTCACACGTCTTGGTAGAACAAGAGAACATTTATCGGTATTGCAAAGACAGGTGTCCAAAGTCCTTTTCACTCGTCCGTAGTAGAGCTCTCGCAAGCACAAAAAGATACACTGTGTCTGGTTCGGGACTGTTCGAGATAAAGTAAAAGGCACAAACAGACAGGATAGAGTGCCTCAATGTTGTTGGCTGCTGTAGCGGATGGCGCCATTCGCCGGCAGTACTTAAAAAAAAAAAAAAACATTCTTGAGTTTTTGTATTGCGAACTAGATGGCGCTTCCAGCCATTCTAAAATCGTAGGTGCGACCTATACAAGGGTAGTTTTAGGGTATACTTTTTTCCGGCTTTTTTTTTTGTTTAAAGCTAGGGGTGCAGCTATTACACGAGTGCGGCCATTGCACGCGTACACACGGTATAGAAAACCTCAGTTGCAGCTTTGTCTGATCGCGAAGTAGTGTGTCTTTGGTTGAAAATATGGTTTGTAATGACAGCACAGATGACACCGCACACTTTTACAGCCTGTACACAACTCGTGCGAGGCGAGATAACCGAAGAGGGCTGGCTCCCTCTACTGCCACAAGACGGAAGGTACACCTGCCTCTGGTTCGGCCGTGAGGAATGGCTTGATGTCCACGTTGCTGCTCTGGGCCTTCAAGTCGTGGTCCCCAAAACCTCGGGTGACACCAATCGTCGCCAGCACCCGACTCTGAGAGAGAGAGCGAGGGGGCTCGGAAGGTGCCCTTGCACCCCATCAGGGGGCGACGGTGGGCCAACTCACCCGCTTTCCTTCCCCGTAGATCAGGGGGAACTTGAGGTCCTCCGTTGTGATGGTTTTGTAAGCCCTGAAACAGTTTCGTCCAACGGTAGCTTCAGTATGACCGTTTGAGAGCATCGTCACGCATCACTAGCCAGCCCGGAATATTTTTATGGCTGAAGTGGCTGGGATGTTAATGAGTTTGGGTGCAGAGGAAGGGGGGTCAAAATGCACGTGAATATTATAGGGTCGGCTGGATTTCGGGCAGGGGGGGTCGGTGGTTTGAAGCCCTACGAGCCCCCCCACTGGCTACGCCACTGCTACACACACTGAACAATATTAACCGTCTGTGGTCACAAATGCTTATGGGCCAACTGAGGCTACAATACCTCAAAATGGCTTCATAATATGTGTAGTGTTAACAATAATTTCTAAGGCATCCGGCATTTGCAATGTAAATGGAAGAGTGTGAATGACAAGGCCGTGAAAGCGAACAACTCGGCCATTTCTGGCACAAGACATCCGCCACCCATCTTGGGAACTACGTGAGACGAGCCACGAACTAACCGAAATAATGTGGGCTAACTAAAAAAAAAAAAATGAAAGCTAAGCACACGAAGGGAGCATAGACACACATGTACAGACTTCCCGCACAAAAAAGGTTTACCTTTCACTTTTTTAAATAAGTATATTAATGTACTTGTTGAAATATTATTAGTAATATAGATACTGCTGAAAAGTCGCCGTGTCCAACAGGGCAGTGTCAAACTCAATACCCCGAAGGCTGGATCGTACGTTTGCGTTTGAACGTAACCGTCGTTACAATCGCTCAGGATGAGGTGGTTGCTACAGAAACGGAGCTCCACACAACGCGTCGCGGCAGAATACAAGGAGTCGTAACCGAGTCGGTTGCGCTTTAATGAAAATGTCAGAATCGGCCTTAATGGCGGCATCACGCGGCATCTCCGCGCCTGTAAAATGAGACATCTGCGACAGTGGGGAACTGGGAGCTGGTTCCTACACATTTTTTTATTCCTTTATTATGCCGCTTTCGATTCATGATATTAGCGATTTGAATTTTACTTCTGCCGCAATTCATATAGAAACTTTTGGAAGTTCTTGCGACTACCACTACGGAGCAGAGCTTTCTGAAAGGAGTCCGTTCTCGACAGACCAAAGCCCGGGGGGGGGGGGGGGGGGGGGGGCAGGCGAGGGGAGCGAGTTTGCACCCACCATCCGGTCATGTAGGCGTCCCTGCAGAGTAGGCGCTTGCCCAGATCCGCCCTCACGGGGCGTCGGATGAACTCCAGGTGGGTGAAGTCGCTGCCCAGCAGCTCGGGGCACTGCATGCCCTGCGGGGATGGCCGGACTCTCGTCAGGGCAGGGGCGCTCTCCCCGGCCGCTCTAGTGCGACCCGGCAACACGGTCCCAACATTCGGCGCCTCGAACAGTTAGTGAAACGCAACAAATGACCAAATTCTACTAAAGGCGTCGCTTCGTTATGCATCACTCATTTCCTTACATCCTACTTTTCGTTAGCACAATTACCATTTTACGGGTTCCCAAAACCTTCCTAGGGTCGCGTCTTACAAATGAGCCTCAGACCGAAACTTGTAAGCACAAGACGAGCGTGTGAACCGCGCGCCTAACCTAGAGTCACTAGGTAGGTTTCCAAAGTACCAAAACTCCCTTTTCCAGACGGTGCACGGCCATTTTGGGGACGGTTGCCAGCGGAGCTTGTTTTTAGTCACTCCTTCTGGGGGAGCCAGTACAAACAGGCAGAGACAAGTTGTTCTATAAAAAAAAAAAAATTTCTCGTACATCACAATTTTTTTTATGCCTGCGATTGATCGCTGTATCCAAGTGCAGACTTACAAATAAGCTTCTTTCTTTTGTTTTAAAATAAAATTATGTTTTTTCACAAATGAAAGGGAGTTGAACAAACATGAGCGTACGGGTTTGCACTGTCTCCCCTTGCAGCACCGAATTTTGGCAGAGGGGGCAAAATTAAAATTAACGATTTCGTCTTTGTATGTGCAGATACAAAGACGCTGACTTTAACGAGAAAAGCTCTCAGTGCGATGACGCATCGCCGCAATCTAGGAGTGGCTAATTCAGATTGGGTCAGAATTTCTTGTCCCAAAGATGGAAACCACACTGTCAACTGCAATAAAAGGATTGTCGGCAAAGAGAGAAGGAATGCAGTATTCTGGAAACTCGACCAGTGACTTTAGCAAAACAAAGATGGAAACTACACTGCCAACTGCAACAAAAGGATTGTCGGCAAAGAGAAAAGGAATGCAGTATTCTGGAAACTCAAACAGTAACTTTAGCAAAACCTGGCCAGAAGAGGGAGTTGCTCTCACTCTTCCCACATGCCCTGGTTTTTTGCTTCTTTCTTAAAAGTTGAAGCACATGCCTCTGTGACCAAAAAAATTGAGACTGTAACCTTGTAGTTTTCTCCCTCCCCAAGAAAGGAAAGGAACATTATGAAAACCCTCATAAATTTGGTGATGCGAAAAGCCTTTCAGCATTAATGGCCAACTAGACGCCTTTCCGAAAAACACTCAGCCCCAGGAACAAGGGATTCTTTATCGAGCCCAGTCACTCGGTTTGAGGCTAGTCTCTCGCCGACGTCCCAGCTAATCCTAACCAAGTGGTTTCTTCAGTTCGACAAGCGCAGCCAGCGTAGATGCAAATTCAGGCACTGCTGGCGGCTAAATTCTTATATTTTTCCCGCTGCCTTTTGTGTTTCACCGAGCATGTATTTTCTCAAGGACATTGAGAAAGCATTGTACCAACGAGCTTGAGTAAACTTAGAGCGGTAAACCAGCGGTCAAAAATGGCATCCCCCAGTCGCCGCCATCTTGCCTGTTTGCCACATTAGTGATCACGTGATGCTAAGATGGTTGTGCCCAGAGGTGGGCCAGATCCAGGCCAGATCAGATTGGCCAGACCGTGGTCAGCAGATGGGCACACTGGGGCTGCGTTCGAATCTCACTCGAATGGCGCCGAGTTATTCCGGCGCATCAAGTCACGCGACAAGACAGATGCAGCAACGCTGGACGCGGGTTGGTTTTCGAACGCAACGGGTACGATAACTTCACCCAGGAGTGAGATAGAAGCTGCGTTCGATTTACTTGCACCTCCTGCACCGGTGCAGAAAAGTCTGCCTAGTTGAGAAAAGTGTAGGGCAGTCTACTTCCGGTATATGTATTGAGATACGACCGGAAGTACACCGCCCAGCACTTTTCTGCACCGGTGCAGGAGGTGCAAGTAAATCGAATGCAGCTTCTATCTCACTCCTGGGTGAAGTTCTCGTACCCGTTGCGTTCGAAAACCTACCAGCGTCCAGCATTGCTGCATCTGTCTTGTCACGTGACTTGATCCGGCGGAATAACTCGGCGCCATTCGAGTAAGATTCGAACGCAGCCCCAGAGTGCCCATCTGCTGACCGCGATCTGGCCAATCTGATCTGGTCCACCTTTGGGCGCAGCCATCTTAACGTCACGTGATCGCTAATGTGGCAAACAGGCAAGATGGCGGAAACCGGGGGGGTGCCATTTCCACTGCAGGCAGTGGGTTCCGGTTTATTGCTCTAAAATAAGGCTCAAGCTCGTTGCATTGTACCCTATTTAAAACAAACAGCAACAAAAAAAGTCAACTATTTTTGTTGGGTGCACGTGCGACAGAATGAATGCTACTGGAATGTTTGTTTTATTTTACGTTAAAAATAATTAACAATAGAAGATAGCCGAAAGGCATGCATATTTCATGCACAAATAACGTGTTTACCTATGGATTGGATTTGGGTATAAAATTTAGCCAGTGTTAATATTCAAACAACATATTGTATGTACCACACAGTGCAGCGTCATATGAAAAGAACTTATTTGAGAAAGATTGCAAATAACACAGCCCTAGAGTGTTGACGAAAGTCACATCTTGAAGATCGGACAGAATCCAAGAGGACTTTCTTTTGGGAAGAGCTTCCTTTTTTCCACACCAGCGCCAAGGAGAAGGAACGAACGCGACTGACCCGTTCCCCACCCAAAAAACTACTAGTACCATATTTTTGCGATTCTAAGCATTCCCCCCCCCCCCCCCCTCCCCAACTTTCAAACATAAACACCTGAAAAAAAAGTTTGCATGTGAATGGAAACTTTTTTTTCTAACAAAAAAATCTGAGATCGAAGACGCCGGTATCGTCAAGCGCCGGAGTCGCGAACGGCCGCTGGCACTTGGTTTCAACGTCAGTTAATAGATGGCAGTACATACCACCATTTTCCACTTTTGCATCCGTGCAGCCACTATCTGCCAGAAGCTACCGGTGGACTTCGAGGACAAGCTTGTCAACTTCAAACGTTATCTGATGAAGCTGCGTCGTGAATCTCGTTACAGAATCGGGCAGATCGGCAATGCTGATGAGACCCCAGTGTACATCGGCATGCCAAGGACGTGCACCGTGAACGAAGTAGGCGCCCAAGAAGTAAAAGCGCGTATGACTGGCTATGAGAAGCGAAGGGTGACCGTTATGCTGTGCATCACAGCCGACGGTCGGAAACTTGTACCCTACACTAGTATCCTCAAAAAACTAGTTCCGAGAGCGACTAGTCGACTGTGGTGCAAACTGATGGCAAGCGGCTTACTCTCCAGTCTTTACTTTATTTATTTCCTTTAGAACATTTATTCTTTCATTTTGATTATAATAAATTCATATTTCTTGAGCAAATTTCGTATTTTCAGGGCATGTTCTGAATCTAAGCAGCAGCACCCCCCCCCCCCCCCCCCCCCTTTGAACATCGCGGGTGTGAAAAAAACGATGTGCTTAGAATCGAGTAAATACGGTATTTTTGACGATGACTGAGGACTCTACGTGGATTATCTCTGGAAGTGAGGAGAAAAGTTGGCATTATTCACAAAATCGTGTCGAAGGCCGTTCGATGTCCTTCCTTTCCTTCGTTTCCCGTGAATGTCAAGCAGAAACGTTTGAATGCCAGGTGCTTACCAGCCCTATTTTTCACAGTAGAAGATAACACAGAAAGGGTGTGCAGCATGCATAAGAAAAATTTATGTGGAAACTTTCAAGAGAGGCCGGAATCTTAGAATGCAAAACCGCGAAACATAGGTGGACAATCGTGCAGAGCAGAATTCAACAGTACAAGACTGTGAGAAAATTTCTAGCTGATAAGAGGTGCGAAAGTCACACAGCTGCATCATCATCAGCAACAAGGCTTTTTTTTGAAGGTGTACACTCTGCTAAATCGAGAACAAGATAGTACACATTGGCTTAAATTGAAAGTACTATATTATTTTGAAAACTAGTATTTTTCGGAATTCAAGATTTGTTACATTTTGGTTTAACCGTACTATATGCTACACCCTAAATTACTGTGACATGCATTGTAACGCAGGATTGTGCATGTATAGGGTGGTTCAAGTCACCAGGCTCGTTCTAAAATGAACCGTAAAAATCGACGCCTGCACGTAGCCATCTAAACTTTTCGTCAAAGGTGTATTTCACAGATTGTTTTTTTGTTGTAAAATTACAAGGCATAGTTCTCTTTTAGTAAAAAATAGGGCCAAGAAACTTGCCAGGGTCTATGGCAGGCAACGACCCAGACGACCAAGTCCAGTAGCGGGGTGTGTTTGGCGTTTGTATTGATACATGGCATCGGGAGCAGCGTCTAAAGATGCAGCCGGCCAGCGAAAGATAGCAGACGACACACAGACGAAATCCGTTGGCAGCAGAAGCGCCGCCATTACGCAGACGTGTTTTTTTACTTTGTAAGTTTTGCTTTTATTGTTCGCATTTATTTTTTAACCGAAGGTACATTTTAAAAAGATTATATTCATTCTAATAAATCACGGTGGTTTGCGAGCAGTCGTGATAAGGAGGTAGCGCCATCTATCAATATGAACGCCAAACACAGACCGCTACTGGACCCCTGTCGTCTGCGTTGCTGCCCGTCGTAGACCCTGGCAAGTTTCTTGGTCTTATTTTTTGCAGAAAGAGAGCTACGCTTTGTAACTTCACAAGAAAAAAACGACCTGTGAATTACACCTTTGACGAAAAGTTTGGATTGCTACTCGCAGGCGTCGATATTTAAGGTCCATTTTAGATAGAGCCTGGTGACTTGAACCACCCTACTTTAGAATACCGCACATCCGCCCATACCACACTAAGCCCCCATACCCAAATTTGTAAGATCTGAGAAAATATGCATAGTACAGATATGTAAAATTGATGACCGGACAAGCGCCCACCCCCCATTTTTTCGCGATCATCTCTAAATATTCAGTGGGCGCTTGCCCGGTATTTTACAGTATATATATCATGTCTGTAAAAGTTAGTAAACTGGCTTGCTCAGACAATGATTGCAACAGCTTGCATGTTAATTGACAGTAAACTGTCTCAACTTTCCAGTCTATCATGAACCCAGAAAGAGTAAATATTCAAAAACCAAGGAATAGCATGTGCCCTTATCTTAAGTGGTAAATGAGTATGATGAAAGATAAAATGAAAGAAGCAATTCCTTATAATAGATAGAAAAACATGATGATAAAAGTCGTCTTAACAAAGCAATTTTGCCTATTAAGATAAAATCTGGGTGAACTAGTTGAAATTGCATCTCTGAACAAACCGATAGAGCTGATTTTTCTCTGTGGCCGCTTACCAGGTGCTTGATGCGGGACCGCTCAGACTCGGGGGTAAAGTCGGCAGACATGGGGATCACTTTGTCGCCTCGACAGATGATGGCCCTACGTGACAAAAGACTCAAGTTACGCCGCAATTTTGGGCGCAAGTGTCAAGCATGGAAATGTTCCCTTCTTAACCTCACACAACCAGGAAGGCAAAAAGAACCCCAAAAGAACATACTGCTTACATTCTATAGATACCACCCCCCCAAAAGCTTTTAACCACTCTTTTCCTTCTCTTTATGTAACAATTTTACATTTTTATCCAATATATGATCTTGCGCATTGGAGTCACGTCCGAAAGGTTGATGATGACAAATGTAGATTTCCATCACCGAGTACGATAAAAACTAAAAGAGCGCACAAAAATCCCTACTCACAAGCAACGTCACCCTGACAAAACAAATTCGCTACGAATTTAGGTGCCTAATCTAATGTTCCAACTTGCGAGGTTTCACTCCTAGCAATGCCACCTAGGACCGCACTCCCAAATCTGTGGGCCCTGGAGATCCAAGTTGCAGGCGCTTGGAGAAAATGCGCACCTGCTGTCGCCTGCGTTGGCCAGGTACAGCTTGCCCAGAATGAAGAGAGCGACGAGAACCGTGCAGCCCCCGGTCATCTTGTAGTGCTTCTTGTCCCTCGCTATCTGCTTGTCCTGCAACCACACAGCAGCAGGCTTTGAAACATCGCCAAGGCGGTCGGGGCATTGACTCGCTTAACAAACCCCAAGAGAAAGTCACTGGCTGCAGCGAAAACTCTCACTTTCTGCCCCACCGGGCTACTATCCCCGTCACGAATTAGAATTGCACCTGAACTGCATGGATTGGGAAGCAAAGTGGACTAAGCTTTGCAGCAGGCATGCTGGCAATCCCAGATGTTACATTCTAGTGCGAGATAGAGCACGCTCGTATTTTCGGGCACTTGGCTCACCATGTCCCAGAAGGCGGTTTCCAGGGCGCCGATGATCAGGCTGTCCGTGCTGATCTTCTTGTCGCCGGCCCCGAAGGGGAGGAAAGTGGCATTGTCCTTGGCGTCCCCGTTCTCGACAGTGGACGGCAACAGGAGGTCTATGATGTTCATCAATTTCTCCTGCGAGAGAGGTCCAAAGAGTGGCGCCTTTGTTTACAGTATGCAGTACTGGTCACCATTCGCCTCACTTTTCTTTCTTTCTCCGCCAAGTCCTTTTGCCACCGAACCCTGGTTTTCCTCTGGACTGGAGGCGTCTCATAATTCTATTTTTTTTTTTCCGCAGTTTTTACAAAGGATTTCACAATCAAGAACCGTAGTAAAAAAGAGTTTGGCAGAACCGTGGTAAAAACAGTGTGGCTCCTTGCAGAATGTTACAAATTTCCCCTTTCATGCATTGAATAAACATTCCGTAAAGTTCCGAAAGAACGCCCACCCAAAATGAAGATAAATGAGGAAAAACATCTTCATTTTGGGAGGGCGTTCTTTCGGAACTTTATGGTATGTTATATATAGGTGCATCCTAGATTAGCTTTGTGTTATTTTAGCAAAAGGTACACATTTCAAACACCAAAAGCATAATTTCTTCGTCTAATAACCAAATATTCTAAAAGCATGACCTTTTTTCGTGATGTGATAACGAGTATAGGAATTACTGGGGTGTGCTATTGTCGTAAAGCTAGCTCTCGCTTTCTGTCTTGCCACCTTTGCACTTTTGCTTATCACTTTTACAGAACAGAAAGTATCTGGCGTGCATTCTGCACACACACTACCCTGTTTCAACTCAGCCAAAAAATAAAAGTGTGATGTCGGCAGGCTCAATTTCTTCCAACTTTTTAGGTGCACCTGCACCATGCCTGACAGAATATTTTTCAATTCCACGCATTTCATTCGTGTATCAATCTGTCTTATTGTGATGCATGTGCCTGGGCCTTCAATACAGACACTTAACTAAAAAAACAACTTCGAGTGCCACTGCCGTCATACCTGAATTATTTTCTGCAGGGTGTTAGAGGCAGCCACTGCTACCCCACTGCCCGCATGTCCATCAAAGAGGGCAAAGTAGACCCATGGCAGCATCTGTTCCACCTGCACAGCAAAGAAACACAAGTCATTGTAGAGCACTGATGAGATCTGCCACTGTGCAAGTTTAGTTTCACGAAGAACTGGAAGCAGTTGAAGGTTTGCCACTCAGAAAACTTAACCATCATACTGTGTGAACCATAGCAAATGGAAAGTTTTACATTCTATGAGATGCAAACATTCAGTTAGGACACACAAGTGGTAAAGAATTTGCATTAAAAGTAAAATGTAACGAGGGAAAAGTGTCCCGACAGCGGGTCCTGCAAGCCCAGGCAATGCTGGCAGAAGTCAGGTCTTAGCGCACATACTAATGAAATTCGTCTGGCAAAATATTGCTGCACCGAAGTAAGCATCGCTCCGCTTTCATTAGAAAGGTGAAAAGAAAAAGAAACACATGGTGCACTGAACACTTGACATGTGCCACGGTATTTATAAAACATTCTCTAAATGATAAAAATAAAACTGCTATGTTCGACCTGAGACAGTGCAACAAAAAAAAGGATTGACAATAAAAAAAAAAAGCTTGTTTTAGTTTTAAGAAGCATTTTAAAAAAGTAATTTACACAATGCAATGAAAAAAGAAACAAAAAAAACTGACGCTACATATTTAAAGCAACCACTTTAAATTACAGCTGGGGCATCAGACCTGTAAAGTTAAAAAGTAACTCAGCTTCATTTTTTTTTTTTTTTTAAAAACAATGCAATCCTCTTCAGTATCACCTAGGAAGACCACATCAAATATTACGAAGTAGATCAGTCTAAATGTTTCTTAAGGGGTGACACCACCTTCAAGTGTCGACTTTTAAACCGGTAGTTCAATACTGATGAAATTTGGAGGGTCTATTCATCTCGTTGCCTAAATGCACTCTATGAAATTTCATCTCTGTAGAACTATTTTCCGATAAGCTACAGGGGGAGGTGCACAGCTATTGATGTAAGTCGCCTCATTTGGCATGGAAATCTAAATTGTATAAAATTGCTGGAGAATATTGAGCATTTCTAAGCTTTAGCCTTAACTAGAACATATGGTGGTAGGGCTATCTACTTTTTACCTTAAAATTCATGTTTCTTTTAAGCAAAATGTCCATTTGAAAAGCATTCCACCATAATGGGGCATTTTCTCCTCATCAAAACTCTACGTTTTGGCAGTAAGAACTTTATTTAAATAGAAAAAGAAATATCTAGCCCCCCTTCTTCATTAAATTTCAGTTCAGAAACATCCACAGAAAAGAATACATTCAGCGATTCACTGAAATGATAGATTTCCTAAAACGGAAGTTGCTGCAAAAAAGTGAAACTAAGAAAAACCTGTTTGAAGTTTCCACACCACTACATTTGCTTTTACTCGAGGTGGTGGCAACTAAAAGGCACCAAGGGCATAGATGGTGCCTTCTGCTTACACCCAATCTCCAGCATGGCTTTGCTCAGTGAGTCCGAGCTTAAAGCGCTTTCTCTGAACGTGATTTTGTTGTCGTCATTTGGACACTGATTGTGAAATGAGTGAGGAATTGGGTATGGTTGCAATACACGAACCAGCATCACCAAGTATGGGCGGGGCAAGCGTCATTGAAATACAAAGCAGACAAACCCACGCGACTTTCTATAAATGAATGCTGGTTTTAGTCAGTTTTGTGTTCAGTCAGGGTGGCCTTTTCGATTCTTGGCCATATGCATAGCCTCTTCTACATGAAAGCTGGACTTCTATGATGTCCTCGCCCAAATAGTCTGGTCTCAAACAAAAATATTTAATGTACTGAAACTGAGAAGAAATGCTCTTTCTAACGAGAATATGATCATCATTCAAGGGCACACTGGTGCAAAGCTACAGCAGTTTGAAAATAGGAAACAGAAGTTTCACATCTCAAAAACATATGACTTTGCATCGTTGGTTGACCGAAAATGTTTTATTTCTCCGTAAATACTTCAGATATTGCAATAAAAATTTGCAGGACTATACACTCTTAGTTGTGGAACCACAATACAGAAAAATACAAAAATTCATTTTTTTTTCTCAAAAACTGCAATTTTAAGGTGGTGTCCCCCCTTAAACGGTTCGGCAAACTTCGCAACTTGGCGAATTTCCAAAGTCGGCTGACTTGAGAGGGCGAACTGAGGCGCAACCAACAACACAGTCAAGGCTACAGCGTGGGCACAGCCAACATCGAGCTAAGCGTCATCACCATTGCCTCCTTTTGCTTGTTTTTACTTCTCTGGGCAAGCACAACAGGTGACATCAGCAACATTTCCTCTCAAGGCTTAGAGGTGTCCACGCGATTGGCATAACGTGCCTGCACACCGCACTTCTTGGGAGCCTTCCGGCCACCCTGCCGTGGTCCCACCGTTACCACCGTCTCCCGTATTACAACCGCCATCTTTGCCTCGTCGTAGACACCGAAACGTGGTAAAGAGTACGGTGCAGACGACACTTGCGCCTGCCACACGCCCGCCCCAATCCCGCCCGTCGTAGCGTAGAGGATCACGTGACGTCTCGTACTACGTGATAGCCATGTTCTTGGCGCCCCAAGGCCAATATCGCAGTACGAAGCCAAAGTTTCGGTTTCGATTCGTGCTTGGGTTCAAAATTAGATTTAAAAATATATAGCCCATCTCTTGCGAAGCAGATCACGTAGTGTCTTTTACTAGAGCTTTTCAGTGCAAAATCACTCATTTTCCTGAAATCTTCAGATTTGAGCAGAGTTACCCTTTAGGAAACACAGCACAGAGATAAACATGTAAGTAAATACTTCTTTTTTTTTTTTGCAAAATAAATTTTAGGCGGTACTAGCTGTGAAAGTTGAAGTGTGCCACTCTTCTTAATCGCGCTGTTTTTCAAAATGAATTCATACCAACTCGCCCAACTTTCCATTCTAGTAAACTCAAACAAGGACACGCTTTTTACAATACTGCGAACTCTCTCCGGTGATATCCTCGGACAATGCGGGCTAAATTCCAAACGAATGACACAAAGAATAAAGCAAGGCATGCGCAAGCCACGTGCAACATCGCACACACCGTGTCACTGCCGACGGTCATTTCCGGTGTGAGCGGCGAGAGGGGCGGTGAGGCGGACTCCCGCCTGGGGCTCCCCGGTGGGTCGCCGTCCGCCGCTGGCTGGACGTTCTGTTTGGACCCCGACTCCCGGGGCTCCCGCGGCGCCGCCTGGACATGGCGCCGCACTGCGCCCCGGAAGATGGCCCCCTGGTCCTCATTGCGCAGGCTCTTGCCTGCATTGATGGCCCTGTGGAAGACCGCCCCCGTGAGACACCAAGGAAGCTGCCTTTTCGGAATTAATTTTTCTTTAAGAAAGAGCCGTAGACTGTTCCACTAAGGGCTCTCTGGGTGGCACCATTTTGTTTGACAGTGGTACCATCTACATACATCCGGGCATTTCAACAAAATCGTCGGGGTATAAGAGGAAAAGGGCACGTGCCCGATAGCAGACCCGATAGCACGTGCCGGATAGCAGATAGATGTCCACCATGGGCATTTTAACCGATTCGGCGGGGCAGAAGGAGGAAAGCGCATGCGCCGTTCTTATTGTTTGGCCAGTTCTGGTGGGCTGTACCACTAAAACTGCCCAAACATGGAGACTTATTTCCCTTTCCCCTCCCACTCAAGTAAAATGATCTATAGTGAACAGCAGAGAAAAGTCTCAGTTGTGCACGTTCCAGCGAGAGCTTCCTACCCTCAACAATTCGCGACTCCAACTGTCTATAGGTGGCGCTAGAGTTCCTGTATAGGCTTGCTACGAGAGCCAGAGTTGCGTCACAACCACCGGCTTTCCCGCATGACCCGGGGTTCTGCTTGTCACGTGACTGAATTTGGCGATAGCGGCGCCACATGGCGCACTCCTTCTCCACCTATCCAGGAAACAGGAAGAACAGGAGGCAAAAGAAGGGGAACATACGGCAGAGCGAGTACAACGTCGTCGGCGAAGCGGCCCTACCAGTGGCTTTCCTACACGGCACTTGGAATTTACTCCTCACGTGATTGGATCTCGGCAAATAGCGGCACGGCGGCACGTGGAAAACAGACGCGCAACTCTGGCTCCTGTAGGTGCTCGATGTGGCGACACTAGTCTTCCAAAATGGCGGTTATAGTGAGGGTCAGAGATCCGTGCTGGTATACCAGTTGCTGAGCCTGTCTAGTGCGCTGGCTTCACTGAGCGACTCAAATTATTCCCGCTTATACGAGGAAGCTCAGGTGTTATGCACCGAGGTCACCTCTTTATCCTGAAAACAAAAACGGTGTTTAGTATAATATTTATGCCAGGGGGAACGTTTTAATTCAGGAACATAATCAAAACTAACTTATATTTTGGATTTAATTTCTCAATGTAAGTGTTCATTTCAATTCACAGCATAATTACTGAGCAGAAGGAATTGTTTGTGGAAACTTTATTTTGTGACATACTAACGAATCCAGGCGCTTCAAAATATTTTGTAGAGTTTCGTTTTAGAAATAACATAGAATATTGTATTTGTTGAGAAAATCAGCGCTAATATTTGTGTTTTTGCTGCTTTTCCTCACTCAGATAGTTGTCATGTGAAATAATGAACTGCTGGCCCTTTAATGGGCTTTTAGACATATTGACGATTAACTGTTTTAGCATTTTTCCCAGCAAAAGAATAACAGAATCAAATCAAATTTTACAAAATATCACCACGGGTGACGAGTTTAAACGTATAAATTAAGAAAGACTATTCTCAATATGAAAACCCCAAAACAAAATCCGAGTCAGACAACAGAAGTGTTTTTTTAGGGCAATACATGATGCATGCGACTTTATATCACATCCAGTGTTTGCCTATCTTGCTAACAACGACAGAGTTTTTCATATGCTAAAAGGAAAACAAGGTGAGACCTTCCTCTAGACTATTATGGTTAAATGGCATATTTTTGTGATTGTGGCATTTATTGGAGGCCTACATTACCACAATCTATATTAATAATAATACAATTAAGATATTAATACATAGTTTTTCAAGCTCTAATGCAATTCGTTGATCTAATTTTAAACGTGCAAACAAATATGGCAATCCAAAGTTGAAAAATTATGATTACTGGTGGCAATTGCAACTTCTTTTATTAACACATTATAAAATAAAAATAGTCTAAAATCAATGAAAACATTCTAGCTAGTCTGAGAAATCCACGTAAAATGACATTCAATTGTTGGTACAGCATATCAAAGTCGTGAATTTTGACAATTGGCAAACCAAGTGCCCCGAAATAAAACAAAGCTTTCCATTGCTTTTTAATTACAAAACTTCCCAGAACATTTAGTTTCCTTCATTTTTATGCGCCGCCGTTTTATCTACCTCAGCCCTTCCAGTTTGAAGAAACGCCTGACAGCATGCATGTCTGCTCACTGCCGCAAGTTTCGTTGGCGTTGGAAAACTGGTGAAACAGTAACGAGTTTTAGTATTGTATGTACGAGCAAACACAAGCACTGCGAGTTTGCGTTTGCATGCATGTTCCACACTGCATGTGAGCAGAACCCAAAATTGCAGCCTTAAACTAGCATATTGTAACGACGCGCGTGCGCAAGGTGGAGCACGCAACTTCAACGCAAATGCACGGAGCTTGACTTGCTTTTATAAGAAATACTAGAACCTTCTAGTAAGGTACAATCCCATACTGGCTGCAGCACTACATTAGGCGGGTGGAGAGTGTTGTTCACATTCAGAAACGACTGTTTGCGAGCTATGATCGCAAGCACTTCCACCGTGCCCACTGAGCAGGAAAACTGGGGGACCCTCACTACGATGCTTCTCGTTTCTGCCGCGAGAGGGCAAGCAATGAGCTGGAGATGCAAATACTTCGGCTTCTCTCACGTTTTGAGCATTCAAGCACATCCGATGCACGACAAGTCGAGCGCGCGATATGAGCTGCGTGTCCAAAAGAAGTGCCCTGCCATTGTCATCCTGTCAATGACTACAGGAAAAAATATTTTGAGTAACCTCGATGCATGGCAATAAAGCCAACTGTTGCAGAATACGTCATGTATATGTGTCTCTATCTGTTTTGCCCATTTGGTTGGCTTTTGGGGTAATCCGTTAGGGGCGCCGACACAAACACACGGCATCAATCGGCTTTATGCCAAGTAGCAAGGTCAGTTCAAATAGTGCGACAACGCGAGTATGCAGCAGAAGTAGCAGTGCTCATCCAAGCGGCTCTGCTAGCGCAGAAGTACGGCCTCAGACTATGAAGCAAGAGGTTCGGGGTTCGATTCCTGGCAAGGAACAAGGGGTCTTCTGTGATCCCTCCTGGTGGGCGCCGAGGGAGACTTGGCTGAGTTATGTTTTCGCTCTGGACTCAGAAACGAGCCTCTAGATGCATTATGAACTACAAAAAGATGGACATGGGATAACAAGGACAGACACAGGAGAAATTGCATGCACCTCTACAACTGCACGTCATTGTTTGCTTTTCTTTTTTAGTTTTTTAACGCAATTTTATTAAGAGTGTTAAACAAAACCACTTATCGTTCTCCAGCCATCGCAAAAGTTGGAACCCGGAGCCGACATTAACGAGTAAAAAGCCAAAGGAGAGAAGGTTACCTCGGTTTTCACGTGCACACCTGCTGCTCTGCGCGGTGAACGTATGCTCGCGTATGCGTTGCTTAGCCCATCCCAGCGTTCCAATGGCGATTTCAATGGACATATTGTCGAATTTTGTTGCATCGACAACAGCCGCGCTATATTTTTGTCGCTGCAAAGCAGAACTTGCCAAACATAAACAAAAAATGCCGCTTCATGGACAAATCAGTGTACGGCCGTGTTAGTAATAGAGAAACAATCAATAGATAGCTCAAGTACCACTCCACTTCGCGCACGAACATGTCAACTCGAGGGCAGTGCACCCCCTCGAGCTTTGCAGAGAAGCATCGGGAGACGCGCTGATAGGACGTCCACCGTCGACGAGAAGCCTCAGCATGCACGTGTACAAACCGTGCTGTGACGACCTCTACCATAAAACGATTGCCCATTCCAACCAATTTCCAACTAGGTACCGTTGGGCGCGACGCAGAAACATCGCCTAACACGCAAGCATGATACTGATATCGTTCGCATATTTGCTCATAGGCTTCCGTTCTTATATTCCAATTTAGAAAGGCAGTATCCCGTAGCCAGACGCTTGCGATGTTCTTGAACGTGGCCCTATTGCGGGTTCGAGTGAAGCACGGCAGCGAGCCTCCAATGAATGGACGGTTCCGCGCGACAGCTGCGAACGCGGAGCGCGACGGCGTACGTACTCTGCGTAGCCGGCGTTCCACGGTATCTTGGTAATGTCCCTCGGCACGATGATGGGGCGGATGACATGGTCCGCGGACACCTGGATCTCGTCGTCGGACGTCAACTGAAGGAAGCTAGGCCTCGTGTATTTGAACTTGAGGGGCAGCCTGTCGGCTCCGGCTGGCTCGCCGTCTTTCACCGTCGGCAGTGCGTCCAGGCCTCCGACCACGTTGTAAATGGCATTCTTGAAGCGGTTCAACATTCTGGGCGGTCGGGCGCCGGAGCGCGAACCATATGCACAACCGCACTCCGATCGGGCCCCCCCGAACGTTCTAAACGACAACTCTGGGAGCTGCCATTTTGGAAGCTGGCGGCTGGCGTGTGCGGATGTTGAACAAAGCCACGTGATGAAAACACGGTAAGAAACCATATTTAAGCAGATAGATTTTATTTTTATAAAATTATTTTGTTTTATGTTTTAAAATAACCAGATTTATGGTTTTTTAAAGCAGTAATAGTACTTGTAAAGGGTGTGAAGAAAATAGTCAAAGCGTTCGTGCGGCTTGAAGTAGGGGGCCGATACATTTATTACTTCCAAGTTCCGGCAGTTCCGGTTTGTACAAGTTTGTTGAGCTTGCTTGAGCCGCGTGTTTCGTGTTGTTGAGTTGATGGAGGTTTGTTGACGAAGTGCAGTTGGGACATTCATTCGCGCTATACATGAACTAGGTCTATAAAACATGGCAGAGATTTCAGATAGCGCGAATAAAAGGGAGCTAGATGACGCCGAGCAGAGGGAAACTAAAAAAGTGAAGACGGACGATAGTGGCGGTACAACCACGGCTGCGAAATATTTTCTCCCATCCGAGAAAAATGTTGGGATCACCGAGTACATCGGCAACCACAAGGGATTTTCCGGTCAACTGAAACAGAGGTAACGTGTCGTAAAAATAAAACGATCGCGGGCGCCTCTTCTTTAGTGACGGCTTGTCTTGCAGGTACTCGGATTTTTTAGTCAACGAAGTATCGCTCTCCGGCAAAGTCGTGCGGCTGACGTCGCTAGACCCACCGCCGGAAGATGCAGCTGAGGTGAGGGACCGCGTTTTGTATATTTTTTATTGTTTGTTTTTTACAGCACTCCATGGAGTCTTTATCCGCGGTGCTGACGAACAGTTTTTGTTTTGTTTCTTTCCGCTGAACTTTTCAGGATACCACCTGGGCTGAGGAGGTCTTGCCACCCGAAACTATGGAAGAGCTGAACGAGCTCGTTTCCGGAGAACGCACAGAGAAAGTCACCATCGACGTAAGCCAGCTCGCGCTTCGGTCTGTCTCGGAAAGGCTTTCGCAGATGTCTTTTTGACGCGAAACAACTTCGCTGCGTGCTCGTGGTACAGATGGCACAAGTGATCGTTTCACCGTAATCGGGACTTGCTTTTTACTGCGGCATGAACTAGGGAAAGGAACCTCCTGGAAGCCCCAGAGTGGGAACCAATGTTTCGATAAGAGTTCTTCCTACCAGTCTGGCTACCTTTGTGATTTGTCTAAACTGCGTGTGAGATTCCGAAGGCGAGTCACCGCTGTTATGGTGAAGCGGTGGGATTATTACACCCATTCAACGTATTTGGAAATATGCCACTTGCTTCAAGCTCGTGGCAGCAGGTTGACAGCGCGTTACCGCAATGTTTGTTTCTAAGGTTTGCAGTGCTCTTCGGGCAGCAAAGCATTGGACGTTCCAAGAGCACTTTGTCGGGTAATAAGTACCAGTGTCACAAATGCGTCAATTGTGACTGGTTTCCCTCAGGTGACGAGTATGTCAAAGGAGGAGAGGCGGCAGGTGCATGGACTGGTGAGGAAAAACTTCCCGGACCTGGACAGCGTCACGAAGGACCAGGAGGAGGGAGCGAAGAAGCTCATTTTGGTGGAGAAGAAGGCTGGCCGTGCAACAGGTTTGTCTGCTTCGTGTACAATTCACTGTCGGATCAGAAGAAAGCAGTGCAACCTGGAATTTCTTGAAAGGTCTTCCAGTGCATCACACCTAATTTCCTCTGGCAGCTTGCCTTCATTGGCTGAGCTGTATCACATTTTTTCTTTTTTTTTTCTGGTTGGTGTTTACAGTCATAGTGTCAAAACAGTCACATAATTATCACGGCACTTGTTTTGCATTCAAATTGACGTTGCAACCTGCATATTAAACCAGGATGCTTTTAAATGTGCCGAAGTTCTACTAGCTTTACTGCTATCATTTCTTCGACTGTTATTGGATGAATTTAGTTGGGCAGCTACATTCCAGACGGGGGCCCATGTGAGATAATGTATCTGCTGAAAATATAGGACCTCTGCCTGTTACCTTCATTTTATTTTGTGCGTGGTATTTCATACCTGCATTCTCATTTCTAGCGTTGGTTTTCATTATGGAATATTTTTAGCGTAGCCACTCTGGCTTGAAAACATTTAACTAGGTCAGTACCTCATGCAACAGTGTTAATAGCATGCTGTGACGTCTTTATCACAGTGCATCTGTAAAGCATAGAAATATTTCCCCAGACATGTTTTTTATGGTCACATGGTGTCACGGTTCGGTGCGGAGCGAGAGGGGAAGCGCACTCGCCACAGACCGCAACGGGTGTTCGGACGCCCGCTATCCCACAGTCCGTGGGCTCCAGGGACGGGGGGACAATGACAAGGCACGTGACAAACAGAGCACTAGAAACATTTAATAAAAGGCTAGTAAGATGGTGACAGAAGTAGAAGGATAATACAGACACAGTCTCAATCAGGCGGAGTCATACAAGAGAAACTTGGTGGCTATGGGCAGGGCAGAGAATACATAACAAGAGGAATAAGAGCGATACTGCACTTTGGCGCAGTCCTGCACGACGAGGCTCGCAGAGGCGTGGGAACACCTGAAATCTGTCGCTTGCGATGGATTTCCTCTCGACGTGGCTGCGGTGCGCCAGAGGCGGTGGTCGTTGGCTTTAGTCGCTGTTGCGTCACGGACGGTTGACGCACTGGGCAGTCTGGCAGAGGGAGGCCGCACAGACGTAGCTGACGTTCAGTGTCCAGACGGGCCTTTCCCTTTACCGCGGTGTCCGAGGCTATGCCCGGAGCCGACAGGAAGAGCAAGTTGTGCTCTCGAACCTCCCAAGTCGACTGCCGCGCCGTTTCCCAGTTTCAAACAAACGGCGCTCTTTCCTAATAAAGTAAATAAAACACACCCGCTCTCCTACAATCGCAATACACTCACGCACACAAAAAAAAAATGACAGTCACAGCGGCGAAGACACTTGTTGCCCCCAGCTCCAAACAAAGTCATACCAAAAACGCTCAACTGGGGCATCTGGCAAACTCATTTCCAAATTCCAAGAACTGGTACAGCGCCCAAGTATCGGGCAAAAGCGTCCCTCGAACGGGAGTCGCAGAGGCCATAAACAAGTCAAGTTAGGGTCCCAGTCGGGACCGGCGAGGTGCTAACTAGCGCCAACCAGGGAGTGTCACCACATGGCCCCGCAGGCAGCCGACGTGGCACCCTTTACAATAGGCGTGGCCCGGCGGGACCAGGCCGGTTTTTGTGACATATGGTCATAGTAAACTTCGGAATGCAAAGCCCTGCCATGGGAGGGGGGCCGCACCTGGAATAATTGAGACTTGGAAAAAGTTTTATCGTTGTAGCGGTGCGGCGAAAAGGGGAGAACTTATAAGAACACGTAAAAAAGTGTTTAATCTTTTTCGTATACCTCTGCTCGTGTCTGGTTGCACCATTGCTGCTTTGCATACGTAATTTTTGAATGCCCCATGCTCAAGGCTTGAGATACATGCACCCAGGGTGGGTATGTCAGCTGAGCTTTTGACATTTTAATTCCTATAAAAAAGTTTTTTTTCACTTAGTGAAGCCTTTAATTCTTGCAAGAAAAGGTGGCCTCTAAATTCCTGCACATGTCTTATGAATTTGCTGTTATTGGGCCCGCAATAAGGTTATGACTAAAGATTCACCGTAGAATTATTGAAGCAGCATCCTTCCGCACTGGCCCCCAGAAAAGGCTCGCTGATTTTGTGCACAAAACGTTTGGTCTCATTTTGCCCACTGGTATAGAGCAGAGGGTTTTGAATTGTGGCAATTAGCACTTACTTGGCCCGTTTTTCTGCAATTAACCAACCTTCACGCGTGCATTTGGCATGCTAGTGAGGCTCACGTTATAAATCTGATATTTGCTTTTCATCTAAAATTGACCTCACACTAAGTTTGTGCACATGGTACGCTAGCTTTTCCCAAAGTTGTTTTTCAGGGTGTGGTGGTGTTTTACCGGCTCGGCCAATGAGGGCAACGTCACAAGGGCGTTGCGGTTTCAGGTGCCGACGGTCTCCCCGTGCGGAAACCCAGGAAACGCAGATACTGGCCTTTTGGCCGGGGGAACTACACAACGTTTGCCCTGTACAAGGAGAATGCAGACACCATGGAGGCAGTGAACATGATTGCCTCTGTTCTCAGGCAAGCCGTTTCTGCCCCCCATGGCTCAGCTTTCGTGTCTTATCCCTCATTGCATCTCTTTTGGGGCTGCCGACGGCAGCAAAGAGGGCAAGATGTTGGTCACTTTACCTTTGGCTCAGAAATGGGCTTTCATCTTCTGGGACTGCTATAAGCCTATACTTGTGGCAGTCAGTTCATTCAAAGCAGAGGGAGACTGTTAAATGAATTGGATGGCCTCAGATTTTCTAACATCCTAGCCATTCATAGGTATTGGCTATGCTCTCGTGAATAAAGTTGCATAAGCTTGGTATTTCTTCTTTGAAAATGACTGGACCGTGTTGTGGAGAAATACTATAAAGTTTTAATTCTGAACACTATATAAACAAACGAAAAATGTTTCTCTTTTTTAAATCTTTGCAGGTTCAAGCCTTCATGCTTTGCCTATGCGGGCACCAAGGACAAGCGTGGCAAGACGTGCCAGCTGGTGTCTGTGTATCGAGTGCCAGCACGGAATCTGCTGGGGCTCAACAAGCGCAATTGGGCACTGGTCATCGGCAACGTCAGGTCAGGCATCAATTTTTAAGCTCCACATACTTACATTTGTCTGCCTCAGTGGATTTTGATCCAGATTCAGTATTTCTCATATCAAGTATCCATGGGCAGGTATATGTTGCTTGCGTAATAATTGCACGGTTATTTGATAATAATGCAAAAACTGACTTTTAGGCACTAAATTAAAAAGAAATTGAAGCTACCATATTGTTTGAGTAAGTATAGTAGTACAGTCGCCGACTGATTTTTCGGACTTCGCAAGGACCGAAAAAAAAGTCAGAATAGTACATTAACTCTTTCGCTACCACGGGAAAAAGGGCAGTTTTTACTAGGTGGAAGGAAATATCTTTTGGTGCAGATTCACTAATGCCTTATTTACATTGTTTGGTATCAAAATGTAGTTAAAAGAATTTTCTATTCGATAACATAAATGCTGCATATACATTTATTGCACAACATAATAAAAAAAATGTTTTAATGTAAAACTTTATACAGTGAGGATGTTGTTCTGCTTGACAAAGGTGGACAACTCTAAAAATATCAAGAGTGAAAAAATTTCAAGATATGCATTCTGTAGCTTATTATGCCATAAAATGATAACACAATTTTCAGAGGGTATTGCTGAAAACCGTTCTTTGCGCAAAAAAAAAAGTTAGCGTGGGTGTGTGGCGTGCCATCCTCCAAAGCAGTCCCTCGTTGGGATGAAACACAGATACACACCACACGGCTCACAAAAAACTGCAGTCTTCCTTTCGACCTTCTTTTTCTCGTAGCAGAGCTTGCAGTTACGGCGCTTTTCTTGCACCTGGGGCTTGTGCTCAGACTTCTTTGGAGGAGGCGGAGGGTGAACATGTCTGTCGTCCATCCCGAAAATCTGGTTGACCAGCTCAATACGGAATGCGAGCTGGTCAAAGCCAGTCTTTCTGGTGAGCTCCTCTATCTCGGGGTGATGTTCCCTGTGTTCTTGGAAGATGACAAAGCTGTTGACGACAGTAATGTCAATGCAGTGGAAGAACAGTGTCTTCCACCACCTGACACACTTCATCAAGACATTGTAAGAAGCGATAAGTTGATCGGACTTGTCAACACCAAGCATGCCCTTATTATAGTCTTCTATTATGAGTGGCTTCCTTATGGGGATCCTTGTCCATCGGTCTCCTCTCTTCACTTTTCGCATTGCACTGACGTGATTGTTGGCAGTGTGGGCTGTGCTCATCATGTTTACAGTGCGCTTGTCTTTCCATTGCAAATACAGCACATCACGGCACCGCAGCCAGCGAATGTCCCCTCGAGTTGCTCTTTTCTCCCAAGTGGTGTCTTTCAACTGGGAGGGAAATCCGCGCCGATCTTTGCGCGTTGTTCCACAAGAGAGAGTCTTCCTCTCAAGAAGGTGTTCAAAGAGGGAGGTGGATGTGTAGAAGTTGTCAAGGTAGATAATGTAGCCTTGATCCAAATATGCATCACACAGGCGCGTTACAACGTCATAAGCCAGTCCCTTTGAGCTGGGTGTTTCTCGCTTCCCGGTGTAAACGCTAAATTGCACAGTGTAGCCTGTGCTTGAGTCAGCAAGGACCCACAGCTTGTACCCCCATTTGACCCCCTTGTCACGCATTTGACCCCCGATCGTCCTTTTGATTTGACCATTCGTTCATCCACGCACAAATTTCGGTATGGCTGGAAATGCTGACATGACACGTCATTCATATGTTGCAGCAGATGTGAGATCCTGTGCAGCTTGCCATCGCGGACAGCGTCAGTCTTCTCCGGGTCCATGACACTGAGAAAAGCAAGAAACGCAAAAAATCGGCTTCTGGCCATAATCTTTGGAAGAATGAGGCCGGAAAATAACTCCGAGGTATTCCAGTATAGATGGAGGCGAGGCAGTTCCACAATTCCCATGTAGATCAGGACTCCTATGCACTGCATCACTTCATTGGGACTGAACATTTTCCATGAGCCGTCCTTTTCTGTGTACGTTTGCCTCTCTAAAATATGCGCCCACGCATATTTGTTTGTGTTCTCACAGATCATGTTGATTAGCTCTGCGGTGAAGAAGAGTTGGAAGACATCGACGACCCGGACGAACCGCCGTGCGCTACTCCGGACCGCGCCGCCAACTTTGACTCCCGGGTTTCGTTTAGGAAAAAACTGTACGCGCTTCACAGCTGCTGGCAAGGAATCATGTCCGTATGACGTTGAGACCCTGAAAATAAATAATATAGCTGTGAGTACATGCTCCGCCGGTCATAACTATTTATTAGTAATCTAAATGTGCGCCCCACATAGAGCTGACACTCACCCGCTGGATGTTCCGGCTTGAGTTGGTGCACCCTCGTCATCGGTGCTGAAATCTGATGTGTCCACATCATCTTCAGTCTCACTACTGCTGATTGCATCTGCAAAATCGGCTCCTAAAGAGCTCGAAAGGCCAGAAGCACGACATCTTTTGGGAGCGCCCGCGCACGATGACGACGCCATGATCGAAGCGCTCGCCCGTCAAAGCTAAACTTTTTGCGACGCGGGAAGGAGCGCCGCAAAGCAGGAAACTAACAAAACATAGCGGAGCACGTTGTGTTTCCCACTTTCTAACCTAGATGGCGCTAGGCGCCCGTAAACCGCGCGAGCGAGCGAAAATTTGAACTGGAAGTGCGTCGATCAAATTGATTGATTTGAATAGGCGCGGTAGCGAAAGAGTTAAAGGGGCTCTCCGGAGCGTTCTGCGATGGTCCATTTATGGCGGTAACTCAATCTACAGGCCCTAAGGATCCTAAAAATCATAAAATTACGGTCATGCGCGGCGGATTTCCCTATTAAAATTGCTATCAAAGTCCCGGGCACGCCCCCCTTTCTGAGATGACCCCGGAAAACGGGAGGGGCATCTCTTTACGCGTCAGCCAATAGCAAGCGAAGGATTCTGGCGTCGCTGCGCGTCACCAACGCGGCCGACCGCCGACCCGCGGAGGAATCTCTCCGGACTTTGTGCTCGGCAGTCGTCGTTCGTCGCACCGCACCGTCGCGCTGCTACTGCAATACGCAGTCGCATTCCACAGATGACAAGGAAAAGTTTGACTCGTTGACGTGGAAGGATCGCAAAGCTGGCAAAACAGACGATCGCAGAAAGCTCCGGAGGGCCCCTTTAAAATACTTGCCTTTATTACCTCAAAGTGGGCTTAAAAACGCCATCAATTGTGCCTTGTTTCAGGTTACGCCCCCGCTTGCGTTCGGCCACTTTCTATTAGGTGGATAATCGCTGCCTTTTTTTCTAGCGTTATGGTCAATTACTTTTTGCGCTTCTTACCGGCACTTCACGGCGGCGGAAGAAGAGGTGAGGCCGTGATATCCAAGCCAGTGTAGTCCGAAAAACGATTCACCGAGATTAAATGAGAGGTGCAAGTCTACGACTGCAGAACGGCGAGTTAACGAAGCAAAATGGTAACAATAATGATGGTAATAATGTGCAGCTAGAGAGGACGCCATTGCATAGCGTTGTCTTGCAGTAGGACTTAGCAGTACTCAAGTGGTGCTGCCAAACCAAGCCAATCCATGTACAGTCAACATAGAATCTCGGTGGTGGTCCTGGGTGATCGCTCGCGAGGTTTTTGTTTGAAAAATTGAACTTTTGGTCTTCAGCTGTCCGAAACATTGGTCGTGAATATGCTCTATTTCTATTGGGGAGGTCACGGTTCCTCCCTTAGGTTTGAAATATTGAACAAGTCCCAATTATCGGCGTACGGAAAATCGTTTGGCGACTATTTCACACCGTCACTGTATGGAATTATTTTACGATAAACTTTTTCGCACCCAGGAAAGTTGACGACAATTACTCACCAACTGCAGTAGTTGTACAGTGAGCACAAATGAATTGTTTTTATTCAAATATTTCTTTTAACACATTACCTTCTGACCAAAGGAAGTTCATGTTGCTTCTATTTCAGCTATGAAGAGAAAGCCATCAAGCTGGGAGACCTGCTGGGAAACCGCTTCGCCATAATTCTGCGGTGAGGCTCGTTTCCCCGTTTGTGATTAGAAGAGTGCTGGTTCGTGAAGTGTGATTGTTACTTGTCTTTGTTGGTGGGAAGTCTCTCAACCCGACTTCATTTTTTCTCAGAGATGTTGTCGGCAGCAGGAGTGACATTGAAGAGGCCGTCCAGTCTTTATCGGAGAAGGGCTTCATCAACTACTACGGGACGCAAAGATTTGGGACGACGTCAGTGTCCACGCAGGAGATTGGACGGTCAGGCACCATTCCTTTCGTTGTGTGCCTTAGGGTGCCATTTCTTCCTAGATTTTTTTTCCCGTGAAACATGTTTTGTCTCGTAAGGGGGGGTTTTGGAAATTTATGGAGCCAAAAAGGGAAGCCATCGATTTAACACGATGCTGATTGGCTGAACTAGGTGATGACGTCACGCCCCCTAGCTCGACGCTGATTGGCTGGTTCAGGCATGACGTCACGCCTGAGGCCATGCTCACTCGACGCTGATTGGCTGGTGATTACGCAATCACTCACGAGTCATTGATCGCCCGCCATACGATGGTTGGATGTCATCGGAGAAAAATCTGCGGCTATTGATGGTTCTGGAAGAACACCAAGGATTTAAAACCCGGGTTGGCGCCGCTATCTCCATTCCAGAAATAGCTATAGAGTGTACATGCCATGTGTTAAGCAAGTCGCTAAACTCACCAGTGAAGAGCGCCGAGAGCGTAGACGTCAATCCCAGAGGAGTCGGACCTAAACCACACATTTCACATGCGATGCAATTGCCCAGCAATTTGCTATGCATTTTATTTTTATTAATATTGTGTAGAAGCTAATCTGTGAACACACTGTCATCTTGGCACCTCTCTGCCTGGCAGGGAACTCCTCAAGGGCAACTATGAAGCGGCAGTGCACCTGGTGCTCAAGCCCAGAGAAGGAGGTGGGTGAAGCAGGCGGCTGCTCAGCCCTGCAGTTCCGTCCACTGCCTCGTGTCTAGGTTCTGTGCAGCCCTCCATTCATAACTGCAAACCAATGACAGAACACTTTTTCGGAGGCTTACCGTGTTGACTATGGGTTAGCGTGGTCTGGTCACTTATAACTAGGGCTCTGTGTTTTAGGATAAATCGGGAAAAGTCAGAATTTGGAAGTCACGCTGACAAATAAAAAGCAAAAAAGGGGGTGTTTTACAAATAAGCTTCGTAAGAGCACTGGTTCAGATGTCCTGAGGAGATGCCACTTCAGCTTCCTTTGAAGTCTATAACTACTGGCAGAAGGGGTTTGACGTTTTGGATGTCGAGGTTCCTTCAGGGCAACAAGTCATGATACCTGGTTTTTTTTTTAAGTTAGGAAATTTAAAAGCACAGTAAAATAAACTCAGAATTTCAGATAATTGGGAGTCTAACAAAATTAAACTCTGATAAACCCCAAATTTTTATCGAAAAATAAACTCGGAAAAACACCCTCAGAATTTCGCGATAAACAAACTCCGAAAACACGAAATCCTACCTATAAAAATCCACCAATGTAACTGCCCTATGGTTCTGTGTTATACTCTGCACAGAGTCTAGAGCCTGCTTTCTTTGGTTTCTTTTCCCGTGCCATACTTTCGGTACTCTCGGCCACACTAGGCCACCTGTCAAGTTTCGTGCTTTCAACCGTCTCGACTTCAAAAAAACGGAACAGTCTGATTATAGGCCACGCTTCAGTTGTTGCAAATGTTGGACATATATCTACACTTGAGATGAAGCATTATTTTGTAAGTCACAGGATTGGTTGAAACGTTACTGCCTTTTGATGTCAAAGCTCACAAAACGCAACCTTGTCTTTCTCGTGTGGAGCTCATGGAATTCAATCCTCTGTAAATCAATCTGGCACCTGAAGATTTGCAAAGTTTTTTTGTACCATAATATAAAAACAGAAATACTATACTAGTGCAATTTGACTGCCAAAATGAAGCTGAAAAATGGTAATGAATTTCAGAGAAGAAAACACTGAAAATGCTTTACCAAACAAATGGTGAAGGTACCTGAAGTCGGCAGGAAGAAGTTAAGAAGGATTGGAAGCTTACAAGGGGAATGAGCTGAGCTAGTTGGTTATTCATTTTGGGTGGAACCAGCTGAACATTGAAAGGAACGAGATAAGAAAAGACAACTGACTGCTGGACTGCCAACTATTTATTGAATCCTCCTCCTCTGCTACTAATGTTGTTCCTTTTCTTCTGCTTTTTCTTCATTAATCCCCTTGTTGTCCCCTTCCTCTTATATCTACTGAGCAAGAGAATTGGTGCCCCGCATAAACAGTTTTTCTTTATTGATGAGGGAATTCAAGCCCTTCCAGGTGAAATTTAGACACATCCTACAAGAGTTGAAGAGCAAACAACTCAAGCTACGCATTTCAGAAAAGGATGGAGGGTTTATGACTCTTACATAAAATATATATGGAGGAAAAGCCCACTTGGTCCTAAACAAAAATTTTTGTTCCTGTTGATAAAAACCAAACCAAAGCAGCAAAAAAAAAAAAAAAAAAAAAAAAAAACCATCCTCAAATTGATGGGCAAAAATCAACGAGCCAGTCTCGGCACAAAGATCAAAGCAGCAAAGAATTACCGACTATCTGTGTTCTTTTCAGCCCAAACCCCCGAAAAAGGAGTTCCATCCCAGGCTATTGTATTGGAATGAACCACTTGGCAAGCATATGGATTGAAGTTTTTGGCTCAACGACTCTCCGAAGTATGGATAGAAGACGCCCTCCAGAGGCCAAACTTGGAACAAGTGATAGCCTTTTTTTAAGAACAAGGGAACCTCATCATTTCGGGTTTTCTATTGATGTACAGGACATGTACTACTCCATTCCGCACACAAGCCTCATACAAGTTCTTAAATCCACCATCAAGAAACAAGGACTTTCAAAGTTCCAAAATGCAGCAGGTATGAGCTTAGACATCTTGGAAATCGGTTTTACCTGTCAGCAACGGTAGTGGCACACCAAGATCACCTATATGTGCAAAAGTGTTGCATATGCATTAGTTCCCAGGTGGCTCTGCACCTATGCAAAGTTTTTTTTTTTGCTATGTATCAAAAATTTATCCAAGAGGTCATAAAAGACCCATGAATAGCGGTTATCTTTAGATACCGTACATGGACTATTTTCTCATTTAATGTTACACTGAAGTCGATGAAAAAGCTTATGGATGCCTAGATACCATCATACAACAATTCCCGAAGAGCTGCATAGGACTCACCTTCACCTATAAGACTCCATCAAGAAATCCATTAGAGTCCTTCACTTGACTTTGGAGTTTCAAGCAGGACATGTTTGTTGGAAATACCAAGCACAATCGGGAAAAGGATTTTTTCCCTATGAATCGGGATGTAAGGAGCATGTGGCGGCGGCGACGACCAAAGCCATGCGCGGACTCCCCAGTCTCTAAATGACGCCCAGAGCAGGCGGAAGTGGTCCCCTCTGGATTTGCCGGAGGAGACGCAAGGGCGCCAGCTCTCTGAGGGGAAGAGCAGGAAGAAAGGAGAGTGTGGCTCATGGCGACCATATTGAGTTGGGGAAATAAAGGAGTGTTGTCCCGACGTTGGTCCGTGTGTATCGTGAAGACATCAGGGCGCAGCTGAACGCGCGAAGCCTAACAGGAACATTAAAAAATGTCAAGCAAAGAGTGGCCATCACTGCTCTTTCAGTAGGCCTAAAAAAGACCTGTCCACGCCAAGTCAAACAAAGCTTTGAAACACACATTTCTAAGCTTCACAAAGCCGGATACCTAAGACCATCACTGGTTTCCATATGCGAGCCAATCTGCTGCACCGTCAAGATGATGAGTGATTGTAATGTACACAAACAAAAGAAATCAAAGAAACCCTCTGCAGTAGTTCTATACATTCATAGGGTCACCCATAAGTTAAAAAAGATGGCAAGCTGGCAAAACATACAAGTTGTGTGTTCGGCCCTCAATAAGGCCTGTACAGTATGCCGCAAGATCAACCAGGCAAAGATCAATAAGAAATATCAGTGTGGCACCAGACACAAAAAACTAACTATGTCCTGTGTAAAAAGTTGTGGGCTTTTAACTCCGATTCCCTCAGACCCTGTCCCCGGATGAATATGACTCTACATCCTTCGCTCTCGGCAAAAGGGTTTATTAACTCACTTATTGCCCGGGAGGTTTAGGAATCGGGGAACGATCATCAGCGAGGACGGGGGAAAGTCCGCTGCTACCGCAGCTGCTCCAAGTCCCAGCGGTAGTCGTCCACACCACGTCACGAGGAGGTCGTCGTTGTCCAGGGTCGCTGTCCGGTCCGTTTGTCGATTCCGCCGCTCGACCCTGCGCCCGCACTTCCCCGCTCCAGCGTCCATGTCCCATCGATTCTTGCGCCAGCGTCTTCATCTCCTGTCACCGCTGCACGCTCTGTCGTTGCCGCCGCCCGAGAGCGAGCCCTCTTTGTCCCGCCTCCCCTTTTTATGCCTTCGCCTCTTTGTTCTGGGAAGCCAGTCGCGTGACATCAGTTGGCTGAGGGGAGCGGCGTAGCCGGATCTTGTGGTGCGCGTGGCTATCGCCACTCCCTGAGGATGCATGGCGCGTGAAGCCCCTGTCAAACCCACGACGCAGTCCGAATGGCGGGAATCTGGGCGAGTCCGAATGGCGAGAATGGTCGGCGCGGGAAAGGGCAGCCAGATTTCCACAAAGTAAGTCCTTTACAACATACCGTTGACATGTGGGCACTGCTACATCTGATAAACGGGACGGTGTATAAACAACTGAGCATAAGAACATGCAGCCAACCTTAAAGACCGGACGGCATCGGGGCACCTGGCTCTCCATTTTCGACCATGCAAATGCAAAGCAAACCTCAAGCAAGTTCACATCCTAGGACACCACAAAAACATGATTGCACTGGAGATGTTAAAGGCCCCGGCTATAGAAGGAAAAGAAGATAACTGTATGAGTTCCCCTTCAATCACTTTACAGCATAAAGAAAAAAAATTACAGGAGTACACTATGACTGCTTAGTTTAGGAAAGCAAAAGCATTATAGTCCTGAGGGAGAAGTAATTAGAATAATGTTTCTACATGCATTAAAGTTTAGGACGACAAATAGGACGATGTCCTAGAGATCAACACCGACGACATCTAGGATGACTTTTAGGACGGCCATTGGACAACGTGGAGAACGATGCCAGGGGACGAACTCTAGGACGACGAGAACAACGTTTAGAGGAGGACACTTAAAGAGGCTGTGGTGTATTTCCTTGGGCGGCCATGTTTGCCTGCGGAAGCCGCCGTAGATGTAGACGCAGTTGCCTCACAATCCGTCGCACGAAGCACACAACGAGCACAAATGAAGTTCGAAGCGCACCTTTTGCACACGGTGCTCCGGCGGTGAAATGACGCTGATGATGCTTTACGTATTGTATGGCCATTTTTCGGACACGACGCCACCGTTCGTTTTTCACGTAATGTGACAAGTGAGGTCGTCCTAGAGGTCTGTGACGACTGCGAGGACGACGCCAAGGTAATGGGACGAGTAGGGTCACCCATTGAGCGGCATATTTTTATTGGCTTTTTCTATGCTTTTTTGTTTAATGGGATAAGTAAGGCTTTCGCCTTAAAATTGTTTCTGCGGGGCACCAATCCCCTTGCTCAGTAGATATATAGTTTGGAGTTCAGCAGTCGGTTATTTTTTCTTGCATCCTTCCTTCCTTCCAATGTTCAGCTGGTTCCACCTGAAAACGATTGGAAGCCTCAGAGTGTTAGCCAATGTTTGACTAAGAGTCTTGACCTCTTCTCAAGGTGCTAAACTCGAAATATATAGCTAAACTTTTCTGTGCTGCACGCTCGTCTAACGTAAAGTGCCCACTCTCTACTTCTGCAAAATTTGAAATATAAGCGAAGAATGTATCGAGCACACTCCAGCGAATCTTTTAGTCCACTGAGCTAACCGAGAAGTTCCTCTGCATCAGCCGCTTCTCTGAGCACACCATTGCAAAGCGGTAAAGCTTTATGAGCGTGCTTTGGTACAAGGCAATGAAGCCTGGCGTGTGTGCTCTGGTGCGAAGCTGTGAAGCTTGACGCAAGACTGCCATTGCGAAGCGAGCTTGGCAAAAGATGAGAGAGAGTGAAAATTAGAAGTTGTGCCAGACCCCTACACGTTCCTTCTCTTCATGCCACATCAGCTGCCATCATGGTGGCTTTGCTGCTGAGTGTTAATCTACTGCAGCATGCATTTTGTATCACAGCATTTGTTTTTTTCGGCAAGAACAATAATGGATGACCACGACCATGATGCAATGACATGCCGTGCAAACCGAGTGTACTGCTCTCATACCATTTTGTCGTATCAAACAAAGGCCAAGCAAGGGCATACCCTACCATGTGTACCTTCTGCAGTTCTCTTGTTGGATCTAACGAGCGTTTATCTTAATTTTGTTGCGATTATCTCCAACTTTCGGGTGGATTCTTGCTTGGTATTTTACAATAGTCGGTTTTTCAGAAAAAATACCTTCACTCCATTATTATCTTTATTATATCAAAACTTCAAACACATGAACCAGTATGACCAGAGCCCCTCAACTCTTCCTCACTGTATACCTACTGGGCATTTTTTTCTTAATGCATTATAAATTGTTTTAAGTGATAGACCAAATCTGCCGAACTTCAAAATCGGAAAAGTTTGGCACATGCCAAACTTTTGCAGGAAAGTTGGGCAAAGATTCTGCAAAAATTCGGCAAATGTCTACGCACGCACAAGAATGCGACGGGGCCATGGATTGCAAATGGACGCCGTGAGGTTGTGCGGTTACCATTGTACAGTGTTGTACAACCAGCGATTATGACGAGGTGTGGAGTAGGCAACATGATAACTGTGCATTTGTGAGCCTTTGCGAGTGTAGTTCTCTTAAATATTTTCTGCCTCAAAAACAGGAGATCGACCAGTAATTTACGCAGTCCACTGTGCATGTGACAAATGATGCGGTACATTGTGGATAACGTGATTTTCATTTGACCTTTCCAGTGATGCAACGAAGTACTTGCAACATTGACTGACAAGCACTTTAACCCTTTGCCTACCGCAAAAATTTTGAAAAAAAACGATTTGAAAATACCAGATTCTTTTTATGTGCCCTAGAAATTTAATATGCAATACAAAGGCCAAAAGCAAATGCCAAAATATTTATTATATGAGAAATCTTTGAACACACTGCAAAAGAAAAAGGGACTAAAGTTCCACTTCACTGCATTACCGCAGACAGTTCACACCACCTTGCACATGAACGTTCAGGCCGGGCATAGCAGTACTGCAGACAGTTCACATCACATTGCATGCAAAGTGAACGCAAAATGTGGAGGGGCTGGAGGGGGATTTCTACATTGATTCTAGTCCATGCCGACACAATGTCCTCATGGAAATCGGAGTCGTCTGAGCTCAAATCCAATAACTTAGTTGCATTGCTCTCGTTGTTCGATGAAAGATTCATTTCCTCGTCTTCTGAATTTGAGGAGACGTCACAATATTTACTTTTTTCCCCAATTTTGAGGCAAGATCGTCACTACAAACGCAGCGACCAGAAGTTGACATCGCCATTTTCAAATCCCCTGTTGCCTGCGTTGAAACAATTTTCTGCTGAATTCAGAAATTTACCAGGTTTTTATTTTCCGTGAAGCGCCATCTATCCACGGCAAAGCTCACTAGAAACATGTGGACTAGCCCAGTTCGTCCATAATAGCGTATTGGAGCCCGAACCAACGTGGACGAGCGCAGCTCGTCTTCAGGGGGGAGCGATACAAGCAGTGTGGACGAACTCAGGTCGTCCATGGTAGGGAAAGGGTTAAAGCATTCCTCGCAGTTATAACAATCCTGTTTTCGACCCACAAGAGTTTGTGCTACAACAAAATATTGCTTTTGAATTAGCATTATTTCACAGTTTTCAAGTTTCTGCCTGAAACTAAACACAAAACTATAATGCTCGACGTATCACATCCGACATTCCTAACTCTTCCCATCTTCCTAAACGTCCGTGTGTGTCCTAACATCAGAAACCAGAATTTTAAAAGTTAAGAACGAGACGTTGCGAATATGGGATGCACACTTCTATGCAAAGTTGACGTCAAGTGACTCAAACCGAAAAACATGTATATTTACAATAATATCTCGCTGGTGAAGGCTCAGCAACCGTTGCATTCATTTTCGCGCACAAAGTGGTGACTCCTAGAGAAAGTAAGAATGCAATGTTATTGCCTTTATTTTAACAATGTACACACACTTGCAGACTTGCACTGATGAGGCCTCAAGACCGAAACTTTCGTCTCTCGTATCAGGATTCGTGACTGCGCTCGCTACTGCCCAACCTTATTGTCATGTCACTTCTGCAAGAAGTAACTGTAAAATTGCTAGTAAACATGCAAGAACGACACCGATACAATTACCTTGTAAACTATCACCTTATTTAGTAATAACTGTGTCAATATGCATTACATGTTGCATTTAAGTTAAGAAAAAAAACATTAAAACCTTTTTTGCTAGAAAAAACTAACTATCAATGTTCAGTCTGGTAACAATGTATTTTTTCAGAATCTTTGCCGAATCTTTAGAGACGTTCGTCAAAAGTTCGGCTTTGCCGAATCCCAAGATTAGGTACCGAATTTTCGATTTGGCAGAAGTTTGGCCTATCACTATTTGTTTTAAAAACAGTTGTGAAAGCCACAGTAATGCAATCAATGCAGCTGAGTTTTACAACCAGGGGACGTAATATAGGGGGCTAATCGTCATGATAAGTGGAATAATTAACTAAAATTCGTTAATAAACTTTTTAATTTGTGAAGAGTTTCGTGTTAAAATTTACCCGAGACTGTGGCAAAAAAAGATGGGAAACTTAGTTGACGAAAAAGGGCACGGGAGACATTCCTTTCCCTGTGCCCTTTTTCTTCTACTAAATTTCCTATCTTTTACCGCAGTCTAGGGTAATCTCCATGATGATCAACATCCACCAGCGAGCCTGCACACTGACCGTATTTTTGTATAACGTTCCAATTAGAAACTTGCCGAGCATCATCGAAAACCACTAAATCAGTCATTCTTAGAAATAAATTTTGCATGTGGGAAGTTCATTGTGTGCAAAATTTATGTTTTGTGCAACAAGCACAAGGCTGGCAGTTAGAAAACGCGGATGATAAGAGACTGAAAAACTGCGCAAGCACGTTATCATATCGCTAGCCTTGCTCCTGCTGCTCGAGTGGTAACTTTGGCGCTTCCCACATGCTCCAAGACTCTACAATTGACTGGCTTAATGGTTTTCGATGACTCTCAGCAAGCTACTGATTAGAACCATATGAATGAGAAAACAGCACAAACAAAATGACAGAACAGTAGAAGAGTACAAACACAGAGAAGGTGCAGTGCGTATGTGTGTATACTCTTCTACTGGTCCATCATTTTGTTTGTGCTGTTTTCTCATTCCAATGCATCACCAACTCGCCCAGATTTCTACGCTTCTACAGAACCGTATTAACATATTTTAGTTAACTAGCCGACTTATCGTGACGATTAGCCCTCTATATAATGTCCCCCTGCCCATACAACTAGTCTACACAAGCCGCATTAGTGAAGCTTTTACGGCTTCTTTGAAACAAAACTAAAGCCTAAAAAAAAGCGCCGTATCTACCATATCAGTGTTTCCTATAGAGATGTTCCATTGTAGCAAATAAACTTTTCAATACAGGTGCTTATTACATGATTGGCATGTATTATCAGTGCACCACCTGGTTTTAATTTTTATTCTGGTCCCCTTAGAACTGTTAAGGAGTGAGAGAGTGTGTATCTCTGTGTCTGGTCAGGCAATGCCCAGCTGAGTGCGTGCCGTGAAGAGTGGGCACGCTCCGGGGATGCCCTCAAGGCTCTGTCCCTGCTGCAGCACAAGGGCTCCATCGAAGGCCTCCTGCTCCAGGGGCTGCTGAAGAACGGACCCAAGGCCTTCGTCTGCGCCCTGCTCTCGGTACTGGCGGACATTTTATTGGTTCGATACTACATCGAAGCTTTTCTTATGGTTCTCAAACCTGTCACTCGGGCAACCTAATGCGTGTTTCACATGCAGCGGTTCTGCGGCCACAATCGCTGCCGCTAGTGGCGCCGCGGCACAGATTGCAAGGTATCATTTCACATGCACCACCCACCAGCGTTTTCTACTGCTTCGATACCCAACGTTGCTTGCAGCAAGCTGACGTGCACGATGAATTTTAGTGGTATCCAATAACAATCTGAATGCCTTAGATTTCTGTTTCCTCTTTAATTTTACGTCATTAAAACAAAAACCATTTAAAATGAAAAAAAAAAAGTTTGGTTTTATTTGTTTATCTATTTTTTGAAGTTTGTTGCCGCAAAAGGTGAAACCTCCGTTGGAAAGACTCTAACAAATAGGGCCGCCTCCGATATGGAAATGTGTGTCCATGAGAGGGCAAAACACAACGACACAAGAAACTCTCATCAAACACTAAACACGAAAAGTCTCACAAATGCCAATATGGACAGGTCCTGACACAAAAGGGAAAAGGAGGGGGAACTTGAGCTTGTAAGCACATTTCCAAGGCCAGCGGTGTTAGAATAGTCGGGGGAAGGGGAGAGAAGGGCATTTGGCCCCAAACTAGGATATGCCCGAACATTTCAGAGATTCCTCGCAAGATATTTGGAGGAAAGGAAGAACTATTTCCCTCCCCAATCTCCCTAACAGTTCCGAAGCAACTGCTGAAGCAAAAAAAATGAACTCGAGAAAATCGAAAACCAGTTGCTGCATACTTTCTGCATGCCATCCGCTTGAAAAACATGAAAATGCCATCCTATGCGAAAGCTTTCCCGCCATGCTTCTCCTCCTGTCAGATTGTTCTCTGCTGTGCTGTGAATGGCCAGCGCAGACGCTGCCACTTTAAAGCCACGAAAATTTGCTAATCTTCTAGAGCCGCACCGCTCTAGAAGCAGAATTGCTGCACGTAAAATGCGCATAAGAAGCTCAGACTCTATTGCTTCGACCTTGTGTCGCAGTGGAAAGTTGTGGTCGCCTAAAACTGGTGCCCTACATAGATACATTCCATCGTTTATGCTGTCAACATTGATGACAGCCTTTCAACTTTGCAGTGAAAAATGCTGAAAAAGTTATAATCACTTTGTGCTATGTTACTCTGTGTAGATGCAGTTGGTGTTTATACTATATACGGTATGTGGTTGGCTCGGCTTTTAGCTTAGGAAGTGTCGGAATCAGCAGTCACAATGATACTTCTGATTGTTTCTTTGGCAGTGATGTTGCTAGATTGACTTGGCTGTATTTCATGAGTGAATAATAGCTTATATCTGCATTTGATATCAAAACTTGCATTGTTTAGGTAGTACGTCTGGGTGCCTTCTGGAGCTTGTGTTTATAACCTAATTTGTGAAAGGACGTGAACGCAGTAGTTTATCAGTTCTGAATACAGTACACAAAAAATGAACGAAGCAGTTCAGAAAAAGATTCTATGTTTGAATTTCAATATGAAAACATCAGGCTTCACGCCACACCGGCATTGTTTCGACTGTATTGCTGTACCAGCACCAGGTGAAAGTTCCGCAAAGTGAGTGAAACAACCGGTCTTTTACAGATACCCAGGAATGTACGACTCATGTACATCCACGGCTACCAGAGCTACATCTGGAACAAGGTGGTCTCCCGGAGGCTGCGCAAGTTTGGCCTGGCCGTGCTCGAAGGGGACTTGGTTGTCCCAGCAGACGTCCCCGGTGAGGACCGATCTAAGCACTGATGTCACGTGACGGGAAGAAGGAACACTGGCAAGGCCTGTGCCACAGGGTGGCAAGTTTTCCCGCTGAATTTATTGGAAAAATATTTGTTGTGCAATCTGTATATACGTACAGGTTTTTGTTCTAGTCTTTCCAGATTTTTTTTCAGAAAGCCGTGAAAGCTTCAGTAATGGGGTCTGGGCGGGTGAGCTGTACAGCCAGGGGGACATAATTTAGGGGGCTGCCATCACGGCAAGTCGAATAAGGAACTAAAATTTGTTAATTAACTTTCTAATTAGTGTAAATAAACATATGACTCAAATGTAATAAACATAAGGCCCACTAGATCAGTAAATTTTTGAAAGACTTGGAGAGTGTGGGAAGCACGGTAGAGCGGTAAATTTAGCACTTGTGCGACAGGCACAAAGCTGACTGTGTGAAAATGCATATGATAAGACTAAACAAGAATGTGCAGCCTTGCTCCTGTTGCATGAGCGGTAACTTTAGCGCCCGCCACACTTCCCACATGCCCAAAGCGTCTAAGGCTAACTGACTTAGTAGCTTTTGATGACGTTCAGAAAGTTTTTAACTGGAACTATAAGTTTATCTTTATTAATTAAATTTTCTTTACAAACATCAGTCTGTCTGTGTGCAAACAACCTAAAATCAAAATAAACACGCGCATTAACTGGGTGTTTTTTTTTTTTTTTTCATTTTTCAGATTTGTTTAAAAAAAGCTGTGAAAGCTACACTTACGCGGTTTGTGCAAGCGAGTTATACGGCCGGGGGGACATAGTTTAGGGAGATAGTCGCAACTATCAGTCGGCTAATTAAGTAAATTTGTAGATTAACTTTTTAATTATTACAAGTAGAACTATAGCTCCAATTAGAAACTTGCTGAGCATCATCACAAACCACTAAATCAACTCTTTTTAAAAGGATATAATGCTAGGGCAGCATTTTACGGCATTCTGTAAAAATTCTCCATTTGGATGCCTTTTTAGATTTCGGTTTCTTATCGGAGCGCATCTACGCACCCGCTGTCCTGCTCCCCAGTGGCTGAGACACGCAACACACGTGCGCTCTACTTCCCTCCATGCTACGAGAAAGGCGAGGGGGTGGCTTCGTGCCGCGACCACCAAGGAACAGGACCGCGGGCACAAAGATTTTCTCTGATAAGAAACCGAAATCTAGAAACGTGCCCAAATAGAGAGTTTTTACAGAACGCCGTAAAATCCTGCCCCGGCGTTATATCCTTCTAAAAATAGTTGATTTAGTGGTTTTCGATGATGCTCAGCAAGTTTCTAGTTGGAACTATATGTCTATTTGTACTAATTAAAAGGTTAATTAACAAATTTTACTTAACTAGGCGACCAATAGTTGCGACTATCTCCCTATACTATGTCCTCTTGGCCGTATAATTCACCTGCACAAATTGCATTACTCTAGCTTTCACGGATTTTTTAAAACAAATCTGAAAAGTTAAAGGGAAAAAAAAAAAAAAAAAAAAAAAAAAAAAACCTGTATAGAGACTGAGCAAATATGCATTCTGTGTAATTCTGACTTGACACATTTGATTTAAGATGTAGTCAGATGCAAATAGTGGATTTAGAGTTTGAAGCGAATAAATGTTTTGGCCGAATAATGAATAGTTTCTCCAATCCTTTCACTACTGTTGCACTACGCTTAAACATAAATCCAGCTGAACTGGTGCTTGATAAGAAACACACTCAACGAGGCTAATTTTCCGCAATCCACACTTGTGGGAGGCTTTAAACACTGTTCGCGGAACAGTAAGACCCGGGGCTCACTGAGAGCCCGTGTTCCAACATCCACCCCGCAGCGTACTCACGTTCAACAGCCGCGGCGGGTTCGTTCGTTTGCTGCACAGCACCGCTCTAATAGAAGAGACAAATGCACCACACAGTGTGCCGGGTGACCAAACAGTTTAATCACCGCAAGAAGCTATACAGGGCATATAACAACGCGACACACTGAGCACCGGTGACGAGAATTGACTCACCGCTCAATGCATTCCCGAGAGGCGACGGGCGCCAACGTACTGGAGACGGGTCCGACGCACAACCACACGCTCCCACCGCCACCCGGAGAGTCCCCCTCTCGGCGTCCGGTACCCCCTTGTCGTCGCCTCCCTAGCGCACCCTCGACCACAGGGGTCCCAGGATTTGGGGACAATTGCGTCCCCTTTCGGAGGGGGTGACGAGGGTACAGCTTCTAAGATGGTGCTGTCCCCCTCGCCACCGACGGATGCGTGCGGCTGAACAAATGAATCCAGCGGCTTGCTTCACGGCCGCTTTAGGGCCTCTCGAGGAAAGGAAATGACCGCATTTTCACACACTTCGAAAAGTATGAGCTTTGCAGTTCATTTCAAAGCTAATATTGAATAGTGCATTATTAACCCTAATAACATTTGAAATATGTTTTAGCGCTCAAAAGACACGGACACAAAGACGAGAATCAGACACCACAGTGTGCTACTAACAACTGATTTTATTGCATGAAACGTCACTTATATACCATCCGTGTTTCTGATTTCGCTCCACCACTAGCCAACCCGATGCCAGGCCGCGTCTTTGTGGAAGGCACGTTCCTTGTCAAGTAGGTCAATTGAGGCCAAACTGACACATGGTGCCCCACCCTTCTTAATCTCATCTGCCACGACTATTTCCCTCACAGTTTTTTCCCTTTGCCTCGCCAGAATCTTGCACTCGGAAAACATTGGGTTGACTAGTGATAGGGCGAAATCAGGAACACGGATGGTATATAAGTGACGTTTCATGTAATAAAATGGTGTGATTTTCGTCTTTATGTCCTTGTCTTTTGAGCGCTAAAATGTATTCCAAGTTCCAAAACCAACTAGCCCAACTATCTACTCTACCTAATAACATGTTCACAATCTTTTTCTTTTGCTCACTCAGTGTTTGATTTTTTTTCCCCCTTCTATCCTGACAGACTAAAACTGTCCCCTGCCTTTGCCTCCTCGCAGGGGCCGTGCTCGAGTCCGAGGAAGGCAAGTTCAGCAAGCAGGCAGAGCCCACGGTGGTCAAGGACATTGCAGCGGCGACTCTCGGGGATGTGGTGCTGCCACTGCCCGGCTACAGTGTCAAGTACCCCAAAAACGAAAGTGAGGAGTGTGCCTCCGTGGGCCCCATTGAGCCCTTCGGTTCACCGGTCCCATCCTTTTTCCAGTTGCAGAGTGGTACAAAGAGATGTTGGCAGAGGACGGCCTCACCCTCGACAGCTTCAACAACAAAAACAGGTGAGTGTCTGGCCATTTTTCAAATGGCTAAGTAGAAAAGTGGGAACCATGTTTAGTAGGAGCCTGTCAATTCGTTCATCGGAGAATCACTTTCATAATAATGTACGGTCCGGGAAAACATATAAACCAACAGCACTGTATTGGCAGGGCTATGGACGAGACAGGAAGCAACTTACACAATTTATTTCACGTGAACTTTCATGGCTGAGTAGAACTACAGTGGTGGGACTTTTACGGTATTGCGCAAAAATATGGCTCTGGTGATGAACTGTCTGGATTCTTAAAGAATAGTGTGACATTTTTTATGGTTATCCCTAATTTGTAGCGATGCCAGAATATTTGATCGGTTCAATAATGAAGCCAGCTCCGTACCTCCGAGAACCCTCCTCAACGGCAAGGTGAAGTGTAAATGAACTGAATATTGAGTATGAATTTAGCAGCTTACAGACGCATCGAACTAACAGCCGGTCAACCAAATAGTATTTGGGACCTCTTTGAACTAGCTAAGAACACCAGTTACTTGAGTTTGAATTAACAATAGCCTACTGTACACTATGAGCCAAATCAATTCAGCCCTTTTTAAATCATTCAACTCGAGTCCTGCAAGGTATAGATGGGTGGATGCCCTTGTTCACCTTGGAAAGGGGAGTAATGTTTGCATGACATTTTCAAAGAATGCAGTTGCCTCAGTCACACATTGCGAGCAAAAATTGCAGTGGTCCTATGGTGGAATGAGGTGATAACCTTATTGTTTCTTGAAGTCAAGAAACTGTTCTGCAGTATGACAAACACGAAATAGGGAAAGGCAGTCATTCTTGCTCTTCTCCTTCCCCTCGTAGTGCCGAGAAATGCCCTGAACTACCGTAGTTACACGGTTGTAGGTCAACTTATCTTTAAATTCTTGAAAAATTTGAACTGTGGGTGGTCGACTTATAAGCTGAACCACAGCATCCCACCGCCGACAAAGACGAGACAGTCGCAATATCAAGAACACCTTGGCTTGTTACGAATTCAACTGGCTGTAGCTGTAGCATATTGGCATTTTGTGCACTTGTTTTGCAAGTTCTGTATTTTTTTTTAATCTGCACGAACAAGTATCACGATTATGGTGAACGCGATTTGCAAATCGGCCCAAATGGCGTGCAATGAATGGCGCGCAATACACCGCACCGCCTGGTGGCGTGCGGTGCGCCTTAGTTCCAGGGGTGGCAGCACTCTCTCTAAGAACCACTCCAGAGTGGCCGGAACAGCCGCTGGAACAGCCTCTCTCCCCGCTGCTTGCTTTTGCATGACGTACTGTCACACATTATTTGATCAAGAGTCAAGATTGTGCGACCGCATACTGGAGTGCCAACTATGTTTCTCGGTATTGACACGCGTGGTCCGGGCAGTTTAGGGTTTTTGATACTCGCTAATGGCCATTCTTCATCCGAAAGCAATCAACAACTGCACCGCTAGACGCAAGTTCAACCCGTCGGAGAAATTGGTGCATCGGTGGCGTCTACAACGGCACAGGATCTTAACTGCGATGGCAAACAAAGAGGCCTATGTGGGCCAAAATTGGGATGCATCAGGATGTTTTCCATGGTCAAATGTTGAGCTTGCAGTGTAAGTTACGGAAGGGCGCGATTAATTCCTACCCATCATGTGCGACACGAACACTGAGCAAGCGCGAGGGATACGGTTGATGCGGTCGTTTGCGAAGTGGCGATGATGATGGGAACTACAGCACCAGTACGGACGAAAGACAGAGTGAGAACAACGGGGAGGAGTTTCAGTTGTCTTACCTCTAGTGCGTGCGCTGGAGGCCAGGCGTTCGAAAGAAGCACCCTGCCATTCCCCCATGCTCGCTGTACAATGCACTTATAAATTGTTTTTTTTTGTTGTTTTTTTTTTGTTTTTTGCGTTTTGCTGACATGCAATGTGGGGGGGTCGACTTACAATCATGTAAATATTGTAGTCCACGTAGGACGCTTTTATTTTTTTTACTTTTGGATGAGGTAGCTGCACTTTTCTAAACTTTCATACCAAAACATCTACCATATAGAAACTCCTTCGATTGTAAGTTCGTGCATAGCTGTACTTTGCGAAACCAATTTTTTATGTGAGGATGTATTTTTTATGATGCAGATAAGAAATCATTACTTTTGCCTCTAGTTTCCTTGTCTATCACCTACTCACCAGTCTAGTTATTTGCACAAAAATTTGCACTGCTGTAGGGCATGGCGGGGGCTGGGTTCGTGCAAATGAGGTTCATCAACTGGGGTGTCAAGATTTTTCTCAAGAATACATTTTTCATCAAACTCAACGTTCATAATTCACCAATAACACCCCCCCCCCCCCCCCATTTCTAGACAATCCACTCCGTTCTGCAGCAGTTCTCAGAAGGAATAAAAGGGAAAGAACATTGGTATGACAAGAGTTGGGTCGACTTTCGCTCAAGTGGTTCGCTCTTTTCGGTACACGAGACATGTTCCTCCTGGTTTTGGCTCTATTCTTACAAATGTAGAAACATGCAACCGCATGAGGTACTGTGCAGGTGTAGAAACAAATTTTGGCTGTGTTGTTGTTGTTCAGGGCCTTTGCCATGAGTGGATGCTACCGGCACATTGTCACAATACCCCGGGACGTCACGTGGGAGGAAGTCACGTATGAGGACCCTTCCAAGCCACTGCTTCTCAGCGACCTGGACGCATTGCGAGGAAACACGCTTCCCGAACAGCCAGGTGGGATGTCTTTTCAGAAAAAAGTTCTCACTTTACAGGTGGTATTTTTCAGGTTCTTCCGTGTTCTTTAAATGCACAATATGGAGGCATTCTATCCACTTCGCAGCACAGTTCTTTCTGCTTCATAGCTTTTTTTTTCTCCGAGAAACTATACTTTGTTGTAACTTAAGAAAGTGTCCCCTGTTCTAAAGTTACATCATTACCAACAAGCATATACTTTGTTTTGTCTTAATTTTGAACACAGCCAATACTATGAGTCGATGGGACTAATCAAACAGCGTCAAAGTGCAGCGTTATTGCATTTGTCATTTTTCTCTACGTTTTCTATTATCTGCTAAACCAATGAAGTGCAGCAATTTCCCAGTGAGTTGCACTTTTAGCATATGTGTCGCTGTTTGTATGTCCTATAGCCTTTGACTGTGGTCCGACTTACAGTGAAACCAAGTATAGGGAGTATTAACTGGCGGTCATAGCTGAGCTCGTTGCTGCTTTCTTACCACTGGGGAAGAGAGAGAGGGGAAAGATGCTTTTGTACAAGTTTTGAGTGGCAAGTTAATCTTCTAGAGGGAGAATAGCGACGTTTGGGGAAGCCTGGGACCTACAAAGGAGAGTCCTGATGTAGGGTTGTGCGAATATTCGAAATTTCGAATAGTAGTTCCGAATAATACACTATTCGATATTCGCTTCGAGAACAACTGCACTATTCGAGTTTTTCTAAGTGCCGATTGCGGCGGGTTAGCCCCGTTGAGTGCGCTTCTCACCAGGCACCGGTGCGCTGCGGAGAAGCAATACCCGCGAAAGCGAGCTCCGCGGTCGTTGCTTCTCCGCAGCGCACCGGTGCTTGGTAAGAAGCGCACTCAATGGGGTAACCTGCCGCGATAAACACTTAGAAAGGTATGAATATCGTAGTTGCATGCATGGAAGTAAAGCATATATTCAAAGCGGGATGGTGCACCTGTGCCGACTGTATTCCAAAATAAATAAAAAGTTTGTGAATGTGTATATCTACAGTCTAGGAAAAGTTTCAAAATTAAACTGTTATGCAAGAGTGTACTGTGTTAGGCAGAGATGCCCTTATAATTCTTTTTTAACTCGAGATTAAAGGAAGAATTTTTTATATAGCAAGATTTGTGAAATCACTCCTTTGGGTATAGTTGGCCATCTCTACAGGATTCATTTTACGTCAAATTCGTTGTTTACTTGCCATCCCAAGACACCAGACCTTCTGAGGTCACGGTTCATAAATATAGATAGATTAAACTAAGTTTATAAATTAACAAGCGGAACAACCTTCACAAGTTCAGCTGGGTTTTCGTCTAAGAATTGTACAATGGTAGTGAAAGGCGTGGAAAAACTATTCGATATTCGAATCGAAAATATTTGGGCAAAACCACTATTCGCTTCGAATTCGATTCGAACTCAAACTCCACTATTCGCACAAGACTATCCCGATGACAAGATAATTTCTCCTTCCCCTCTTCTCGAGCGGTTGCCCGAGAGCTGACGGGAAACTCTTCCCGGGCACGAGCTGTGAGCAGTTACCTCAAATATGGCGTCCAGTGAATACCTCCTATAGGAAGTCAACCGAGGGCCACTTTGTAGTTTCTCCGTTCTCAAATAGGACCCCGAGGTTTTTGGGAAAATCCAAAACGCGCACGCTGTTAATTTTCTAATTTGGACATCTGACAAAGAGCCCATATTTGCAGAATTCTAAGTTATCCTGCAATCTATATACCAAATACTTGAGAAGCTACACATGTAAAGTAACCAGACGTCCCGATTTAAGCGGGACAGGTCCCGCTTTTCGAGCTGTAGTCCCGCTCTCCCGCCAGCATGCTTGTGGGACGGTGCTTTGTCCCGCTTCGGTTCCTCCAGAACCCCGAATAGATCAAATGCATGTTTAAATGAAAGGATGCATCAGTAGAGAGTGTACTTTCTCTTATCAATCAACAAGATTTGCTTTAAAGAGATGCTGATGCTGGAGGTTAGTTTGCGTGCGACATGTGAACAGGACTATGGACATGTTATATGTGAAAAAATTAAATACATTAATTATAAAAAATATTTCCATTAAAGCGTATTACCTACATGTGCATGCTAAAAAGTATGCAATCTCTAAGAAAAAGAAATGTGCATGGTGTACTATATACGAAATAATAAAAAAAGGTGCGATTTCCTACCCAAATTTAAAGTTTTAGAGTCCCGAAATACAATACCCCACTCTGGGACATGTATCCAGGGGATACATGCCCCAGAGCATGGGACATGCATCCCCCGTATACGTGTCCCGCTCTGGGGCCTGAAGAATCTGGTCACTTTAGCAGCTGTCAAAAGGTAAGGGGTCTAGTATCACGTTCTCCCACCAAGGTGCATACATACCTTTCTTATACTAATCGTGGACATTTGGTCATTAAGACTTTTTAGGCCTGTACGGTGTGGGCCATTGCCTTTCTGTAGCGTCGCAAGTCTCTCCAGCCAAAAAAGATTACTATCACGAGTTTTGTCTTCTATGCAATGAAAGTTTTTGCTTAATTTTGCCAGACATACCTTGTGGCGCTTTTGAAATGAGAACAAAGTTCAGAGCGAGAACTCCAAGAACTCCGCAGAGTGCCATCAGCGGCCTCTCCTCAAACTAAAGTCGAGAGAAAGAGGGTGACCCCGGCCTGTTCTCAGGTTCAGGCTCCCACCGAGGCCTGCGCATGGAGTTCTCACTGCCGTCGTCCTGCTACGCTACCATGGCCATCCGAGAGCTGACCCGGTCGGACACCACCGCCTGGGCGGCCAAGGCACCCTGATACGAGCGTCACCCGCGGCCTTTTTAAGAAATAAACACTTTGGAAAGCACTCGTGGCCTGCCTCGACTCCCTCTGCGCAGTGTCGGGTTTATGCTCCCAATACCGACCCTGAATCCGCCGTCTTCTAAATCTTTTAATGAGAGTACACATTTTAGCACAAGCTGTAGAAATCGTAGGGTATTTTACCCCGATCTTCATTACAATTCATCACCAATATCACAAATCTAACATGTTTTAAACAAAACTTTCTGAATTTTTTTTTTAATTTGCTTAATTTTACAAATTTTAAGTAGTTTTATGGTTTTAAGTTTGTGCACGACTTTTAAGCATGTACAGGGTGTTACAAAAGGAAATTTACATGATCTTTTTTACCGCAAAAATAAACTGGCATTGCCGAACGCTCATTCTCCGCCCAAAGGTAGCGCTAGAGGTCACAACCAGATGCCAAAGTTTCCGCCCGATCGGATAACTGGATCAAAAGTTATAAGTGATTTTCTGAAGATTTAAATGGGAAAATGGCGGCCGACGGAGTTTTCAAACACATAGGGCTCTATGGCACCAGAAACCGAAAACGGGCAAAAATAGGCTCCATTTTCCCATTGAAATTTTTAGAAAATCGCATAACTTTTGATTAAGTTATCGGATCGGGCTGAAACTTTGGCATCTGGTTGTGACCTCTAGCTCTACCTTCGGGCGGAGAATGAGCGCTCGGCGATGCCTAGTTTATTTTTGCGGAGAAAATACCGTGTAAATTTTCTTTTGTGACACCCTGTACATTTCTGGTGAATATGTATCATATTTTGTTTTTTCGCAAAGGCCTTCAGGCTGCTCGTAAGCAAGCAAAAAAATAAATATTAAACACTAGCTAGAAATCGGCGATGCAACTGCTGTGCCAGTGTTCCCACCCTAATACAATTGACCAAGCTGTGAGAGCACTGCCAGCATCATTTCAAAAATTAATATTTTTTTTTAGTACCAAAACTTATAACACGGGGTCTACATTGACAGATTGTTGCAGTAGGCCCGTGCAAATGCTGGAAATCTGCAAAATGTGCGTAACTTAGTATTTGATTTGACCTTTGCATCATACATACCCAGACTTTTAACCCCATTTCTCATTTCTGAAGCTTGTTTGGGCAGGTTACCTAGCTCCAAGGCGTCTGCCTCTCGCCGAGCACCTGGACACCACCCCAAGCCAGAGCACATTGCTCTGCCAAAGTGCAGCCCCGTGTTTAGGAGAAAAGTACTCGCCTATAGTCTGTTGCAACTCAAGAAGGTAGTGCAAGAAAAAGGAAGGCGGGGGAGGAGAAAGCAGACTGAATGCTAAAGGAGGTTCCCCCTCTTCCCCAGCGTTCCGTCTGCTTCCTCCTCCCCTGCCCGTCTTGCCCGCGCCCTACCTTCTTGAGTTGCACCGGACTATAGAGTGGGATAGTCTACAAGTGCATATCCCGTATTTAAAGAATATGTGTAACCCTCTTGATAGGACTTTTATTTTACTCAAGACTAGGTATGGCTAAGCTACACCTTATGTTTTATGCCAGATATATCATTTACTTACATGTAGGCTCGCTACAGTTGGAGGCACAGCCATTACGTACATATATATACGTATATATATATACATATATATATATATAGATATATACATATATATATACGCACGTATATAATATAGTTGGATTAACCCTAAATCAGTTTTATTGGTGGAGAAGCTTGGGAATAACTAATTTGTTGAGCTAAATTCTTATTTAAAAAAGCATGTAACACACATATGAATTCGGTATTGTCATAAAACTGTCTGTAAAATTATGTTGATATGCATAATGAAATTATCTGCGTCGAAAATAGCTTAATTGAAACTTGTAACTTGAACAAGATATAAAATATTCAGAATAATTTTAATGTTATATTTCAGTGGGGTACCACTTGCATGATGCCCGAGAATGAATTGCTGCCCTGTTGTCAAATGTGCAGTGTCTTTTGCAAACACAAAACGAACAAAACAAAAAAATCATAGACTCCTAAGATCTGCACTCTAAAAAATCACGTGAGCTTATCTTTATCCCCTACCTAAAAATTATTATTCCTGTATGTTTGTGCCATGTCCATCAATCAGCATGTTTCAAAAGCAGCTGCAGCAATGAGGCCTTTGAAACTAAGGATGGCTCTGATCACATTTGTTGCTGTGCTTCAGAGCTGAACTGAACAGTTCACTGAGCATGTGGGAGAACTAAACTGTCCGCTGTACAATCCATACTAATGACTGGTTCACATCGGAAAGCAAGATGATGTACGTTTGGGACGCTTGTGCTTCAAAGTGACTCGGACTTCATGATGCTAGAATATGTTATTCAAAAGACAGCTGCAAGTTCTAGACTTGAAGTCGCACACGTCTAAAGTGTACTCGGAAGTCCTTCACATCCTTTCTTAATGTTGAAATAGATTTCTTTTATTCTCGGTAGCTTACTGGCACAATATGTTACAATTGCACAAAAGATTGATTCCAAGGTTTACAAAGACAGCTGATGTGTGAGCAGCAAACAGCACCTTTCAAACACCACACTGCAGTCAACATCCCAAGACACCGAGAAGCGCTCGCACTGATGTACATCCAGGTGTTGTAAGAATATTCCTCTCTCTGTCATCCTTGTCTTTCTTCGAGTCCCTTTGACTATACACTGCCGTCTATCATGTCTTCATGAGCAAGAGTCTGCAGACAGCCATAGAATGGAACGACCGGAACATTATCTACATTATATTGAAATGCAACATTAACATGCTATGTACAAAGATGAGGCTGGTAATCCTGTCAAACATGCACAATGCACAAAACCGGTCATATTTTACTATATCCGAACCCAAATAATAGGACACTGACGGTTTCATAGATTGAACTATAACCATAAATGTGTTTCACTGTACACGGTTATGTCGCACCAGACCAGGGACACTCGAGATGGGTTCTCTAAGTAAACGTAAAACATACTTTTACGAAAAAAATATTACATTATATTTTCAAACATCGTCACCTCCAGATTTTTGATCCCAAAGGGCTTATTGTCTGGGGGAAAAGAAGCTCAACATCCTAGTTACCGAGACAATAACAAAAAATAATCCTAAGTAATTTTTGAGCACCTTGTCACCGAAAAGTCTTCTTTCGAGCGGAGCGTTCACGTCGAGTCTCAAGGCGGCGGATGAAAGACGAGAGCAATTAAGCGCCTTCCACTTTGGATCGCGTAACTCGGCGAGCTTGGGAGAAAATGCTAGAGCTTTTTGTTGTGCCGTGTGACCTTTGTGGCTAAGCGCTACGAGACGCTCCCTGCACACACGGCCTGTTCACACCCTTGCTTAGGACCGACTTCTTGCGATTTCTTGCCATAAGAGAACACGGTGGCACGCTGGCGCCATCTATGAGGTGACCCTGGAACAGCATTTCACCAGAGTGAAGGTGGTATTTGCTAGATGAAATGCACATCCTCTCTATGAGAGATGGTATAACATTGTCAAAAGTTTTTTCAGCAAAACAAAGAAAGAATGGAAAGTGTAGGGGAAACTGCAAGTGTTCCATGGTATAGATGGTGCCGGTGTGTTCTCTTGTCAGGTTTTAAAAGGTTTTGGCGCAGACAGCTGTAAGCAGTCGCAAGTTTGTGAACGAGCGAGCCTCTTGGCTTCCTCGCGACCGTCGGAAGCGAGCATCTTTTGCGAGGACTGGAGCTCGGGAGGACGGGGCGACAAAGCACTTGGCTTTGGCCTGCAGCCTTTCTGTGCCGGAACTCCCTCCGGCGCCGGTGTGGGGTGAAGCGAGGGGGCCCGGTGGCAAGTGCGCCGACTAGGATTCCCTCCCTGGTGGCTGCCCCAGGGTCATGCTCATGTACTCCCGCTTGAGCTCCTTGAGGTTGGCCTCGAGGATGGCCACCTCATCGTAGCGCCTGGCCTCCCGCGCCTGCCGGATGTAGCCCCGGATGATTCCCATCTGTAGCACCATGGGGTCCTGCCCTGCCGAGCCGCTGGCGACGCTGGCGGGGCTCCAGCCGCTCTCGGCCGCCTCGGCCACCGCTTCCGCCGGACTCGCTCGAGGTGGCCCCGGCGAATGCTGCTGATGCTGCTGCTGCTGCTGCGGCTGCTGCTGCGACTGCGAGGCACGCATTGTGAGGGGTTGGTGGGGGCGGCATAATGTGTCGGCTCGCTATCCTCAAAACTTCCCAGACACGAAAGAATGAAAATGGATGCAGTCCACGGCGGGCTTGGTGTGGCAACAGACGAGACATTGTGACCGAGAATGTGGACAACGGTAACAATCGCAACAAATATATTTTGTTTCGAGGCGCAAGCGCATGAAATTACGATAAACCTGAGCCACTCTTCAAACTGACATAAGCTGTGAGTGACAACAAGGTGGTCTAGAGGCTCTCATTGGACCGTAACATGGACAAGATGATGCGCATTCAGCTTGTCCACATCTCAGGTTTATTATGTGGTGGCTGTTGTTGCACCGTATGCCAGACAACATGTCGGGAGTACACCGCTGCAACAACTGCTCTGCTGAAAGCCCGAGACGGGCAAAATAAGATGGGACCTCTCTAAACTGTTCTTCCAAGTTTGTTTTTTTATTTGTAGGACCTGCGAGGGGTGGTAGAGGAACTGATGCCATTGTGGTTGAAAAACTCTGCCTATTAAGAAAGGTTCTCGCGTCTGCAACAGGACAAAACAATAGCGAGCCACACACAGTAGACTCTGTGCCTCAAGCTTGAAGGGACCAGTCAGTTGTCCGAATTAATTAGCAGAAGCTCTAACTACAGATATATAAAAGAGAACCAGATATAAGACAAGTTAGTTGTGCAATTTATACAAACTACCTATGTTTGTGCATTGCGATCACGTCATTAAGCTAAAACAGTCTTTTTTTTCTTTTGCTTCTTAGCGCAGCAGAATTTCAAATAAAGTTCTAAGCTCATGGATGTTTAAACAATGCTGATTATCTAAACTGTCTGGATTCTTTAAAAGCTGCATAGCAAAAACGAGTGAGAAGAGATGGAAAAAAAAAATGACCGCATCTCCACGTGGTGAATGATGTTGATTGGGGCGAAGCTCTGGTGGCGCTTGTCTGCGTAGACGGTGAGCCGCAGCATGCCGAGCCTTTCGTTCGTTTTCATCCATCTCGGAAAGAGAATGTGTGGTATGGAACGTGGTTGTATTTGCATTTGAGCATTTGACTGCAGCGCCCTCTCGTCTATAAACGTTGAGCCAATGCATTCTAAGTTTAACGCGATTATACCGTATTTACTCGCAGAATGAACGCACTTTTTTTTCCGAAAAATTGATGCAAAGTTAGGGGGGGCGTTCATTACGCGAAGTAAAATTTTTTCGTAGGTATTTACTCGCATAATGAACGGACTTTTTATCACGAAAAATCAACGCAACTTCTTATCTCTTTGCGCGCAGCGCGCGTCCTGTAACCAAACCGGGCTGTGCAAAAAAAGAAAAAAAAAAGCTCCTCTTGTTTTCTTTTTCACAGTTCCTTTAATTTTTTTTTTGCCGCCTGTTTTTTGCAAGCTGTTTCGTTTGCTTAGGCGAGTGCTTTTCCGCTTATCTTTCTTATCTCCTTGCGCGCGGCGCCCTACTCGCGACCCCCCCCCCCCCCCTCCGTAACCAAACTGCGCTGTGCAAAAAAAAAAAAAAAAAAAAAAGAAAAGTTCCTTTGTTTTTGTTTTTTTCTTTTAGTTCCGTGGGTTGTTTTTTTTTCCTTTTGTCGCCTTTCGCAAGCTGTTTCGTTTGCTTAGAGGGCTTCTCCGCTTCTCTTTCTTACCTCCTTGCGCGTGGCGCGCGACTCCAAAGTCCAGACAACGCTGTGCAAAAAAAAAAGAAGAAAAAAAAGCTCTGTTCGTTTTTTCTCTTAGTTCCGTGGTTATTTTTTTTTTCTTTTTGCCTCCTTTCGCAAGCTGTTTCGTTTTCTTAGAGGGTTTCTCCGCTTCTCTTACCTCCTTGCGCGCGGCGCGCGACCCCGAAGTCCAGACTGCGCTGTGCAAAAAAAAAAAAAAAGCTCTCCATGTTTCTTTTTTTTTGCTTCGGTTGGCTCTTTTTTAATTTTTTTAACGCCTTTTGCAAGGCGTTTTGTTCGCCCATGCATTCGCGACCTCGCTGCACCAGGATAGAAAAGTGCGTTCATTTCGCGCGCGTGGGGGAGGGGGTCAAAATTTTGAGGTCGGAGTTGGGGGTGCGTTTATTACGCGGGTGAAAAAAAAAGTCGAAATTTTGTGAGCCGACTTGGGGGGTGCGTTCATTACGCGAGTGCGTTCATTGTGCGAGTAAATACGGTATACGCATTTGACCTCAGCGCCCTCTCCTGTATAGACGTTGAGCGGCTACATGCAACGTTTCATCCATGACATCCCCAGCTCTTGAGTTACTACCAGATCTCAGAGCCCCCTACTCGTCTTGCAGTCGTGGCCGAGTGGTTAAGGCAATGGACTAGAAATCCATCGGGGTCTCCCCGCACAGGCTCGAATCCTGTCAACTGTGCAAACATTTCTTTTTTTGCCTTACACGAGCACCAGCAAGATTGCGGACTCCGGACGGACAAGGCTAGACCCTAAGGAGCTTCGTCCCTAAAAAAGCCGGAAGACACCTAAGCACTTCTTACGAGTTGTGAATGCGAAAGCATGAATGTCCAATGAAACGCCGCAGAGTGATCCGCAGAGTTTTGTGGCGCGAGTAATGTTTTTGAGTTGTGGCAGAAGCACTGGCGACGATGTGGATGCTAGAGGCGGCGAGACAAGCAGAAGCACCGCCGACGACGTGGATGATGGAGGCAACGGCATGTTGGTCGGCGGCGAGACGAGCAGAAACCTCCGAGCGCGCGCCAACGTACCCGTTTTGATTGGCGCAGGGCCCGTAGTGGCATGAGGTTGCGGCAGTTAGTTTTATCGGCGTGCTGGTGGCATGGACACGCAGCGCCATCTGGTGGCAATCGTTGAAACTGATGCGCGCAGCAACCAATGGAAGCCTCGTCGCCACGCGCCAGCCACTGGGACCTTTGGAATCAGGGAAACTAGATGCCGTTTTCGCGCTTCGAACTGATGACATTGACTCGCTCCATGGGACAGTTAATGCTTTTGCATTAATAACAGCACCGACTGGAGCTTACTGACAACTAGAATTTTACTCAAAATTATTAAAATGTAAAACAAACATAAGGCTGCAAGGAAGTGCTTGTTTAGGTCGTGTGTAGATTATTTTTTTCTTTTTGCACACTTTTAGAATTGCAAAAAACTGAAGACGTCAATGTGTTTCTTTGGTTTTTCCCCTGCCTTCATCTTGGGATTATTAAGTTGTTAGTAGCGTAGCATTCTTGCTAAGTACCGCTCGTTCGTAACGCCGCCAATACCGTTTCATCGATTTGGTCCTGCGGTCAACTCGAGTAGCTCCGAGAACCCAGCGACAGTTTGAGAAGAAGCATGAATAGGGCGAGTTCCGAGTTTCACATTAAAGGAGCTGTGCAACAATGTCTGTGGTTTGCTTAAATAATTTGGGAGTTGGTGTCTCCACTTTTGTGAAGCAAAAAACAAAACACCGCTTTTTGCCTGCATGTCCTAGTTTTTATTTTAAAAATGAACAAAGATTGAGGTTTTCGGCACCTCTCAACTCCTTCACCATCTTCCGAGACTTATGCGCTGTGACGTCAATGGGGAACGCGCGGGGTTCCGGTGAAGCTCTCCCTCTAGAGCCATCAGTGAGCAGCGAGAACTCACCCGCTCGCGTCCACGTGACCACGTGTTTACGCAGCGCGGACAAAATGGCGAAAGGAGGAAAGTCTCATCCGGGTCCAGCCATCCCCATCCGGCTCCGCCCCCTCCCCTTCTGGCGGTTGTTCGCAATAGCAGAAAGAGCTGACGGTTTTGTGGAACTAGACTAGATAGCGCCACTAAAACTCCGTATAATAAAAGTTTTGTCGATAATACCAGGTTTTTGACGCATTTATATTTTTGTTGGAACGTCAAGATTTATAAAAAAGTTACCTTTTATCGAGCGGGTATTCGCACAACTTCTGATCTCTTTACAAGTCCCCCATTGACGTCACGCCGCGTGGTTCTCATGGCTGCCGCTCGCGGCGGCAGGTCGGGAAATATTCTAATTTTTGCCTCGCGATTACGCAGCAGAATCACAACATTTTGAAGGAGGGAGATGTGTTTTCTGTCCTTTGTGACAAGATAAACAATATCAAAAGTAGATGATGCAAATTCTTTCAACGTTAAAAACGTTGCACAGTTCCTTTAAAGGGGCTGTGTGACAATGTTTGGGACTCGGTCAAATAATTGTGGTACTTGTTCCCTGTCACGTCTCGACTAAAGAACTGAAAAGTGAAGACCAATTTTTACTGGGCACGCAAGTTCTCTTTAAAAAAAGTGTCAAACAGTTGACGTTCTGGGCGCCTCTCAACTCTTGCACCATCTTCCGAGTCACGTGTGCAGCGATGTGTTCCCGGATGGGGGACACAGAGAATCTGGATGGGTTCTCTTTCAGAGCCTCCAGTGCACAAGGCCCCTGCTTGCCATTCACATGGCGACCTTGAAGGTTGGTCTGAGCGATGTAGAGAGAGGGGGGCGAAGCGCTTGCCTTGCCGTAGGGAACTTGGATTGACGCAGTAGCAACGGGGCGAGGCTCAAGGGAGGAATAGTTCTCACCTAATTGGGCAGATGGCGCCACTAAAACTGAATATAGTACGACTTTGTCAATGATATGATCGCAATATTTCGAAAGAATGAGGTGGCTTCTCCACTTTTGTTTGGCAAGATAAACAACGTAAAAAGTAAAAACTGCAAATTCTTTCGAAGTTAAAATTCTTGCATCACCCCTTTAAGTGATTTCCAAAGGACCTGGCCAGTAACCAGCCAACCAAATATATGGGATTTGCTTGGCTTCTCCACCCATGAATCATCAGTTTGAATCAACAAAGAGTCTACAGGGGAGTCATTCTTTCCAATGTCAGCACCCTCCCATTTCAGCTTTCATCACGTGGAGACGTGCAGAGATTATAGACCCCTTTTGAAAGTGTGCCCTCAGTTGGAAGCTTGCGAAATCCCTGCACAGTGCTGGACATAAAATAAAATTAAAATATCACGGTGCACTTTCTGCATTCGGTTGCACACCTAGCGCAAAAGTGATGAACATAGTGACGTAGCACATTCAGCACTCTTTGATTGGTTCGTCAGCTCCTAACGCCAGTTACACTTCAACGTGTGTAACGACTTGCATTTTGTATGGTAGCGGTGTCACCTATTCCACCATTTCGCAGTAGTTCCGTTCTAACAATCATGACGTGACTTTTGAAAGGGGTCTATAATCTTCATTTTGATGTGTTCACAAACAGCACTAAGCCTAAAAGGTAGTACACTCTCGTAGGAATAGAAAAACAAACATGTACAAAGCAGGAAAAAAAAAAAGACGAGCAAAGTCATCGCCATGCACATAATAGTGGCTCGACTGCTCATCGAAAATTGCTTGTGTCACAAAAAATATCTATAACAGATTGTCTAGCTCGCCATATTTGAGTTGCAATGTTGTAACTGGTGACACATGGAACCAAACCAAGAGATAAAAAGGGTATTGAGAGCGACTGGACAGAGAGGAGGCATGAAAGCAAACAGAGGTTAAAAGCAGAATTGAATCAACAGCTGCACTCAGAACCTTATGTAAAAAATGAGCAGTGCTGTGTGAATCTACAGCACAGTCACAGCAGTAGCTGTGATAGGTCACGGCGAAATCGTTGGGCAAAACGTGAGGGCGCAAACAAGCTGGTGTACATTGCACATAGTTGAAAAAACCCTGAGACTGCGGGTAAACGACACAACACTAAAAAGTCTCTAACGCAGCTCCGCAGAGCTGTTTTAGAGACTTTTTAGTGTTGTGTCGTTTTACCGCAGTCTCTTTGGGCAACGGTGTCGCGTTCACGTGCCGCGAGGTCTTGACAGCAAAGTCTCTTGGCTTTGTTCTCACGAGCACGCACCTCACCATTTTTCTTGCGATGAACGGCGAGCTGTTAGCGCGTTTTTCAGCGTCTTGCAACAAGCGCAATGCCAGCATGCAGTGATGCCAAGACGCACGCGTCTGCCGCTTTGCACCATGCTCTTGTCAAGTTTCAGCCCATTTACCAGTTGGGGCAGCTCAGGAACCCACTAAAGACGACGCAATAAGCGGGACTTGTCTTCTAGGTGGTATTTAATTTCAACAATTAACTTTGATTAAAATTTATATAATTTAATAATGATAAAAAATTTTCTATCACAACATCAAAGCAACTGTGACCATGTACATGTAGTGGGCGCTACATGAGACGAGACTGTATGTGATCAACAAGTGCCCCATATAAAGCATGCTGTCAAAGCTGTGGCATAGCTCTGTGGTAACGCTTCATATGCGGAGGATGCAGGATTCAATCCCGAGAACGCTGCGACAATCTTTTTCGAACGTTCGACGATATCGACGGGGGATGCCCTACGACGGCGACGACAACGGACGTCATTTCCAGTGGTGGGAAGAACCCATGAGAGCTATCGTTGCAAATCAATAAATCATGTAAACGACGTCTACTCAACAGAGAACCCATTCCGAGTTTTCTAAGATGTACAAAGGGGGACACGCACGGATCTCCTTTGAGCCTGCAGAGCGGAGGCCTTGTCCCTCTGGATCTGCTGCTGCAGCTGCTCCCTGCGGGCCCCCTGCAGCCTCTGCAGCTCCTCGGGGGAGGGGGGTCCGGGCAGCCCCAGCAGCCACTGCCGCAGGAAGTGGCTGGCCGCCAGACGCACCCCTCCCTGCAGCTGCAGGGCACGGGGGGACGGGCCCCCACCTTCCTCGGACCCCAGAGCACCGATCTGGCGGCTGCAACGCGGGCGGGCATTGAAGAGTCGTGATGAATCCCTCGCAGGGACGTTCACGTAATAAGTTAGCTCCAAAACGGCGTCTCATGCTTTGGCCATAAGAGAGAAATTTGGTCGGGGCAGCATGGCCCCGATCCGAGACCTTGACACGCACCAAGCGCTACTGACTACATAACAAAACGCGTATGATCGAGCATACAATTCTCGAGTCTTTGGCACGAGCGTTCGTTCAATGTGCTGCGGAGCTACGGTGCTTTGACGGCTAGACCGTCAGAAACGTGATGAGAGCGACCGAAAACGGGAGGTCCTCGCTGTCTGTACAAGCTCTCGCAAGTGAGGCTGTGTCATGCGGTGCGCGGTTGTCCTAAAAAACCGCACGCGCGTCTCTGTGGAAAATTGCTCTAAGTGAAACAGCCTTTTCAACCTAAACTGCCGCAATTGTGCAGCTGGTGTTGGCACAATGAAAGCCAATCTATCTTTAAATCTTTGGGCTGTATGGAAAAATTAACCAGCTGTGACCAGTCTGTAAAAAATCCAGGGGTCCGATTTTGGCCACAGCGAGAGCGAGAGTGAGATCTAATTTGCCTCTCGCGGAGCGAGCGAAGACAGCATTCGTAGACGGTTCATCTCTTAACGCGAGCAAAAAATGCAGTTTGTTCGCTACGAAGTGCGATTCACAGATGGAAATAAAATGAGCAAACACTGCATATCGTCTGCTAACAACCAAACACCACGGCAAAGTGAGATTCGACTCTGGCTGAAATTGTGATTGCCTGCTTTTTCGCATTATGAAGTCATTGACAACCTGTCCTTCGTTTGCATCAGCCGGTGGATGAAGGAGTAGTCAGGACAGGCACGCCGGAGACCCTTGAGATCTCTCTTGCTGGTTGCATGTTGGTGAGACGTTCTCACCAAAATATTGCCTGATTGTGAACTCGCAAACGGGTCAAAAATGTCTCATTGGCTGATTATGCGAGAGCTGTGGCACCACCTCCAATCAGCAGCAAAAAACGCTCTCCCTCCTTGTTTAAGAGATTCACTAAACATTTAAAAAACAAGCATTTAAGCTTGTTTAAGGGGGGACATGGGCCTAAATTTCAAAGTTTTTTAAAACATTTTTTTTTTTAAATTTTGAGGTTTTTAGTTTTAGAAATTAATTATACACCCTTACACTAAATTTGATAACCATACGCCAAATAGTTACGTTGATATTAAATATTTTCAACGCATTGTGAGGCAGTAACAAAGTAAAGGAGTTCAATGTTTAAATGTATTTTTCTCAGTTCCACTTTTTGCTGCAAAATTCATACGAAGGAATCTTTTGTTCGAAGGTAAAAGTATTCCGATACCACAATCAAGATGTTTCTGAACTGAAATTTACCGGGGGAATCGGGATGGAGTCCTCATTGTAATTAAGTTGGAGTCCTCATTGTAAAAAGAAACTGTTTTCAAAAATTGACATAGGACAGATATGCATCGAATATTTTGAGGTTAATAACTCTTCCTGAAATATTTACATTTGAGTTATAGAAACTAGATATCCCAAAGTCCTGCATCCCCCACTTTATATTCAAGCAGTCAAAATGGTGCTTAACAACCACATTTGCATATCATAGATTTCTTAACGAAGAGTGACACATCTTCTTATGCAGGTAGGTAAAGTTGTCCTCCAAAGCTGAATGTATGCACAGTACACCTACATCTGACATTAAATCTCCCCTGCAAATTTCATTCCCACCACTTGAGTAGTTCAGAAGTTAAATTTCTAGCCAGAGATTTAACTTAAGAGATTCCATAAACATTTTCCAAGCCAAATCACGTTCTGTTGGAGCCCAAAGCTGAATTGGTAAAGCTTGGCTTGGGCCTTAAAGAAGAGAGTGCCTTTAAGAGCTCACCTGAGGAGGTCCACCCTCTCAGCAATTTTGGTGAGCTGGACTCTGAGCATCTGGGCTTCTTCCAAGGTATGACTTGTTTGGCCATTACTGCAAGGAAGCAATCATAAACACGAAAACTCAAACAGACACTGACTATTATTTGTAGTACATGTGGATAGTTTACTTCTATCGTAGCCACCAACAACACTGAGCAATTTGGGAAAAGATTTCTCGAATTGAACATTTGCATTACTGGTGCAAAAAATACAAACTTATTTTGTTGTTTTAGGATGGTTTTGAATACTGCTCCCACTAAAAGCTTTTACAGACTATCACAAAAATGGAGAATAAAAAGTTTACAGACCATTATGGATATTGCATATTGTTTCCATTAAAACACTTTACAGACAACCGTGGAAATTGAGAATAAAAACGGTGGAGTGTGAAACAAAACTAAGCACTCGCCTGAGAAAATTGAAAGTGCATACAGCTGATCCCACTTACTGTAAGGAGTCTATGATCTTGTAGTACTGTGGCAAAATATGTTCTGCTTCATCCATGGACTGTTTCATTTTCTGCAATAAGCCACATATTTCCCCAAAAATTAGGTACAAGTGAATATCATCGTAAAGCTTAACCCTCAATACTATCCCAAATGGCACGATAAAGTCTGAATGGGATATATATACCATAAGAGTTTCAATTTCAAAGCAATACGAGGAACACGGGTTATTGGCCAACAGAACATTAACTAGTTTAGCCTAGTTTAGCAGGGGGTCCCATAATATCTGGAGCATCTATCAGCCATTTGCCTAAAACATCTAAAGATAATTTAATAAAATTATACTAGAGGTAATTTGAATGCACCCTCTTTTCCCACCCTTGAAATTAGCATTGAGTCTGCCATGATTCATGCTTTGTCTGTTTTTCTAGGAAAATGGCAAATGTACAGTATATTTAAAGGGAAGCTACGGAGCTTCTTGAAATAAATGGGAAGTGAATTCTAGTGTGTTCTTACCCCGTGAACCCGAATACCGAAACCATTTGCTGCGCAAGTATTGTTGAACGCGAGAAAACGCGAAAGACAGTCGCTGTACGTGACGAATCTTTTGGCTGCCTAAGGATAGGGAGGCGGGGCTTCAGCCCTATTTTGAAATTGCTCTTATGGCTCTCCAGTGCGTCGCATTGAAACATAATTGTGATATCTGTTATTCTAAAGGACAAATGAGTGCAATTAAATAGTTTGTTCTCAAATGCAAAAGTGCCCCATCTTCCCTTTAAATACAACCCTGACATCTAAAATCAGACGACATTTCATCTTCTGAGGGCTGGATCGCACACTTGCGACGGCTTACGCCCGTGTGCCTTAAAACCTGTTATGACGAGACATTGGCGCCATCTTTTGAATAGCCATGGAACACTCAGTTCCCATGGATGGATGAATGCTAACCCCTGTAATGGGCAGTGGTGTACGAACTTGTTTTTGAGTTGGGGGGCAAACCAGACCCCAGACCCCCGCCCAGGGCCTGGGGGGAGGTGCCCTTGGTATATGTTGGGCGCTGCCAGCCAGAGATTGCCCTGCCCATTGGCGGCTGCTTCGGGGAGGGGAGGGCAAAAAACATATATCTTGCCCCCCCCCCCCCCCCCCCCTCTGAGAACTGGGGGGGCGAGTGCCCCCCTTGCCCCCCCGGTGGGTACGCCCATGGTAATGGATGGTAGCTTCCCAGCTGAAAATTCCCATTAGATCCAATTGAAATTCTAACTGGTTTCAATTGGAACCAATTGGTTTTAGTGGGTTCCAATTGGAAGCACACTGACCAATGGGTCTCACCAATTGGAAAAAAATTTCCAGTTGGAATCCTAATGGGTTCCAATTGGTTCCCACTGCAGTGACCAATTGGTTGTCCCAAAACCTAGCTGGTACCAATTGGAAATTCCAATTGGAATCTAATGGGAATTTTCAACTGGGTTGCGCCATCTACCGTAAAAACCGAAAATATGACTCTTTTCCTCGCCCCTCTGAGTCAGTTTTCCTTCCCCTCAGCCTTCCTTAACCGTCACCAGGCAGTGTGGGACCAGGATGACCTTTGGGGGATCTGGCAAAAAAATCTAAAAACATCACCCCCCGCCTTCTCCCTCCCCACTCCCCCCCCTTCTCCCTCCCCCCTCCCCTCCCCTCCCCCTCCCCTCCCCTCCCCCCTCCCTCCCCCTCCCTCTCCCTCCCTCCCTCCCTCCCTCCCTCCCTCCCTCCCTCCCTCCCTCCCTCCCTCCCTCCCCCCCCCCCCCCCCCCGGCAAGGGAGTCGCCAATTTTCCTCTGGTCAAACTTCGTCGGTGTTACCCCAATACCAAACCCACTGGGAGACAGGGTCGATACCTCAGGCTGGAGCCACATGGGAGGGAGTCCCAATTTTCCTCTGTCCCAAATGTTCCCATCTGTGCTAGTTAGTTTTAGTTCATTCAATTTTCCCTAGATGATTTCCACCAGTCTTCTAACCTCCTCTTTGCAACTGGAATCTTTTTCTCCTCCATTCTTGCATCCTCGCCAGCAAAGGCCAGCACCCTTGCCAAATTTGTTACCCCATCTGGGAGGGCAGGGCGAACACCCGTGCATTTCAAGGCCAAAAGATCCAGCCTCTTGATATCACTATGGCATATGGCACATAATATGTCTATCTCCTGAAATTTAGCCCTACAGTATGTTTTTACCCTTAACACTCCTGTTTTTGCCTCGAACAGCAAAGAACTTTCCAGCGAATTATTGAACAATTTTTCCTTTCTTACACCCCGTTTTTGTTACCTGTACATTGTTAAAGCCAATATTTCTTGCATTCTTCCCTTCCATATTTTCCTTTCTGCCTCTTCCACTCCCTTTTTGGCTGAACTAGCCTGCTCAGCCCCCTCACTAGTGTGCAGATATTTAGATGTCAGCATTCGGGTTCATTTTGTCTATCTTGTGTTTAAATACCCAAATACTTTCCGTACCCACCGGGTTTCATCTATTTCAGTTAACCTTTCTTCAAAATTCAATTTACTAATTGTCTCTGTTCTCAAAGGGACAAACAGCACAGGTCCCCCTGGACTTCCCTCATTTGGTGCATTCCCATGTGCTAATCTTCCTACAACCCTTTACTGAATTTCCAATCCTGACTGAACCTCCGATATGATGGCTCGGTACACACCATTGCCAAAACGCAGTCCTGGCACCATTACTCCTTTCCGTATAGTATACCCATGACCACTTCATATCTCTTGTAATTCCAGAGTGCCTCGAGTTTCATAATGACTGAATTTCTTTTTTTCTTTTCTAAATATATTTTCTTCACATTCCTCTAAAATACTTATTTGTATTTTTCTACATGATCTATTTCGATCTCTCGTATTTTCGGGAGTTCCCTCCTTTCGTCGTTTAACACCCTTGCTTCAGACTTGTCACTACTAAAACTCAGGCCCAAGCTGTCGTCTTCATCTCCACAAAGGTACTTCAGTTAGTTCCTGTAATGTATATTTCCTTTTCTTTTATAGCATAATTCTTTCTTTTTTTGCTTGAGAAGATTTTGATAATGTTATAATTGACCATTTCTCGTAGATAGTATGTACATTTGATCTTACATATACGGCTAAACCTTGGCTGTAATGAAATGCAGTTGCTACACTTTTATACTTCATACTGTCGAGACCGGTTATAACGAAGTCAATGGGAAACGGAAATCACTTCGCTATATCCGTTATTTCGTTATAACCGACTTCGGTTATAACGAAGTGCAAAAGAGAGTGGGAAATCGTGATCGCTTCGCTGTAGCCGCTATTTCGTTATAACCGGTCTCGACAGTAATATTAAACTGACCATTGAATTTTCAGTCATAGATCATAAGTAATATTGTTACAGACACAGTATTATTTTAAAAGGCAAAGACCCCAAGGTGCCAACTTAAGCTGCAAGTATACAGGTTGTTCTTGGAAATGCAGGCCAAACCGCTCCTGCGAAAACTATGCATCGTGCAGAAAAAAAGTTGATGCCGTAGTGGTCTGTGTCAAAGGGCCCATTAAGGAAATTATTAGCAATCAGTATAATTGGATAATTAATTACTTTTGTGATTACATTTTTAATCATTAGCTTTGAAGGTATAATTTTAATTAAAAGCTTGATGAAAATCATTAAAAACTGTAAATTCCACCCATTAGTCCTGTGCGAATAGTGGATTTTGAGATCGAAGCGAATAGTGGCTTTGACCGAATATTTTCGATTCGAACATCAAATGGTTTTTTCACGCCTTTCACTACCATTGCGTAATGCTTAGACGAAAACCCAGCTAAGTTGTAAAGGTTCTTCCAGTTGTTCATTTATAAGCTAAGTTTAATCTATCTATATTTATGAACTGTTACCTCAGAAAGTCTGAGGTCTTAAGATGGCAAGTAAACAATGGATTTGCTATAAAATGGATCCTATAGAAATGGCCAACTATACTCAAGTAAATTTACAAATCTGGCAATAGAAAATATTCTTTTTTTAATCTCGTTTTAAAAAAAGAAAGAATTGCGCATGATGAATGCAGGTTGCAAGGGCATCTCTGCCTAACAAACTCTTGCATAACAGTCAGTTTAATTTTGAAACTTTTACTACAATGTAAATATACACATTAACAGTTTCCATTTATTTTCAAATACAGTCGGCACGCATGCACCATCCCGCTTTGAATGTATGCTTTTCTTCCACGCACGCCATTGCGATATTCATACTTTTCTAAGTGTCTATCGCGGCGAGCTACTCTGTAAAGTGCGCTTCTTACCGAGCACCGGTGTAATGTAGAAAAGTAACACCCACGGAAGCGGGTGCTTCTCCACAGTGCACCGCTGCTCGGTAAGAAGCGCGCTCAACGGGGTTAACCCGCCGCAATCAACACTTCGAAAAATGCGAATAGCGCAGTTCTTTTCGAAGTGAATATCGAATAGAGTATTATTCGAAACTACTATTCGAAATGTTGAATATTTGCACAACCCTACCACCCACGTTACAATGATATAAAGAGCTTCATGTTGTCAAAATTTTGTTTTTGTTTATTAATTTGGGGGTATTTTCTTTGAGGGGGGAGGGGGAGAGGTGTTTTTTCTTACAGATGCCATGTTTGGTTGTGTAAACTTGCCAAGTTACAACCAATTCCCATAAGAAACACTGAATCTGTGAAAAAAAATACCCGCCCCCCAAAGAAAGAAAAACCCCCAAACTTAAAAAAAAAAGAAAAACAAAAACCTTGAAAACATGGAACTCTAGATATAAGGCATGCGCAGCATTTTATAGCATCGTTCCAAAGACTGCTCAATTTGGAGTACCTCTCCGCACCAGAAATCCAGCTCTCTGTGGCCAAAACGCACACATAGATAAGAGAGTCCCTCCGCTGCCACATGAAATTGGTGCTAGTGTGGAGACACACCTTCCCATGCGATGCACGGTGGTGCACGCACATTGCAATTTTTCGTCAAGGAGGGCAGGATTTCCGGCAAAGAGATGTGCTTCGATAAGAAACCGAAAACCATAAACAAAACGCGTCCAAATTGAGCAATTTTTTGGAAGACCGTAAAATGCTGCGGATGCCTCATATATTTTTAATATGGGTGGACTTAGTCGCTTTGGATGTTTTGCATCAAGTTTCTAATTGAAACTGTACCTTTAAAGTTAACAATTAAAAATGTAATTACTTAAAAGTAATTAATTACCCAATTAAACTGAACTTCAATCATTTTTCTTAGTGGGTCCTTTGAACAGGCCACTACGGCATCAACCTTTTTTTGTGCAATGCAGTTTTCGCAGGTGTGATTTGGCCTGCATTTCCACAAATGCCCTGTATTATATTAACGAGAGCTGAGTCCGTTAGCAGGCCCTGTAAGATGCCCAGCTTCCATGCTGCAGAAGTCGCTCGGATGCATGCATACCTGGTACATGACCACGAGTTTGGGTGTGCCCTGGTCCCTGAGCTGGTCCCTGCGGTTGAGCAGGTGCAGGCAGTCCCTGCACACCCGTAAAGAGGTTTCGGGCAACGGGCCGGCAACGCTGCTCCTCGGGGTGCTCAAAGCCGTGAGGTTCATCAGCTTCCCTGAAACATGCACGGACACTCTCACACCCTGCCCAACACCGATGTCATTCTATGGACAGAGAGTGCCCAAACTCGTCAGGATGCCACTTCTACTCTCATCCGTCCAGGTGTCTATTTCCTTCGAAATGATGGCTGCACGAATGAACACTCTCGCTTTAATGTTTAGTCATCTTAAGTTTACAATATAGTAGTGTAATTACACTGTGATATACTGGTGCCTCTACCTCAGCACTCAGACATATTATAACTGTTCAGATAGAGCGGATTATGCGTGGCTATTGGCAAAAAGATAGAACTGTAGGGGGTGCTTTGTCCATCTTGTTTTCACAGAGCTCGGCATTTTTCTAACGCAAGGCCTGAGGACTAGATTCTTTGCATCAACTTCCTCCGTCAAGCACAAGTGCTGCATCAGCGTTCCGCTGGGACTCTCGTTCGATTGGTGCTTTACTGGCTGAACACGGGCCCCGGCCAAAGGCTGACGCAGCCTTCGGCAAGATCAGCCAAGTGCTGTGTCAGAATATGAACAAATAATTTCTTGTTGTTGTCCTCATGGGTTATGCACAGCTGTAAAGTCACGTATGAATGCCTGCCCCTGAGAGATTGCCCATCCCGCTTTTGGGCAGAATATCCGTAACACAAAAATTTCTGAACATCGCCCGCCCTCCCGATTTTTGCCGGATATCGATCATGCGATGTCCGATGAAAATCATATCAACTGCGTGATTTGTAGCATCAGTATGTGTGACAAGTGTGTTCGTTGCGGGTTCCCTCATGTTTATCACACTGCGACATGCGAATCAGATGCATCCGCAATCTGCTGTACCCGTTCCCGTGACATGGAGGCTCGTAGCTCGTTCCCGCATTCTTTTTTTTTCTTCGTGATTTGAGCGTGCAATATTGGTTCTGGAGATACGCGAGTTTGTAGCAGTTACCCGTGTGTATCACACCGTGAAAAGCAAATTTACTTATCTGCGGTATCTGTTCCCGTGACATGCAAGTTCGTAGCGCGTTCTCACGCTTTTGTCTGCGATGTCGGTTCCTGTGGCATTCAAGTTTGTAGGTGGTTCTCGCGTTTTTATCGCACTGTGAAGCACAAATGTGCTGTGTCCGTATATTGCGGTATCCGTCCCTGTGACAGGGAAGTTTGTAGCGAATTCCCACATAGTTATTGCACTGTGGAATGCAAATTCGCCATGTTCGCAATCTGTGGAATCAGTTCCTATTTCACATAGGTAGTTTGTAATGCCCCCCCCCCCCCCCCCCCCCCCCCTTAGTGCCTAACACAATTTTGTTTTATAAACTCTTGCTGTCGCATCCCCAAACATCGCCCACCCCATATATTTCCCCATTTATCTCTTCATTTTGGGTGGGCGTTCTTTTGGGACTTTACGAGACCTTCCCAATAGCTTTATTCCCAAAAAGTACAGACCACAACAAAGTTAGCACAAGCACACAATTGCCGGGCCTTCCCTGGTCTTCCCTCACAATTGAAAAACTGTAATAACAACCATACTTGAGTGGTAAAATTCCTGTGCACAAACTTAGCCAGTACAATTTTATGTGTATCAATACTGTGTCTATCTAACATGCAAAAAACCACCGATGTCAAGTTTGTGCTAACTTAGAACCGCAGAGTGGTATCTACACAGTCGTAATTCTAGGGTTGAGAGCTGGATGACTTCACTGACATTGGTCTTCAAATGTGCACCCAGAAAAGACTGGCAGAAAATGACTTACTTGCGAGGGCAAAGTCTAAGAATTGGGAGCACACATGGCACATGATGCCACCACAGAGCCTGCAGTGGTGCCTCCTGCGTGAAAGGTTGAAGGGCTTGGCACACCCCGGACACAGCTTCACATCCCCGTCTTGAATCCAGGGCACTATGGACTTCTCGTGAGCTGCAAAAAAACCACAGAATTGAACTCCATCCCTGAAAACGAACGGTAATTTCTATGCCATTGTCATGGTGCCTTCCTCAGACTGTGTGAAGCTGCACTTTAAACCCCTAGCGTAAATTGTACAACTCTGAGTAGCATCATGCTGATGTACGTTATTTCATTGGCAACTTCAATGCAAATATGTATTTAAACTGCCACTTATCACTTGAATGCAGACAATGTTGTTAGTCCTCAGGTGAAGGCTGACAACACTGCTCGGCAAACAAATTAAAAAATATAAGATAACAAGTAAACAAATAGTAATCCCAGTAGATGGAAACAGTTACTACCTCCTCACTACTTCTGAATCATACTCCGACCAGTTTTGAAACTTCTTCTATCAAAGTTGTGGACTCTAATCTATGGGAAGATAAGCCTGCGCAGCTCACCTTTACGCTTTTCGGGATCAGCAGGAGCGTCCGAGAGCAGTTTGCCGAGACGAATGAGCAGCTTGTTGGTCTGGCTCACATACCGCTCCACACGTTGGGACCTGATGCTCCGAAAGGCCTCTGTGTGCCTCTGCGTCGCGCCTGACAAAAGGAACACATCAAGTCACAGGGACAGTCCAAGTTGCTAAGATAAACTCGGAAGATAACTTCCCTTGGAAGTCTCAGAGTGGCAGTTAATGTTTCTTTCAGGGACTTAGCCTTTTCAAAACCCAAGTGCTGGCTACCACTCTCATGTCTTCCGGGAGGTTCCTTTTTGAAGGTCTGGCCAGAGAACACATTTGAAACACGAGAAGATCTGTGCCAATTTTACTCGAGAGTGATCTGGCTGCTTGAGCTCGTCTAATCATGGAAGTTAAGGAATGACAGCAGTCTTTTTGTAAAGAACTGTGCATCACATACCAATTTCCTGATAGTCCCAGTTGAGCCTGGAAAAGCTGTCAGGTCCGTTGTCGTCCTCTTCGGCACGGCTGTCACCCAGATCTTTCTCTTTGAGGATCTTTCGTTTTGCACGCCCTGCAGTATCAGCCTGAAGTTAGAACATGGGGGTGCCTAGAATGCATCTCTAACTGGTGCATTTACTGCGTCTTTCTCTCCCCGACTTAGGCCGGTGACGTCACAAAAGTGTAATGCTGTCGATCGCCAAGATCCCAGCAGCAGCACATCAGTGGAGGAGGATTGACAGATATGTCTGCCCTGATGCAACTCGCCCTGCTTTGCAGCCGGCAAATTCACAGTCGACGAAAATATCTGCAGCCAGGAGTTGGTACGCCATGACGACAGCAATGCCTGCGTCCACTCGCCTTGTTCACCGGCACAATTACAACCAATCACAAGGGTCATTACATCATAGCTCCTGTGACATATTTTGTTGCTATTTTGGGGTACATTCAAGTACACCAGTCAGAGACGCGTTCCAGCACTCTAGTGTCTCATGATTCAACCGTTTTGCCTCAAAGAAGGAAATGGAAATGACCGGCGGTGCTCGAATCTGAAGGGTTCTTACCAATAAGGCCCTTCAGAGACTGGAGCACGTCCTTCTCTTCTGCGGAATGGGCGGCTTCGAAGTGAGCGGTCAGCTCTTCGATAGTCCCCAAGTCCTTGACGCAGATTGGGCACAGGTAGCCCTCCTTCACTTCAATGTCATCCATTATTAAACTGCTGTGCCTCAAATAAAAAAAAAAAAAAGATCAAAACTGTTGATGTTGTGGAGGGTGGTGTGCTACAAGGAGCAGTCAGTGCCAACGAGAAAGCACAGACACGCAACGACTGAAAAATACGACGTAGTCGGCGGCAGATGTTTTGATTACTGCTCTATTTTTCTCGGTCCTCAATAAACTGGAATGATTTTGAACTGTTTGTCCTTCGACACTGATGACACTTGGAGCCTTCCACCTGACAAGCACACGAGCAGGGATCTACCGGATGGAGAATCGACGTGCCGGGCTCTGGCCTGGTGTGGACCGCTGCTCTGTGTTGGACGGAAGCTTGTCCCGGATAATTTAGTCTTCCGATGGTGTATACTTATCGGGCCCAGGCCTGCGATCATCCACCGATGATCGGGCCTCACACCCACTCACCCGAGTAACAACAACAACGCCTTCATGATTTTTTTATTGGATTTGGATGCGTCTGGACAGGATGTATCAAAAATCAAAGCCACTCATAAAAGTTGTAAACTTTTTTTGTGGCAAAATAAACCAAGACTTTTTAAGAAAACGTCAAAACAGAAACTTAATTTTTATTAAAATAAACTTTTTTAGAACTTTGATTAGTGAGAAAATTATATGAGTACGGGTAGTGTTGCTACTGTTTTGGAGAAGTTTTGTGGGCAGAAGCACGGCTGCTGCAAACATTGTAAGCGAGATTTGTGGAAGAGTAGTTTCGGTGTTAAATTGTTAATCGGTGTAAAGCTTTGATGGTCACGCGTTCGTTGTCTCATTACAGCCGCGAAGCTAAGGCTGATCGAAAATTTCAGCCAAGGTACCTGACCGATGGCTAGGGCCTAGCGAGATCGGTGTCCCCGCTCGCTTCTTACCGCTACAAAGCTCAAGGACATGGAGTGTGGAAACCGTGCGCGTTTACCGTTACGCCCTGGTGAACTCTGCTGTCTTCAGGATTCGATAATCGGGCTCACTGCTCATCTCCGTCTCTGATTGCGATAAATCGAGCTTCGGTGAAGACGGCAGCTGCGATCATGTCGGGGGCTGAGAAGACGCGACTTGGGAGCTGCCAATGAAGCGAGGGTTTCGCTTCGCTCCAGGGGCTCAGGATTTGCTCTATCGGCGTCTTCCCTGCACCACCGTAGCGTATAATGGCCGATGATGACGACCAGGAGGGATATCCGGGCGAACTGCTTCATCAGGCTGCTCTCTGGGGCAACGCGGAGCTCGTAGAAGATCTGCTGAACGGGGAACAGGTAAGGTTGAAGCGATAAGCGTCACTGTTACCGGGACGGAAGTGGAGAGTACACCACGCGCTCCGTACTTACGGTTAGGCTTTTTTTAACAAAAAATGAATTTACGCTTTATTTTCTAAATTCGTATCGTCGAGATGTATACTGTAGTATTGCGGAATGGGCACCCATTCCAATTCAATTTAGAGTTTCCTACAATGCATTCCTTTCAACTCCTAGGAATGGAGACATTCTGCCCATTCCCACTCCTGGAATGGCTGAACTCCACCACTCCACTGCTTTAATTCCTAAAAGTAAAAAAGAAAAAAAGAAAGCCCATTGACAGCTTTATTGTGTAATTACTGGAAAAAGTACCTAGCATCAAGCTTCTGACGTTATGAAATGCAGAGACGACTGCAAAAGTATGCAAAAGCTTCCTCAAAACACTCATTCTGGTAAACGAAAGGGTGGTCGCACAAAGCGCTTCGTGGCACCTAGTGGAAAATCAAATCATCTTTATTTTCCATCACGCTTGATGGATATTGAGGGAAAAGCTGTTTGAATACAGCTTGACAAGTTCTCTGCACCCCTACATGGCAGACAACGTAAAAAGAAATAACCAAAATAGACTAACAAACAAATAAACAATGTGCATTTTTATGCCATGTTAGCAATGCAATTTTTATATGTGACATGATATGAATTTCTAGCGACGCTATATGATTTAGCAAGTGAGGAATAGAAGGAAGTGGGATCGATGCCACTTCAGACATTAATCGCGCGATCAAGCATAAAAGGCTCGCGAGTCGCAACAGACGCCAAAAATTGGGGGATCGGTGGCCTAGTGGTCTAGCGCACACCAGCTCGGAGCACGAGGAGCGAAAGCTCGCCCTGCAGAACCAAGGCATCCTGGGTTTAGTCCCCACCCCTGCCCGTTTCGATCTGGATGAGCACCGTACCGGCATACAGTCGTTTATCACTACTACGTGGTGCATGTTAAGGACCCCAGGCTAGCAGCGGTTGTACTGCACTGGCTAAATTGCTCATCTACAGCGAGTGACTCATCTCAACTTTGAAATGGCTCACCAACTACACACTGTATAAATATCCACACAACCTCAATTATTATTTTACGCCAAATATTAAAACCTCTCATTTTCTTCGCAAACAGACCGCATGCCCTCTACAGATATTTTTGGTAGGGCCTTAAAAATGTCTACTTCGTGCACGGTGCAAAAAGAAGCTACTTTGCTCTCTGCTTCGAATACTTGCACAACAGCACCGCTAGTGTGCTGTTAGAAGCGATGCTGTGTATACCTGTCCCAAATGTTCATGCTCTGCGGCAAGAACGACAGACCGCTGACAAAGTGCAATCGGTATACCGCCCTAGGACAATGGTCTATAGCACCATATTACATGGAACCTGCTTACGTTTGTTGTAGATTCTTGCAGTGTCTTAACATATTCAATCCAATTCTTTATTTGTGTTCTACGCAAACACTAGAAGTTTGACTGGGTTAAAAGCAGGGAGTCGAACCAATCATTATTCCGGTTCGGTTTGGGTTCAGTAGCTCAGCATTTTGTTCCGGTTCGGTTCTGGTTCAGCGATGTTTTTGAAATATAGGTTTAGTTACCGGTCCCACCTAGCACGATCTAATTCAAACCGGTTCTTTAAAAAAGTCCCCAGCTCCCAATCGTTGAGAAAAACAGGGAAGTTGAACACGGCGTCATCAACATTAAAAAAAATTAAACCTGCAAAAACAAGGACAGCAATACAAATATGTGCTTAATCTCGTTTTGTGATCTTGAACATTTAACTCAAACACCATTCTATGGAAATTACGGGGTTATAAAGGCGCTTGGAAACCGTACCAAATTGCAGAACTCGCATGCGAAGTCAATCAGTCAGCACGCGCAGTGACACCGTGACACTGTAAACTATCCACAAAGACATATTAGTCATTGGTTGTTTAGTCTGACAGAGTATGGCGACATTGTTATCCAGTGTGGATGAGAAATTTAGCCAGGGCAGTACAAGTGCTAGCCTGGGGTCTTTAATGGGAATCATCCAGTACTGGCACAACCGCACGCCGGTACGCATCCAGAATGAAACGGCAATCTACTTACATTGCACGCTTGAACAACTTGTTTGAATGACTGAGTTGAAGAGAAGAATGAGAGCGAAGGCCGCTCGAAAGACATTTAAAACAAAAAAAGACAATGGGCAACTTGCTGTTTCTAGAAAGCGCGCACACACAGACACACACAAAATCTTCTACTAGGGCTCTGGGCGACTGGCGTCCCGGCGCTGTAGTGTCGCGGCTTCGCCTCTTGGCACCTTGAGGTTTCGCCAACGCGAAACAAACGCGCTGACAGGCGTCAACTTTTTGTTTATATTTCTACGTCTATATTCGCATTCTCCTTCCTTGAGGAATATTGCTTAGCAGCAAGAAAAGAAAATACTCAAGCAAACACACACAACACACAAAGAATGGCTCTTTAGCCTCTCGCCATAGTCAGATATACTCCGTTTCACCTTACAATGTACCGTGATGGGTGCTACGAACTACACGAGCCAATCCATAGTTCGTAGCTTGTCACGTGACTTCCGCTGAGCTATAAATTGGCTCCAGTGGCTTATAGCGTCCCCTTTGCAGTCCACCGTACAATAAAACAATGTATAAAAGTATACGCCTCTGTGCCGACTCGCAGAGGCCAATTCATGCTGCACGAAGTGTACTTATTTGTTTCATTTTTATTGAGCTGTCTCCATGTCATCGCTGCCATTTGTTTAGTCAAAACTTAGCCGCTGACACCACTGTCACAAATATTTCATTGGCTTTGCACCGCCACCAGCAAGAAGGCCTGACTCGCATTTTATTGCGCCGAACCGTTTCCAATGAACCGGTAACCGTCACATGAGATTAAGGTTCCGTTCCGGTTTAGGTTCAATATCAAATGTTTCATTTTGGTTACATTTTTGTTCTGGTTCAGTTAAAAATAACGGTTTACTATGTTTTTAGGTTCGGGTTCGGTTCGATACCCTGGTTAAAAGCTACATGTTAATCCTACATGATTACAACAGCTGCTTTGTCATGTCTGGCAGCGCTAGGAATGACAGCTTGCCCGCTTGCAACTGCAGTTATGGTTGTTTTACTGAGGGCACACCATTTTTATTCTCAGAGGAGCATAAGCCAGTGGGACAATCAAGCCGTCGGTCACCTCCAGTGCAATGATGCTGTTTCAAGAGCGACTTTCCATGCTCTAGCAAATTGCCCCCTCAACCCATAGACCCTAGATGCAAATTGACTCTGCTTGTATAAGATCCGATCCCATTGCATTTCCACTTCATTCCAGGCAAAAGGTACCTAATTCCATTCCCATTCCAGTCCCCCCAGCGCTGCCACCATTCCGTTCCAGGATCGCGAAAGTGCGGAATGATTCTGGAATCATACCAACTCCAAAGTGGTAACTCCGCAACACTGGTATACTGACGTGGATTGCTGATACACTGAGCTCGGCGAATGTTGAAAGTAACGGTTTGCAGTTTGCTCACCTTATCTTATATTCTTGGCGCTTATCGTTTCGAAATTATGTGTTAACTAGCCCAGTTTAATTTTTTTGTTGCAATTGGGTAAGGCCTTTATTGGAGCCCAACCTTGGGTTTGCGAGATTCAGATCACTGCATACTTTCAACTTGACGAAAATACCCTGGGAATAGCTCTTCTTTTTTTAATTGGTTTCGATTCTACAGGATCTTAGCATCCCAGAAATCGAAAAATTATGCTCGTGCGACGTCTATTTCCCTTTTAAAATGTGATCGAAGTCTGTGCCACCTTCCTTTCTTAGCTGAAAAATCTGGAGCACAAAATCCAGCGGAAGCGCCGGCAACGTGACGACGGGCACGCGTCAGCCAGTCGCGAGCCATCTCTCTCGGAAGGGGCCTGTGACCAGCTGACGCTCGCCTGGCGTTATGCCGCCGGTGCCTCCGCTGGATTTTGTGCTCCAGATCCTCCTGCTGATAAAGAGGTGTGGCACAAACTTCTATCACATTTTTAGCAGGGAAATAGACGTTGCACAAGCATAATTTTTGGATTTCTAGGATGCTTGTAGTCCATGAGATAAGTTATCACCAGGAACAGACAATCTCAAAACGTCTTTAGTGCACCTTTAAGGAGAGGCAGAGCGTAAAATATGCAAGTCAGCACTGCCCTAAAGGGCAAGTATCCTTTCGCTTGAATGTGCTTGTCATCTTAACAGTTTTTTTGCAAAAATCAGATGCTTCAGTCGAAAACGCCCTTACCGAGATTGGGAGGCATACACCTTATCTCCAGGCTTTCTGGAATGACAATATTGATGCTTCACACCTGGATAGTCCAGCATACAACTCTCCCACTAGCTCATGAGGCATTCTTTCATTGTTCCTTGGCCTTCATCACTCGTCTGAGGGCAGTCATGCGAAATGGTGTGTCGCTCTGACGAACAGGTGATTTATGCGGTGTGTCTTATTTTTACATTCCTCCCAGGGATGCCTTATACGTACTGGCAGGTAGATAACAATGTGGTGGCCTCGCACCTTTCGTAGTGATTCATAATTGGTCTTATTAAGAGAAAGGGGCAATTTCAGGTCCGGTTCATCAATGCTACCGACATGCACGGACGGACTGCTCTTCATGGCGCCGCCACTAACAGCGACGAAACATGCACAAGAGTCCTCCTACAGACTGGAGGTAACCTTTCTCTCGTCACATATCTTTGCCACTGCTGCCAAGTCTGCACTTGTGCTGTCCTCAATGTAGTTTACACTTAACACCCCTGTTTAAATCTCCCTTGATCTTCCCAGCAAACCCCAACATGGCTTGCGGTTCTCGGCATCACTGCAAGGTAAGCATTTGCTTTTTTTTTTGTTCTTTTTTTCCGTTTGCAATTTACAATAAAAAAATTAAAAAGTTGCCACGGTGAGGTTTATGAAGGAACAAACCATACCTATATAAGTTTTTTTTATAAGCCTTGAATCTACTATCGTAACACATGACATAGCTTGCTATCATAGTTTTGTGATAAGATATTGCCATGCGCGTCTTCAAGCAAGCATGCCCGTGGCCGAATGGTTATTGTGCTTGGCGAAGTCACAGACAAAGCGCCTATAGGAGGTAGTAAGGCTTAGGAATCTTCTTACGGCCTTCTTGTCCGACGGCAGTGAAAATGAACTGAAAATAAAAATTTAATCGGCAAACCTGTGCCAAACGAAAAAGAGAATAACAGAAGGTAACAGAACAGGGTCGCGGGTATCGAATGTCGGCACGAACGCAGAGTCAAGCGCTGGCGAAAGACTGACACTGGCTCATTGCGCGGAGCCCCTTATGTACATGCGTGGGCTTCTGGAACAATCGGCGTTGAAGGTTCGGTGCGTAGAACATTTAGACCTTGAACAAGCAACACGGTTCTCGAATTTATCAGAAAGCGACATTTGCAGAAATAAAAAAAAGAGGTGCCTCCACTCCCAGGCATCAAACCTTGGCCCATTGCATCCGAGATAAGCACGATAACCATTCGGCCCGTGTGCGCTTACTCGGAGATGCACGTGGCAATATTTGGGTTTATGAACAAAACGTGACGGCGCAAATGAGCTGGTGTAAGTTCATCATTATAGAATTAGCTGAGACTGTGCTGCCAACAAAAGAACTTCAGGAAGAAGGAAGGAAGTCTCAAACACAGGTCAATTTTATTGTCACAAAATCTGCTTATATTTGTTCTGAACAAAAAGAAAAGGGGGAAATAAAGAAAAGGGGAACCCACCAACGACACCCTTTTCAGGATAAAGCAACCATGGAACTGAGAATCCAAACTCAATGTTTGTGCCCGGAAACTAGATTCTCAGTTCCATGGTTGCTTTGTCCTGGAGAGAGTGTCGTTCCCCCTTTTCACTTTGTTTTTTTTTAGTTCCAAACCAATGTAAGGACTGTGGCAATAAAATTCAGCTGTGTTTGAGATCTTTCCTTCTTCCTCATGTTTTTCTGTAGTCATCGCAGTCTCGAGTAATTCTACAATGATATGTACCGTAGGTTGCAAATTTGACGGTATTGTTTCTGCTCGTATCATAAAGGCAGCTTGTGTGGAGTGCGCACATTGATGGGGGCCGAATTATAACTAGAATGCTATGAATATTTAATTGGCAGTTACGAACACAGCATGACATAGAAAACATGTGCCAAAGAAAACTTAAAAAAAAAAATATATATATATTTGTGATAACTGAATGAAATTTTCAGTCTCTGGTGCTTGATCTTCTTTCCGTAAATATATTGTTCATTTTTATGTAGCTTGTCTTTTGTGTTCTAGACGCAATGCACGTGCCAAGAAAAAATTTTCTTGTGTACATGTGGGGCATGGCGACTTTTAAACCACTGAGTGCAATGAACAACAAAAATAATATGTATAAAAACTCTTTTATTTTAAAATAAATAAAAATTGCAAAAGCACCATTTTCAAAGAGCTAACAAAACTTGTTTAATACCGTACATTCTAATTAAACCTTGATAGTTGCGTTCTACATATCCTTGGGCTTATGCATGCCAAATTTAGTTGTCCTAGAACAATATCAAGAACAAGAAGTCTTGTGTGCAAACTGTAAAAATGCCTCAAAATTGTAAAATTAAGACATGTTTGAATATTACCATAGATATGTTACGGCACTCGTTTGCCGCGGGACAGCAGCGAGTCAAAATATGTCACCACCGCAGTAGTAGGCTCGTATTTTAAGTCCACTCATCAACACTCTTAACACCCTACGTCAACGGCACTGGAGATCCAGGTCATCACGGAAGCCATCCAGCAACACAAGATTGGAAATCACATCACCATATGCACAGACAGTCAAGGCGCCTTACGACACTCAACGGAACACCCTCCTGACTCAACTCGTTTGATAGCTACCCTAGCCAAGCATATAGCATACCCTAGTCAAGCAAATTCTGACCTACTTCGGTTTTTTAGATTGTTAGGGGCACATCCACCTTGCCCTTGCTTGAGAAATGATATCTGCACGTCCGGTTCTTTGCAAAATTTATTGTTGGTACACACAGTGATAGGTCTGAGCACCAGGGCAGCGAGGAGATAATTTGTCGATGGGTCGCTCCTCCTTCTGCGGCAGACTCCGCTGCACGTTGCGGCCGAACTGGGCAATGCCTCGACAGTGAAGCTGCTACTGGAGTATGGAGCGGACCTCTTGGCTCTGGATGGGGACGGCCTCACGGCAACGGACATAGCCGACCGAGCGGGCCATGCCCAGGTGGTGGAACTGCTGCGATGTGCCGCAGGCAAGCGGGCTTTTTTTTTTTGTGGCCCCCGGGCAAGAACGCCAACAAGCTTGCTCGTGGAAATGGGGATTGTGAAGTCGTTTCACTCATTGTTGTCACTATCTCCGACACAGATCAAGCGGAACAGAAACGCCAGGAGACATATGCCGGTGAGTCACTACTCTTCCGGTTGGCCCCCTCACTGTTGAAAACGGCCTGGCTTGTCAGGTGATGTTAACTTTGCTAGAAATTTAGACAAAGCTGCGTGAGTGAGAGAACCTGCCCTAGCTGCGAGTGCACTTATGCCCTCCTAGCTTGGTTGTTTCTCTACAGCATTTTAGTTTGATCAGAGGGCTATAACGTGCTTCCTTCATTCGAGCACATCCATAGTGGAATGTTTTCACCAAGCTAAGGGCTTGTATTCAAAGCTTTCACTGATGAGCTGGAGGGAGCACAATTAAAATAGGCTCTTTGCAGTGCTGGAAGAGTTCAAGGACCTCTAATTAAAAAGACCCGACATAGTAGTTGCATTTATTGTTTTTTGTTTCTTGTAAAAGTATGAAATCTGGTCTTACAACGAGTCCATATTTCTTGTTCGACTCATGTCTGACGCTATCCTGATCTCCTACCTGTGGAAGCTGAATCCTTCTAAGGTGTCGTGACCACCTCTGTCTTATGGTGTGTCTTCTGAATTTCTGGACTTAAAGCTGGAATCCAAACTTTATTGAGAGATACATAGCTCCAGGATTTTCTTGATGAGAGCTAAAATTTTGCGGCATACTTTGTCTACTGGCACTGGTGTCCACACGAGTCAACTTTTACTTTTTACCTGTAAACAGTGCAGAAAATCACTTTGGTGCGTTGGCACTGACAAGGAAAGGTACCCAGTACCACGTTCTCCTCCGGCCTCGTATTGAGAAGCCTATTTTCAAGACTCGTTCGACAACTTTATCTGGTGTCCTTGCAGGCCTCGCGTCTGCATGTTCCTCCGGAAATGTGGAAGGGTCGAGGAAACTGCTCGAGCAGCTGGGATCTCAGGCAGAGTCGGTCGTCAACAGCATCAGTGGCGGAAGCAACACGCTTCTCTACAAGTGAGTCCCACACAAGGAACTTTCAGCTCGGCTCTTGCGTCCACCTCCCCGAATCCCTGGCCGATTCTCTTTGTTGCTGAGCTTCAGTAAAGGACCCGTGTCTGGAATCGTCCCGCATCGATCTTTGCAGGGCCTGTGAGGACGGGCACAAGGACATTGTGAATCTCCTTCTGGAATTTGGGGCGGACGGCAGGATCCACCCGGTGACCCAGTACTCTCCACTCTACATTGCCTGCTACTATGGAAGGAAGGACATTGTGCGCATCCTTCTTGAGGTACTCTCCTTTTTTCTTTTTTTTATTGCGGGGTCTATACAGTGCATTCCACTGTTCTTCACTGACAGTTAAGCACTTTTATGTTTCACTTTAAGGTAGGGAGCAAAGTTCTACGACCAGATGAAAATCCACTGGAAAGTGGTCACATTGCTTTGAGTGTCCTATGCTCCTATGCTGCCATGTTGAAACCTTTTTACAATACAGTGTAGACCGCATATAACGTATGTCGCGGGAGTCGCGAAAATCCGCACTATAAGCGGTACCGCACTATAACCAAAACATCAATTTTTTAGGCCAAAATACATGCCATCAGACAACTTACCTTTGTAAAAGAATTTATTTTATCTTAGACGAAAAATAAAGCTTAGTTTGAGGAAAGTCTTCATTTCACCAGACTATACACTTCTCTCTCAAGTGTGTCACACATTTTGAAACAAATGAGCGGCTTTTGCCTGGCGCAGCCTCTTAGCGGCGTCGCGGGTTGCGGATGGGTGTTGCGAGCGTTCAGGATTGCTAACCCTAATCACTTTTCTCCGGAGATGAAAACGCGTGAAAATTCGCATCCTTCATACGGTACGCGCCAGTAATACCTTGCACTTGAGCACACGCATGAAATGCGCCAAATAAGAAATCCGGGCGATGCTCGAGGACACAAATGCTTAGAAATCACCACTGTAGTCGAAGTAAACAAACACGACGACACGGGCGTTTCTGCCGACTTGAGAGCGCCGCCACGACATCGCCGCTCGAGTAGGTGGATCTTCTCTTCTAATACGTGCCGGGTTATCATAGCGACACACGACGAAAATTCACAGTCAAGGATAGCGCTTTTACGCGGAACGATGAGATAAACGCCGTCTACGACGACGATCACAACGTTGATCACAACCGACGCCTTGTTCGCGGATAGAAGCAGCCGGCCCGCGACGGGCATGCAACGCGCGCGAACACTTCTCCTGTCGTTGCGGTTGTTGGTTTCCAACGCAGTGGAGGGACGCACGCACGTGAACGACACGTGCGTGCGTCCCTCCGTCGCTAGGGCAACTGAAGCCTCTCTCTTCGCTTCTCCCGCTTCTTCGAGCACCCTCCTTGCCCCGCGAGTGCCGCTTGCGCAACGCTTGCGCAACGCTTGCGGCACGCGCCGTCAGCGCCGTTATCTAGTGTCGCACAGGGAAGCGTGCTCGCTGCTCCGGTCGTCGGCGCGGTCGGCGGGCTGTGCCAGAAACCGCACTATAACCGGTATTTCCCGTAGCGCGCCTGCGTTTTAGGCGGTATGTAATTACATGGAGTTCTATGGGAGGCGAACCGGTGGTTTAAAAAAACCGCGTTATACCCGGTCCTGCACTATAAGCGGTTACGTTGTAAGTGGTCTATACTGTATATTAGTATACCTCAACGTTACTAAAACACTCAGTTGGGAAACTCCCATAGAGACAGCTTTGAAAAAGTGGCCCCAATCTGTCTCCGAGCACCGAGCTAATGACGATCACAACGCCACCATTTCTCCCACAGCGGCCACTCGAGGAACTGCACGTGACTTCTACTTTGGCGCTAAAGAACAGATACAGCGGTGGAGGTTACAGGGGTGCCATCCCCGTCTCCCCGGCGGACGCGCCGCGTTCAACTACCGAAGTTAAAATGCACCTAGGTCGGGACGCGCCACCCGAAAGGCCCGCTGAGGCATGGTTGTATAAAAACAATATTAATTGTTCCGCAAAACCTTGCGAATTAAAGATGATAAAAACATCACGCGCCCATCATTTGGTACTAAACTCCTATAAATTTCATACAAAAGAGTCTTTTCCGTTTGTTTTTACGCAAAAACAGGCTTTCAAAAAGCTCGAGGTGACCATAGTACAGACAAACGAAAAAGAGTGGCGCTGTTGTCGCATTTAGCTCGGTCTCGGTGGACGCCAGCGGCCCAGGTTTCGACAGCAAGTTTCCCAACTGAGTGTTTTAGTAACGTTGGTATACCTTTTGCTGTTTCACTCCAGATTGTATGTTGTAGTAGTACTCTCGCTGTCTCTCCCTGGGTGCCCCTTTTGTCCAAAACGAGTACTAAAGGGGAGTAAATAGGTAAGCTTTCTGAAATAGAGAACTGCTTGCCTACACTGGGCACAAGAATTGTCATTTAGTTGTTTCATAGATTTTTGTCATTTACTGTATTTACTACACGTCGTGTGAGAGATGTCATTATTTTCTCGACAGTGCATGCTTGGTCGTCCATACAGTTCAGATTGGTAGACAGGTCTGTATTTTGCATTAGGTACTACATGTGTGTTGCAGCAGCATCAGGCAGTACAGATGTACAGATAGGATTGTACAACATTTGGCAGTCCTTCAGCTTTGAAAATGACTTTCCCTTTATATCTCAAGAAACAGAATTTCATCCTGCGACTCAATTTTTCGTGTTTTTTTTTGTCATTCTCTTTTTTTTATTATTTTTCTATGTCAGAATCGCCTATCTGCTGCAGCCACGATCGAAATCCTTATACTCGAATTGCTATTAGTAGTAATTCTTATATTGATCCCTCCAGACATTTGTATTACCTTCAATTGTTGCTGCTTGTATAACTACCATAGAATACAGTGCATCCGCCCATTCCGCACTAAGTGCCCACCCCCAAAATTTGAAACATCTGAAAAAATATGCACAGTACATATGGTAAAATACCGGGCAAGCGCCCACTCAATATTTAGAGATAATCACGAAAAGTGGAAGATGGGCGCTTGTCCGGTCATCAGTTTTACATATCAATGTATTGTGCATATTTTCTCAGATCTTACAAATTTGGGAATGGGCGCTTAGTGTGGAATGGGCGGATACGCGGTATTCTACAGTATATATGTAAAATTGTTGAACTCATATGCACCCACCCTTTATTTTTTCGCGATTATCTTCAAATTTTGAGTGGGCGCTTGCTCGGTATTTCATGGTAGTTACAATCGCTTGAAGGAACTTCCTGGAAGCCTCAGAGTGGCAGCCAACACATTTCCTTCAAGCAGGAGAAGCTAACTCTCTTAGAGAAACATTGTCTGCCCCATGAGACTCCATGTTCTTTCTACACCAGCTGCGACCGCCATCGTGTTTTGTTTGTCGCATTTTTTATTACGTAACCCTCTTCCCTTTTAAGTGGCTCCAAGCCTGGAGGTGCTTAAGGGAATAAATAGATAACTAAAAATGCACCGTCAGGATATGACGGTACCCTGATATCAACCGTCGGTGACGCGACCAATGCAGCGATTTTGTTGGCAGCATTTTCCGGAGCTGATCCGGGAGCCCACAATGGAGCACTGGCTTCCCCTCCATGCGGCCGCGCTGAGTGGCCACGTGGCCATCCTGGAGCTGCTGCTTTCCCATTCGTACCCGTCACGGGTGCTGCAACTCTTTGTGGACCCCAGCGGCCGGTGGGAGTATACCCTGGCATTCGACGTGAACGCCCAGGACGTGACGGGGCAGTCGGCCCTCTACATGGCCGCCTGCTTGGGCAATCAACGCCTGGTCGACTGCCTGCTGCGCTTCCGCGTCTGGGGAAAACAGGTCAGCCCCAAGCACTTCCACTCCGATGGGCTCGATGGATCTCGAATTGTGAACCCAGAGCTCACTTTCTCAAAATGGCTTCTCTCTTAAAAATTACTGGAATGTAAAAAAAGACTTCTTTTCTTTTTTTTTCAAAAAGCATAAAAGGGACACTTCTTTTTTTTTAAATCGCTTTTCCTACAAATGCAAGAGAGATATTTTGCAAAATATTTACATTGTTAGACAGGATTTAGATGGGGGGTCACGGCCCGCTTTAAGCCCCACCCACAGATCGCTGGCCCGTCCATTACTACTGGATTGGCTTGGCAGCTTGGCCGAACACTCTAAAAAGCCTAGTGTCTCTCTTTCGCGACATCCTGTCCATCTGGTCTGGCGTCCGACACCGCCTGCGAGACGTGCGGCAGCCTCTGGCTTCGTCTGCTATTCCACCACCATCTAGTCTGCAGTGCCCATAGGACACAGACATGAAAGCTGCGTGTCGGCGTCCGTTTTCGTCTTCGTCCGTCTGCTATTTCACCCCCGTCTAAAAACCCGTGCAACCCTCGCAAGACGCGACCGTGAAAGTGGCGTTCCAGCGATCCATCGTGCATGAGCCACCGTCCATTGCAAGTGTCTGTCAACATCTGACGATATGGGATAATAAGCAACCGAAAGGACTAAAAAAAAGAAAAGTTAATATGCAGTTTTTTTAGCTTTACTGTTCTTGTTATTTTTTTCGCATGGCATCCGCGGACAAGGTGGTTGAGCGTCAAGACGCACCATTAAAATGCAACCTAAAAACATTCTCTTTAGCAAGCCAGGTGCACTGCTCAAAATGTGAGAGCTAAGTGTCTTCCAGAGCGAAATGACAAAAGCATACCTGGACAAACCTGACACGAAGTGAACACCTGATTTTTTCCAGCCAAATGGCTCGCAAATTCTTACCTGTGTAGGTCACCTTTCGGTACTCAAACTCTGGCCGCGATCACGGCAGCTGCATGATTCTCAGAGTAGCACAGTCGCTTTTAAGGGAACCGACACATTTATTTAGCATAAAACCCCCAAAAGAACTAATTGAGCCACATTGAGCAAAATAGCTGACGTGGGACGCTAGGCTTGCGCCACTTCTGCTACGAAAACAAGCACCGGCACAGTCTTTCAAAGGCAAGTACTTGTGACAGTTGTTTGCTGCAAACTACATCGGTTGAGGAAATCATCCACTAAACTCTTCGTGAATGTGAAACGACTCGCACTCCTAAAAACAGGCAAGCTCAACTAGCTGTGCAGTTTGTCAAACGCTTGCCACAAACACCGACAGCCATGTTTGTTATTTTTGAAACCAAAACGGAAACAACGGATCTCGTGATATTTTTATAATGACTGTATCTATATAGTTTGTTTTTGAAACATAAAAAGAAGTAGAATAAAAGACTACCACGGCACAATGAAACGACCTTGCAATGAACGTTTTACATGTCGGTCATCTCTCCACCCACCCAATGAGAGCCGAGGAAAGGTGCTTAGCTAGCCGTGCACTGGGCGGTACCTAGAGCGGGGCTACCCCCACTTAAATTGCTTCTAGCAGTGTAAAATTTGCTCCATTTTTTTTTTTAAACTTATGTATAAAAAAGGTATGTGTGTCCCACTAGATCTTTTAAAAAAATGTTTTTTTTTTTTTAATTTCAGTGTTTTTTTTTTAATGGTTCAGGAGAAAGCACTGCCAAAGTGGTAGTTCAAGCAGAGTTGCACATGAAGACAGCATTTTGTGCTTTTGCGTGCCCCAGCGTGGAAGGCGCTTTCCACTGGACTGTCTTAAAAATGTTTAAAATGAGCTGACCCTGGAATCTGGAAACATTCAAAAGTTTTGGATTCCGGATTAATCCTTTAATGTCTCGCAGAACTTGAGAACAGTTACCACGCTCAAGTTGTTTTTGTTGGGAGAGTCGTGGAACCATGGCTTGCAGCAGAGTAGGCTTTGCATTATGCTTACAGTATGCAATATTAAACTTGCAGTGTTGTAGGGAACAATTGTTTTAACACTCTTAAGGATAGGTATTCGAGAAAAAGCTTAAAAAAAATTGACGATAATGCTTACACTATGCAAATTAAGTATACTTATAATTATATTTTTGCGTAACACGCAACTATGTTGCAATTAGGGCATAGACTTAAATCCTAGAGGCATTCGAAGGTGTAGATAGATAGAACAATCTTAGTTGTTCGTGATATACCGTAATCCTTGGCTTCCAAACTGAGCTTGATCTTAAAGTCCTTGCACTAGGTGAAGCAACCAAATGAGACTGAAATGCCTGCTCTTTCGACAAAGAGTATGCTTAGCTTCAGTGAGAGTGGCAGTATCTAATTTGGAACGAAAGTGCTAGTCAAGGCATCGCTGCTTATCAACAACGTAATTTAACCCAGAGTATTATCTTTTCTAGAGTTGACCCAAACAAGTAAATATAGAAATTAAAAAGGCATTTCTTTTGGGGGTAAAGTCAGCATTGCTGCTGCCATTTCTTGCTTTGCAAAGGGTTTTAATACGCAGGCATTGGTCACTTAACTCATTTCAAAATTCTCTCGAAGAAAAATGCCTAGCGCTGAAACGCTCAAAAAGCAGCCCGTTTAACAGCTTGAATCGCTAAAGTATTATGGTGAACGAGACCTCGAGAATGAGGATCACACATACATTGTGTCGCGTCCTCGCACGTGCATTGTTCCCAGTGTAGGGAGTTTCATTAATTATTGAGTAACGTGAACTGGCTCAATGTACGGTCTCCGCGGAGTCCGTAGATTTGCCCAATGTACGGTCTCCGCGGCAGGTGCTCACGGCCGAAGACGCGCAGCAGTCTTCGCCGCGGCAGGGCGAGGCTCCGCCAAAGACGCGGGTGCAGAGCATCGTGACGCGGTTGAACCTGGCGTCAGGCGGGGAGCCACCGCCCCGGGAGGTGCAGATCTCGCCGCTGTGCGTGGACCTGTACTGCAACCAGCAGCGGGAGACTGCCCTGCACGTGGCGGTGCGCAAGCGCCACTACGCGCTGGCGGCCGCGCTGCTCAAGGCGGGAGCCAGCGCCAACCTGCCCATCAGGGACGCGGGGCAGGGCTCAGTGTCCAGTGCACTGGTGGAAGCCTGCGCCAACAGGGACTCGCAGATGGTCGACCTGCTGCTGCGCCACGGAGCCAGGGACGACGACTGCCGGGCTCTGCAGGTGGGGTCCTTGTCTGGGGAGAGCTGGTGATGGCCAAGTGCATTACTAGATTAGTACATCAGTTGTGGAACTTCCATAGAAGGGGGTACCCACCTCTCCCCTTCCCCTCCTCCTTCCGTCGTTTTAAGCACCAGCTAGAGTTCCGTTGCAAAATAGTGTATACTATAGGGCAGTGATTTCCAAATGGGGGTCCCCCTTAGGGGTCCCCGAAGGTTTTCTTAGGGTCCGTAAAGCCCTCAAAGGTGACTTGCATGAATTAAGTTTTCTTTCTTTACCCTTTTGTCATCGTAATCATCTATGATCCCCCCCTCTTCCCCAGTGGATGGGGTCCCCCATCACTTCGCTGATTCAGAAGGGGCTCTGAAACATCAGTGGTTGAGAAGCACTGCCATGGAGTATGGTGAAGTGCCATGTGGACACTCTGCTCCAAAACATGTGTATTCCATGGAATACATTGCAGTTACCATAGCAGCCGTCCCCAAAATTGTGGCGCATGGAACGATGGGAGGCAGACTGTTGGGTGAGAGAGGGAGTACTGCTTGTGGGAGCCACATCTATGGGCAGGTCCATAACTGAGTTGATCTAGTAGTGTTGGTTAACACACTGCCACTCTGCAGCAATTTTTTATCACTTTTTTTTATTGCTTTGTTTACGCAGTCTGCCTGGGCACGCCCACATACATCTGTCAAATATTTGCCGAAATTTCTTCCAAAGGTTCGGCATGTGCCGCACTTTGCTGGATCCGAGCTTCACCAGATTTGGCTCATCACTGGGCACAAGTTTTGCTGAATAGTACTTTTGAGTGTTTGAGTTGTATAAAAAGTTTCGAAGTTTTATTAGTTAGGAATTTCTTTATCTTCTAAATGTGAAGTCTTTTCTTTTCTTTCTCTGCTCGCCCCGTGCACATTTATCTCTAGAGTTGTAAATGTGGTGGTACAAGGGAAAAAAAACTGGGGCATCGAAGGTATTAAAAATTGGCGCTATACGGGGAACTACATCAACTTTGAATGTGACTTTTTTTTTTTCTACACTCCCCTTGCAACAAGGTTTTCTCGAATGAGCACACGGCGGTATCTGGACTAAGAAAAGAGCGCGGAAGGTTAAAAAGAAGTCAAATAAACACTCAAAACATTTTGTCTTTTTTGTTCTTTTGCCTTTGAGCTGCTTTTCTGGTCCCCTTACTGTTTGCACATCTGAAAAAGTAGTCTCAGTGTCTACAGAGCTGCCTTGCTTGGGCTGCACATACTTCATGGTCAAATACTGCGAGTCTCGCTCGACTACGAAGCGCATCACCATGCTCCAGTTGCGTATCAGCTCTGACGAAATATGCAGGTGGCCATGCAGTCTGAGGGGGACAATGAGCGCCTGCTGTCCAAGCTGCTCTCCCTGAAGGCCCACAAGGACCCAGAGTACAAGATAAATAAGAAGGCCCTGGAGGCGATTGAGGGGCCCCTGTTCACTGCCACCCTGCTGCCCAATGTGCCGGTCATGGTCAACTGGCACGGCCAGCGCTGTCTTAACCGCCTGGCTGACCGGTGGCTCGTCGACGCCAGCATGAGCCACAACATCAAGCTCAAGCTCAACCCACAGGTAAGGCCAAGGACTGAATGCCGAGACAGCGGCGGAGGTCCTGGAACAAGTTTCTGACCAGTGTGCTCGGCATATCTTTACATTATCGTGTTTGCACGATTCTAATGCACACTTTTTTTCGACAAAATCGGGGCCCGAAAATATGTGCGAAACTCCGAAAGAAAAAAATCCGAGGACACCTAAGCACCTCTTATGAGTGGTGAATGCAAAAACATGAATGTCGTTCCTTCCACTTTCTTAGTTTTGTCTGCAGTGTACTGGCATGAACGACCACGTTTCACTACTGCCGAGATTGCCGGGCATGCGCTCTCGTGAAGCGGCCGCCAATGGCTATCTAAGAGCCATTTTGCTCAGCCAATGGGAGAATGGGCATTCCTTTCATGTGTTTTGCAGTTACAGACGCCGCCGGCTCTGCTCCATGGGATGGTTAATGCTTTCGCATTAAAATGCAATACTCGGTATAAAGTGGCTAGCGCCATCGCTATTGTGACCATTGTTTACATTCGGAAAATAAACAGAATCCAAGGTAATCATCAAATGGGACAAAAACACATCGAAGGAGGTTGAGATCGGAAGTAGACTACGACAAGGCTGCTTTTTCTCACCACTGCTGTTTATGCTTTATAGTATATCTGTATTATTGTTGTTGCTGTTTATGCCTGACAGTATATGTGTATTATTGTTTACGGGGTCTGTAGCCTCTCCTCTGAATTTGTTGCCACAATGTCGAGTGCAGGAGGGGTTCCTAGGCTATCAGATAGAGGAGTTAGATGTTCCTTAATATGGAAAAGTATAACGACATCTGGTTTGGAGCACAGAGAACATCCGCTCCTCCTCGGGTGTGCCACAGGTGCGGGAGCCCGCCCTGGGTGCCATAACGCGGCTGGACGTGTCCAGCAACCAGCTCGAGGACCTGCCCTCGTGCGTCTTCAACCTGCTGCCGTCCCTGCGGGTGCTGACGGCCTCCCAGAACAAGCTGGCCACCTTGCCCGAGATTGGCCCAACGTCGGGTCCCGTTTTGGAGGAGCTCCACCTTCAGGACAACCGGCTGGACAGCGTCCCTGGTGGGCTGTTCCGGATGCCCAGTCTCAGCCTGCTCGATCTCTCCAACAACAAGCTACAGGCAAGGCTGGATTTCGACAACGCTGTGGAGAAAAGATGTTAGATACACCCTACTGGTTTGAATAGAAGTCAGTGTGAGCTTACACAGAGAAGGGGAAAATGTGGAAAGAGAGGTGAAGCTGCAGTGTAGGGGTCATGACCCTACACTGGAGCGTGGCTGCGAGGCTCGACACTGTTTGGTTGGCAGGTGGGGGAGCAGGAGTGAGGTGCTCGACACCGATTGGTTGACAAGGGGTTCACATGTCTAAAAGGGTACGCGAGGTAGGCATGGAGGAGCTCGACCATCTGTGCGGTTGGAGGGAGAAGAGCTCTAGAGTAAGGAAGGCTCAACAAGATTGCCAGGTTTATTTTCCCGATTAGCGGTAGTATCGCTTCACTCTAGACACAACTATTAAGTGTACACTAGGTATACATTAAACTATCTGATGAAGAGCGCCGTGAACGTAGGCGTCTGGAAACTTGGAGTATTGTTTAACGTCTGCGATGCTATTACCTTTCACTGTAATACAATTGCCTAGCAATTTATCATACATTTTTATTCCCTCTCCCACTAAAGAAGCTGAAGCCGAGAGTCTAAAAGGTATGGCCACACTAGCGGCAAAACGCGGCGGAATGCCGCACGCGGTGTGCCGCCTTTCTGCGTGGAAGGACCACACCAACCTGCTCTTAGCCGCCGCGGAAGTCACGAGCGCCTGCGAGATTCTCCGTGCTTTAGAGCGCAGCTCTTAGGGGCCCGTTTCCGGCTTGAGCAGCGTCGCCGTCGGCGTAACCGCGAGGTCACATGACCCCCCCCCCCCCCCCCGAGGTCACGTGACCCCCCCCCCCCCCCCAGGTCACGTGACACTCCTAGGTCACATGACCCCCTGAAGTCACGTGACCCCCTTGAGGTCACGTGATCCCCCTAAGGTCACGTGACCCAGGGGTGTCACGTGACCCACCCAGGTCACGTCACACCCCTAGGTCACGTGACCCCCTGAAGTCACGTGACCTCCTTGAGGTCATGTGATCCCCCTTAGGTCACGTGACCCCTTGAAGTCACGTGACTTCTGGGGGTCACCTAAGGGGGATCACGTGACCTCAAGGAGGTCACGTGACTTAAGGGGGTCACGTGACCTAGGGGTGTGACGTGACCTGGGTGGGTCACGTGACCCCCTGGGGTCACGTGACCCCCTGAAGTCACGTGACCCACCAGGTCACGTGACACCCCTAGGTCACGTGACCCCCCTAAGGTCGTGTGACCCCTTCAGGTCACGTGACCCCCGAGGTCACGACCCCCAAAGGTCACGTGACCCCCGAGGTCACGACCCCCAAAGGTCACGTGACCCCTGAGGTCACGTGACCCCTTTGAAGTCACGTGACCCCCTTGAGGTCACGTGACCTCAAGGAGTCACCTATCCCTCAGTAGGCTTCCATCTTCCTCCTCAAGCGCTGCGCTCTAACCAGCGTTACAGGGAATTGTAAACGGCTTTCATTCTTGCTTCGGCCTAAGGATCCAGTGGCTGCGCTCGTCCTCTCCATTGATTATCTAACCCCGACCACGACCTCCTCGCAATCGTGGAAGTTATTGTTATTATGTGCTCCCTGGTGTTGTGACGTTGCTGCGCACAAAAGGGTTGAAGACAAAGATTTTGGGTAGTTCCGGCCTGGCGTACCCAAAACGAGTCTTGTCATAAAGGAAAGGAAAACTTTCAGCCTTTCCACTGTAGCGAGGAAGGAAGAGCAGCGGTGCTGTACTATGGTGGGAAAGAAGTATTTATAAATGTAAGGATTAAAGGGAAACTCCGCTCAATTCCGAAGATTTCGGGATAATGAGTGATTTCGAATTAAAAAGCTCTAGTAAAAAACACTACGTCGTTTGCTTCGCGAAAAATGAAATATATATTTTTAAATCTAAGTTTAAACACGAGCGGAAATTGAAACCGAAACTTCGGCTCCATCTGGCAACATTGGCCTCGGGCGGCCAAGAACGTGACCATCACGTGGTACGAGATGTCACGTGATCCTCGGCCCACCAATGGTCGGGATTGGGACGGGCGTGTGCAAGTGTCATCTGCACCGCACTCTTTGCCACGTTTTGGTGTCTACGACATTCGACGACGTCTGCACAACTGCGGTATAAGTCTGCGCTCGTGGTGTCCGTAGTGTGAACGAAACTCCGAGAGGCAATAATCACAAACCGTGAGACGACAGCGGTTGTGACGTGGAAGACGGCGGTAACGGCGGGTGGCCGGACGGCTCCCAAGAAGTGCGCTGTGCAGGCGCTTTACGCCAACCACGTGGATACCACTGAGTGCTGAGAGCTGACATTGCTGACATCATGCGCTACGCTCGCCCGGAGACTTTAAAACAAGCAAAAAGGGGCAATTGTGATGACATTTAGCTCAATGTTGGCTACGCCCATGCCGGAGCCTTGACTGGGCTGTTGGTTGCGCCTGAATTCACCCACCCGAGTTAGCCAATTTCGGCAACTTGGTGAGTTGTAAAGTTTGCCGGACCATTTAAGAAACATTTAAACAGAACTGCGTCGTAATATTTGACGTGCGGTCCTCCTAAGCAATGCTGAAGAGGACTGCATTGTATTTTCAAAACCAAATAGCACAACTGGTCTGGATGGGATTTTTATTTGAATGCAAAAGTGTGGCGAAGAGCAGCAGGATTTGAATCAGAATAATGAATTAATTTAATAATATTAAATATAAAAAATATGAAATAAATGAATAAACAAAAAAATTAAGAAAAAATAAATAAATAAGTAATACAAAATAAAATAAAAATATAAAAAAATATATTAAATTAAAAAGAAATTTAGAAAAATCGAAATAAAAAAATAGATAAGGAAAAAGTGTGAAAATTCCAGTGCAAAGGACACACGAAGTGTGGTTTGTGCGGAAATGTGCTCTCTGGCCTTTTTCAGCATGATCGAGCCTGCACAATTTGTTTTATCTTCTTTCCACAACAGTGCAGCATCCTCTAAATTCAGACACGTTTTAACTGAGAATGTATTCATGTGTTCCACAGTAGTGGAGTGCGTCGTCACAGTCTCGCCTAACGTGGCCCTCGTTGCAGACCCTGCCCATGGAGCTGTGGACGGCACCGAGGCTGAGGGACCTGAACGTGTCCATGAACATGCTGAGCAGCCTCCCCAGCTGCATCCCCCAGCGGCTGAGGCCCCAGGGAGAGGACGTGGGGCAGTCCCAGGAGCCGGACACGAGGCCCCACGAGGGGCCACAGGCCCCAGTGCCCTGCCTGCGCCAGGACCTCCACCACCACTCCGTCTGGAGGTCCTCCCTCGAGGTGGGACCCCCTCTTCTCCGCACGTCCCGACTGCTGCGTCATTGCCCCTGTGCTTCGTTACCATCTGGGCCGTTAATCACTCAGTTAATTCGATTTACCTGCACCAGCTGCTCTCGGTGCACACCACCGTGTTCGGTTTACGAGTGCATCCTATCTGAAAACACAGCCGGAAGTAAAATTGCCTTGCTACTTTTTGTGCTGGTGCACACTGGTGCAGGTAAATCAAATGAGCCCACTATTTTGTTTTCGTTGGTACAGAGATAGGAGGTAAAAGGGATGCCTTAGTGCATCTTAGTGTAAAATGTGTCGTGACCAGGTACCGCATTGCAGTGCAACTGTCTCGCCAAAGGACATTTTGTATGGCAAGCCGAGATGTTTGCAACATTTTCTCCAAAATTGGAAGACTGCTAGTCTCGTGGTGGTGCAGCTATAATTTTAAAAAGAAATAAGGAACCATGCTCTTAATGAGATTCATTGTCTGTAAACAAACAACATTCCTCACTCGTGCCTTTGCTCCTTCTCAATCTGACCCGAATGCTGATAAGATAAACGTGGCCAACAAAAATTTAGAGAAGCTTTTTGCGAGATGAATGTTGAGAAAATGTAATTCTAACTATCAATAAAGTAATGTTCTTTGGAAATAATTTGTCTTTGAAATGTGTTCTATCGATGAAATGTTAGTATCAGTGAAGCAGTGCACAGTCAGCAACGATACGTAAAGGCCAAGCAAGCACATGGCCGAAGAGGCTAACACTACCTAACCTAACACTACCTAACAGCGCAAGTCGGAATCATACCAAACTTAGTGCACATGTGCGACAGTTAAGCTCCCATTCAATTTCTGTCATCACTCTTTAAGAGCAGCGTAAGCGAAAAACTGTTGACGAGGTTGAGTGCTGTTTTGCTACAATATTCGAGGGCTGGTGCAGCTCGTTGAATTTTGACCTAATCCCCTCTTGGAGAATTTAATGCTCGGTGAATACGATATAAGAAGTCCACTCTACACATTTCCTAGGCGTTCCCCATAGTGTCGCCGACTGTTCCCGCAACACTGCTTCTCGAGAACCAGGGCACAGGATGCGCTTCTGCGCTCGCGCAGGTTGTGGATGCGGCACTGGAGGAGTGTGCGCCCTCTGACAAGCAGAGCCGTCTAAGCAGCATGAACCTGTCCCACAACGCCTTTGAGTGTCTGCCCCCGATGCTGGCGTGCTGTGCGGGCCAGATGTCGCGCCTGAACTTGAGCTACAATGCCCTCACGTCGATGGGGCCCCTGGGGGCCTACCCCGTGGGGCTGAGGCACCTGGACCTGTCCTCCAACCGCCTCTCTGCGTGGCCCCCCGCAAGGGCCCCCGAGAGCCTGGCCCTCTGCTATGCTCCGGAGCCTCAGGGGCGCTCCAGCCCCAAGGCCATCAAGCCGCACAGTTCAGGTGAAGTACCCCTGATTTGGCTCAAGGGGAGACTGTCCAGGCAAGAGCAGTCTTGCCTTTTTTTTGGGATGTGGGCCACAACTTGCATATAAACAACCAATGCAACAAACTTACAAATAGTGAGAGAGATCTCTCAGCCTCTGATGTGCTGGTCCTTAGTATTCCTTCATTCGTCGGTCGATGTGAGCTTGTGCACATCAGCAGATCAACTTGAGATTTTGAAACGAAGCTCGTGTTGTCAGTGGCTTCTTGTATGAAATAGCAGACAGCCCAATTTCAGCCTGTATCCAATCTCACTTCGCCGCAGCACTCAGTTCATAGTAGGCGACCCATTCCTTTTACGGTCTGTTAGCGAACAACTTATGGTGTTTTCTTGTTTTATTTCCGTCTGTGAATGACGCTTGGTCATTCACAGAAAGTGATAAACCACATTCTTCGCTTGCGTTAACAGACGAACCATCTATGAATGCAGACATACCGTCTTGTTCTCGCTCTCGCAGTGAGCAGAATAGGACCCCTGGGACCTTGCAGTGAGATATTCGAAACGTTAAAGGGACCAACTTTTATGCAGCTGACTCAGGGTGTCAGTTAGGCACCTTTGCTGTGCTGAGGCCTCTTCCAAGTCTGCACACAAATATATATGGTCGTGGGCAGAGGCAGAGTTAACATTTTACAAAACCCCGTTCTCCGTGGTCCCTGACCATGGAGAGCGGGGTTTTATTTTATTTATTATTTATAAATACTGCAGACTCATGTTAGGGTCCAAGCAGGAGTGAGCATGCATCACAATATAAACATGATATACAACACCGAAAAGACATCGATACCAGCTGCAAGACTTACAAACAAAGTAAACTGGAAGGAAAAAATCAACAACAAAAACATTACAAAACAATCACATGGGCACAACTTTCAAATTTGAAATAAATTCTTTGACACTGGCACTTTCTACTATATCTTTTGGCAGCTGGCTCCATGTAGTTATTGTCCTGGGAAAGAACGAAAATTTTGTTCTTTCCCAGGATGGGGGAGGGGGGGGGACAGAGAGGAGGTAGCGAAGTTTGCAGTTAAATTTTTTCAAAAGTAGCTGGTTTTGGAGCTAGAATTTCAGAAGTAACTAAATTTACAGCAAGACATTAAAAAAAAAAAGAAAAGAAAAGAAAGAGCCAATTAATTTGGGGGTAACCACAAATTGGTCGCCCCCAAGATTCTATCGCCCGAGGCAGCTGCTTACTCTGCCTATTTCTAAGTCCGCCCCTGGTGGTGGCATCTCGGTTCTGTGGTTACATCTGCACTCAGAGAAATGGTTTCCTGAAGGTCTCTGTAGTGTGTTGCAACTTCAGAAGGTAGGGCAAGTGAAAGGAAGGCCGGGGAGAGGAAGCAGACCGAACACTGGAGAGAGGAGGAGGCTTCCCCTTCTCCTCTACAGCGTTCCATCTGCCTCTTCCTCCCCAGCCCTCCTTTACCTCGCCCTACCTTCTTGAGCTGTAATTTACTATAGTTTGTTTAATGCTGTTTATGTACCTTTTCCTACAATTCTTTTCGCTGTTTATTTTTTTGGTGGTGGTTTGTTTCATAATTCCTTCAATTTAGTTGTCGTCCTTTGGCAAGCTGAAGGTCACTGGATCCCCTGTAAGAGATTGTCCAAAGTTAGGCTTATTTTGCAATTGCCGCAACCTTTAAATCTCCACATCCACTCTGAGCCCAAAGATTTTGGATGAAACTTATCCTGGCTGGTAAACGACTTGCCGAAGCTTAGCAGATTTGTATCCAGCCCCATTCGTGCTTCCATCGTGTCGGGGCGAGCCCCATAGCAAAAATCGTGCCACGCTCGTTCTTGCCCACAGCCAGCAAGAAGGGCTGGTGCGGGGCCTGCCCACACCGCCGGCACACCCGCCTGGAGAACCTGCGCACCCTGGCTCTGGCCAATAACCAGTTTCACTCCCTCCAACTCACGCTGGACGAAGAGCAGGAAGACGAAGACAGGCGCTCTTTGGACTCCGCAGACCCCAGAGTATGCGCTGGTCGCTCTCCCCATTTGTATATTTAAGTGTGGTACTGGTTTTGTGTGCCCTCTCTCATGCCCGGTCATGTTTAAAGCCATATCTAATGAGGGGCGGATTTAATTGCCTCCTTCTCGATAAAATATCTGCTAAGATGCTATTAGTGCTGGGATTGAATTTCTTCATTGCTGATGGTGCAAGAAAGTGATACTGGATGTCCATTAACTTGGTGCACCGTATTCGCTGGAAGATAAGTCAATCTCTATACCAGAGAAAGTGCCGATAATAATATAAATATATTTTAATAAAAGTTGACCCCAATTTTTTTTTCTTAAAGTCGCCCCTTTAGCATGGCAGAGGCGGCAGTAACACATATTGTCGTGTGTTAGTGGGGAAAAACTGTACACATGTGAAGACTGGATGACATGAGCGGTAGCTGGGTGCCATCTTCTGTGGTGGCAATGTAAATGTGACTTTCTCAGAGCCTGTTGGGGTATGAAATGCAATAGACGGAGCGAGCTGAAAACAGAACAATTAGAACACTGCAGCGCCAAGCAGTGCTCTGGCGCCAGCTTATGGAAAAAGAGCACCAAACCTCTCAAACATACCTCAACCCATTGCTACCATTACGTCGAAGTGAGCATGTCTAAAGGAGCTAGTGATTCTAAGGCTAAAGCCGTAATTGTCTCATTGAGCGAAAAAGCGGCATATATGGCCATAAAAATACGATTGAGCGGCATGCACCGCTCAATTGTATGCTCAAGGACAACATTGTCTTTGAGGTCATCCTGGAGGTTGTCCTAGACCTCTAGGACGGCCTTACTTGTCCCATTTTGCGAAAAAGCGGCGTCATTGTGCCCGGAAGATGGCCGAAAAAATATGTTTTCCAGCACGGGCCGCTCATGCTCAAGTGTGGGAACGTGATGTCACCGCCGGAGCGCCGTGTGCAAAAAGTGCGCTTCGGACTTCATCTGTGCTCGTTCTGTGCTTCGCGGAATGGACTGTGAGGCGACTGCGTCTGCATCTACGTTCTCGACTTTGGCAGCAGCGTCTACACCTGCGGCGGTTCCGCAGGCAAACATGGCCGCCCACGCAAATATACCACAGCCTCCTTGAGTGTCCTCCTCTAGGCGTCGTTCTAGACATCATCCTCGATGCCGTCCGAAAGATCTTCCTTGGCATCGTCCTAGACACTGTCCTTGAAGTCGTTCTAGGCGCTGATCTCTAGGACATCGTCCTAAACTGTAATACAGGTGAAACATTACCCGAAAACATTTCTCCTGCAGGACTACAATGCTTTCGCCTTCTTACATGTAAGCAGTCTTTAGTGTCCTCCTGTAATTTTTTTTTTTTTTTAACGCAGTTATGCGGCATTTTTTATAAAAAAATTGTTATGAATGGGTATTATAACAAATGTCATGAACTAGTGACACTCTTGGAGCATTCCATTAATATTTTATACAAAGTTTATATATAAAGTTCGAGCCCCCGGCGGCGCTTGAACCTGGGTCGGTGCGATGGCAGTCAGATGCTTATAGCCACTGAGCTACTAGTGCGGCTGGTATGAATCGGTCAATGTTTTTATTTTAATACAAAACTGCCGGCGACAGCAGCAGGTTTGGGATGAACATAATAAATGAGTCAAAAATAAAATTAATTAGATAATAAAAGGTAAGATAAACAAATAAACAATATAAATAAAAATGAATAAATAAGACAAAAATAAAATACAAAAGTAAAGATTAACAAAAACAAAAAGTAAGTGAAAATGGAGAAAAAGAAAGATAATAAGATTGAAAATATGCATGATTGACACATTGAGTCTGTCATTTTGCAATATTTCATGCATTTCATTCATGCATTTGGCACTTTTGCCGCGCCATTTGCGCCAAGCTTCACCACTTTGCTGCGTCATTCGTGGAGAAGTGACATAACGTAAAGTTCTGAGAAAACGCCTGCCCCCGAGAGATCGCCCATCCCGTTTTTCTGGCCAAACATCTGTAACATAAACATTCCGAAACATCGCCCGCCCCCGATTTCCGTCGGGCGTCACGCAATGGGCACGTCTGGCTAGCGAGTTTATGGCAAGTTCCCGTGTTTTTGTCCGTGATCTGTACAGGCGATATCTGCTCCCGTAACATGCGAGTTGTTCCCACGTGTATGTTGCACTGTGAGATCCGGATCTGCTGCGTCCACAATCTGTGGTATCCGTTCCCGTGAGATGAAGTTTTAGCGGATTCCCGCGTTTTTGTCTGCGATCTGCATGTGCGATCTCCATTCTACGCGAGTTGGTCCCGCATGTATATTGCATTGTGAAATATGATTCTGCTGAGTTCACGATCTGCGGTATTTGTTCCTGTAACATACGAGTTTGTAGCAGATTCCTGCCTTTTTGTCAGCGATCTGCGCGCGCGATATCGGTTCCCGTGACAGGCAAGTTTGTAGTGAGTTTTCGCGTGTTTATTGCAGCATAAAACTTGCATCTGCTGCGTCCACGATTTGCAGCATTCGTTCCCGTGAGATGCGAGTTCTCGGTGGATTTCCGAGGGTCCTTCGTACCGTTAAACGTGAATGTGCTGCGTCTGCAAGCTGCGGTATCCTTTCCCGTGACACAGGTGTTGGTAGCAAACTCCCGCGTGTTTATCGCATAGTGAAACGAGAATTTGCGGTGTCCGTGATCTGCGGTATCAGTTCCCACGTCACATGGTTTATAGCCAGTTTTTGACAAAGTTTTTCTGTGGTGTCCTTAAAGATAGCCCACCCCATGGTTTTCACCATTCATCTCTTCCTTTTGGGTAGGTGTTCTTTAGGAACTTTATGGTAGGCAAGGGCCTCTCAATTAGCTGTAGGAAATTAGGAACTTTGCTGCTATTTTAAGCAGACTCTAATTTCAAAGATTGGTGCTAATAAAAAGTTAGACCTATATTCTGGTAGTAAATTCAGCGGTTGAATGTCCACGTTGGAAACATTGCGGCTATAGGCTCTTGGGAGACATGCCAGGTGGACTTGGCCTCTTATTGCAGACCACCTTTGATTGTCGGATTGAGAATCTTGGTCACTGTCGAGATGGTGAAGAGTGACCCAATGCCCCCTCACCTCCCCCCACTGGTCAGGAGCCGCTCTCATCCCGGGGGCGCCTGCTGTTCCCGAACCTGTCGATGCTGGACGTGAGCAACAACCTGCTGAGTGAGGTGCCGGTCTGCCTCTCGGAGCACAGCGCCATGTCAGTGCTGAACCTGAGCGGCAACGTGGGCATCAGTCAGCTGCCGCCGGAACTAGGCCTGCTGGGCAAGCTGTGGAACCTGAACCTGCGCGGCTGTAGCCTGCAGGACCGACTGCGCTGCATGGTCGACTCGCGCAAGTACAAGACCATGGATATCGTCGGCTACCTCAAGTCCATCCTAGAAGAGTGAGTGGCCGCGCCCGCTTTCTGGTGTCATCCAGATTTCGGTCCTAGGTTCCCAGGGAGGCCTTTGTGGGCATTTTACATTTTACACTGGGTTTCCAAGTTGCCTTTCATTTGGTTAATGTGTAGTAAGTTTCTAAAATCTATTTTATGTTAGTTGCCCATTGATATGAAAACCAGTAACTGACTACATTGTCTTAGGACAGTATTGCCAAAATTTTGGTCAGTGGGCCTGGGTTGGCAACACTGTTAGATGTGGTACAAAAGGATTTGGGGCCCACTCCTTTAGAGACGTAGTGGAGACGAACTATCATAGGTGAGGCCGTGCCATACATTTTTAAAACTTGAGGTCCTGCAATGTCTTGTTGCTGATTTCTGGATTAGCACTGAATGCTGTTCTCTTGATGTAGGGGATACATATAGGGACTTGCGCACACTTTGCAGTGCCAAGCCGTATGCGAGGATGAAGCTGATGATTGTGGGCGTCCAGGGCATCGGCAAGACCTCTCTGTTGGAACAGCTGCGGCAGGAAGGCACGGGCTCCTACCGGCGCAAGCCTCCTGAGGTGAGTGGCCTTGATGGAGCCAATCCTCTGGCACCCTCATGGGAAGTGTTCTTACGAAGGGTAGCCATGCCCGATTCAAAGCCAGAGGTACTCATTACTACATTACTAGAAAGGGACGGTCGGGAAACCTATTCATCCTTTTTTGTCACATAAGAACTTTTACTTATATCTAGAAACCCAACTCTTCCATTTTAAGGAGTCACAAAGGTAATCCAAGCTGATTGGAAAAAACCTTCTGGAAGCCTAAGAGTGGTAGCCAATGTCTCACTAAAGGTGCTGTCACATTGAGGAAGCAGTTGGACAGCATTTATTGTCAACACGTGAGAGACATGTTTCCGGCTGATGTACCTTACAAAATTGCCAGCTACCATGTATACATCAAATGCGATACTGTACTAAACTCTTAATGGTGTGTACGAGCAGATTCCACCCGAGTAATAAAGAACTTCCCACTCTTACAGCGATAATTACAGCAACGGCTGAATGGTACATACATTGTTTGCACGACTCTAAGGCGCAGGTAGATTTAGCTCCCAGATATTCAAAAAGTAAGGTGCTGCCGATTCTTCCGCGCAGGTAAAATAATGAAGCTTGAACAAATACCTCATAGAACAGATTTTATGAAACGCACGCCAACACAAAAATAAATACCGTGCACTAGTCGCCGTTGTGGGTGTCCGACTGTGGTTCTTCGCTGTCCACAGAGGTAATACTTGCTTTCGTCTAAAGCGTTTTAGGTGCCGCGCTTGTAGTGCTTCTACGAGTGCGCAATTGTCGCCTCTGGGAGGGTCGTCTTCCAAGCAACACTTTGCAATCTCAATGGGTCGCTGGGATTGAGGGGCCACGCATGCAGTACTGCTTCATTGTTATCTTTTCCCACCAGTGTGATGACCTTTCTTTTAAATAAAGCCTCCTAGCGTAATTTCTTTTGTTTTTTCATCTTAAAATGGCAGACATAAGTCCGTAGACTCGAGAGAATGCTCGTGATCCGGATATCAAAATTGGCAAATGTAAACAAACTGTCGCGATGGGGTTGGCCACCTTATACCGAGTACAGTATAGACCACTTACAACGTAACCGCTTATAGTGCAGGACCGGGTATAACGCGGTTTTTTTAAACCACCGGTTCACCTCCCATAGAACTCCATGTATTTACATACCGCTTAAAATGCAGGCGCGCGAAGGGAAATACCGGTTATAGTGCGGTTTTTGGCACAGCCCGCCGACCGCGCCGACGACCGGAGCAGCGAGCTCGCTTCCCTGTGCGACACTAGATAACGGCGCTGACGGCGCAAGCCGCAAACTGCACTCGCGGGGCATGGAGGTTGCTCGAAAACTCGGGGAGAAGCGAAGAGAGAGGCTTCAGTTGCCATAGCGACGGAGGGACGCACGCACGAGTCGTTCACGTGCGTGCGTCTCTCCGCTGCGTTGGAAACAAAGAAACAAACAACCGCAACGACAGACCAATCGCAGGTCGAGGAGAAGTGTTCGCGCGCGTTCCATGCCATTCCGCGAACATGGCGTCGGTTGTGATCGTCGTCGTAGACGGAGTTCATCTCATCGTTCTGCGTAAAAGCGCTATCCTTGACTGTGAATTTTCGTTGTGTGTCGCTATGATAACCCAGCATGTACTAAAAGGGAAGATTCACCTACTCGTGCGGCGATGTCGTGGCGGCGCTCTCAAGACGGCAGAAACGCCCGTGTCGTCGTGTTTGTTTACTTCGACTACAGTGGTGATATCTAAGCATTTGTGTCCTCGAACATCGCCCGGATTTCTTATTTGGCGCATTTCATGCGTGTGCTCAAGTTCAAGGTATTACTGGCGCGTACCGTATGAAGGATGCGAATTTTCACGCGTTTTCATCTCCGGAGAAAAGTGATTAGGGTTAGCAATCCTGAACGCTCGCAACGTCCGTCCGCAACCCGCGACGCCGTTAAAAGGCTGCGCCAGGCAAAAGCCGCTAATTTCTTTTAAAATGTGTGACACACTTGAGACATAACTGTACTCGTCTATTGAAATAAAGACTTTCCTCAAACTAAGCTTATTTTTTCATCTAACATAAAATAAATTCTTTTACAAAGGTAAGTTGTCTCATGGCATGTATTTTGGCCTGAAAAATTGATGTTTTGGTTATAGTGCGGTACCGCTTATAGTGCGGATTTTCGCGACTCCCGAGACATACGTTATATGCGGTCTACACTGTACTGCGTTTTTCTTTTGAGTCTCGGTTTTTGGTTTTGATCATAAATTGCCTGTATTTTTGGGCACTGATTTTGGCAAAAAGAAGTGTGCGTTGTAATCATGCACACACAGTACCTGCCTTGATTTTGTCTTAGGCAGGGACGTTGACTTGTGTGCTGTGTCTTCTCTTCCCTGCATACCTCAGTGAATCCAAGATTGTGTTTGATCGAGTAAGTAAAAAGTGGATATGCCTAAAAGTGAATGTTACCAAGGGCAATAACAGCTATAGCTGTGACTTTTCTGTGCCCCGTGGCAAAAAGTGCTGCAGATGTTTACAGAAAACTGCTTTTGGGGAGCCAATACTAGAGGAGCAGCTGCGGAGTTGCCGACATCTCGTCCCCTTGTCTCCGACGCCCTTTCTCTCATGTTGCCTTACGGCGAACGCAGCACTGGGGCAAGCGCATGGGCCACAAGAGCCTGAGCCTCAAGACCCCCAAGGGTGTGACCCTGTCTACGGTCGGAGTGGACGTGGGGGACTGGGTCTACGAGAAGAAGGGCCGCGGCCCCAACACCTATGGTCCGGTCACCTTCCGCACCTGGGACTTCGGGGGACAGGTCAGAGGACTTCTCTTCAACAGTGGGCTCCGACAGCTTGTTCATTCCATCATTTTTTAAACACAGAATTCGTGGGTCGTGTTTATGGGAAAATTGTCTTGAACAAGCGTCGTAACGAGTGTCATGAACGAGTCACACGCTGGGAGCGTTACAGTCATGAAGGTGGCAGTTGGATGCCACTGAGCAACTCCAACTGTCTATAGGTGGCACGACTCATTTTCCAAATGGCAGATATAGTGAGGGTCGGAGATGTGTGCCAGTATACCGTTTGTTGAGCCTGTCTAGTGTGTTGGTTTCACTAAACGACACAAATTATTCCCGCCTATATGAAGAAGCTGGGGTGCTACGCACACAGGTCACCTCTTTATCCCGAAAACAAATAGAGAATGTGAAAAGTCAAGCTCACTGTTCGTGTACAAACCATGTTTTCGAGCCAAACAGTCAGTATGCCTCGTGATGTGCTGATGCACTCCGTATAATTTCTGTGATTGGCTCACCGTATTACCTGTGCAAAAGCAGATGTACAGGACGTTTCTGTTGCAAAGCGTTCGTTTGTCGCCCATTTCTCAGCTCAGCTCTCAGTTCGGTAGCTGCTAATGTAGCGGGTCAAAGTACACGTGCCATCTGCTTGATTTTGGTGACTATAATATTTGCGCCTCTTTATACTGTTCTTTACAATGGGGCTTGTAGGCTCCACAATTTAGAGCATGTTGCATCATCCTGATTGCAAACTTCTCGACGTTGATAATGAAACAGCTGTTTCTATGACCCGTTGTTGATTTGTCAGCTTTGGCGTAACTGGAGCAGCTCACTGTGGTTCCTAAGAAGAGGTTGGAAAATACGCACCAATTTTGGCTTGATGTGTTAGTAAAATAATAGCTAAAAACGTGGGACTGTTTTGCATCTGAAACCAGAGTACTCTATACTCCTTGTGCCGCTTTTTCTTTCTCTTCTTTTATTATTGATCATGTTTGTACCATATATACTTTTTTTTTTGCATGCTCCAGATTAGCATTGCACCATGAATGTTTTCAATATGTTTGCGATGACACTGCCGGGTTATTTATATTTGAGCCTAACCCGACTTATGAGATATTTTGAATGGCATTGTGTTTATGTGATGAAATGTAATACACTGGAACGCCACAGAGCAAGGCTTCGTTTAAACATTTTCCACAGTATATTTCACTCCCAGACTGGCATCCCGCGTGAAACCTACCTGTTTCCTTGATATTACCTATCCGCACATGTGGATCACATTGTCATGAATGACGAAAGATGAGGTGGTCAGTTAACTAGAGAAACTAATTGTTTAATGGGGCGAACTTGTGCCCAAAATGAAATAGAAGAATGTTTGCGTCGCAGGCGTCGACGAAACAGCAGGATTGAGCGCTGGGACGAAACTGACTTTGGCTCGCCACGCGAAGCCCCTTATGTACACGTGTGGGCTTCTGGAATAATCGGCGTGGAAGGTTCGACGCATAGAACATTCGGACCTAGAATAAACAACAATGTTCTCGAATTCGCCAGTACATTAAACTGAAGAAATAAATAGAAGACACGTGACTCCCAGGAATCGAACCCTGGGTTTCCGCGCAAAAGTCAAACGCGGCAACCACTTGGCCACGCACACGCTCGCTCGCCAACGCGCGTGGCGATATTCTTAAAGTGTGTGAGATAGGTACTGCAGCTTTTAAGAGTTTAAAAACAGTGTGCCAGTGGAAAAAACTACCTTCTACTGTTGTCTTAGTTTTATGAAAGAATGCCTTTTATACTGCTTTGGAAACAGTAGGTTCATTTGATTGATTTGATTGCTTAAACGATAAAGCCCAGGCAGAAGTTTTATTAGCACAGTACTAGATTATATTATTTTTATGTAGAGGTGCTGCAGACCGTGTTGTACTTGGAGGGATAGGGTTTTGTGTATCGTTTATTTGTTTTTTCAATGTTGTGAAGTCTGATGGGGTGCATTGAGTGATGCAAAATCTGAAAGGTGTTTTTGGATGTTGCGAGATGTGTCGGAACACTTTTGATCTCGCGAGGTTTAAAATGTGCTTTGAATGTTGTGAAATATGGACTTACTTTAGCTAATATCATAGGTGCTTTGTTCATAGCTTGTTGCAGATAATTACCTGGTCATTTGCTTTATTTTTTTTGTGTGTGTATCCCCCCCGCTATAATGCCGAAAGGAGCTGCAGGTACTGAATAAATGAAGTGGATAAATGAATGCTAGTGCAGTTCGCTTCAGATCGGGAAAAGTGCAGTGCATCAATCTTCTTTCATTGATCTCAAATGCCTCGACTAGATAAGCTCACTCCCAGCTGGAACCGCTCTTTCAGAGGGAGTACTACACAACGCACCAGTACTTCCTGTCCAAGCGCTCCCTCTACCTGGTGGTGTGGAGGATGACTGACGGCGAGCGCGGAGTCAAGGGCATTCACCAGTGGCTCATCAACATACAGGTGGGTTGGCGGCAGCCCAGTCCCATCCGAGAAGGTGCCTCGGACCTCGCGTCTCTGTCCATTTGTTTCTGGGTGGCGACAGCCTTCGTATCCTTGAGTGACCTCATTGTGTGCCCGCAAAGGGAGGATCAAGGACCACCGAGCTGCACAATAGCAACCATAAAGTGACAGTTACTGCGGGACGAGATGCCTGGATACTAAAATGTCCTAAGAAAGGTGGCAAGATATCTGCTGCCATTCGGGTGGTGGATCATTCATTCATTGAGCCAGACTGAAGGTGGGTTGAGCCCGTTTGTTCTCGAGCAGATTCGTTCAGCGAAGAAGAGGCGGGGTTTTCTGGGTGTCAGATTTGCTCGAAAAAGGGATGTGGTTGGGAGAAATGTTCCCCCATTCTTGACGGGAGCGGCACATTGTCTGCAGGCCCGTGCCCCCAACTCCCCGGTGATCATTGTGGGCACGCACCATGACCTGGTGCGGGAGGCCCTGCCCTCGGGCTACTCGGACGAGCTGCAGAGCCTCATCCGAGAGCGCTTCATCCACGTGGTGGACGCGGACAAGTGCGGCCTGCCCCGGGTTCTGGACACGGTGGAGGTCAGCTGCAGGACGCGCCACAACATCAGGCACCTCTGCAACCTCATCTACGACGTCGTGTTCGACCTGCGCTGCCCCGGTGCGCTCCCTTCTCGGCCCCTTGCTTGCGTGTCCGGGTTTCTAGGGTGCAGCTCCGCCCAAAAGTTTTAACCGGAACAAACGGCAGATTGCTTCGTTGGGACATAATACAATCATGACCAAAACATTTGGTCGAAATGATACCGTGACCCTTGCAAAAAGCGATTTTGGAAGTGCTCTCTTTGGCTATTTCACCGAGACCAGTGGGTCGGCCGCTGCAGAAGAGACATTGGGCGAGTTTTGGTATTTCTATGCAGTGGTTTCTTTCCCATGCTCTTATGCGGCTGAGTGTAATGTGCTCATACACGGCCGTCCTATTTCATGCCGCATTTGACTGAGCCAGTTGTAGGTACTGTGGCATGAAAGTGAGGGTGCCACAATAGGTTGCCAGTAAGTTTCGCGAATTTATGATGAAATCATAAATTCACGAAAATGAAGTTTGAGAGCCGATATCTAAAGAACTGTGCACACTATACTTAAAGGGGCGGTGCAATGATATTCAATTGGAATGTCTTTCATTTTATACGCGCTTACTGGCAGTAGTGGGACTCAAGGATACTCGCACGCAACGCCGCTGACCAAGAAACTCCTTTGCTGCGCTGTAATTTCGAGGACAAAACCGAGCGTTTTCATTCATTCTCTCCTTCGCAAAACTTTATGACGTAGCTGGGCAGTAGCAGTACCGCCCAGTGACGATATTTGAATGCGGCTCATAGATTGGACCCGAGCATTGCGTGGGCACTCGATTTGGGCTCGTGATAATCTATAGCTCGAGAAGCATTCGGGTACTGTCCTGTGTCCAATCGCTGCATTGACGAAAACAGCCGAACCATAACAATGTCTGGAACGCAGCGCGTGTCCTGTGCCTTGCCAACCCCAGCGCATGGCTATGATCAACATTGGCGGCATATAATCGGCTCCAGATCACGTGGCCGCTTGTTCTGGCTGCAATTTGAGGGGGTGAACTTTGCTCGTTTTTCTTAATTTTTTTCTGCGGCTTCGATTGCGTGTGGTGAAGAACAACGACTATTTTACAGGTCATTAACGCCAGGGATCCGTTCTAAGCGGTATTTGCGTAAAATACAAAAATCGTTGCATCGCCCCTTTAAAGAAACATCATATGTTGTAATTTAGGTATGCTGACTCCATTAAAAACAGTCGTCAGCTTAAACTCTACAAACCTGAGTGCAGTTGCCTATTAAGCTAGGTGGCATCCGAGCCGCATGGAAAGAGCTGATTTAATGATTAAATCAACATACTAAAAGGACATGCCTTCTTTACATCCCATTTTCTCTGTCAGTTTTTTTCTTCTAAAGTCTTAATAACATACCAAATGAGAAAGCCAAACTCTTGGAAAATTAGTGCGTGAGCTTAAAAACTAGTATTCTACCCAAAAAGATCTAGATTGTCCATCAGGGCACTGGAGACTCTAGAACACCCCCTTGTCTTTCTCCAGAATACTACATATAAGCTCAGGAAATGCAGAGCCCTACTGATAATTGGTTTTTCTCATTGAGGCTTTGAATTTGTACTAACGAGCTGAATACTAGTGGGGTAGATTGAAAGCAGGCCAGTCCTGTTACTAATATGTTGTTCCCTCCTTCAAACCTGTTTCCAGACTTGAGTGTGCTTGTCGTGCCAGTAAAATAAATCTCAGCTTCTCCTCTTCGTCTGGCCCATTTTGGTGACTTGCCAGGGGTCTTCCTGGTTCCTTCAATGTCGTGGCACCCTGTAGTAAACCACAATGTATTGGAAATTAAAAAAAAAAAAATAATGTATGAATATTTTGTTTTTGATACTGTTAGGGGTTTTGCATTATCCTGTTTACTTTCTTCATATATTCAGTCATTCCTGTATCATGTGTACCTTTTATTGTTTTGTTTTGTTTATATATTTCCATGTTATCGGGAAGATGCCAATCACTTTGAGTTTGTAGTTTTTAGCTGAATTCATTTTTTTTTTCCTGTCCATTTATGTACCTTTGTGAACTATAAGGGACCACTGCCTCATCAGGCTTCTTAACCTTTTGTACAGGCCCTTCTTTCAGACCTTGTCCGAAAGAAAATAAATTTAAAAGAAATGATTAACTGTTTAAATCCTGGTAGTCAGGTTTTAAACTATGTGGTTTCACGACCAAGGTGCTCATTATTCCGTCTTTTGGTTTCAGGGAGCAAGGAGCGCTTGCTGGAGCAGAAGATCCCGGCCACCTATCTGGCACTGGAGGACGTAGTTGCCTACCTTGCTGTGGAGAGGAGGTTGCAGGGCAAAGATCCTGTGCTTCATTCTGAGCAGTACAGGTAACACTTGGACTGGCACCTGCCTCGAGTGTTTCCTCTTAAATAGCAGATGCATAGCCAGTTAATTCTACATTCAAAGTGAGTATAATGAAAACCAGAGTTCTGGCGGATTTAACTATTGTTCACGTCTGAAAGGTGCAGCATACAATAAAACCCACTCTGAGCAAACACTTCCATTGTTCAGTGTGGGTCTGTTATTATTAGTCACCCATAACAGCTTTGTTGATATTTATGCACATTGGCCATGTTTGTAGCTTTTTCCCAGAAAAATGTAGTGTTTTTTTCTGTGTATTAATAAAGTGTTACACCAAAATGCACATTAGTAATCTGTAAAAACAAAAAAAAAAGTTGGAGCACTCAATTAGCTATGGCTGTTTTATGTGCATGAGAAGCTTCCTGTTCTCTTTTTTATTGCATAGCTACGGTTAATGTGAAGAACTCTTTCGTATCTACTTGTCACATTCCGATCTGCAATATTTATTGATAGAATGAAAGAAAACAACCTTTAGCATATTTCACGGTTGGAATTTCTACTTTTAGAGTTCAGCTTTATGGAAAAACAGGAAAACTGCTGGGAAGCATGGTCCGATTTAGCGTCGTAGTTTCTTTCAGCTGCACTATTTTCGCTAAATCAAACTTTTTTATTGGTAAAAGAGCAATGCATTGCGGCTGAACTGAACCATCTTTTTTTCAGGGGGTGTATAAGGCACAGCCGAAATGCCCTGTTTTTGACATCTTTCAGAATGCTGGTGATGCACGAACTGCAGCACAAATTTGACATTGTCTTTCGGGACATGGCTGAACTCAACCAGGCCACAGCATTCCTTCATGACAATGGTGAGTGTGGCATCTGAGCCTCTGTAATGACCGAGTTTTGGAATGGCAAAGTATCTACGTTGCTCACTGCCCACACCCATACCATTTGTGAATTGTATATTAGGGGCTTTTCTCTGACATGAGATACTAAACTGGGCATGACCAAGATGTGGTGTTTTGTAGATTGACAAAGTTTTTTGGCCCAAGATCGATGTCAGTGGTAGGTAGAGTGGGAAAGTTTTAGTTCAGTTTTTAAGTGCTACCTCAATCTGGAATATTAGTACCACTGGTGTCTTTTTAATAGCAAGGTTGCAGAGCATATTACTACTTTTTGTAACAAACTCATGAAGTGACAAGGGTTGTGTTGTGAAAACATTCAAAATAATAAAAAATAGTTTTGAATAATACACTACTCAATATTCACTTCGAGCTGAACTGCGATATTCATATTTTTCAAAGTTTAGTCTCATTGAGCGCACTTCTTACCAAGCACTGGTGCACTGCGGAGAAGCAACACCCGTGGAGCTTGCTCCCGTGAGTGTTGCTTCTCTGCAGTGAACCGGTGCTCGGTAAAAAGCACACTCAATGAAATAGCTTGCAGCGATCAACACGTGGAAACATATGAATATTGCAGCTGCATGCTTGGGAGAAAACCACACTTTCAAAGCGGGATGGTGAATGCGCGCGCCTGGTGCATTTATAAAGAAATGGAAACTTTGTAAATGTTGATATCTATATTGCAGTAAAATTTTCAAAATTGAACTGTGACTGTTATGCAAGAGTATATTTGAGGCAGAGATACCCCGACAACCTGCATTCATCATTCGTGATTCTTTTTTATGTTTTAATATTCGAGATTGAGTTGCGCTTTCAGAAGCTTTTGGAATCGATGACCGGTTGACTTGTCTGATTCCAGGGGTTCTGCTGCACTATGAGGACTCAACACTGAAGGACCTCTACTTCCTGGATCCTCAATGGCTGTGTGACATGCTTGCTCATGTGGTCACCATCCGGGAGATCAACCCTTTTGCCAGGAATGGTGGGTGGGCCAATGCAACGCTAGGACGTCTCGAACTGTTGTCAGGAGTCTTAACAGCGTTTCCTCTCTTGAGGATAAACAGCATAGTGTCATTACTGCGAAAGCATAAATTGATGCCACATCGCTTACGGTAATATTTCTTATAAATACTTGCACATAGAAACAGGAATTGGGTGTCATGTGTTTTCTGAACGAGTGTTTTGTTTGGAACTGTGGCTAGTGAAAGGTGGTTCTCTTAAAGCAGAGAATGCCAGTATGCTGGCTTGCATAGAGAGTGTGTCTTCTGTGCATATATGCACATACAGCACGTGGCACATTATCCCAAATGCTTGGTCGTCTCACTTTTCACGTGGCTGGAAGAAAAGTCGGCAATATAACTAGTTCTAGTTGGTTTTTAGAATTGTGGTTGTAACATACGCTCGGGTTGTACGGTCGACCACTCAAAGTTACCTAGCTGAAATACAACTCAACATGTCATGCTATAGACTGGCTCCTTCACACCCTATAAATTCATATTTCCAAGGTATGCATGCAGCAAAAAGTGCAATGCTTTGACAGTTTTTTTTCGGAGAAGAATATGTACTGTGTCTACTCCATTTCCACTTTTTGTTCTTAAGATGATGAGGCCAATGAAGGGTGGGTGCCCACATTCAAAGCAGGGTCAAACTCTCGTAGATCTCGTATAAAGAGGAAACTCTTTATTAGATCCAATGCTCTACCCCTAATGCCATAGCGGGGAAGTTTTTGTAGTGGGATGTCATGATTGATACTGTCAAATGCTTTTCGAAAATCTAAGTGTATGCCAAGGGTAAGAAGTTTATTTTCAATGTTATTTAATATTTTATTTTTTATATGTAACGAGGCATCTTCTGTTGATTTTCCCTTTTGAAGTCTGTACTGAGCTGTAGATAGAACTGAGAATTTTATAAGGAAAGCTTGAATTCGACTGTTCATTAATTTTCAAAAACCTTTGAGAGTACGGGGAGCACGGAGATCGGACGGTAATTGCTAATATCCTTTTTATGTCCATTTTTATGAATTACAGTTACTCTCGCAGTTTTTAAGGCATGTGGGAAACTACCTGTTTCAAATATAAGATTCATGATATTTTGCAAGGGCTCACTTATAATGTTAGATACGTATTTGATCGGTTCAGCTTTTATGTTATCATCCCCGCAAGTGCTTTTATTTTTTAGTGATTTTATGACAGCCTCATCCTCAAAAGTAGTGACAGGATTCAGCATAATAGTATGTTCTAGGTGGGCTCATGTAAAAATGCTCGATGACGTGGTATTTGGGTGATTGTATGCACTAGCGTTTATAAAATAATCATTGATCGCAACTGCCATGTCACGTCCACTGAAATTGCTTGACCCAATTTGCAGTTCATTAAGTGGCGTATGGTTGAAAATGGGGTTGATGATAGAGTTTAAAGCGTTCCAAGTACGCTTGGGATCATATTGAATGTTATTAAGCTTGCTAACGTAGTAATGAGATTTAGCTTTTTTTATGTCACAGTTCAGTGCATTTCTAAATTGTTTATATTCTAGTAGTATGCAGTTATCCCTAGATTTTTGGAACCTTTCAAACAATCTGTTTTTCTTGTTGATGCGTTGTAACAATTCTCTCGATATTCGTGGTCTTCTACGCTTATATCGCCGTGTTCCAAATTGTTGTAGAGGAAAAGCTGCGTCGTAGCACTTCTTAAGAGCTGTCAAGGAAGCAAAATAGGATTCATCAACATCGTGACTAGTCATCAGACTGTCCCAGTTAGTATCAGAGACCATTTTGTGAAATGCCTCTATGCTATGTTGATTGATCTTTTGAAACAATTTGGCTCCTGGTTGAGGTAAATTATGACTATTTCCAATATGTGATAGAAAGCAAAATAAGTGGAAATGATCGCTCATATCGGCAAGGAATACTCCAGGCACAGCGTGCGATTGGTTAACATTTGTAATGCAAACATCAATAAGCGTGCTGCTCTGTAACGTTACTCTGGTTGTTGACGTTGATTGCTAGTGTCAGAGAGTAAATCAATATTGATGTCTCCCATGATTATGATTATTTTGGTGTTTTGATACAGAAGATTTTCTTTCCAAACAAGCGCCAAAATTAGGCTTCGCTGCTATTAGTTTGGCTGTTATCTGGCATTTTGGGCTTACATTGCCAAACGAGTGCCAGATTAGGGTTTAACTACTGGTTCTTTGGTTTATTATTTGGCTCGAGTCTTGCACCCTTGAAGTTATGTGGTGGGCCAAAGAAAAGTCATAGAGATGCCAAATAAGAGTACTCTGGTATAACTAACACCTTGGAGCCAAGCCATATTACCGTAATATCCCGAGTCATCGCCCATCCCCGAGCCATCGCCCACCCCATTTTTTGGGCCAATATCAATTTCCGAAAAAACACCGAGTCATCGCCCACCCCCTCAAATACCCCAGCGCGGACTCTGCGATCCGCGAACACTCATCCTACCCGAATGACGCGGCCGCGGACCTTACAGTTGGAGGACGTCCGTGACAAAGTAAAACGAAGGAGGGAAAGACACTTCTTTTTGTTTACGCATTTCCTCCGTGAGCGACCCCAAAGTGGTCGTGTATCCGTGCGAAAAGAAAACGATGGAGATAACAAAATAAGAGTTTGTTAATGTAACTGCGGAGTGTTAGGTCAAAGTCTGTCTCCGCCGAAGTAAGGTCACCGCAAACCCGCTCCTTCTTCCCGCCCGTCGCGACCGCGGTTGTGCAATATTTTAGGCAAAGCCAATGCGTAAATAAAGCTTTGCTGGGACGCCCTACACAGACGTTTGCAGAGCGTCCCAATCGTGCATTGATAGCCCGCCGTGCACGGACGCACGTATGTACACGCCAAACAAGAAAGTTGCGCAAGAGCTTGCGATTGACAAGGCGCCCGACTTGGCTTGACGCCAAAATATTTGCCAACGCGACCGCCGGCTTTCCCGTTTTCCCAGCATTGCTCTTGGTCGCTCCTTTGGTCCGCTCGCTTGCTCGTTGCGCCTGGTCGGTTTTTCTATTTTCTTGCAGACTTTTCTTTTTTTTACTAACTAGGAGAACATAGTGGTGACATTCTTTCACGGAACAAACGTTCGCGCTATATGCAGATCGGCGGTGTTTCTAGCGCGTATGCAAGCAACGGACTTCGCTATAGTAAAATATTCTTCCGTGAGCATTTTTTTCGATAAAACAATGAAACTAAACGAAGTTTTGAGTTTGATGTATCTCTTGTGCATCAGCGCTAGATACGCAGAGAAAATTAGGCGGTTTTTTCCGCTTTATTTCAAGTGTTTGTGTTCACCCACCGAGACATGGCCCGCCCCACTTTTTTAATGAATTTCAGGCGGTAGGGGGGTGGGCGATGACTCGGGATATTACGGTAGGCTCAAGTTAGGCCCCTAGGATTGCCAAGCTTGTGCCAAGTTAGGCGTTTCTTCGGCGTGCTTCCCGGGACAGGATGAACTCGACGTCTTATTTGGGCCGCAGGGATCATGCGCCTGGAGGACCTGCAGCACGTGTTCCGCAGCTCTCAGTGTGCCCCGGCCGATGCCCAGGGCTACATCCTGAGCCTGCTAAACAAGTTTGAGGCGGCCCTGACGTGGGACGGCCGCACGCTGCTCATCCCGTCCCTGCTGCCCTCGGAGGAGCTGCTGCGGTCGGGCCTGCCCGGGGCTGACGTCCGGGTACAGGTTTCTGGCCCTGCCCCACGCCAAGGGAGCAGCTTGCTCTGTCTCTCCGCTACCCACATGCTCCGCCCACTCTCTATAGACCCTTTCCTAGGAGATGCTGTTTCATCTCGCGTCCCTGTTAACTTCCGGTCAAATGAGCGGACAAACAATCCTGACCATGGCACCGCTCGTTGCGACATCCATGAAATATTTACTCACTAACTTCTTTGGTACTTCGCAAAAAGATTTGTTCGCGATAGATACTTCTAAAGATCTTTGAAAACTCCAGTATGATGAGCGATCGTCTCTTGTATGTTGGATAGCATAGCGGAAGGGCATTGCTAAATCTCGAACGTCATAGTTTTTGTAGCATAGTCCCACTAGAGTGACCAGCAGCAACAATTGACAGCGACCAACGTGAACGAGCAACAAATGACACCGACAGACTACCTGCTTGTCGGAGTCCCCCGTCCCACCTAACAGACATGACACCAAAGATAGAGACACGGCAACTGTTCACCGATGGGACTGAAGTTGGCGACAAAACACGGCGAAATACACCGACAAACCGAGTCGGGCGACGCAGTTGTCTAGTTTCGCTAGATGGGCTAAATACCCGCCAACTAACGGCGAAAGTAAGGTAATTCTATTTTCGGCACATACCACGTGCCAAAGCGTGCCACTCGTGTACTACCCGGCGCCATATGTTTGTCCAGAACACCTCTGATTGGATACATTCCGCATTGTTGTATACATGATGGAAAACCCCAAAAGAGCATTGGGCTTGCACACTTGATCTGTGGTTGGAGTCCAGGCTGCCCCGAATATGCTTTACAATGGGTTCATCATTTTCAAATTCAATTTTCTTTGATTCAATTTAATTAGAGCAGTTAGCCATTTGTGTCCTTTTTGTATTTTCTAAACTACATAAGTTTCAAATATACACTTTCTGTCAACATTTATCCTCGTTTTGAGGCGATAGCCTTACGGACGACACTGTGCAGAAATTTTGACCTTGTCTCCTGTCATCGCCACTACAGAAAAACCCTTCCCTCCGCTCTTGGTGCGAGGCCAGGGAAGTCTGTTTTTCCCGTCGGCTGCCCCGCCATCCCGCCGGTAACGACGAAACGAGAGGAGAGTCTTCCGTGTCGTCTGCTTGAAAGACTTGTTTTCACATGTTAATCGAGTTATGCAAAATCCCACTTTAGCAGTACCCAGTTGGTACGCATAATGTTGAACGGTTTTAGAAGCTTCCACCGCACTTACCCACTTGCTTCACGGATCATTGAGCACTCTTGGCGGCCATCAATGGCATCCACGACGCTAACCACGATGGCTCTGAGTATTAACCACGTCGCACCTCTGTTCTCGGGTACGTGACGGCACCATTCCACCCGCATTCTGCAACCATGCTACAGCTATCGCTTTCGTTTCTTTGCACAATTTGTGCAAAAAATATTACTTTCTGAATTCCGGCATGCCCAACATTAACATCGACACCACTATAAACCTAAAGAATTATTTTTGTTCCATGGCCTTGTTCATGATTAGTGCCCTTGACCGTCATGCCCTTCTAGTTGAATAAGCACTGCCAGAGCGGCTCGCCTTTCGCGACACGGCACCATAGCAGCGGCAAGGTAGACGACGGCAAGAGAGCTCAAATGTCGCTAGCAGACGGATGCAAACAAAGTAAACAACGCAGAGCATGGGAGGGTGCACACGCCAAAGCGCTGTGGATATTTCTTCTTTTTTCTCCTTCTTTCTTGTGTGCTTTTTAATCTTCGTGAGCCACCACTATAGTGAACTACATCTAGTTCTTGTTCGCTTTACCACCATTAACTAGCCCAGCTTCCAATCCTGGAGGACAGGTTCGTCGGCGAGCGTTTTTCGCTCGTGGGACTGCTGCTACGTGCTGTCGGCGATACAGTTCGGGCGACAATAACTGCTCTGCCGTCGATCCTTTGTCAGCGTTTGTCGTTCATGTTCGTCACTACGGTGGTATAGTATCATTGACACGCAACATTACCTCGTTGCCGGACAAAAAAAAACAAAAAAAAAAACAATTGGTGTTTGTTGTTCTGGTGGGACATGGCTAGGTATAAGTGTCCTAGCAATAGTTTCGTAATTATGCTCGGAAGGACTGCCAAAACGAAGCGATCAGAAGTCTCTCAGAAGTTGAGAGACTGCTCATGTTTGTAAACATGAAAGGGTCTATACACCTTTCCGGCGCTTGCCACCCAGCAAAAAAATGCCGAGTCACTGGGCTATGGACGCATTCTTGGTGTCTGATGCTTCGCGGAAGAGAGCCACTGTGCATGCTCAGAACGCGTCCTTCAGACCAGTAGACGACGGTGACGGCATGCACAAGGCGATTATTGGAATGGCCTATAAGCCAGAGTTGTTTCTGGGGGTCCACTAATGCTGCTTATGAGACCTAGTTCATATTGACCTAGCCCTGCGTGTCCTAGCTTTGATACCTGACCCAGAATCTTACAAACATTGTTAGCAGAGTTACACTAACTGGGGTGAAAGGCAGGAATGTTTCACTTGGGTTCATGCGTCAATGCACGGGACAGCTATGCTTAAATCATGCTCAAACTTCGATCCTGGGACGTTTCCACGACCAGCGGAGCACTCTACCAACTGCCCTAACCAGGCGTTAGGCACCAGTAGATCAGGTGCCGCCAGTCTGAAATAAAAATGCAACAGGGGTAAGCAGTCAGCCTAAAGGTTAGATGATGACGATTTAAAAATTCCCCTAGGGAATTTTTTATGAATAAATCATTATCATCTGGCTATATTAGCACTCTGGAATCGGTAGCCATAGAAATAGAACTGTTAGAAGCTTTGTTCAAAGTGGACAAGGTACCTACTATGTAGCACTAAATATGTAGGCATCGGGAATATATCGCATTTATTTGTGTTCTGGTCTGTCATTGTTTTTTTTTTGTTTTTTTTTTCATCTGATCAAAGCAGTGAATTATATTTAAGTGACTTCACAGAATCTTGATCATGGTGTGACTGGTTGCTCATGATCAGACTTGTACGTAACGCTAACGCATTACAAGTAATGGATTACTTGTAATTGATTACATTTTACCATAATTTTGTAACACTTCAATTACTTCCTTTAAGGAATAACGATCCTTGTAATTGAATTACTTTTTTGCTGTAATCGATTACAAAATTACCCATTACAATTTTTGTCCTTTTTTTTTCTTTTTTTTTGAGGGAGGGCAGGTAGTGATGTGCTGGAGTCACTCAGCTCTGGGCACCGGTCAATTTGTTTTTGTTTTTTTTAAACCATTATGCACGGGACCTCGGAGATTAGTAGGCCACTTTACGATGCTTCGGTTCCTGGGTATATTTTTTTGGGGGTACACCAAACATTACGTTTGGGTATGAAAATTGACTTGTCCAGCCTCTTGTGAGTAAAGTATTTAAACGGTGCTCTTTTTATTATTTAAATTTTTTTCACGAGAGGAATTGGGTGTGTTGGCGTCACTCACTCGGCTCTAAGCAAAAAAGGTCGAAGCTCTCCTTTTCTTTTCGGAACAACTGAGCAGGAGATTCCATGGATTATGCTACCATAATAAAAAAAAGTTTAATGAAAAGTAACGTGGGAAGTAATTGATTACTTAAGAGTAATTTTTCGATTACTTTTTTGAGGCTGTAATTGTAATTGTGATTGGTTACTTTTTACAGTGAAGTGATTGTAATTGTAATCGGTTACTTTTTACAGTGAAGTAATTGTAATTGTAATCGGTTACTTTTTTTCAGTAACGTGTACAAGTCTACTCACGATGCACCTCTCCTTTTACTGGTCTTTTTCGGAGACCTTTCTCTTTTTACAATTTCTTATTATGCATGACAAAACCAAGTTTCAAGTTTTACTGGCCCTACTTATAATGAAATGTGTATAAAGCAAATGCTTATGTAGAAAACATTACCTTTAGGCAAAACTTGGCACTTGGAAATACTAATCCCACTACTGGTGTTACAAAGACTTCCTGTAAACCGTATGGCAGTGACCACCATTTCACTAAGGGACTGATCTTAGTTAAAGTTAAGCCTCCTAACGATGCATGACTTTCAGCAGGTTTCTTTTAGAGCTCTTCCTACAAGCTTAAATCATTTTCGTGTTTCGTACGCATCACTTTATTCATAAAAAAACATTAAAGCACTGCAAGTCGGTCTTTGCCCGACTCACGAGAGCTCTTTTCCCTTCCGCGATTGCAGGTGCCCATCCGGTCTCGCAGCTGGGGCCTGCGCTCCAAGGGCCTGCAGGGCGTGCCCCGGCCCCTGGCGGGCCTCCCTGCGCCCGACGGCCAGCACCCGGGTGTGGCCGTGGCCCAGGGGGACGTCGCAAAGCCGCCGGCACCGACGCCTCTGGCCGCAGACGCGGACCAGCCGTGCATTCAGCGCCTGCTGGTGCTGTCTTACCTGCCCAGCGGGTTCTGGGCCCGCCTCATCACCCGCATCCTGGCGGACGACTTGGTGGTGGAGTCCCTGCGGGCGTACTTCCCGTCCCCGCCAGACAAGGACCTGCTCGGGGCACTGTCCAGCCGCCGGGCCGAGTGGGTCTGCTGGCAGACGGGGCTGGAGCTGCGCTATCTGGATGCACCGCTGCTCAGGGTGCGGGAGATGGTGCCTCACCTCGGGGATGCCAAGCTGCTGGCGGTGCAGCTCAAGGTACGTGGGCTGCCTTCGGGCGAAGGCTGCTGCCGGTGTGCCCAACTTTATTCACCCCTAAGCCGAGGGTGCAATGGATGCCAAGTGGTTGTTGGACCAGGCTTGTGTCTCTTTTGTGGCACGATCACTCTCCCAATCAATTCCACACGCAGAGAGCATAGTCACGCAATGAAAGCGAGGCGTTTGATTGGTCCAAGGAGCACATTGCTTTCTCCTCTCTTGGCGTCAAGGTGAACAAAGCTAAACGGTCTGTGCCGAGTCAACTGCTGAGCCCACACCCTTACGTAAAGAGAGGCTCGTCGGAGAGAAAATAAGAGTGTAAATTATCACCCTTCGTGGCTTACACTTGGGTTTCACGAGTGATGCTTGCCATGTTTGCCTCGTCTGCGAAAGCACAAGAGGCTCCAGACATTTTTTGTGAACAGTATTATCTTCTGCATTCGTATAGATAACAAAGTTTAAATGTGAAAGCATTAACTGTCCTGTGGAGCAAGCCGACGTCATCAGTTTGAAGCGCTAAAACGGTACCTAGTTTCCCTGATCCCAAAGATCCGATTAGCTGGCGGGCGGCGACGAGGCTCCCATTGGCCGCTGGGCGCGTCAGTTTCAATGATTGCCGCCAGATGGCGTTGCGTGTCCGTGCCACCAGTGCGCCGATAAAACTAACCCCCACAACCCCAAGCCACTACGGGCCCCGCGCCATATGAAACGGACACGTCGGCGCGCGCTCGGAGGCTTCTTCTCGTCTTGCCGCCGACGAACATGGCGCCGCCTGTAGCACCCACATCGTCGCCAGTGCTTCTGCCACAACTTGAAAACATCACACGTGCCATGAAACTCCGCGGATCACTCCGCGGCGTTCTATTGGACATTCATGCTTTCGCATTCACTACTCATAAGAAGTGCTTAGGTGTCTTCCGACTTTTGTTTTTTATCACAAAATAGTATGTCTTGTGGGTTGTTTTCTATGAGAAAAGTGTCATCAACGAGGGGCATAATGAGCGTCAGGAACAAGTTACAGACTGGGAGCGTGACAGACGTTATGGTTATATATATAAGTTTATATATGAAGTTCAAGCCCCGGCGGGACCTGGGTCGGTGTGGTGGCAGTTGAATACTAGAGACCTTTTATTCTTTTATTTGAATGCAAGCGTGCTGGTGAGAGCGGCAGGTTTTGAATACAAATCATAAAATTATTTAAGAAATAAAAAATAAAAAAAGTAAATGCATTCAATAAAAAATAAAATAAAAAGTAAGAATAAAACAAAAGGAACAAATCAATAAAAGAAATAGATAATAAAAAGATTGAAAAATCTAGCACAAACCACACACGAGTTGCGCTCTCTGGTCTTCGTCAGCATGATCAAGCCTTTATAACTAAGATCTACTTCAACGCATTGATGAGTAAACCGTTCCGTACATAGGACACGAATGCTTAAAAGTTCTATCGCGAGCGGGACGTCTAAGGCTGCTTGGCATACCCCGACAGGTGCAGATCGAGGGTCACTGGAGCCGCGTGGACACGGCGGGGGCGGTGGTCATTGAAGTGCTGCTGCCCTGCCACCGGCTGAAGGTGAACGGGACGGTCCTCAAGCCGAGCCGGGAGAGCACGGCCAAGCTGCTCTCCCTGGCCGTGGACCACATTGACACGCTGCTGGAGGACTGGTACCCGACGCTGGGCACCCGCTTTGTGCACACCTCGGAGGGGCGCTTCCTGGTGACGCGGCTGGTGCCCTGTCCGCAGTGCGTTGCCAGGGTGCCCGACGCCGAGGGCGCCTGGCGGGGCGCAGCGCACGAGGGTGCCACCGGCGACCTCTGGCAGCTTTCGGAGAAGGGCCCCTGGGGAGACCTGCACCTGGCCCCGCTCTCGTCCGACCGAAACAGGGGCAGCTCCAGGGGCAGTTCGGACAGCGGGGTGGACAGCCAGAGCTCCAGGTGGGGGGCCTTCTGCTGTGATTTGCTCTCTCCAAGGCATTTCTGCTGCTTCTCTTAAGGCTGGTTCACACATTTGCAACTGTTTACGACCGTGCCCCTTAAAGCCTCTTGAAATCTCTTACAACCAAGGAACACTCTCTCATAATCTATCCGGTAGCCATGGAACATTTCCATAAAGTTTGCTATATTTTTGTGTATAAGTTTTGTTTGTTTGCTTCAAAATCTTTTGACAATATTATAAATAACCATCTCTCATAAACACTGGATACACTAAACACGCTTTTGCCGCATGTTTTGTGGAATCCAGATTTTGGTTCAGCATCCCTTTAAACAAAGGTGTATGAAGCACACTGACTGTTTGAATTTGTTTTGTTGTATAATTTGTGAAGGGGTAGTTTGTAGGAGTGGGACAACATCGGACTGAAAGAAAAATAATCTGAACATGTTTTCTAAGAATTGCAAATTTTAGAAAATGAAAAGGAGGCGCAATGATATTTCTTATGTGGCCACTGTCTTGCATGGTTGCGAGGCATCGCTCGTGATCTGTGGAAGATGCAAAAGCTATGACATGGCAAACAGATCAGAGCAAATATTGCTCTAGTTTCTTACGTGGCATGAATTAAAAAAAGATGGACCAAAAAGAACATGTTACAGTAGCCGTAAACTAAACAGATATGAAGCATACACTCAGATACCCTGCCATGAAGGAAACCTACCCTATTCTCTTGCATAGGTCGACTTCTATAGATTCTACTGAGATTAATAGAGAATACTATTCCAATATAGGTCAACCTAAATGTTTTATAGCAGTAACTGTTATCCGCTGTTCCTTCCTCTAGGAATGATGCCCCTCGTCGTCGTTGTACTTGTAGTTGTCGTAGTATGGCGTAGTATGTGGTCAATTAGCAGGCATTTTGGTATCCATCTTCATACACTACAATCAGATCTGCACCCTTGTAGCTTGGGAGGAAGGATCTAAGGCTGGCATGTTACTTTACCCGCAGCCGCAAGCCTTCCATGGAGGGCTTTGTCGACGCCATGGCGGGTCAGCAGAGCGAGAACCCCCAGCCCCCCAAGGGACTGCCCAGTGAGGACGTTGTGTACGGCTTCATGGTGGAGGAGTGCATCCTGTCGGCCTACGAGCGCAAGATGGTCACCTGTCCGGATCACGGGGACCTGCGCCTGGCCAAGATTTCTCCCGACATGGTGGGCGGGCTAGTCTGGCTTTCGGCACATGGGGGTGGCCTGATCTGGACACTGTTGCTGTCGTTACTCTCTCGATTTTAATTGAGGCTGTCGCACATTAATGAAGACTGATCACGAAGCCGAGGAGACTAGGCAAATTGGAACTAACGTTCGTATGCTGTTTGAAATTCATGCGTGACTGCTTCTTTTATATTGTTGTAGTCTCAAAAGTAAACTCCCAAGTTAGAGGTTCTTGAATATGTTGGTTTTGAGAAACCCACGTGAAAATCATGCGTGGCAGCTTTTTTTTATATTGTTGTAATCACAAAAGTTAACTCCCAAGTTTGAAGTTCTCGAACCTGTTCGTTTTGAGAAACCCACGATAGATTGCTAAGACACTCGTGCTGTGCTAATATTCAAATTTTAGAATAGTAGTTTTGAAAAATACGCCAGCTGATATTAAGTGGTGATTGCAGTGGGTTAGCCCCGTTTGATTGCGCTTCTCACCGAGCACTTGTGCAGTGCGGAGAAGCAATCACCGCAGAGCTCGCGAGCTCCGCGGGCTCCGCAGTGCAATACAGTAAAACCTCGTTATAACAAAATGGGATATAACAAACTAATGGATATAACAAAGCAATCATAATTCCCCTTGCTTGCTATTAGGGAAGAAATGGACATTGGCTATAACAAACTAATGGTTATAACGAAATAATTATGATCGCTCCTTCAACTTTGTTATAACGAGGTTTTACTGTAATGCTAAGTGAGAAGCACAGTCAACGGGGCTATCTCGTCGCGATTATGCAAGAGCATGTTCGGCAGCTATGTCTCGACAAACAACATTCATTATTCATGCTTGTTTTGTTTTTTGTCAAATTTAAAATATAAGAACAAATATTTTTACACAGCAAGCAGATTTATGAATACCCTCGATTAGGATAGCTGCGACAAATTTGTTGCGTACTTGCCATTATTCAAATATATAGTTGGTGATTTTATCTCAAGTTGCGTAGGCAAAAAGTGTAAAATTTTTTATTTTGACAAAAAAAAAAATATGTGTTTTGTATGGGATTTTGTATCTAGAAAAAAAATGAAAGCCGTGGTTTCAAATAATTTTTTGTTCTCGGGTTATGGAGCTGGAAGGTAAGTGTTTGGCAGCCCTTCCTGGTTAGGAATAGACATGAAGTGAAAGGTTTGGTCTACTGCATACCATGCAAAGATTGCCCGGCCTCATACGTTGGCGAAAGTAAGAACTTCGCAGAGAGGCTTACGCAACATAAATACAATGTCCGGAAGAAGGATGTCAGGGCCCAGCGAGCTTCCATGCTAGCTCGCTTACGGTTTCAGAACAAAGGCACTCTCATAACCAGAACCCCTTTATTCCCCAGCACTTGCGCTGCACCGCGCGCTTCGCTCGCCGTCTTGCGTCCGTCCTCCGCTCCTTCTCCGTCCGCCGATGTCCCCCCCCACAGCCGCGCATCCTGCGCGCCATCTCTCGAGTCTCGCGGAAGGCGTCCTCACGATGCCGCCGTGGCGCCATCTTGTGGCGAGGCATGCAACTGCGTGCCTCTCGTAACAAGGATGTGGAGGCAAGCGCCCTCGCGGAGCACGCAGAAGCAGCCGGCCACACAGAAGGAAGCACCGTGCTGGCCTTGGAGAGGAATTGGCGAAAGTGGCTCTTCGTTAAGTCTTGGTTCATCCAACACACAAAGAGGAACGTGAATCGCTCTTCGGGCTCCCTGCCCAGCAGCTACTTCTCGGGACTGCATGACGTGAACAAAGCTATCCCTACATCCGTATGTGCATTTAAGCAACGCGTGTTCTCTTTTTTTTGTCACTCATCCGTGAGCATTGGACGGAACTGGTCCCAAAACGTCGGGTAAATGTTTATTAAATTTTTGGTTAGAGTCCCTATTTTTTGCTTCGAGTTATGGAGCGCAGAATCGGTTGTGGTGGAGGTGAGCGTTTTTCCCGTTTGTCAAAGGTTGCATGTTTGACTCATTTTTTTATCGTGGCTTTTGCCTCTACATTGTTTTCAGTTGACATTATGAAGAGGTCTTAATCTAAAAGAATATTGTTAATCATTTTACACTTTTTCTAAAAATCACCAAACACACCTAGGATTACTTTTTATGAAATTTGACAGGCTGCTATCTAAGCTATAATTATAAGTTTGATGGAAAGCCCAGAAGGTGCTCTTTATAAATATATGAATCATTTGGTTACATGCATTACCTCCTGCAGTATCATCACTTAAAAATCGTAAGAATTAGAAGAGTTACAAGTTTAAGATTAATTTTCCCAAAACGCCTTTTTTATTTTTTTGTGTCCTTGTAGAAAAAATAATTTTCCAAGAATCATAGTTTATAACTGTAATATTTTGTTTGTGTGGCCTCTATTTAAGCCCCAATATCATGATGTGTGTGTTTGTATATGGCTAGAAAAACAAGCAACCTTATCGAGCTGGGGCATCTTCATGTTTTTTTAACAGATATTGGCATATCTCTCGGGCATGCATGCTAGCTAGTTTAACATTTTGAAGACGTCTGTGTCGCAGGTTTTCATGGATCTTGGTGAGAGGTTCCTCATCAGCTCCGACAACATCAGGAGAGGCAAGATGCTGGGCAGAGGAGCCTTTGGCTTTGTATTCAGGGCTACCATGAAGCAGAGGGCAAGTCTTTCTTCTCTTCCTCCTTGGCAATTGAAGACACCATAGCCTTAACTAGAGCCAGATAAGACTACGCTAAAAGTATTGACACTTTTTTTACCCATGTTTTAATGCTGCTGTGGCAGTCATTCTTCCGTTCATATCACACCATATTTGCTTGCCTGCCAGCATGGTGCCAGGAGCTCATAGGTACCACCGTTCTGTTTGCCGTCAGCTGCGCATGCGCCTTTGGCGACAGTTAAGGTTCTGAGAAGCAAATTGTTTAGTTTCGACTTGATTGTATCGATTTGGTCTTTCTCAGATTGTTTTAGCAAGCAGGAAACTCGGTAAAAACTGGGCGGGCTTTCTAGAAAAAGTCATAGCTTGGAATATGCAAAAGGAAGCACTGTCAAAGATAGTGCACGAGCGGAGTGGCACCTGGAGTCAAGTCTCGAGCGCTCGCACGCCTCAGGCTTGACTGGCTCTTTTTCATGCAGTTTTGGCCGAGACGCTGCGTCTATACTTAGGGTCAACTTTCTGTGGCAGTAAAGCCAAGGCCACAGAGTTGGAGCACGTCGTTTCACTGCACAGCTGAACATAGTTTGATTTGCTGGGTTGAACTTAACCAATTAAAAAATATAAAATTGTTCTTTTTAACTTTGATTTTACAATGCTACTATAATATTAGTCAGGGTATGCCAAACTTGGAGCATTTTTTTTTAACTCCTCCAGGTTTTTTGGTTTAAGTTCGCTGCAGGTTTTCTTGTTCCCTGCAAAACAAACATGGCATCTTTCTCGTGTGCGTCGTATCGTCGGTATGTTTCGCGAGTTCGCCCCTTTGTTTGCCCCGTAGGATTTTCACAAAGTTTGGCAACCAAAAGTTGTCAAAACTGACCAAGCAAGTGGTGTGCAGCGCAACACAGAAGTGAGACAGAGGGAAGCGGGACATGGCGGATCGGTGGCCAAGTGAGCTAGCGCACATTAACTCGGAGCACGTGGAGCGAAAGCTCACGCTGCAGAACCCAGGGATCCTGGGCTCAATCCCCACCCCTGCTTGTTTCGATCTGGATGAGCATTGTACCGTCGTGCGGTCGTGTATCACTACTACATGGTGCACGTTAAAGACCCCAGGCTTGCAGTCATATTGCACTGGCTAAATTTCTCATCTGCAGCTTTAAACCAGTGTCGCCTCAACTCAAAGGCAGACTGTCCTTGCTCTGTATAAACACGATTGTCAAAATTGATTTTTGTTTGATGACCGGGACTTTCCATGGTTTTCATATACCGATTGGTTAGTGAGTTCACCAGCATAAGTGAGCAGGCGTAGGGATTGAGTCCAAGGTCCTTGGGTTCTGCAGCGCGAGCTTTCGCTATACGTGTTTCGAGCTGTGGTGCGCCACCGACCCTCGTAGGGCCAGTGGTAACTGCGTAATTCAAATTGAATTTGACTTTGTGCCATAGCATGTGTGTGCTCCTATTTCTGTATATTGTGCATGCGTTGCGATTTTTCAGCACCAGAAGAGTTTGCGTATCAAAAACCTCAAAACTGCAGCGCCGATGAAATTCACAGCATTCCTTAAATCGATGCCGCATATCTGCATCGGTTGTGAGGCAAATAAACTTTGACGAGATAGACCACAGTACAATTTACCGCGTAAGTCGGCCCGAGTGCTTCAGTCAAAGCATTGGCTTGTGTGTAAAAGGGGATAAAACGCAGGAAGAGAGATGTGGATATGCCTGGCATGCTTGGCGATCGTGGTTGAGTACCCCCAACCACGATCCTCATACAAAGAGATGAACTGGAGCAAATGTGTGCCTGTCACGCTAAAACCTAAACTGAAACTGAGGCGAAAAAAGTCTGGAACTAGTGCTTGGTGCAAAGACAGAGCTCCATTAGTTACCCAGGCAGCACACCAATGTCGGTCCGACATTGGCCTAACATTGGCAAAGACCGGCCTCAATATTGGACAATATTGGAAGCGCTACCCTTTCCAATGTTGGCCCAGTGATCGGTGCCAATGTTGGGCCAATGTTCAGCCCTCGTTCCAGCCGATGTCGGCCCCATCATTGGTGCCAATGTTGGGCCATCGCTAAACCATGGTTCCAGCCAAGGTGCTCCCACATTGGCGAAGACCGGCGTAATATTGGACAACACTGGAAGCGCGACCCGATCCAATGTTGGCCGTCATGCTGATTTTTGGCCATCGTTGCACTCGCCCAGCTCTTTGCAAGTGCCCTCGCCAAGTTGTTTGCAAAAAGGAAGGTAAACAGACACAAGGGATTGTTTTGAAATCTCCTAACAGTTTATTACACACAGCTTATTCTGTAGACAAGTACAATCTCAGCAATTCGTAATATGTGAAGAGGTACTACTCAGCTGTGATACAATTAAAAAGACTGCAAAGCGAGCAACAACCGGGGTAATTCTTGGGTAGTGTCCAGTCTCCCGGCAGCTGACAGAATTGTATCGCCAAAATTCTACCACTAGTCGCCCCTCATTGGCGGTGCAATCAGTTCATCGAACTACATTTCATAGACAGATTGTTTCATCAACACGCGATGTTTCATAAAAAAACTCAAAATATGTTTTCTTTTCTTCTTTTTTTGTTGCAATGAACCGCTTCAGATTAGCATGAAGCGGCGTGAAAGGGTGGGCTGGTTCGGTGAGCACGCGCCTCAGGAATACACGCGCGAGGAAATGCCCCTACAGCGCGCAATTCGCGTAACGAATGTCGATGAAACGTAAATGTCGACCAGAAAGGTGGCAACGAAACGTGTTTTTGCGAAACGCAGGTAGAATAAAAAAGTCAGTATTCTACCTGCGGTTGTGACATTATTTCAGACAGATAATGGCAGGCGACTGTCGGTAAGATTGCGGGAAAATTATTCTCCCAGCTGCCAGGAGATAGGCAATGCCCAATTCTAGAGGTTATCCGGAAGATTGCCCACACATGAACGGACAATGATCATCAAGTAGGTTGCAGCACACTTACGTTGAAAATACTGGACTTGAAAGATGTAATCCGACTTATATGTCAACACGGGCACTGCAGAACAACCACTCAAACACAAAAACTACAAGGAAGTGATCCGTGAAGATTCAACACAATGTAGCACACGCTGCCATTTGCCGAACCGGACACTAAACTGTTCACAAGAATGTCTTGGGCCTCTTTGAAGAAATCGACACGGGTAGGACTTTTCGAACGAGATACCATTTACCACAGAAGCAAAATCCACAGCGGGCCTGCACCCCGCAGGCCGCATCGCGCGCGAAACTAGGTCCGGTCCTTGCGACGCAGGCATTCCGAGTTTGTCAACGGGTAATGTGTCATCCGTCAAACCACATGATCACACTTCTGCCGTTACCCGCGCACAGAGAGCGGATTCAAGTCCGGCGAGTACGCACAGCAACCGCGCCTTCAGCTTAGGGAGAGAGAGAAAAAAGAGAGAAGGAGTACAATGCAAGCAGGCCAGAACGGGGGTGGGGTGCGCTTACAAAGGCTTATCTTCAGGGGCATCTCAACAATGAACGGAGCGAGAGAATTTGTCACTTCTACCCAAGGTTGATGGTGCAGTAGAAGTTATGCGTGACCTTGTGCTTTAGGCAGGTTCCGTGCTCTGCCTTATCGCCAGCTTTGAGACAGTAGTCACGTGACCCTAACCGGAGACAGGATTGGCCTTAAACACGCATAGCGTCTACCTTGCTGTCATTACCGATTTAACAGGACAGCTCTTTGAAGGTCAGCTTTCGAACTTCTAAAGAAACTGTCCAGTCCAAAAGTGGTTCTAAACGGGGCAAGTGTGACGACAGTATGTTTTGCGTCGTATAACTTACATTATAATTTAGAATGAAGAACTAAGCGCGACTATTTTTTGCGCACGATGTACACAAATATATCTATAAATATATAAATATATTTTTTATCAATAAATTTAAAACTGTTGGTACACTGTTAGGTTCGCGTTTTTAAACTTCAAATTTTTTTACGAAAGAGTTGCACATAAAAGACACCTCGAACAGCACATTGTCCGACTTTCAACACACGATGAATCACCGACGCTCGCAGTAAGAAGGTTGCGATGCTGCGCGAACGGTTTCTGAAATATGCTGCGTAGGGTGCGCCGGGCGCAACGGCTTCGCGACCGTTTGAAGGGCAAATGATTCGCGACAACAAAGTAGCGTCTTGCAGCATCAGTAAGCTAACGGGGCTCGAGAGTCCCACGCTCACATTTCCGCAGAGCGAGCGCGGACGGCCAGATCAAGGCGCAGTATGCTCTCGCGTCGCGATTGCTACGTCGTTGCTCTGCCTACACTGATGACATGTGCACTGGCAGTCGAAGCAACCCTCTTGAGATTTCACTCGAGTTTAATATATGACTTTATAGCGCGATAGACTCTCGTAAAACTAAAATTAGAAGTCACTTCGGTTGCGACGTAAGCGGTGGCTTTATGTTTGTTGACACCTGCGTCGACAATGACTAAATATGCACAGAAACATTAAATATAAAAATGGAGCACGCACAAAGAAATACAAACATGGCAGGGGCACGGACAAAGAGAAGACGTTAACGCTACGTATACATACAAAATACATGAGAAAAGACAAAAATACTTAAATCTAAAAAACGGAATTAAGTTGTCACCGCCGAGGTAAGGCAATGTGAAAGGAGAGCAGCCGGCAAAAAACTGCAATAGTCCTATAGGCAGCTAAGGACGTATTTGTGATACCGGTTATAAAGCCCCGGCGACGCACGCCCCATGAAGTTGGCTAAATAAAATTCTCGCCCGAGCGAGCTCATGAATGACTCTTTTCCAATTTCCTACCTCTGCAATGCAAAAAAGAGGGTCGCGGGTCTACAGCCTAGGCGACACAAATATCGATAAGCCATTGGCTATGGCAGTACAATATTGACCAGCCTATACCAGGACATCACCAATATTATAAAACTCTTGGCTTTGACCGATTAATATTACCCAGCTTAAGCCAGCGCATATTCAATATTGGAGAACCATTGGCTCTGACAGTCCAATATTGTACAGGTTATGCCGGTGTATATCCAATATAGGAAAGCTATTGGCTTAGACAGTCCAATATTGGACAGCTTATGCCGGCGTATAGCCAATATCAGAAAGCTAGTGGCTCCGGCAGTCCAATATTGGACAACTTATGCCGGCATATATCCAATATTGGAAAGCTATTGACTTTGACAGTCCAATGTTGACCAGCCTAGGCCAACGTATCACCAATATTGGAAAACCATTGGCTTTGATAGTCCATTATTGTCCAATGTGTTTCCAATATTGGGAAACATATGGCTCAGTTGGGCCATTGTTGGGCCATTCTTGGCCACCTCAAATCCAATGTTGGCCCAATGCTGTGTGCTGCCTGGGTAGCCCCCCCCCCCCCCCCCAGCTTTCTCTTCTTTGCCACAGAAAGTTTAGCCCGAGTATTCGCGACTCCAACTAACTATAGGTGGCGCCACTCATTTTCCAAGATGGCGGGTTTAGTGAGGGTCAGAGATGCTGCCGCTGTTGAGCCTGTCTAGTGTGCTGGCTTCACTGAGCGACATAAATTATTTCTGGTAATACGAGGAAGCTAATGTTTTATGAGCGCAGGTCACCTCTTTAACCTGAAAGAAAGAACGGTGTTTAGCGTACTAATTACGGAAGGTGCGCGTTTTAATTCTGGAGCAAAACCGAAACTTACCTCTATTTTGGATTTAACTTCTCGACATATGTCTTAATTTCGGATTCTTTTATGACTCAAGATATGTTTCACATCGTAATTATTTACTCAGAAAAGATGTTCGCGGAAACTTCATTTTGTGACATACTGTTCGATCCAGGCTGATATTCGTCGTTGTTGAAAAAATCAGTGCTGATATCTGTGCGTTCTCGCTGCCTTTTTCTCGCTCAGATAATTGTCATGGGAAATATTGACAATTATCTCAGCACAAGAATAAGAAAATAATTCCAATTTTTACAATACGTCCACGAAATGCATAAACTAATAAACGCTGCTCTCACTGCAACAACCCAAAACGAAATCCGAGTCAGACAGCTGAAGTGTGTGTGTGTGTGTTTCTATAGCACCGCGTGACGCGTAGGACCTCATATTACATCCAGCGTTTAACTGTTTGTCTATCTTGATAACTATGTAAGAGTTTTTCATATGCTAAAAAGAAAACAGAATTATACCTTTCTGGAAAGACTATTATGGTTAAATAGAGTATTCTCGTGATCTTGGCGTTAATTAGAGGCGTACATTGCCGCGATTTGTATTATTATAATAACATTAAAATTTGCATATTTGAATAAGTAATTATTCAAGCTCTAATATAATTTGTTGCTTATGATCTAATTTTAAACGCGCGAAGAAATATGACAATGAAAACTGTGTTAATTATCATCACTGGTTCCAATTGCTGCATTTTAATTACAAATAAAATAAAAATAGTCTAAGATAAATGAAAACATTCTAGCTAATGTGAGAAATCCATGTAAAATTACATTAATTGTGGGTGAAGTATATTGTGCTATAAAAGTCGCGACTTTTGACAATCGGCGAAACGTCCAAAGTCGCCGCCAATATACTTCTAGACCAAATGCCCAAAAGTAAAAAAAAAAAAACTTTTTTTAATTACTAGTTTTTTTCATAACATTTATTTACTTTTGTATTTGCTCGCCGTCGTTTTGCCAATCTCAGCCTTTCCAGTTCGAAGGAACGCCTACCTGCTTGCACGTCTGCTCACTGCAGCACGTTTCGTTGGCGTTGGAAGCCGGTGAAACAATAGTGAGTTTTAATATTGTGTATACGAGCGAACTCAAGCGCTGTGTGTTTGCGTTAGCTTTGCGCGTTCCACACTGCGCGTGCGCGGAGCCCGAAATTGCCGTCTTGGATGGCGCATGGCGATGAGGCGCACGCAACACGTGGGGCACGCAACCCTAACGCAAACGCACACCGCTTGCGTTTGCTTCTATGCGCAATACTAAAACTATCCAGTAAGGCACAATCCCATACCGGCTGAAGCACTACGTTGGGACAGTGAAAAGTGTTGTTTGCATTCAGAAACGACATTTCGCGAGCCATGATCGCGAGCAGTTCCGCCATGCCCGCTGAGCAGGAGAGTCGGGGGACCCTCACTAGAGCGCTTCCCGTTTCCGCCGCGGGAGGGCGAGCGTCGAGCTGGAGACGCGAATAGTAAGCCTGTTCTGGTGACGACTGGCAAGACTGCCCTTACTGAGCAATATGACTATGAAGCTCACCTTATGTAGTGGCACTAGCCTTAATCTTTCAATGCTTCCTCTGCAGGGGTCCGGGAACTTCATTGAGGTGGCCATGAAGATGCTCCAGCCTGTCGACCCCGGCTATGGTGCTCGGCATTCGGATACCATTGCTTACAAGGTGAATGTAGCGGCGTTTTGATCTGCATACTCACTAAAATAGGACCTCATTTTAACGTTCAATGTTGGCAAAGAGATAGTTGTTCTTAGCGTTTTAAGCTTGAACTAATTGCATTACTAAGCAGGGTATGAGTGGCCTTGGAAATGGGAGTTTTCTTTGTTGAAAGAAGTGTGATGTTTAGGTAGACGGCATCTTATTCTAACAAACACACTGTGTCTTTTCTGTTTCTTTTTTTCTTAAAGAAATGCCTACTAGGGTAAGCAAACCTTCTCTGAAAGTTTTTTTATATGATAGAGCTGCAGCACATGGACAAGATAAAATCTATACCGTAGGATACCATGCATCCGCCCATTCCACACTAAGCGCCCATTCCCAAATTTGTAAGGTCTGAGAAAATATGCATGGTACATTTATATGTAAAATTGATGACCGAACAAGCGCCCAACCCACATTTTTCCGCAATTAGCTCTCAATTTCGAGTGGGCACTTACCCGGTACTTTACGGTACTATTAAACAAAAGCAAACAATGAGATCTTATTTTTTTTATGCATTTTGGGATGATGGGTATGAGGGACATTCTGATGACTGAAGAGGTTAGTGGAGCTGACTGTACGTCTGAGGGCTGGTGTAAATTTTCCACAAGGCAGATCTTCTCAAGTTTCTTTCAGTTGATAGATGTACAGAGTATGCATTATCGTACTGCCTTGTTTAGGTCCAGGGAGAACACAGGCTTCAGGAATCACCAAATTTGTGAAGCTTAGTAAGCATACAGAAATTATTCTTACAAGTAGGAAGCCGGAAGTTTATTGCAAATTACAACAATGTTTTTCACTACTAATATACAAAAAACGTGGTTTTGCAGAAATAGAGGGTTTTAAAGCATGTCTGATTTTTGGTAATGCACAGAGCAGCTTTATACAGGGTGATTCAAGGAGACGCCAGGCTCTTTAAATCAACCGCAAAATTCGGTTTTTTAACCTATCACACTACGACTTTGTGCAGCGGTCCCACAGATGGTGCATTTTTTTGTAAAATTTGCAAAGAGCGATCTTACCTGAGGAAAAAGTAAAGAAAGAAAAAGGCTTAGCTCCTATGGCAATGCAGCGACGCCAGTGGTCTTCAAACAACACGGCACCGTTTCGCACGGGAGACAAGAGATGGCGCAACGAACGCCACGAACGAACGAGCATACGGCGCCGAGAGCCGGCGTTTTTAGCAGACAATCTTTTCCAAAAGCGGCGCGCGTTCCGCAGGCGGCGACAGTTGCAGAAACAAAAACAGGCGCGGTAACAACAAGGAAGTGCAGTTCCTTGTCTGCTAAAGACGCCGGCTCTCAGCGTCGTATGCTCGTTCGTTGGCGGCAGTTGGCGTCGCGACCGCTTGCGCCATCTCTTGTCTCCCGTGCGAAACGGCGCCGTGTTGTTTGAAGACCGGTGGCTTCGCTGTGTTACCATAGGAGCTAAGCCTTTTTCTTTCTTTACTTTTTCCTCAGGTAAGTTCACTCTTTGCAAATTTTACAAAAAAAATGCACCATCTGTGGGCAACGCTGCACAAAGTCGTAGTGTGATAGGTTAAGAAACCGAATTTTGCAGTCGATTTAAAGTGCCTGGCGTCCCCTTGAATCACCCTGTAGAACACACAGTTGCTGGTCCTCTATGTTTTTTTAACGAGTGAGGGTGTGGCCTTCAAAACTATGAATATATTGGGCTGTGCAGTACCAATTTCGATGGTAAACTCTGATGTTTGATTCTACTCTGCCACTAGAGGAACAAGGAACCCCAACATCTTGTTCACACTAAATATGTCATACCTGTGTATCAAGCATGTAACCAGGCATGGGGGAGCCCAGGGAGCCCAGTCCCCTTTTCCAAAATTCTACAGTCTTGCTAGCACCTCCCCTCCCTCACCTAAAGCATTTTGTCGCACCCTGTTCTTGTGGACAAACGTCACCAGGAGCGTAGGTTGGGCATTGCAATGTAGCTTTGCAGCAGCGGCACATTTTGAAGAAAGAAACTTGCACCCTGTGTCCACAGGCTGCCTGGACCAAGTGGCAGCGGGACCCGCTGCAGTATGCATGCAAGGCGTACTGCACGGCTCGGCAGGAGCTGAGCATTCTGCTGAGCCTGCGCCACCCTCACATCCTGTCTCTGGTGGGCGTCTGCTGCCAGCCACTGTCCTTGGTGCTCCACCTGGCTCCCAAAGGTGCCCTGGACGCCTTGCTCAGGGACCACCGGCGGTCGGGGGCACACCTGCCACTCCACGCACTACAGGCCACCATCGTCCAGGTCGGGGGTTTTCAGACTTTGAAATGTCCAGGAACCCCTCCCGTTTTCGGCATGGATGCGGTGAAGCATTACAAAAGCCTACGAACCTTGGAAGCAGTAGCACACACATACTAGGAAGTGTTTGGCTCATAGTTATGCTTCAGTTATGTTTGGGTCTGCCAACATGGGGGACGGTTGAAAAAAAAATGAGGAAACTCGGGCTTGAGAATTTATGGTCATCCCCTCCCGACCATTCCCTTTTTACGTCGTCTTCGAACATCCTTATACACCTCAATAGGTTTGAGTCTCGGAGATGACAAAACATTTGCACCTCAGCATATTCCTGAGGCATTTGGGACTTGTGGTACGAAAAAAAGAAAAGAAAACGAACCAAGAGATACCGAAGGCTGCACTCAAGTTTTCTTTTTTTGCATACTATCGATTATTACCAGGGCCATCTGTGCAAGCCAAAGGTTAACCCTGCCCATTAGACGGGATCTTAAAAGATCTAAGACCTCGGAGAACCTTTAACACGGTCCGCTATTCCAACGCGAGTCCTTGACTTCTGGAGCACCTTGAACATGTTAAGTGTAATGCAGGTTGCTGTTATATCGTTTTCATTTCCTCCTTCCAGTTGCTGCCAGCGCCCCCTAGCTTGTTTGGGTACCATCGTTTCCTGTACTCCGTCAAGGAGTCGAGCGAGTCTCGTCATTTCATTATTTAGGACGCTTGCAAAAAAATATTGCGTGATGATTGTTGAGGCTCCCTCAAAGCGCAAACTGCGCTGCCCTGCACCACTGCTGTCTACTCTTTGTGGTGTAGAAAGTGTGGCTAAACGAAGCAACCCATTTTGGGCATTTCAGGTGGCCAAGGCACTGGAGTACTTGCACCAGCAGCACATCATCTACCGGGACCTCAAGTCCGAGAACGTCCTGGTGTGGGCCTTCCCGGCTCCATTTGAGACCGGCCCCAGCCCGGTAGACGTGAAGCTGGCAGACTACGGCATCAGCAGAGCCACCCTGCCCACGGGCACCAAGGGATTCGGTGGTACCGAGGGATTCATGGCCCCCGAGATCATGCGCTACAATGGAGAGGAGGAGTACACCGACAAGGTCGGGCCACCCGAAGAGGCATTTTTTTCTCTGTCTTTAGGGTGTCTGCCCACGCAGAAAGCCTGCGACTGTGGGGCTTGGGGTGCGTCTTAGGCCAGTGTGTCCGAGGCACCTCTCTCTATCGCCTTGGCCTCCTCCCGATTACGTCACAACTGCGTGATACTGCAGTTTGCCCTGGTAGTGGTACTGCGGCAACGAAGGTTAATACGACAGATGCTGCCCTAGCTCAATTTATGGCCGGTCCAATCAACGGTCCAGTCCCGTCGATGCCGTAATGACTGAAGCTGTTAACGTCTGCTAACTTCTTCTACCGGCTCTTCTACAACCAAATGTCGAGGTTGTGACGACTCGTACCATTAGCCGACGACTCCAATGATGTAGGATTATACAGTGTAGACTGCATATAACGTATGTCTCGGGAGTCGCGAAAATCCGCACTATAAGCGGTACCACGCTATAACCAGAACATCAATTTTTCAGGCCAAAATACATGCCATGAGACAACTTACCTTTGTAAAAGAATTTATTTTATGTTAGATGATTAATAAGGCTTAGTTTGAGGGCAGTCTTTATTTCACCAGACTAGTACAGTTCTGTCTCAAGTGTGTCACACATTTTGAAAGAAATGAGCGGCTTTTGCATGGCGCAGCCTTTTAACGGCGTCGCGGGTTTGCTAACGGACATTGCGAGCGTTCAGCATTCCTAACCCTAATCACTTTTCTCCGGAGATGAAAACGCGTGAAAATTCGCATCCTTCATACGGTACGCGCCAGTAATACCTTGAACTTGAGCACACGCATGAAATGCGCCAAATAAGAAATGCGGGCGATGTTCGAGGACACAAATGCTTAGAAAGCACCACTGTAGTCGAAGTAAACAAACACGACGACACGGGCGTTTCTGCCATCTTGAGAGCGCCGCCACGACATCGCCGCACGAGTAGGTAGATCTTCCCTTCTAGTACGTGCTGGGTTCATAGCGACACACAACGAAAAATCACAGTCAAGGATAGCGCTTTTACGCAGAACGATGAGATGAACGCCGTCTACGACGACGATCACAACCGACGCCTTGTTTGCGGGTAGCAGCAGCCGGCCCGCGACCGGCATGCAACGCGCGCGAACACTTCTCCTCGACCTGCGATTGGTCTGTCGTTGTGGTTGTTTGTTTCTTTGTTTCCAACGCAGCGGAGGGATGCACGCACGTGAACGACACGTGCGTGCGTCCCTCCGTCGCTACGGCAACTGCAGCCTCTCTCACCGCTCTGACCGCTTCTCCCCGCGAGTGCCCCTTGCGGCTCGTGCGTCAGCGCCGTTATCTAGTGTCGCACAGGGAAGCGTGCTCGCTGCTCCGGTCGTCGGCGCGGTCGGCGGGCTGTGCCAAAAACCGCACTATAACCGGTATTTCCCTTCGCGCGCCTGCATTTTAAGCGGTATGTAATTACATGGAGTTCTATGGGAGGCGAACCGGTGGTTTAAAAAAACCGCGTTATACCCGGTCCTGCACTATAAGTGGTTACGTTGTAAGCGGTCTATACTGTAATGCAATTAAATGTTAAGGTCCAAGCAAGCTGGACAAGAATGACGAAAATAATCCCTGGAGAAGGTGAACGAGAGGGACAAAGGACAAACACAAATCTCCAATGATGTGCTGTATGTTGTCGTTTCACAAACACTCAAATGCATAGGGAGCAAAGGATTCTTAACACAGAGACTGGAAATATGTCCCAAACACCTTCGCTTTACCTTTCAGGAAAGCTTGCTAAAATTTACCGAGAGTCACAGAAATTATTGAATGTATATGTTACCCTCATCAAATGCTTTCTTTGACAAGTGTTTCGAACGCTCGCATTCAACTTTTCAATGCGTCAGTAGTGCCTAGCAATCGGTCGAGCATCGTGCGAATGGTTGGATACCTCAAGTATGAATCCATATTTGTTTGAGCCACCAAGAAGTGGTCGTTTGTAAGAAATGTACCGTCGTTGATGTTATCATGTTATCACCAGTTCTTGACAGCCTGGTCACACCAAATGGTTCGAAGCATTTCTCTGAGATGCTAGCAGTTGGTCGGAATTAGAGTAAAAAATATAAGAAGTTTGTAAATGGGGTTGGAGTAAATGAGTCGGCCCCGATCTCGTCTCTGCAGGTGGACTGCTTCTCGTTCGGCATGTTCATGTACGAGCTGCTCACCCTGAGGCTGCCATTTGAGGGACAGGACTGCGTCAAGGACCACATTCTGGATGGAGGACGGCCCCTCTTCACCAGCAGGGTGAGGCCTCCTGTCCCCCACTGCCCGGACACGCACGAAATGCTCGGTTGTCCCAGAGTGTTCCCACTTTAGGGAGATGCCCCATTCGGTCCCTCTAACCCCCATAAATGAAGCGCTGGGAGCAAGTGATTTCGAGATAAGAGCATGTTTTTTCTTCACCCTCCTCGTTGAATGCCACGCTTGTTTCTGTTGAGGAACGTGTGCTATAAATTTGGCATATAGCTTCATTTATGCGGAGTCATAGAGATGCAGCTTACTATCTCGGCTCTTGTGATTTTGAACTCGCAGCCAAAGTTTGGAAAATATCAACATTAGTACCGAGTTGAAGGCAAGACAGAATGAAGGAGTTGAAATGGACCATTCACAGGGACCACAAAATTTCAGCCAAGGTTTAAGTTTGAAGTTTGTCGGAATCGAAAGCTCACTGAAGATACCTGGGAATTTTATGCTGCTGAAATTGCGTTATTGGGTTTGCATTTTCACTGTGGACACCAAATCGAATCTCAATTTGGGACCTTCACTTTGAAATTGCATCTGTTGAGGTTTGAGTGTTTGTTAACTTCAACTTGTCTCCATTATACTGCAGCCTCTTATAACCATCGAGGATGCGAGCAGTCTGTGTTCCGTTGCATGCATAAAAGTGGTGGGCGGAACCTTCTGGGTGCACTCGCAGGAGATAGCATACCCAGGCTACCTGCTGGACCTGATGGTGAGCTGCTGGGCGCAGCAGCCAAGAGACCGTCCCTCGGCCAGCCAGATTGTGTCCATCGCCACCGCCCCTGAGTTCACCCACCTCCTGGACGTGGTCTCTCTGGAGAAAAGCGAGTCCGTGCTCTGTGCGGGAGTCGCCTGCCTGCCCTCTGCACAAGAACAGGGTGAGCATGCCGATTCAGCACCGCGAGAGCTACCCCTAAAATGGCAACTCCGCTTTATTTTTATTTTTAAAAAGCAATGCAACCCTCTTCAGTATTAGCTGGAAAGACCATACGTCAAACGTTAGACCTAGTTCTGTCTAAATGTTTTTTAACCCCTTAACCGTTTTGGACGAGCCTAGCTCGTCCACCTCGAGCCGTCCCCAAACCGTTTAGGACGAGTGTAGCTCGTCTGTCCTCCATCATTCGCCCCTTCGCCGTTTTAGACGACCCAGGCTCGTTCATAACGCAGTTTGAGATGCTGCCGACAGATGGCAGCACAGGAACGGCAATTTTGCATCTGTTTGGTTTGTGTTTTGTCTTTTTCTTCGTTTGAAGACGAGATTGAAAAATGGCGTCCGGTGGTGGTGACACGTGTGGCCCGGGCCCATCCAAAGGGAAAAGAAATGCTTCTTTTACAGAAGACTTCGATAGCGACATGGATACTGATGTCTACTTCTGCTCTTCAAGTGAAGAAGACAGTGATTACGACGTCGAACTCAGCAGCTCCTCGGACGAAGCGGAGGACGACGACGATCCAGATCGCGCTATTGCCGATGCTCGGCAGTGGTCGAAAATTGACATGAACAGTGTTCCGCCAGCCCCCCCTCGGTTCCCTTTTCTCGGCAGCCCGGGTAAGACATTTTCAGTCCAATCAACCACTGACGTGCTTGAGTACTTTGAAGCTTTTCTGGACAACGGCTTGATCTCGTTGATAGTTAGGGAAACCAACCGCTATGCTGAGCAAAAACTCAACGCCAGCCAACTTAGCGAGCATTCTCGCCTCAAGAAATGGGTACCAACAACAACGGAAGAGATGCGGGTTTTTTTGTCGCTCCTGCTGTTGCAAGGGATTGTGCAAAAACCGGAGCAAGAGTGGTACTGGTCGAAGAGCAAGCTTCTGCACACGCCCATCTTTGGAGAAGTGATGAGCGGTAACCGGTTCCAGCTCATCATGAGGATGCTTCACTTCGTGGACAACGAGAGTTCGACCGATCTTGGCACTCATCCACAGCCCAAGCTCTACAAGATATGGCCATTTTTCTCGCGTTTGGTTGAGAGGTACCGGACGGCCTACATACCAGAGAGAGACGTCTCTATCGACGAAAGCCTCATGCTGTTCAAAGGGAGGTTGGGTTGGGTGCAGTACCTCCCATTGAAGAGGGCCCGTTTTGGGATAAAATTTTTCATGTTGTGCGAGGCAGCATCAGGCTATGTATGGAACAGTTTGATCTACACTGGAAAAGGTACAGATCTCAACACTCTTATTCCTGTTCCTCCAGAATCTGCAATGGGGACAAGGGTGGTGCTGAAGTTGCTGGAGCCACTCCTTGGCAAGGGGTACTGCGTGACCATCGACAATTTCTACACATCGCCGGAGCTTGTTGATGCCCTCATCAAGAACTGCACAGATGTGTATGGAACTGTGCGAGCCAACAGGAAGGAGATGCCACCAGAGTTTCGCGCACCTAAGCTGAAGAAGGGTGACGCGCACGCCTACCAGCGGGGGAAGTGTGTTGCTCTCCAGTGGCGAGACAAGAAAGTTGTCACCGTAATGAGCACAGTGCATAGTGCAGAAATTGAAGAGTTCTCAGACACAAGAGGACGAGCCGTAGCCAAGCCTAGCATCGTTCGGGACTACAACCACACCATGGGGGGAGTCGATAAGTGCGACCAAATGCTGGCAAACTACCCGGTGTCGAGGAAATGACAAAAGATATATTACAAAAAGATATTTCGTCAGCTTGTAGATGAAGCCACATACAACTCCTTCATTGTGTACAAAAAAGACGGAGGTAAGATGCTCCACATTGAGTACCGTCTTGCTCTTATTGAGAGCATCCTGAACAAGTACCACGAACCCTCACAGAAGCCAAAGCGCGGTCGTCCCTCCAGCCTGCTTGATGTTGACCGGCTCACTGGCCGCCACTTCCCCGCCTACATCCCACCGACCGAAAAGAAAATCGAACCAACCCGAAAGTGCAACCTCTGTTGCAAGAAGAAGGACCAAAACGGAAAGAAGCTGAGGAAGGAGACAAGGTTTTGGTGCAGCAAGTGCGAGAAGGCTCTATGTGTAATTCCGTGTTTCGAGCTGTTTCACACGGTCGCGAAATTGCCTTAGGGGCCCCGAAAACCTTCCTTTCCATTCCGGGCTTTTTTTTTCTTTTTTTTTTTTTATTTTTTATACAGGTTAGTTGAACTTGTCCCCAAAACAAAGCAATTACAATCAACATCAATAAAATGTTTCTGTTTGCTCCGTCGTTCAATCATAATGGGGCTTTATACGTGAAGTAACTGAGATCATAAGATAAGAAGATAAAAAAAAGAAGCGGTTTAGGGTTCAAAATTGCCAAAAATGAAAAACGGTTAAGGGGTTAAGCGGTCCGGCAAACTTCGGAACATGCAAAGTTGCTGAGATCAGCCGACTCTAGCGGCTGAATTCAGGCACAATCAGCAGCGCAGTCAAGGCTACGACGTTGGCGTAGCCAACATTGAGAGAAACGTCATATACATTGCTACTTTTTATTTGTTTTTAGTTCTCCGGGCAATGCGTAACAGGTGACATCAGCAGCGTCTTCTCTCGGCGCTCGACAGTGTTCGCGTGATTAGCATAACGCACCTGCATAGCACGCTTCTCAGCCTTGGGAGATGTCCAGTCGTCCCGCCGTTACCGCCGTCCCCCGCTTCACAACCGCCGACTTCGTCTCACCGTTTGTGAATATTGTCTCTCGGAGTTTTAATGCGAAAGCATTAACTGTCTCATGGAGTGAGCCGGCGTTATCAGCTTTTGAAGCCGTGCCAAACGGCACCTAAATTCCCCTGTCCCATGAAGCGAAGCCTGTAGTCTGTAGCAGCGAATTCATGAATAAACTCCCATTGGCTGGCGCGCGGCATAGTTCCAAGGAACGCCACTTCACAGAAAAGCCCTCTACAGGCACGGTGGCCCGGCCACCGGTAAGAGGGAGAGGGTGGCCGGGCTCTGCAGAGCAGCCGGCCGCAGAGCCCGTTTGGGCAGTAGGGGTCGCTCGGCCGGGCTCAGCGTGGCGTGCAGCTTGTAGGTATACGCTATGTATACAAATGCTTTTGCAATCCGACACTTTAGCAGTCTTAAGTGTCTTTGTAGTTTTTGTTCACACCATGTGCTTGGACTCATGCCGCAGTTGTGCAGACGTCGCTGAATATCGTAGACACTGAAACAAGGTGAAGACTGCGTTTCAGACGACACTTGCTCATTGCACGCCCCTGCCCCAATGGTAGTTTGCTCCAGTCCCGCCTGTCATTGCATAGAGGATCACGTGACCCCTTGTACCACGTGGTAGCCGTCTTTTTGGCAGCCCGAGTCCAATGTTGCCAAACTTCTTTGATACTCTGAACATTCTGTTTTTACAGAGATGAGTTGTGAACTGTGGCTGGCTCGGATGGGGCGGCACATAGACCTGCTCAGCTGCAGTTCAACAGGTTGGGCAGACCTCAAGGTAAGTGCTGCTTCTGCCCCCTTGGGAGAGCGTCCTTGTTTCTTTGCCAGATGCAATATTGAGAGATTGCCACCCTTTTGGTACGTGCACAGACACTGCCCATCGAAGATGTGACCGTGACCTGCCTGTGCGTGGTCAATGACTCTGTCTGGCTGGGGGACTCGCGGGCCGTCGTCCACATCTACGGGTAAGTCTTGGTTCTTTTTCTAACAATATTTCCTATTGTGGTTTTATCGTAAGGTGTCTCAGTATTCGTCAAGAAATAATCCTGAGTATCGCGGAATGTCCAACTGAGCAATAAAAGTAACGTAATTAAAGTGCAGCTGGTTTGTTTCATCTTTAAACATGCTTCAGGTCCATGAACACTTGTACCTCAAAGCGTTATGGTAGGATAAGGTAATGGGACGAGTCTTTTGCCATTTCTTCGCGCAGGCTGCAGACGTATACAGAGGTGTCCAGCTTCTCGCTGACGCCGGACTGTGCCACTGTGTGTGCCCTGCGGGGCATGCTCCACCTGGAGAGCGTGGGTCGCGTGGCGCTGTTCACGGGAGGCGGAGGGCGCCTCTGGCTCTGCCACGACAACAGCCTTCACGGCGACGCCCTGCAGGAGTTGGATGCTCCTGGAGCGCTGTCTCTCTGTGCGCTCCAGCTCGGCGACAATGGGTGAGGCTTCCTTCGCCTCCCTTTTGATTGTGCACTCCGTTATATCCTAGATTTCATTTTGTAGACCTTTATCAACACATTCAGCTGACGTACAATGGTGCGGAGATAACCGCATTGTGATGACATGTTTGGGTGTGTCAGCACATTGCAACTGGATGCACTTTGGGACTTCAGGAGGGCACAGCAGGGTTCTTTATGCTCTATATTTCGCCACACATTGACCATCTGTTCAAATTGGGCGTCCCTAATTGTGAGAATAACACAATTTATTCTATCTTCCGGACTATAAGTCACTCTTCCGTATATTGAGCCGTTTTCGCGGTAAACTTGGTGTATTAGTCGCATCTCTTTGCACGGTTCACGTGATTAGTTATTTTGTTTTACGTGCATTGGTATCGTGAAATTGGAGCTTCGCACAATCAGCTAGATCGTACATACTGTTTGACACGCAACTTTGACGTTTTGACTCGTGAGAAATGCCCATAGCACGGCGCTGTGTGGGGGGGGGGGGGGGGGGGGGGCAATTGAGTGTTTCGCAGCAAAAGGACATGAAACGCGCGAAATGAGAAGGTAGTCGGCTTTATTCAAGCATACACATGCCGAGCGAACGAAAGTTTAACGTGACAGACACTCGTGAACCAACCTTTGAACCACTCGGTCTAGCCTAGGCCGTCACGGAGACGATGAAAGCATCGGTGGGCAGGCAGATAGACAAATCTTGACACACTTTTAGAGCGCAGCTCTTAGGGGCCCGTTCCCGGCTTGAGCGGCGTCTGCGTCGGCGTAACCAAGGTCATCCCAAGGTCACGTGGCCCCCAAGGTCATCCCAAGGTCACGTGACCCCCAAGGTCACCCCAAGGTCACGTGACACCCAAAGTCACGTGACCCCCCTGAAGTCACGTGACCCCCCCCCCCCCCCGAAGTCACGTGACACCCCCCAGGTCACGTGACCACCCTCAGGGTCACGTGACCCTCGCCGAGGTCACGTGACCTCCCCGATGACTTCATCGATGACGTCACCAACATCGTCATCATCACTGATGACATCATCGGCATGGTTACGTGACTCCCCAAGGTCACGCGACCCCCCCCAGGTCACTTCACCCCCCGGTACCCTTCCCTCCTCCTCCTCAAGAGCTGCGCTCTAATTCGGTGTTACAGGGAGTTGTAAACGGCTTTCATTTTTTTGGTTTCCGCTAAAAGATTGGCTTGCTGCAACCCTTATTTTTACATGTAGCAACACAGCTGGAGCATGACAGATAAAAACTGCTCATCTAGCAGAAACTAAGAAAGACGCAAAAAAATTTTCTGCAGTGTGTGTGTACCAGCCCATTTACCTTTCAGTGTTACTGGACTAAAGCAAAAGAATACAGAACCATGGCTGAATTTGGCAACGTTCACCACATGCTTTGAAAGTTTTATTCTCACTGTCTTGCCTACACACATTGAGCTGCTTCGGGCAAATCGTAAAATTTCTTGCTTTCCAAGTTAGTTAGGAAAGTGTAGAAGAGTGCAGCGAAAGCAGTACTTCCAGGAAGGGGCAACACCATATGGCTGCTTGGTTACGGTGCTCTACGAAAGATGGTGCACGGCACATAAAAAAAGACTGTATCACACTGTGAATTAAAAAAAAAAAGTCACATTGTTGTGTAGGACGCGCCAAGAAAAATGTTTTAAAGAAACTGCGACTTATACACCGGAAAATATGGTACCATTAATTAGTCCCTAAAACGTCTTTGGAAGCTTCCGGCCTCTATTGTATCTACTGTATTTACTCGCATAATGAACACACTTTTTTCCCTGAAAAAGTAACATATATTTGGGGAGGCGCTCATTACACGGGCAAATTTTTGCATTTACACAGTTCGTGCAAATGTCATATTAGGTGCCAATATGACACGGCAAGGTACTGTGGCACGTCTCCACTAATGGAGGCACACCCACGGCTGGTCGGGGTCACGCCACAATAACCATGCTTTATAAATTGCGAACCTGTTTTAGGGCGCTTTCGGCGTGCCTTTTGCCGAAGGAAAAGCGCCCTACACAGCACACTCAGCACGGAGAGCAACGCGATCGTTCTTAGGCCTAACCACTTTCACTCGCTGTCCGAAAGCGAATTGCTGATGACGGCGTGTTTGTTGACGTCAATGCATCCGGTAGGCGAAAAATATCCGGGGCTGGGCAATTCCTCGACATAAGCTTTGTCAAGTGTGTGCGCCGCTCAGTTTCATGGTTGATCACTTCCGCAACTATGGGCTTGCAGCCATTACGAGAGCGGCTTGGCTTGGCTCGACTTGGCCTGACCGCTTGGCAGCAAAAGAAAATTGGCTTGTTGGCTAGCTAAATTGGAAGCAATTCGAGACTTGCGGAGCTGAAAATTGGAATTCCGTTCATGACACGAAGGAGAGAAAAGTCCAAATATTGGTACCCGTTGTGGGGGGTGTGTTCAATGTGCGAGTAACTGCGGTATTGTTAATACTCAATTGTTTAGAGAGGCTATTAACATCGTTCACGCTTTTTGCCTCCATGAAATAAGTGTATAAATTACTGTATTTTCTTTTTATTTATTTATTTTGTTTTATTTATTTATTTGATACGTGCCCACAAGCAGCATGATGCCTTCAGCGTGGTGCACAAAAGGAAACAATGCAAAGAAAGTATGTGAAAATAGGTAAAAAAGCGATTCTTACCTTTCTTGCTCCCACTCCCCTTTGTAATGCCAATGACTCTGAGGGTACCGTAGAATACCGCATATCCGCCCATTCCAAATTAAGCACCCATTACCAAATTTGTGAGATCTGACAAAATATGCACAGTACATTTACATGTAAAATTGATGATCGGACAAGCGCCCATCCCCCATTTTTTTACGATTATCTCCAAAGTTTGAGTGGGCGCTTGCCTGGTGTTTCACGGTGGTACCTAATTAAATTAATCAAATCAATGTCTTAGCAACTGGACAGTGTGATCTCTGGCTTAGTCGATTTTTATTGTGCCATTTGAGAGAAAATATTTCAACACAGCTGACGTAGCCTTTTTTTGTTTTACAGTCAAGAAGGGTTTTGTGAAACAACAAATGCTAAAATAGAATTGCAAAATGTCTTAGAGGGGAGCGTCTTTATGAGTTTAATGAGCCTGCCGTGCTAGCCTTGCAGCTAGTTCGGGGGGGGGAAGAAGAAAATAACATTCTGGCTCTAATTGCAGCATGTTCATTGTGAAGTTGTTTCTCGTCTAAGACAGTCCCTCTCTGTGTTCGAGCAGGTGTGAGCTGTGGTGTGGCAAGGCCCAGGGTGCCATTGCCATCTACCCACTCCGAGGGTCGGTGGTGTCGGGGCAGGAAGTGGTGAACCACTATGAACCCCCGCAAGACAACTTTGTGGTGTCTTGCTTGTGCTCCTCGTCTGAGGGACAGCCCACCGTCTGGTCATACGTGTATCCAGGTGAGTCTTGGGACACCGCTCCTGCTGCTGCCGCTAGGAGTACTTTGGCTGCTCTGTTGGCCACGTCTCTGTTTTGTTGTCTTGACATCTGCCTAATGACAACACGACCGTGTGATGCTGCAGCGATACTGGCAGTGGTGCAGCAATGGAGGGTGATATAGCAGATGCCCCTTCTGCTGTAGTTAACTCTGCAGTTGGTCAGTTAACAGAAACCCCGGTAGCTACAGGTTGAGATTCTGCAACAAAAGCAATGCCTGCATCGACTCGGATTATTCACCGCCAGGATCGTGAAAGGCTGTAGCGTTACACGGCGGCTTGTGTGGCATATTTTGGTGCCACTTTGGGGCTCTCTGTTGCAGTTGTTGTGCAGGACGCTTAATGCATTAGTCCGAGATGCATTTTAGGCGCCAGTGCAGGAGTACATATGCCCATGATCTTTTCCACAGCACTGTTTTCATTTCTAGCCCTGACTTCCATGGACTTGTCGACTGTGGTCTTTTATGGTATGGCATTACCTATTTAGGACTTCAACTTGTGCCAGCCATGGCAGTACAGTTCCCACCGTGCTCTTTCATTTCGTTTGTTTGCATGTTAAGTCCATTGCCATTTTTGCTGCGTTTCGTTTCATATTCTTAGCGCTTATTTCTTCACAAGGGGTCGAGAATTACTTTTGTGACGTACGAAAATGAAAGCTATGCTTTCTATATATGAAGATATATAATATGTCACAATGCTGGTGGAATCATGCCTACTTTTGCAAGCTTGCCTCTGTGTATAAAATGTTGAGCATATTGAATTGGTATTCCTCAAAATCTCTTCATAAGGTGAGGAAGACCCGCTTGTTTACGTTGAGCAATGGACAAGTGAGTTGATGTGGATGGTGTGCAGGCTGTGTGGTGTACCAGTGGGACTGTGCCTCGAGGAGCATCCTGCATCGCTTGGACTGCTCCAAGCTGGCTCCCTGCTCCGAGAGCCTGCTCTCCATCAGCATCGAGGAGCACCTCACCCGTGAGCACTATTATCAACCACTCAATCTTCATTTCTTTCTCCCTATTACGCACGCCTATATATGGTTTGTGTTTTGGTGGTTGCAAGACAGTGCCTTTGTGATGATTTTAACGAAACTAAATACGAAGAGCAATTTTATACAAGGTTGGAGTGTGAGCTCTTTTTAACATACAAACACAAAGCCAAAGCAACGAGAGCAAAATACAAAAAAAATTTAAAATTGCAATTCTTGTGTAGCTGTTTTTTTTATGCGTTAGCATTTATTGTTTTGGTGCATCCAGCAGTCTTTTGTTTGGACGGTTGTAGTTTAGACTGGACTGGTTTTGTGAGATGGCAGCACCACCATACTTTTGCTCTGTTTGTTTGCACGTTAAGGGCTGGGATCCCCAAGGAAAGTGTGAACGAACATCATGGAAACCATTGCAAAATGTTTAACACATACTTCAGGGACAACCTGTACAAAAGAATCGATATCTGAGAAGAAATAGTAAGTATAATTGAGAAGAAGGAACAAAGTATTGAGTGCAACCCTATGGTGATGGGCCCGACACCTTGCCACAACAACAAAGAGGAGACTCGTGATATGAAGGAACCAGTCTATTCACTGTCCAGATATGAACACGGGATGACAGCGTATGTGTTCATACAATGAGTAGAGACCAAAGGTAGGTACAGTGAAACCCATTTAGAACGAACCCACATACAGCGAATTATTGTCAATATCGAACTCACAAAAAATTTAAATAAAAATGCACGTAAAAAGTACTTTTTATAACAAACAACCTATTGGCTATATCAAACTTTTTCCCCTCGGGGAGGCTTCCAAAACCGCGCAAACAGTCCTCTTCTAGCCTGTCCCCTCCCCCCAAAAAGAAGTAGGAAAGGTTGAAAATTACAAGAGCTCAAATGGCGAAACAAATTGAGCGAAGAGAATCGATTCAGAAGGCGAGAAAGGTAAAATATGCACTCTGCACGCACGTACAGGAAAAGAAAAGAAATTTTCATCCCAAAAGCGTTTGCTCACGAAGAAGCAATTCAGCAAAAGAGATAAACGAAAAAAAAAAAAAAAATTACAGCGCATTGTTACAAGGATGAGGTGAAGAGATGAGAAAGATAAAGAGAAGCTCTCGGCTCACAATGAAGGCATCGTGGAAGTTCTTAGAAGTTCGTTGTAAATGATTTTTGAAAGTAAACATATTCGGCAGAAATCTGCCTGGTTGGGTGAGAGTCCGAAAACGTTGGGTTGCCTTTCAAATATTGGTTGGAGCTACATTTTTAGACTTTAAATGGTTTTTGCCATATCGAACTACTTGCTGTATCGAACTGATCGTAGCGTTTCCTGCTGTTCGTTATAAACGGGTTTGACTGTAGCTTTGTGTCTACCCACTAATCGTTCCAACCAGAGCTTAGCGCTCCGACGTCCCCACGTGCTCTCATCTCCCCCTCTCCCACACTTTTTACCCATATAACAAAAGCGAAATGCAAAAATAAACATTTGCGAAGTTCTTCGAGCCCCAAGAATGCCGCAGAATCACATTTTGTGTATTCCAACTTCATCTGTAGCGCCAACATATACTTTTTTTCAGGAATAGTTTTTGTACTTTTATGCCCTGGAAGCTGTGTGAAGGATGTTTCTGCAGCTCCAGCAGTAGCTGGGCAAACATTCTGATCCCATGCCGCTTGCACAATGTGTTAATGTGAAGCATTGGATCACAAAACGCAGTGATGTAAACGATTCAATTTTTGCGAGGACCTATAGTCAGCAAATTATACAACTTGAATATTATTGCAATATATAGGTCCCACGAATATATTTTGTTTCCAACATTGCCGCACAGCTGGAAGGTGCCAAGTGACGACCATGGCCCTGGTAGACACGGAGCTGTACGTGGGCACCACCTGGGGGTGCCTGGTGGTGGCGGAGGCGAGCACTATGCGCCCCATAACGGTGTTTCGGCCCTTCGAGGAAGAGGTCAAGGCCATCCTGTGCCTGCCCCCCGACGGCAGGAGGCCCCCCGCCACGCAGGGGGGAGCGGAGAGCCCCGTGCCCAGCCAGCGGCCCTCGGCCCTGGTGGCCACAGTGGGCAAGGGCTACCGCAACCTTCTGGGCAGGTACCTGCCTACGGGCGGAGACTGCATCCACCAGAACATGCACGCCATCCTCTGGCGCACCGACCCCTGGGCAGAGCCGTAACGCGGCCGCCGTGAGCACGGCTTTGTTCCTAGACGGATGCTGACGTCCCGTCCTGGGGTCACAGGAAGCAGAGCCTAGGACACGCCTGCAATGCATATGGTCAAAGTTGGGGAGTGTGCTGGTGAAAGTTAAGCCTCAACAGAAAGGATGTGGGCGGCATGAGATGATCCAAAATGTTTTTTCGAGCAGGCTATCGTCTAGAAAGGCCTGTGTTCTTGCCTTTTTGCCGAGAGTTTTGTTTGCCCAAGAGAGGATTGGATGTACTATATTCAGCGGTAAGGGTCGGAATACCCTGGTGCAAACTAAGAAGTACTGGCTACACTGTTTGGTCAGCAGCAAGAATCACGGGGGGAGCCTCTGACATGTGCGTGAAACGCTGGGGCAGTGTCTATGGCATTTGAAACATCACCACTTACTTTTTGGTCAGATAATGTAGCCAGTGCTCTCAAGTCGCTTCTGTGGCATTGCAACTCACAATAATGACAATAGTATAGTCGTGGGCGAGGGTTTAGACGACGCATTGCACATTGTCGCACGCATTGCTGCTACTGGGCAGTGTTATATGAAGTCCACCCATGTTGAGTTTGTTGACAAGTCACGTGAAATGGTGTTGATACCTGCAAGACAAGGAGTCGTGGCATCTCTTGGTTAGACATTGAGGCTAGTTCTGACATTGTTGCAGAATCTCTGCGTAATCTAACGAACAATGTATTGTGTTGAGAGGAAACTGTCTAATATTAGGCAGTGTCTAGACCACACGGATTCCACAAGTGAAATCAACCACACAGGTGTCACACCACATCATGCCTACTCCTAGATAGTGGTTATTTCTGGATAGGGGCTTTCACGAGAGCTAAGCTTGGATTCAACTGGACTGTGCCTTGTGCAAGTCAGTGCAGCAACTGACATCCATGGTCATATGTTGGTGCCCCGTGCAACCGGAACAGCGATGGAGCGGCTGGTTCATAGGACATCTGCATTCTTCTTGCTGTGCCAGTGCTAGAACCCTATCTTCACATAGTTTGACACCCCATACTGTGCATTTGGGGTCTTCCAGCGGAAGAACCAATGTGAGAACTGCAAAGACTGCTTGCTTCTCGAATCAAGACCTCCCTTGACTGGACATGTGATACTGCTTGACTAGGCAGGCTTTGCAGCGGTTCCAGTGGTGGAATACTAGGAATGAGCTTATTTTAGGTTTATTACAATCTCTTTTTTTATTTTTATTTTTATTTAGACTTTCAGCTGGTGGGTACCTTTACAACCCACCTGTGTGTGATAAGGCTGTGTTGCTTTAACTTTATTTATTTTCTAGGCTTCCAGGAAAATTTGACTAGGGAGAGGATGGTTGACTCAAGCTTAAGCTGTTCATTGCTTATGATGGGCCAGCTGAACAAAGAATACACAACACACAAAATATTACATTCGCACTGCTACACTTGCAACATGAAACAGTTGCAAGTCCAGTAGTGTGAACATAATTTTTTGTGTGTGGTGTAATCTTTGTTCAGCTGGCCCATCAGAAAAAAAAAAAAAAGTGTTGTCTGTTTATGCTGAGCTGCAATGACAATGGTTCGGCAAGTTTTCTTTTTTCGTTAACACGAAGAAATCTTACATTTTTATTTGAAAGGATGGTGGGACATTCACCCGTGAGGTTGGATATTTGTACCCTTTCTTTGTGCAAACTACTCTATCTCTAGAGTCTCCTTGTGCTATTCTATTTTGGAGAAATATGTTCTGGGAGACCATCAATTATGACCATTGTTTTAAATGACAGCTCTTTGGGTTGGCTTGCCCAAGTTGTCAGTGGTGCTTAACGAGATAATTTTGTCATCATTGTTCAGAAACAGCCCTTGTTTTATACTCATTTCATTGTGGTGTTACAACTGCTCAGATAATGATCAACCTTAGGAAAATAGTTTTTGGTGTATGTAAATGTGTGTAAATATTCTATTATATCAACAAGAACTGCAGAATCTAATATATTTATGACTTAAAAATGTACACCTCGAGGCTTTCTTTTTCTTTTTTTCACATTGCGAGCTTTAATTTATGAAAAGCTAGATGTACAGCAGCTGAGCTAGTCCATTAGTAGACTACATTATGTTCACATTGCATTTGCACCATTTTTGCACTAATATTTCTTGAATCCTGGCAGCAAAGATATTGTGTAGCTATTTTAGTCTCCGCACGTTTGGATTGATGTGAGGCGGGAAAAAATACCTGTTAAACCCAGAGCTTTGCATACAATGTCGACAAAAATAAAAGTTGGCAGAGATGTCATGTGATGTCTGACTTTTTCAACAAGAACCCTGCCAAATAAAGAAGGATTTTTTTTATTAGGGTCTCTACTAAATTATGCACTAATTTACGATTCTTTGTTTTAATTGATTAATCGGTTGAAAGTGAACCCTTTATGGTTCTGTGAACAGTATCATCTTCATCGCTGTCACTCGGAACATCAAGATTTTTAACCACTGGCTGATTGAAGCCCTTGTTAACTGAAGCCCCTTGATCAAATCCACGCTTTTTTTACGAGTACCGACAACCATTGTTGTGGGTAGTTGGGGTCCGGATGTCCTGACCCCCCCTTGAATTCCACATGTGTAAAAAACCAAAAGAGAAACAATTTCCTTTTTTTAAACTGATCAGAAGTTCGAACATTAACTAGTCAAACCTCTAAGTTTGACGTTGAACCTGAGGTTCGGCAAAAGTTCGCTGCATCCCTAGAAATAGCCCAAAAATGGCCGCATAGCCAACCATCAAATTTGGACGCCAACTGGAAAAGAATGTATACCCAATCAGGCAACACAGGACACGATCCCCAGATCAGGCACATGGGAATACACCAAATGAGGGAGTACAGGGGTATATGGGTTGGGCATCTTTCGAGAGTAGAGAAGCGATCAGTAAAGTAAAACTTGAACAAATAAAATACAGGATACTTGGTGGGCAGCGAAAGTATGCAAGTATTTATATATGAAAAGTCTAAACACTAAGTGGACAAACCAAACTCGCAAGCTGAGATTTAAATACATTCAACGAGATGGAGCCAATCAGAACATATCAGTAAAAAAAGGGAGTAAAGGAAACAGGAAATTGTGGGAAGAGAGAATGCAGGGGAATTCGGCTTTAACAATATACAGGGCTCAAAAACAAGAAATAAAGAAGGAATAGTTGTATAATAATTCATTGGGGAGCTCATTGCTGTTTGAAGCTAGAACCGAGGTGCTGAGAACAAAAACATATAGGGCTAAATTCCAGGAAATAGACACTCTATGCAACATATGCAACTGCGAAACGGAAACTATAGAACATTTAATTTTAAGGTGCACGGGGCTTCGTCCTACGCTCTTGGAGGAGATTACTATGGTTTTGGAGAGGGCGCTGGGATTTGCAGACGTGGATGGATGAATGGATAGGGAAAGAATTGCGGTAAAGAGAAGATTGGTGGAAAAGATCTAGGGGAGGGGTAAAAATACAGATAAAAATAAGCAATGGAAACACTAAAAAAAAGGGGGGGGGGGTTGTGTTAGAATAAAATTTATACAAATGAAAAGAGAAAGAAGGGAAGACGAAATGTGAGGCTAGGTGGCGCAAGCTGCCGTCCGTCACAAAGGGTATGGCCATTACCATTCATGCATCCATCCATCCACAACCGTTGGCGGAAAGGCCGCCTGCGTTTGATATTCAGAACCCACATGCCCCCAAACCATGGTACTCCGAACTATGCCGAGCTTTCCAAAGGGTTGTTCGTGTTGCCGAAGCCGCTGCTGCCATGGCAGCAGCCCGCGCGTGCGAGAACTGTTCTTTCCTCCTCTCACTAAAAAATGCGTTCGTGAATACCGATTTCTCCACTTCTCGCGATGTGCGTAACTTACAAACTTCTTAGCTAAGTTGTCGTAGCCTAAGAAGCTCCTCGTGAATCTGGCCTCAAGTGCGCCATCTTCTCGAGTTTGCCGAAGTGCCACTTTCTCAAATGTTGCGATTGTGATTTGAATTTAATTTAAATCCCACATTCTCCAATGGCGGCAGCAACCTCACAAAAAAGAAGTAAGGTATGTGTATTGAGCTTAAATATTTGTGAGACCATAAAGTACTATCCAGGCATATGCTATTTAACCCCTTGCCTACTCATTTTTTTTCTTTAAAGATCGTACAGAAAGCTTTATTTAAATCAAGCAATTTGCGTCAAAATAAAGAAAAACGTTTCCTTGGCTTTCAGGCGTAGTCTCATGCTCTATACCAGGACTTCTGGTCGTCTCCTCTTCTTCAGTAGTTCTTCACAGTATGATAGAAATCGAGAGATTAGCAGAAACCTCACATAGGACATCGTTTTGCCGAAAATTGGGGTCTCCACTATGGACCTCTTGGACCAGTTCATTTTGACTGTGTGTTTTTTCCCTTGCGTCATAATGATGCACAAGGCAAAGTATGCCTTTATCTCATCCGGAGTGGTGTCAAACCATTGCTCCTCATAGCATTTCTTGGGACGATCCTCGTCGCCCATCTCTTGTTCGGCGTAGCGATTTGTCTCAGCAGAGACAGACGCCCAAAAATCATGACTTGCAAACACGGAAAAGGTCGACAAGGCGCTTGTCTTCTCACCAAGACTGCGTTGAACCCTTGCTGACACACCTGGGGTTTCTACAAAGGTGAACTGAGCAGGCTGGTTTTCCCTCTTCTCCCAGTTCCACTGACGTGCAGACGAAGAAGTCGATGAAATGCTTCCAGGATTCGCATCGTTTTCAACACTTTTCTCACTGTCCGTTGAACTCTCATCGGATTCCGAGTAATGGGAAAGGCAGCAGGATTCGTCGTCAGAAATACTGGCGCATTCATCACTTTCAAAAAGAAGTCTTTGTATATCTTCGTCCGCCAAAGCAGACCTCCGCGCCGAAGACGTTTTTGGCGCGCTTGCTTACAATAGCGCGCTTATTTTTTGTCAATGGAGCGCCCTCTCTCTGTCAAAAGGCAAAGCAAACAAGAAAAGAACCCAAGGTAAACAGGAGCAACAGGGGTAGTGCTGCCATCTGCCGCAGAGCTCACAAAACGAGCTCTGAAACCGAAACACGAGTCACACTCGTGGTCGGGTTTTATGGTCCGTAAATGGCGGCACGAGTGACACTCGTTATTAGTAGGCAAGGGGTTAATGACGAAAAGAGGGAACCACTGCGGATACAAGACATTCTGGGAGTCTGGCTCACTGAGGGAAATAAATATCTCGAGAAACATGAAGAGAATATAATTAGAAAAGGTAACAGAAATTTGTTAGTTATGAAGCTTAAGGCACTATGGAACTAGAATAGATATGAGGTAATCAAAGGTGTGTGGAAAGGAGTGATAATGCCTGGACTGTCTTTTGGTTATAGGATACTGTGCATGAAATCAGAGGTTCGATCAGCATTAGAAATTTGACAAATTTCAGGAGGCAAACATATTGCGTGCCGTATGCCACAGTGATACCGAGACGCTGGAACATTTAATTGGCCTTGAAGTGCACAGGGCTTCGCCCTGCCCTCTCAGATGGGGTAACAAATTTGGCAACGGCGCTGGGCTTTGCTGGCGAGGATGGAAGAATTGAGGGTACTGCTATTCCCCAGCTACGTCATCAGGTTTTGCGAAAGGGAGAATAAAATAAGACTCTTTTTGTCCTTGAAATTTCACCGCAAGAAATGAGTTTCTTGGTCAGTGGCGTTGCTTGTGAGTGAAGAAGTATGGAAACGAAATGGCGTGTCTTCTCGCTTCACTAGCGAGAAGCGTAATACGTATCGCGCTCGTGACGTCAATGGCTCGACTGCATGACCAAGGGTAGTTGCGAGCGTTGCCGCTTGGTGGTGTGAACGTGTAACAATATAGCCTAGTAGTAATGTCCGAGGACTGCACGCCTTATGGCCTTTATACACGTTTCCAAGAAACACTCTACCCCAGGGGCAATAAACCGTTTTCGAGCCAAGTCGCTGGGTTTGAGGCTAGATCACGGTGGAAGAAACATTTAGGTGATGACTCTGTCCGACGCGGCGACCACACTATGTTCGGCGCACCGAGCGCTTCACTCGCATGGGGATAGATGGCGGCCAGGTATAAGGTCCCTCCCAAACCGACCGCTCCGGTTGTTTCTCCCAGCGGTGGTCCCGCATTTCCTCGCTCACCGCTTCTTGTTGTACCTCACCGCCGCCACCAAGTCGCTAGAGTCCGTAAATTTGTGTTCTCTTCCTTCTTTGGGTTAAAGAGGTACGGAAACAAAGATTGAAATATTCAAATTTCGTTCGGAAATGAGTCAAGCATGACGGATAATAACCGTAAATGATAATCGCACGTTTGTATATTCAACGACTGGCTATATTTTTCCTTCCAAACGGTGCACTCGTGCAAGCGCTCGAAGAGAAGCGAACGGAGAGCGCGATGCGTCATGGGATATCCGGCGCAAACAAAAACAGATTCCCCGCATTCGTGACGTAGCAATGCTGGCGTGGTTATGAGCTTTGCCCTTGATGGCGTTGTCAGCGTTGTGGTACCGAGTAGTTCGAAGTACCTGTGGGGTAACGAGCGTGTGGCTGGCCCAAGGAACACGTAGCTTCCACAACAGTCAGTTTAGGGCTGAACGGGGTGGGAAAAGCAACTTTTGTCCGAGCTTTGAGCAACGGGCTAATCTTCTAGGGAGAGAATGGCTGTATCTGGGTGCACAAACGACGGTCCGAGAAAGAGTGGAGTCCCTCCTTTCCGTTTCCTTGGACTGGTTTGGCACAATGCGCGGGAGGTGAACGCTTTTTAGCGTTTACCTCTCGCGCGTTCACCAGAAGGTGGACGCTTTTTAGTTTTGACTCCTGGCAGGCTGCAGCTCGTTTTGCAAACGCGGCCCACAAACCACGTGACCCCAATGGAGCAGTTGCCCCATCCCTTACATCTAGGCTCTCTATACCGACGACAGACAAGCTTGAGCGCAACTCGGTCCCGTGAGCGCTTCTTTGTTTGCTAGTGATCCGTATCGGCGACTGGTCGGTGAGGTCGCTCTTGCGTGAAAGTCTCCTTCGCTCAAGCACCGATTCGGCGAATCATCGCCACTCAACGATGGAGAGTCCCGGCACCTCGACGGGGAAGACGAAGGCAATCAATCTCCTTGAGTCAAAAGCGTGCCATACTCGACGGAGTGCGCATAAACGTAAAAAATGTCGTCCACCACTGGAGTCCTCCGCGGGGCCGTTGCAGCTGTCGACACCGTCCGTACGTAGCAGGATATTTTTTTCGGTCGTTGCTTCTCGCAGTTGGCGAGAAGCTGCTCCGATCTAGCAAAGGACGCGTGCACGGAAGCCTCGACCGCTTTCTGCAGGCTCGATAAACATGTGCCTGTGACAACAACCCGTGCTATCTTCTTTTTTTTTTTCATGTTATTTGTATGAGCTCATAAATAACGAAGAAGCGGATAGAGCGAAGCGATGTCCGATTCCTGTTGACTTCTTTATAACCGGTCTCGACAGTACCACATAATAAAAAAAGCAAAAAAAAAAAGAGGCAATTACAAACTCTGTAATGCCGAATTAGAGCGCAGCTCTTGAGGAGGAGGGGAGGGCATGCCCTCCCCCTCCTCACCCGTACCCTCTCCTCCTCGCTGCTCATCTACTCCTGCCGTGCTCCTCGCCTCCTCACCCTCCTCCTCCTCCCTCCTCTTCCCCCTCCTTCCTTACGCGCGGTCCATTATGGGAAACGTCTCATAATGAAACGCGCACGTCACCGCGGTGCATTATGGGTCGTTTCCCATAATGCACCGCGCGGTTACACCGACGCGTTGCGGTTACGCCGACGGCGACGTCGACGCCGCTCAAGCCGGAAACGAGCGCCTAATGGTACGTTTACACTTGCGGATCCGCTAGCGAATCCGCCCAGCTTTTGCCGCTGGGGCGAAACGCTGGCCGGAAAACATCTATTTCTGCCGCCGAGCGAGGCGTTTCGCTGACCGGAAGTGGCATTCTTGCGCGGTGCGACGCTGCCTACGTCACGAGTACGCGTTCTTCCGGGAGCAGCAACGCCCGGGAGAGAGAGAGCCGAGACGGGAACTCTCGCGCCTTCTCGTCATATTTGACGAGACGTTTCGGGAACCGCTGCCGCAGCCGGCGCTGCCGCCACTGCTCGAAGGAAATAGATGTAAACACAACCAGCTCGTCGCCGCCGCCGCCGAGAGCGGATCCGCTCCCGCGGCAGCGGATTTCTTTTCAGGTGTAAACTTACCATAATGGTACGTTTACACTTGCGGACCCGCCAGCGAATCCGCCCAGCTTTTGCCGCCGGGGCGAAACGCTGGGCGGAAAACGCGGCGGCGAGCCGTATTGGTCCAGGACCTATTTCTGCCGCCGAACGAGGCGTTTCGCTGACCGGATGTGGCATTCTTGTGCGGCGCGACGCTGCCTACGTCACGAGTACGCGTTCTTCCGGGAGCAGCAACGCCCGGGAGAGAGAGCCGAGGCGGGAACTCTCGCGCCTTCTCGTTATATTTGACGAGATGTTACGGGAACCGCTGCCGCAGCCGGCGCTGCCGCCACTGCTCGAAGGAAATAGATGTAAACACAACCCGCCCGTCGACGCCGCCGTCGGGAGCGGATCCGCTCCCGCGGCGGCGGATTTCTTTTCATTAAAAAAAAACAAAACAAAAAAAACTGTAAACTTTTTGTTGGGTATGCCCGGGACAGAGCGAATGCAACTAAAATGTTAGTTGTCGTTTTTTTATTATTTTTTTTTATTTACGATAAGTTTTGACGGCGCCGCCTGATTAGCAGCATGCCAAACGACAAAGCGCTTAGCTGTCGAAAATAATTTACAACAGAAGATAGCCGAAAGGCCATGCATTTTCCACGCTCACAAATAGCGTGTTTATCGATGGACATGACACGGTCATGCAATTTAGCAAGTGTTAACATTCTAACAATATATTGTACGTCGCACACGATGCAGCGTTATCTAAAAAGAATTTATTTGAGAAAGATCTCAAATAACACAGTCACGGTCGACGACAGTCACATCTTGACGATCGGACGGAATCCAAGATGACTTCGTTTTGAAACACCTTTTAAGAAAAGCGTTTTTTTTTTTTTTTTTCACACCAGCATTAAAGCAAAGAAACGGGCGCGATTGGATCAAACCCGAACAATTTTTGGCTATCACTGAGAATGACTCTACACGGATTATCTCTGGGAGGGGGAGAACAGTCGTCATGGTTCGCAAAATCGCGTCGAAGGCCGTTCGGCGTCCTTCCCCTCTTTCGTTTCCCGTGAATATCGAGAAGAAACGCTTAGATGGCAGGCACTTACCAGCCCAATTTCTCACGGTAGAAGAGAACACGGAAAGGGCACGCAGCATGCTTCGGAAAAATAAGTGGAAACTTTCAGGAGGGGCCAGAAAACGTCGAATGCAAAACCGCAAAACATAGGCAGGAAATCGCGCTGAGCGGGTTTCCACAGTTCAAGATAGTGACAGAAAATTTCTAGCTGATGGGGGGCACGAGAGTCGCACCAGCCGCATCAGCATCAGCAACATGGCGGCGGCTTAGGAGCCGCCGCCATGTTGCTGATGCTTATGATGCCTATGAAAGAGCTGTAAAAGGCTTAAGAGCCCTTTACAGCGGAACTGTTAAGGGCTGGTTTCCCCAGGATCGTGTCCCCCACAAAGAAATGAGGACATCGAACTCTGGACACCTACCATCATCTATGAGCGACGGCGGGAAGCCACGTATCTGGTTGCCGCCGTCGCTCATAGATGGCGGCAGCGTCTCCACTTTGGCTTGCCGACTTGCGGCCGGCCATTACTTTCCATTGTACAGCTTCGCTGGTCTTCCTTCTTCACCAGAGTGGGAAGGCTGAAAGTTTTTTGGAAAGAGAGGACAGCCGATATTGCTGACCTTCTCTTGTCTTGCCGAGATACCAAGCCACAGAAGCAGGCCTTGGCGAGCCTCCACAAAGGCCAATGCTGGGTAGAAGAGCACAGTCGGACATAAAATGGCAGTAACCTGTCGTGTTGTGGTAACGATGGATCGAAGTGATCGAAATAAGAGGAAACAATAACTGAAGGTCGGCGATGGCGGCGCCTATGCGGCCCTATCTGCAGTGTGTGCGCGGCTGCTGAGCGTGTGTTGACGGCGAACTTCCGCAGTCCTTTTGAAACCTGCATTTCGCACCATAAAGATTGTTGATCTTGGCAGGCTATTAATGCGAGCTCGTTCTGATCATGCGCTCTAAACACCGTTTTCAAATATGGCGTCCAGTGAATACCCCATTTAGGAGAACCGTCAGTACCCAGCAATGGCGACACCTGCAAGTTATATGTGGAAGGTATTCACTGGGTGCCATATTTGAGCGCGTTGTTCACAGCAATATTTACTGGAGCAAGCTCAGTTTCACAGCTCCGTCTGCGACGTGGGCTCAATGGCGGTCACGAAAACAAGCAGCGCTGCAGTCGAGTCTTACATCCGGATTGTCTAGCCCGCCAAGTTTGAATAGCAATACTTGAGCTTGGGCGAGTTGATGATTCATACTAACAACACTTCACAGCGCAAGGAAACAGACGCACACAAAAATTTATTTCAAACACTCAAAGAAAGAACTCTGACACTGCGCTGACTCTCAACTCTGTTCAGTTCAGAAAGCGTTTATTGGCATTTTGGGGAGGAAGAGTGGGTGTGTGATCGGTGGCTAACAAGCCTGGATCTATGGCCAAGGGAGGGAGTTGAAGGGGGTTATAGATAGGCGGTTAGCCCCACATCGTGGATGAAATCCAGAAGCGTGGTCTTGACAACTCTGTGGTGTATTACACTTCGTCTTCATCATCTTTTTTTTTTTGCCATTATACACATAGAAGTAAAAAAAAGAAAAAGCAAGGAAGAGAGGGAAATCGAAAAAGAAAAGGAACAAGAAACAACGTGGTGGTACCAGACGACGCGCGAGACAGGGAAGTAAGATCCGACTGCAGCACCGCTAGTTCTCGTGACCGCCACCTGGGCCGCTCGCCTCCGCAAATGAGAATAGGGAGCTGGGAAACTAAACTCGCTCCAGTAAAGCCTGGTCCAGGCAGTTGCGGCAGCGCGTGCACGCACGTGCTGAGAGCGGACGCATGTTCTATGGGCTCCGCAGAAAATCGTTCTTTTTCTTGGAAAATTCCTTTTCTGTGCGGTGAAAAGTGTTGGAGAAGACAGAGCTAACGTTCCGGTTTCGCTCGATACCACTTTCATGCCGGTGAGCCGAATCTTTCTCATTTCAAGGACATTGTCACGATTCTGGCCCACGGAGGGCCTGTTAACACACGTTAGGCTTCGCGCCGCAGGGCGCGCCGCACCGAGCTTCTCGGAGCGGCCGCCTAGCTAGGCCTATCGCGTGGCGGTCGCCGTCCTGGTGGGGGCTGAAGGCTGGAGGATGGATACAAGGACCCAAGAAACTCCAAGTACCGGTCGAGTGATCGGATATAACCCAGACGAGGTGGCGTATGGATTTATCAACCCGGCGCAGCGGCCACTCCGGGATGATGGAATCAAGGATGCCACCTTGGGGAACCAGGAGGACGGAGGACCCGGCAACGGCTGGGTGCAAGTACTGATGCAGAAGAAAAAGAGCAAGAGGGAGACACAAGGCCTCGAGAAACAAGTTCGAGATGAAGCCGGGGGAACAACGGCGGAGAATTTCAAGTCGAGGAAAACTCTGAGGTTGCCCAGTCTCAGAGTCTACAAGCACAAGGTCATTATCAAACCTCATCGGGTCGCGGTGGACCTGAAGCGGTACAGGAGCCTGATCGGGGTAGCGGTCCAGAGCTCCCTGCCGAGAGGATTGGACGAGAAGACGGTCGTAAGGCTGCCACAGAATACAATCATGGTTTGTACGGACGAATGGAGCGAAGCGGAAGCCGTCGCAGGTATCAAGAAACTGAATTTTCCTGTCGGCGTGCTAGACGTCGAAGCGTATCATGTCTCCCCGAGCGAAGATGCGTGCCGCGGCGTCATACACGGTGTCCGGCCTGACCTGACTAACGAACAGATTCGACAGAAAACCAGAGCTGTGGGATACGAAGTTCTAGAAGCAAGGAGGCTAGGGAAGTCACAGTCTGCGGTAATCGTATTTGCGGGGAAGAAGGTACGTTCACGGTGAGCTTCAATTGGCTTGAGACTCCCTGCTTTATCTATAAGAAGACTAGGGCGGCTTGTCTGAACTGTGGTGAAGTGGGCCATCGGACCGACGTATGCAGCAAGCCGGAAGGATTTGCGTGCTCGGCGTGCAGGGCCACTGAGGTCGGTGAGGACCATGAGTGTGTGCCGAAGTGTGCCTTGTGCGGGGGGGCCCACAAGACCTACGACAGACACTGCCCGGAGAAGTTCTACAAGGAGACTAAAAGCAGGGAGCCTAGACGGAGTCGGGGGAGACGTCGCGACGGCGCGCAGCACGTGCGGTGGCTTTCGAGAGAGTCGGGACGGAGCGTGTCAGACTCGCGCACCCGCTCGCGCAGCCGGTCCGCCAGCTGTGGGAGAAGCGCGTCTCGAGATATGACTACATCCAAGCGGCGCCCGCAAAAGGGCAAGCGAAAAAAGAGCAAGCGAAGCACCTCTATGGCAGGGATCTTCACTGATCCAGGCAATCGCAAGAAGTGGCCGGAACTCCAAAGGGTCGGGGATCAGGAGTCGAGGAGCACGTCCCAGCCCAAAGGTGGAGGGGCGAGCAGCAACGGAGCGATACAAGACCTGCGGAGGAACGTGACCCACTGCAAAAAGACCATAGAGGAACTTTGGAACAAAAGAGAAAGAACCGGGGGAGTCTCGGCAGAGCAAGTACAAGCGATCGTGGAGACGACCGTTCAGCGGGCGATCCAGGGACTTCAAGAATTCTTCACCAGCCAACTGATGCAGCTGACATGCAGGGTCACCGAGCTGGAGAAATTAGGAAAGACTCTTGAGCAAAACCAAGAGAGCCTCTTCAGGCAGTTCGTCTCGAAGCGGAGAAAAACGGGCGAGCCTCTACGGGACGCAGAAATTTCGGACGCAGAATCATGCGCAAGTCAGCGAAGCCAAGTTTGAAAGTGTGGCAGTGGAACTGCAGGGGGATGGGTCGGAAACAGGCGAGCCTTAGCCTGAGGGTGTCGCTTGAACCCAATCCCCCGGCGGTGATACTGCTGCAGGAGCCGGGCAAGAAACCAGTGAAGATCAAAGACTATGCTACAATTGAGGGCGACCAATACGTCGCGACGCTTGTGCACAAGACCTACGCAGCCACGAGACTAGACTTGGATGGCTGTGAGGTGTCGTGCTGTCACATTGTGATCATCCCAGTGAAAAAAGGGGATCGGGGTGTACATGTGGTGAACGTGTATGGAAATCCAAAGAACCATAAGACGGACTACAGGCGGCTCATCGCGAAGGTGGTCAAGGAGGCGGGGAAGGACCCTGTGGTTATTGCGGGAGACTTCAACGCCCCTCACCCGGGATGGGGTTACAAGTACGTTTCTCCGAAAGGCAGAAGGCTGGCGGAAAGCATCAACCAGGAACGCCTAACATTGCTTACCGAGGTTGATCAGCCAACCAGGACGGGCACGAGCTCATGCAGAGACACCTGTCCGGACCTGACGCTTGTCAAGAACGTGGCGAACGCTGAGTGGACTAACCTCATGGAGCAACTCGGTAGCGATCATTGTATCCTCGAAACTACTATTCACGAGTCCGGATACACAAGAAAGACGGGAAAGGCAAGAATAACGGATTGGGACCGATGGCGAAAACAGAGAGGGAAAGGTGCAGCTAGCATCGAGAACATCGAGGATTGGTCTTCGGAGGTGATCGCCAGTGTCAAGCCGTTCGTGGCTGAAGTTGAACTCTCAGAGAAGACCCCAGCAGTGGACACGCGTCTGCTTCATCTTTGGGAAGCACGACGCGGGCTGACCAGGAGATGGAAGAAACAGCGCTACAACAAGAAGCTGAGGAAGAGGATTCAAGCACTCACAAAGCTGGCCGAGGACTATGCGGTGGACTTGGCTAGGAAGAACTGGTATGGCCTGTGTGACTCTATACGGGGAAGCCTAGGCACGGCTCAGGCATGGAGGATGCTTAGGGCCTTAATCGATCCGAGTAGGGCAAAGGCGGTGACGGGCGGCCGTTTAGCGGAACTGATACATAAGTTACCCGGGGACCGCAAGCAGATCATGGATCGGCTGGCGGAAAGGTATTTGTGTTTGGAATCCACAGGAGAAATCGTGGAGTATGAAGGGCAGGAAAACTCTGAATTAGACAGGCCAATTACTGTCGCGTAATTGGAGTATGAGCTCGGGGTTATGAGGAAGGGCGCAGCACCCGGACCGGACTCCCTCACAGCGAAACTCCTCTACAACTTAGGGGAAGGGGACCTGAAAGAGCTGGTACGCCATTTCAACGAACATTTCTGGGAGCGCGGGCTTACTCCAGATAGTTGGAAGGTTGCTGACATTCGCTTCATTCCAAAACCCAAAAAGGAGCTCAAGCTAGAAAATCTGCGGCCGATTTCACTTACATCTTGCCTGGGCAAGGCGTTCGAACGAGTCATAAACTCCAGGGTTATGAAATATCTAGACAAGGAACAACTCCTTCCGAACACGCAGTTCGGGTTCAGACCTCACACATCGACGCAGGACATACTCTTGTGGATATATAAGGATATACTGGAGAATCCGAGGAGCGGCCAAACGAGATGCCTTCTAGCTTTAGACTTGAAAGGCGCGTTTGATAATGTTTCGCACGAAAGCATACTTAGGGGTCTCAGCACAGTTAACTGCGGGAGAAGAACCTTCGAATATGTCCGCAGTTTCTTGACGGACAGGACAGCCACGTTGACGTTGGGAAGTATGCAATCTGGGACATACAGACTGGGTTCCAGGGGTACGCCGCAAGGGGCAGTACTTTCCCCGTTGCTGTTCAACCTTGCGCTGCGGGGTCTACCAGAAGCGCTGAGGGCGGTTCCGAACGTGGAGCATGCCATCTACGCGGATGACATCACCCTGTGGTGCGGGGAGGGCAGTGACGCGGAAATAGAAGAGAAGCTTCAGGCGGCGGCGGATATCGTCGGAGAGTACGTTATGAGATGCGGGCTTAAGTGCGCCCCGGAGAAATCTGAGCTTCTTGTCTTCCGAAACCCTCGCGATAAGCTAGTCGATCACATTGACGTGGTGATAGATGGGGTCCGGGTCCCAAAACCAGCGGAGGTTCGGATTCTGGGCCAGCTTCTACAACAGGGGAGGGGGAACAAGTCGACTATCGACAGACTGGACGCCATGACCACGCAGGTGTGCGGTATGATGAGGCGAATTAGGAACCGTAGACACGGTATAAAGGAGAAAGAGGCAATACAGTTGGTCCAGGCCTTCATTATTGCCAGACTGACGTACGGCACTCCGTACCTGAACTTGAACAAGGCGGAGATGCAAAAGCTAAACGTACTGATAAGGAGAGCGTACAAAAACGCGCTGGGGCTACCGGAGCGTACGGCGACCGAGAAACTGTTTAAACTTGGGGTGCATAACACCATAGAAGAACTTCATGAAGCTCAACTAGTGTCACAGCTGAAGCGACTCTCTTCCACAGTGAATGGAGCGTGGCTTCTGGACAAACTGGGAATGGCAGTACCCGGCGGTTCTCACGGGCCCGGAGACGCGGGGGAAGAGCTGCCGGCTGAGACCCGGCAGAAATTCACGATCAGTAGAATCCCCCGCAACATGCACCCGGATAGGAATGCGGAACGGAGACAAGCGCGAGCGGTGGCCCTAGCGCGTTCCTGGGACAGCACAGAGGGAACCCTGTACGTGGATGGGGCCGGTCCGGTGCTGGGGGTGGCTGTAATAGCGGTGGCCAGTGCGCAAGGGCAGATCAGACGCGTCGCCTCCATACGAGCGCAGACGGTTGAACAAGTGGAGGAGGCGGCCATAGCATTGGCGGTGGTTTGCAATCCTCGTGCGACGATAATTTCGGATTCACAAAGAGCTTGTCAAAACTTTGCGCGAGGGGTCGTGGGTCAACCAGCTCTAAGGCTCCTCCGCAAAACCGCAGTAGAGGGAGTACATCTGATCTGGACCCCCGGCCATATGGGGCATGTCGGAAACGAGGCGGCGAATGCTGCGGCCCGAGGTGCGTTATACCGGGACTCGGTTCTGCCCCAGAGGGATCTGGACAGTGCGCTCACTTACAGTGAGGCCTTAAAGGCTCTACGAACACATAGGGCAGAATATCCTGGGCCGGCCAAAGGTCTCAGCAAAGAAGAAGAGTTCACGTGGAGACGACTTCAGACGGACACGTTCGTCACACCGATCCAGCTACATCTGTGGTACCCAGAGCGGTACGCCACGGCGGACTGTCCCTTCTGTGGTGAGCCCTGGGTGGGCGTTTATCACGTTGTCTGGGCATGCAAGAACCTCCCAGGACTGGCTCCAGTCGAGGAGCCCAAACTCGAGGAGTGGGAAGCGGGACTCAAGTACGCGACGGCTAGCGAGCAGAGGCTGCTCGTGGCCCGAGCACTCCGAGTTCACTCCGCACTTGGAGCCCCGGAATGGGGGCACACAACCACTCTCTCCTTTTTCTTCCCCTTTCTCCCCTTCCCTTTCCTAAATCTTTCAACTCAATAAAGTTTTTCAACAACAACAGGCAGTTGCGTTTAACGGCGTTTGACTGCGTTGCGGCTGCGAGAAACCCGGACATCCCTGCTGCTTATATCGGGTGCCAAGATGATTCCTTGAATTGGATTCCACGCTTCGTACGAAGCACAGATGTGCCGGTGACTCGCTTTCGGTACTCGACGCAATGCAGTCAAACGCACTTAAACGCAAGTGTTTGAATCGGCCTTAACGTTGGTTCACAGCGCATCGCAGCGGGGGGTGGGAGGGGGGAGGGGGTGGCATGATTGGCTTGGCAGAGGTCCTCGCATCCATAGATCAAGCTCTCATATACCTAGCGACTGCAAAGAACGGCGATTTTGATGGTTTGGAATGCACGTTGCGGGACCACTGTGGAAATTAACATATACAACATAGTATCGTTAGTGTTCTCCGCCAAGTCACATTCAGTACTAAGTGGCTGGCGCCGCTCCTCAGAAGCCGATGACGTGGCAGCATTCCAACGGAGGTTTGCAGACCGCCACCAGGCGCAATATTGAAATCTATTTATTCGTTTTAAAATTAATTTTCTTGAATTTTCTGCCGCCAGCCCAGAAGCAGTCTAGAATGCTCTATTTCACCTTATGATGTACCGCAGGAAAGGCTACAAGCGCGAGCTCCTTGCTCTAGGGCACATCTCGGCGCAGTATAGTATTTCTGGGCTGCCGCCATAACATAGACCATATCTAAAAAAATAAATAAGAGCTAAAATTTTATTTCCGTTCCGCTTTAAGGTCCCATTAGTGGCAGTAAGCTCTTGTTTCAACCTATTGTGAAAACTGTCAAAACGAGCCCGTGCCAAGAGTTGGAGAGAAATCTGTGCAGAATTGCCTTATTGTGCCGCTTCATGGCCCTTAGCCCTCTAAACATTTCTGTTTATTTTCATTCGTCATAAAAAGTACGCATATGCTCCAAATGTGAAATCGAAAATTCGGTCCGTAGGCGGATATACCGCACCGACATACGAGAGTTATCGTGGTTATTAATGCCCCTCAGTATTGTTTTTCCTCCGAATTTTGAGAAAATGGCCGGGGAAAACGGGGAAAAGTTGGGGGAATTCGGAAGTGCAATTATGCAAAGTCCTCGGCCATTCAGAACTCGTGCAGCGATGCCGGAAAGGCGTGTCTCAGTAACGATGCAGGGGCACATTACTCGCAGGCCACGGCGTCGTAGCGATGCACGCGCCAACAGTGATTCATGGAGATCGGCATTCCTCGCCTTCGCCGCCGCCGCATGCAGTCGCCTCGAAGAGCCGGGAACGTGCGAATTTGATGCGATGTAATCTGATCGCGGTATGCTGGTGACGCGCCGACACGCCCTCGAGTCAGGACTGTTCCGTGCACGCTGGCTGGGGTGCAGCTTTTTTGTCCTCGCATGTTTGGCTTGGTTCCTGGATGCGTTAAAGGTCGTGTTGAGAAAACATTCGAACTTGTTTTAACTCCTAGCAAGTCAGGCTCTTGTAGCGAAAGATTGTCACACGAGTGCCGTTTTGCGGGCGAACGCTGAGGTGGCGCTCGGGTCCAACGGCCTTCGCTGGGTGACATGGAACAAGAAGGAACTTGAAAGCACGCTCGCGTGCCACGGGCCCTTCTCCGTGCCAAAGGGGCTTGCTGCCTACCACCCGAAGGAGCAAACTCCACGAAACCTCTTGTCCGTTTCCTAAAGCCGTAATGGCACTGCTCGCATGCGCTCGCTGAAGACTCGATGAAAGAACTGCCTGTGGACGCGCCTCAAGAAAGCACGTTCATGTAATGTCTGCAGACAGTTTTTTTCTATGATGCCACGCAAGTGAAAGGAAAAAGTTCTCCGGGCTCTGCTTCGTGAACCATTCTAGCAGCTGTGAAGTTTGACGGGCATTAAAAAATTTTATTGGCAAAAATATTTTGGTAACTATTTCATCGATGCTTGTTGGTGTTTTAGCACATTTTCAGGAAAATTGGGGAGAAAAAAACGCCGCAGTACCCCTGTAAGTCCAGACGCGGCCGACGCTAACAGGTCATAGGACCAATCAAGCGGCGTCAAGAGTGCGAGTCACTAGGACTTTTTTGTTTATGATTGGTTCAACGATGATAGAACACAATACAAAACACACACATGCGCCGGCAATGGCATCGCTGTCGCTAGCGCCGTCGCCGACGGCCTCGAAGTGCCGCACTCTCAGACTTCGCAAACCGCGGCTCCACACTGTCCGGTCCGCCGGTGTCGTGCTTCTTTTGTTTTTGGTAAAACTACTCCGTTGGCGGCGGTGTAGAAAGATGGCGTGCAATCGCGAGCGAGTCGAGAAAAAATATTTTAGTTGGTTTCGCACTTCTTGGGTCTGAAAATAAAGAGAGAAAAAAAAAAACTCTTATCTTTTTACGGCCCTGTGCTTCTGCTCTCCTCTTTTTCCGTGTCTTTCTTTGTGACCGCCTTCTCCCCTGACTAAGCTCTGAGTTCTGAGGTGGTGTTGATTCAGATCGGTTCAGAGGCGCTAAGAGCGTTAGAGCTTCAGACATGTCCGTACGGCTTAGGAGCAGCGAGTTCGGTGGTTGAACTGCACGTGATCGACCGAAGCAACAGGAGTCGGCGTATTTTACGGTGTAAATGTACAACTTCTTATACATTGTCTCACCAATTAGCATGAACTAACCGCAGAGGCTGAGCTAACGCGAGACAGTATTCCTCACTTCGCGCCGGGCTGTCAAGCGAGCAAATTAGACGTATATGTTCTGGTAACGTAAGGCAGGTTTTCTATACCTTGTGGTGCTACCTAACCTGGGCCCGTTTGCTCGAACCACTAACCGCGGCTAAAGTTAGCCGCAGTACCTAGGAGAGGGATTTTGAGATCACGTGACTGGCTCGGTAGGGATGCGGGGAAACATGGGCGGTGCCCCAGTGAGTGAGCGCCGCTCGCTTTGGAACTAATATGTCGTTGTAGTTGCAATATCGGGCGCGTTAGTCAGCAACGAATGGTGCAGGAGGCTTTCGCTTTGCCTTACCTCACTTAAACCGCAAAGTATGGGCAATGACATCGCCGCATCTTTTAGACAGTGTTTCGATTCTTGGCACTCCTAAGCCTAAATGAACGCGATAACTTTCGGCATGACAACGTCTTTGGAAAGCGGATTGTTGATAGCACATAAAAGCAGACGGCGTCCCAACAGACTTTTTTCTAAATTATCCAAGCATCGCGAGTGTGATTCTACGGTTCACGCGCGCTGGCCTTCCTTTTATAAAATATTTGAAGTAAAAAATCATAATACGGCTTTAACGAACGCGCGTGCAAGGCAAAATTTGTTTTATACTTTTTGTTTTAGAACGGTTACTACTGCATACGCTAGCACGTGCGACGCGTGCAACTACAGTCGTAGAATGCACCTCGGTGCTTGGATAATTTAGAAAAAAGGTCTGTTGGGACGCCGTCTGCTTTTGTTTGCTATCAACAATCCGCTTTCCAAAGACGTTGCTATGCCGACAATTATCGCGTTCATTTAGGCTTAGGAGTCCCCAGAATCGAAACACTATCTAAAAAATGCGGCGATGTCATTGCCCATGCCTTGCGGTTTAAGCGAGGTAAGGCAAAGCGAAAGCCTCCTGCACCATTCGTTGCTGGCTAACGCGCCCGATATTGCAACCACAACGACATATTAGTTCCAAAGCGAGCGGCGCTCACTCACTGGGGCACCGCCATGTTTCCCCGCATCCCTACCGAGCCAGTCACGTGATCTCAAAATCCCTCTCCTAGGTACTGCGGCTAACTTTAGCCGCGGTTAGTGGTTCGAGCAAACGGGCCCTGGCAACACCACCTAGACAGAAGGCCTCCGCATGGTTTCCTCTTCCTCTATGAAACGTCATCACAGTCGGATGGCGCTCGGTCGGCTATTGAACCCGAGCCCGACCTTCGACGCGCTGATTGGCCACGAGCCGCAGCCGAACACTGACGCAGCACTCGTGCCCAATCTCTCGCCTCGATCGATGTGACTATGATGACGCGTGTGGAGGCCTTCTGTCCAGGTGGTGTTGGCCCTGGTGCCTTTGTAACGTGCATCACGCACTAAGCATCACACGAACACTACATGACACGCCGGTCGTGAGGTCAGAGCACGTGGTAAGAGCTTTCACCCGACGTACTCCTTGTTGCGTTTTTACTATTGTTTCTACTTCCCTATTTTGTTTTTAATTGGGGAAGGGGGGGGGGGGGTCGCCGCTGTTCCGGACGAATTACCCCCGAAATAAAATTCTGGCTACGCCACTGGACGTCACGCATGATTAGTAATCAAGTTTGACATTTTGACTATGTCACTATATGGCCAATTAGTCGTTACCTATAGGAGGTGTTGGAGAGACACGCACGTCCGCATTGAACGCGCTTTGTGTGTATGATAGATTGACAGTCGTAGCTGACTGAAGTTAATTAATCACACTTGGATAATCGAAATTGCGGTCAGCTGAGCAACGAAAGCCGCTGGCGCGAATTTTTAAGGGTCTGTTATCATTGTTCATCTTTCCACCTGGTAGTAGGAACTAAAATCTTTCGCTCCCCCCCCCCCCCCCACCCCCCCCCCCCCCTTTCCCACGGGCTGGACGTGGGCATTTCATGAAATTTCAACAGTGTGTTACCACGGGAGCAGCACAGTGCATGTTAAATCGGTTAAGGCAATGAGACTGGGGTACACAATAAAATGAAAAACCGAAAGTTCAATAAAGTAAAAAAGCACAAAAGCTTCTTTACATCCGAAGTGTACCACAGTCTCGAATCAAATTGCATTGTGGCAATGAATTTGTATCATACGGCAACATAGCAATGATAGCACATTACTTGCAACGTTAAGCAGCATTTCAACTTGTTGCACAAGCTAGGACGAGAGGTTCCACTCCAGCACTGCAGTTCACCATCGAAACTGCGTCGGTATGTTTCGCAAGCCCTTGGCAGTTAGAGCTGTGTCGCGTGGCACTACCAGGGCGGAAATTAAGGAAAACAAATTATGCGATCAACGAGGCCGCAGTAGTGCCCGGGGTTGCGACGCCGGAGTCCCACGGGCGTCCGTGCTGCCCGCTGTACACGCGTGGCAGTGCGTTGCGCAGGCCCGCTGGCGCTAATGGGCGCTACAAGGGAAAGGCGGGGGCCTCTTCTGTCTCGGCGGCCGGCGAACGAGTGCGCACGTCGAGTTCCAAAACTAATCGAGGCCCGCTGGGCGCGGCTTGCCTTTCGGCGCCGCCGGCACGAACAGGACAAAGTCGGGGCCTGCATCCGCTGCTGCGGGCGACGGACCGAGTACTTGTCAACCGGCGTGCTACACCCTTAGAAGAAAGGAGAGAAAAAGAAAGGAAATTGTTTTATGGATTGGAGGAAATGCGCTCGGAGCGTAGTGCATCTAACTTGCATCGAAAGAAAAAAAGCTTTATTGATGGCCATTGAGGGCAAAGGTGCCGTTCCTTGTCGAGCATCACCGCTTTGCTTCGGCCGAGTGTTGGAGGCGTCAAAGACTGGCTCAAAAGCGTTTTCTTTTTTTCTTCGGTAGTAATCCTTCTCCGCCAGAGCTCCAGAACGGTGTATGTGTGTTAGTGCGCCGAGGGTGAACAAACTCGTTCTCGGCGATTACCCACACGAATCCGTTCTTATCGAACAAGTACCACATACATTTGTGGGTTTTGTTGGATATGGTAATAATGGAAAATGGCGTTTCGCGAAGTAGAACGAGTTTCGAAGCCTTATTGCCTGGATTCGGGGTTCTTGGTTTCAGTCAGGGACAGGATAAGAACGGCAGAATGTCTTCTTCGCGGACACCCGACCTCCAAGGCGAGCTCGTTGCCGAGTCCTGCCACGCTTTGCATCGTGCGCACGCCCGAAGCTCGCCAGACTCCGAAGCTTTACCGAAGAAAGAAAGCTCGCGCTGGAGGCGAGACAACTGGAAGACCTCTCTGCGTCACTCTAAATTGGGTTGTGTTTATGTTTATACAGCCTAGAACTTGGTCTGCCTCGACGGGCGACGAGTCTCCCAGCTGTAGATGAGCAATTTAGCCAGTGCAGTACAACCGCTAGCCTGGGGTCTTTAACGTGCACCACGCAGGAGTGTGATACACGACCGCACGCCGGTACGATGCTCATCCAGATCGAAACGGGCAGGGGTGGGGATTGAACCCAGGATCCCTGAGTTCTGCAGCGCGAGCTTTCGCTCCACGTGCTCCGAGCTGGTGTGCGCTAGCCCACTCGGCCACCGATCCCCCTGCGTCACTCTCATGATCATCTTGTCAGAGGCGCGTGTATGCTTGTCCTACATGTCGCGTGTCCTGGTATAAACGCTCCTTCTTCGGCTCATGACGGTTCTCGTGAACAGCGGCTTCAGTTTGCTTCTGGAGCTACATCAGACGCGAGAAAAATAAAATTATCATTTTGGTGTACGAAGTGCTTCTTTATACGTGAAACTATGCATACACATTCCTGGCTTTAGAAAACCAATACTACTACTACTACTACTACTAATAATAATAATAATGTTTATTTTCTTTTTTCAATAAATGGTGGACCGACAAGAAATTGCTTCACTACGAAGCTTGACGGGCCCTGAACGCCATCGGCAACGGTACAAAATCACTTTCTCAAAGCACTACAGAATACACACAAAAACATATTAGTATAGTAATAAAACTAAGAGCACTAATTAACTTGGTACGAAATCCTCATTATATGTTCAAACATTCGACACATTGTGAATTTACCTCATAAGTAAATTCAAAATGTGAAATGTCTGTCTCGTATTGTGCAGCCCATTCCATGGTACTATTTCAGTCTTGCCTTCGCAAAGCTTGATGCCATAATTGTGGCATCGAAATGACCCTCCTGGCGATAGTCGAGGGTGTCTCAAGAGTTAGACACGAGAACTGTGTGAGCGACTTCGGATAGCAGCAATCAATACCTCAGCCGTACCTCAGCGGACACCCGGGTAGTGGCTCGTGTACAACCACTGCGGTGATGAGAAGAGCCGAACTCTAACAATGCCTGGAGCTCAGCACGCGTTTTCTACTTTGCCGACCCCAGCGCGTGGCTATGATTAACGTTGGCGGCATTTAGATAGGAACCAGGCCACGTGGCCGCTTGTTCTTGCTCCGAGTTGAGGGGATAAACGATGGTCAAATTTCTCTTTTTTATTTTTTTTTTGGCGGCTGCCATTGCCTAAAAAGAAAAACTGAGGCAAGGTTATTCAGTTATTAACGTTAAGGAGTGATTCCAAGTAGTATTTAGCAAAAGAAGGAAAATCGTTTCATGGCTCCTTTAAGGTCAATACAGCGTCACAGTTTTGACGTTTCGGCCTCTGAAAGTCCAGCTTATGAAAGATCAGGCTTGTTTTTGATATCGCTTTCTTTTGCTAATGCGCTATTCTTTTTTGTTACACGCGAAAACTTTCGCAAATTAAGTAGCTTAGACTTAAGATTGAGCATCAAATGCTGCCTGGGCGCGGTTGAATTCATCTCAACGCGCCTACGTTCCCATAATCACAAAGAGGTAAGACTCCGACCAGTCCAATGTTGCCGACTGCTCCTTAATGTCCATCCATATTACTTTGGTCTTAATTTTACTTCCTTTTTTTTTCTAATGTAGCAGCTATTCATTTTATTAATCCGGTCTTAAAAAAAAAAAAAAAAACTGCAGCAAAAATAACCCAAAGTTAGTCCAAGAGAAATAAAGACACAGCGAAGACATACATACACACGCACAAATGTGAGGGAAAAAAACAAAACAAGATGGCACTTTTGTTCGAGGGGTCATTAAAAACGTAATTAATCTGGTTCCGCTCATTACCGGGCGCAGCTATATCGGTTTTCGTTGTCTCCCCGCGATGGATGAGGAAATGAAACTTCTAATAAAATAAAAGAGAAAAAACAATATAGCTGCAAATGGAAAGATGTGAGGCCGCAAAAAGTTTTTATTAAAACAAAATGAGAAGAAAATGAAATAAGGGAGCGAGTTCAGGCTGAGAGAACATATCGACTAAAACTTTTACTCATAAAAATACGCCTCAAAAGCAAAAGACGAAATGTTATAAACTGAGGAGAAAATAGGAGGTTCTAGTTCGGATGTTAGCGCTCTCTCTCTCTCTTTCTCTCGCTAACTTCCGTGGACTTCTCGGTGTGGCTTCTCTGCGACCGCGGTCGAAGTGTACGCGATATCGACGACGCAATTAGAAGCATGCCCGGGTATCGGTTTTCCATCGAGAGAAACGACGCGCCGGGATAGGAGAGAGATAACGCGCTAAAAGAACGAATAAACAAAACGAGAAACACAAAAACCTCCCGAAGGCACCTGGCACCCGTCAAAATTTCTCGATGGCTTAGGGCCTTTTTCCACCTCGTGTAATCATGGATGCTCCATTTAGATAGCTTCTTTCCGGGTGCTGTTTTTTAGGGTAGAACGTTTGGCGATTTGGGCCACGACTTTGCGTAAAAATAAACACCACGTACACGAAGACATAAAAACTATAATTTATCAAAAAGGGTAAAGGCTCACCCCACTTTGTCCTCGCGTGTTTGGTGCCGTTTCAGTTTTAATTTTTTTTCTTCTTTTACATGCGGTTGCTTTTCTCAGTTCGGTTGAAGCGAAAAACAATCTATAAAAGGGAAAATTATGTTTTTATGCTGTTTTATAATATTCCGATAGGAATTGTGAACCATAATTAGTGTGTGTTATTAGTGTTTTTTTATCGAGTGTTGAGTACGTATGGAGTATTCGGCATGGTACTAAGACTCTAATCAAAACGTCGCAACGTCGTGCGAAAAGGCGGATGATGACACCACCTCGCGCATATCAACCACGTATAAGCACCGCCGGCCTTGAGCATAGCTGTTGCTCGAGTGGGAACTTTAGCGCTCCATCGCGCCTCCAACGCGCTCCAACTCTTTTTGGAATTTGATAATTTAGTGGCTATCGATGATGTTCAGCAAGCTTCTAATTGGAAGCATTTGCTTATTTTCGTTATTTAAAAGTAACTTAACAGATTATAGTTAATTATCCGACTTACTTTGACATTTAGCACCCTGTATTATTCCCCCGTGGCCGTATAACTCAGATGCACAGTCCGAATGAGTGTAGTTTCCATGGCTTAAAACACACACACACACACACACACACACACACACACACACACACACACACACACACACACACACACACACACACACACGCACACACACACACACACACACACACACACACACACACGCACACACACGCACACACACGCACGCACGCACGCACACACACACGCACGCACGCATGCGCACGCACACACACACACACACGCGCACACACACACACACACGCACGTACACACACACACACACACGCGCACGCGCACACACGCACGCACGCACACACACACACACACACGCACGCACGCATGCGCACGCACACACACACACACACACGCGCACACACACACACACGCACGTACACACACACACACACACACGCACGCACGCATGCGCACGCACAAACACACACACACACACGCGCACACACACACACACACACGCACGTACACACAAAAATAGAAAAAAAAATTTAATTTTTTTTTTTGGGGGGTGGGGGGGTTGTTAGGAGACAGAGTGGTTGAGAGACCCTTGGACTCAACCACTCTGTCCCCTAACACAACCCCCTCCTTCCTCCACCCCCCCCCTTCCAAAAAAAACAAACAAACGTATTAACATTTTTTTTACTAATTTCTAAACAGAAAGTTGAAGCACATTAACGTGGTGTAACAAAGATGTTTATATTAATTTCCTCCGTGATATAAACCTCGATTGACATGACCCGAAACTTGAAGAAGAAATCAACGCTGACTAGCGGTCGTTCTTCGGCATGACAGGCCTAAAAGACCATAAACAAATTACAACCTAAGCCCCGCAACACGGAAAAATAAAACAACGAGCAACGAGGCATTTTATTTATCCTTGTCTCAGGAGCTACTATGTGACGTTTCATAACCAGGTAGCTTGCGTACGTTCTAATCCATAAATCAGAAGCGATAGTTCCGCAAAGCTGGCTTCCCCTCAGGAGTAGTTAATCAGAGGAGAAGCCAGCTTGCGGGCACTGTCCACACGCCCTCTTCATCACACAAACCTGTCACCCAACGGGAAATTTAGATATTCTTAGGTCACCTGGCCAGACCCGTAGGTACGAGAAGGTACCTAGCGGAACGGGCGTTCGTCGTGAAGTGAAGCTGCCACGAGTAATTGCGGCTGTGAACACAGATCGAGGTGGTTGCGACGTCCACGCCGTTCGTACACTATACTTCGTCTCACCCTACGATGGACTAAAGGCGAAAGCTACAAACCGACAGATCCAATCGCGAGCCACTTAGACATTGCGTGGTGTTTCGCTTCGATGCACGTATCGGTGCCCGCGCCTCGGATCACTGATGGGAATGGGCGGACAGTGGTTCGGATCGAGCGATGAGTGACTCAACAATTTTTCATGGCAACTAAAGCCACGACGTACTGGCTTTTTGCAGTGTCAAAGCTATAAAAGTGACGCAGCGTTTTTGGATTCGGAGTATTATTCGTCCCAACATAATCATTGCTAAGTGTGTCATAGTATAGCGTGGAACGTGATTGGACCCGGCGGCCGGTGGCTTTGGCCTTTAGTCCATCGTAGGATGAGACGAAGTATAATCGCGTTTCTCGGATGAAAATAAATGTTGAAGATGTACAGTGCCGAACGATACGAAATGGAAGAGCGGAGAGCGTGGCCTCGCGTACGTTGCTGCGACATCGGCCGGGTGAAGCCGTGAGATTTGGTGTCGCGAGTCGCACGTGAGCGTAGCCGAGCCAAGCAGTCAGCAGCTGTTCGCGCTGGGGGTGCAAACAGCTGCACCCTCATGGATGGTTCCTATAAAACATAAATTTCAAGTTTAACCGCCTTTTTTATCTTCTCGTGACACTCGAAATGTGTTTATGCGGAGCGCTAGCTTGTCTGCTTTTTGCACAGGGGCAGCGATACTGCCAGAAAGCGGAGTTCCTTATTGGCTTACTGAGAAAAATAGTGGGTAGAGCTCAAGGCATCTAGCATTGAGGTCCACCCCCTATCCCTTAAACCAAAGCCAATCAGAGTTCGGTGTCGTTCTGACGTCACCGCAACCCTTGCGCAAGAAGCAGCCGACTTTCTCTCCGCATTTCTCTTTCCTTCGGGATAAGTGTATAAGGTTATATTGCCCCAAATATATATAAAATATAAAACAGCGAAAAAGTAAGGGATGTTGTTTTAATCAAACTGAAGAAACAACGCACGTGCCATGACACTATATATTTATTTAATATAAACTTTTACCTCACTCCCAGTGATGATCACGTTTTTCACAGCTTTAACGCGAAAAAAAAAAGATATGTGCAAGCTGCTCCCCAGGGGAAAAACTATACTTGGTCACGCTGCAAGTGCGTGACCAGTGATGATATACTAACGGGGGTTGTGCTCCTTGAGCGAACAGTCGCTGTGTTTTTGGCTCAGCTGGGCGTATGTGTGGCTCGCGACACCAGATAGCACGGCGTCTCTCGGCAGATATCGCAACAGGTGTACGAAGCCCAGAGCCATCTATACTGAGAGAGTTGGTATGCATTGAGCATGATGAGCTGTGTATTTGTGTGTCCTTCTCTCCTGTGTCTACTGTGTCTGCGGCCGGACCTGCTTAGTTTCGGCTCCTCGAAATAAATATATTTGCCACCTGAACCAGGTTACAACAGTGTATACTCTGTTTTTGTCTCCTGTGCGTTGTTTTTTCACAATGTTCAATGCATACCAACTTGCCCAACTCACCACCTTGCTATAGGGAGAGTTTGGCATTCTTCTGAACGTTCCTCCAGTCTAGCAACCACGACAAGAAATCTGGCAACTAAATATTTCTCCCACTATATTGTGTTACTAATTCATGGATTATCTAGGGCAGGCATGACGTGTCATCGCACTGAAAGGGTCTCTCGTTAACGTTAGAGCATTTGGCACTTTCCACGCAATCATTAGTCCATTTGCTAAATTACCCAAGCATCAAGGAGAATGCAGGGATTGGCGTTCCACGCGCCACACGCGCACGCCCTCCCCGTATAAAATATTCGAAGTAAATAATCAAAATAAAGCGTTGACGAACGCGCGTGCAAGATGCCATTTGTTTTAGGTATTTGCTTTAGAAAAGTTACTACTGCTGAGGCCAGCACGTGCGGTGCGTGGAACACCAATTCCTGCATTTTCCTTGATGCTTCGGTAATTCAGCAATAGGTGTATTGCTCAGACTTCATTATGTGGAAAGATCTCCAAAATATTACCCTCTTTCATTCTCTTTTTTTGTCTCAAAAATTACTTTTTTATATATATTCTCACCACAGACACAATTCAACACCGCGCAAACCGTTTGTTATGCAGGAACTGCAAACCCGTGATCTAAATTTCCTGCCCTTTTTTGACTGAGAAACCACCGTTTTTGTTTAAAAAAAAAAATCAAAATAAAGCTTTTTTTTTATTTTTTTAAAAATTAAGGATGGACAAAAAGTGGGTGGTTCTTTGAATGCAGTGACCAATTAAGGGTGCAACAGAATACCGATGAACGAACAACGCTTTCATGACGCTACTAGTAACCGAGAACTTAAGTGTGCTCGCTCAGAGTGGCGTGGTGGAACGAAAACGCATCTCCGTCTTGTGTAATCGCGAGGTCACTTGTGCTAGCAAGATTTAGCGGGTCGGAAGCTTCATCCCATCCGCTGAACTCTCAGTATACACGACTCTGGCGAAGCCCTCTCTCGAGGCCACATACGCGCTCCGCTGGTTCATTTGGTTGAGCACTGGGGTCCTAATCAACGGGACGGGACCATGGGACCGGGATATCACCGCCTGCTGCGATTGGTCAGTGCCGTACCACCGACCAATCGGAGCAGGCGGCGATGTCTCGCTCCCTTTAACCGCCGTGTAGATTAGGGCCCTGAATTACAGCTCGATACTGTACACGCTCACAAACGATCGCCGTTTTTTGTGATTTTTATAATTAAAGGCTGCCACCAAAACTACTACTACTACAGTAGCACGTGCTTATTTGGGCACCAACCCGCGGGTTTTTCCTGACAATAACCTTTAGGAGTCAAGTGTTCTGACAGCGTGGTGCAATGTAAGTACAAAATGTAAGCACAAAATAGTACCCAAACAATTTTACGAAAAGTAAACAGTTACTTTTAATTTTTAAGTTCTGTGCTGGCGTTTTGGTTGCAGCCGTCTCTGTCTAAAACCTCATCTGCAGTGTGTCGTTATCACGGAATCTTCACCTGCCCTAATGCGGAAGGATTGTTGCTGACGCCCTGCATGAACACAAAGTTCGTGACATTGTACCCGTTGCAAAAGGTATACTTCTGCAGCGCAACGTTTGCACGAACGATTTTCTGACGTTGCATTAAGCTGCTTCATTTTAATGCGATGTAGCAATGTATGCAACAACTTATACCGTTTTAGCATATCTTTGTTTGAACTGCACGGGAAGGGCGTCTTTTTTCTTGTTTTTTCTTTCGATATTTTACGCGCATTTGGTGTCGGGTCATTCGTTGGCTTTGATATTCCCCGCAACGCCAGCACAACTACACTGTATGGGCTGTCGTTAAAAGGCGACGATTTGCCTCGAAAATAATTGAGACTTATCTTACAAGATTTTGGTAGTGGTGTGCGAATTCAAATCGAATAGCGCAGTGTCTTTCCTACCTTGAACTGTGTAGAGAGCGCGGTTATATCGCGGTTTTCTCTTTTACTCGGAAGGCTACGAATGATGCGGCACATTTTGATTCGAACTACTATTCACAACACCCAATTTTAACTTATGTTTTGTTTCCCCCAAAATTAATTGGACGTCGTTAAACAGACGTATACACCTTTTTTAGAAAAGATATTGCGTCCCGGCGCCACGTAAGCGCATTGCCTGGCCGACGCTATGTGCCAAGCACGCACTGGCGGCACAGTGTGCTTTTCCAACTTGGGACCGGCCACATGACTTCAACTTTTCTTGCCCTTCGTTACCTGTCGAGTAAGATACCCACGGAGGTCGGCTAACCAACCCGGGTGAAGGCCCGTTCACACAGTTGCGTTCGGAGCGACCACTACGCTTACGAACGAATGCAACCGGTTGGAACGACGAGTTGCCATGGCAACGAAGCGCCAAACGGTCGTTTCGTTCGTGTTCGTTCGCAACGCAAGGAGTTGAGCCGGGCTGAACTTTTTCGTTACGTTCGGGAACGACCACAACGACAGACCAATCACAGATCGAGGAGAGCTCGGTCGCGCGCGTTGCATGCCGGTCGTGCCAGGCTCCTTCTATTTGCAAACGTCGGTGGTGATCATCGATGTGGACGGCGTGGTGGAAGCTCATCGTTCCGCGTAAAATTGTTATCCTTGACTGTGAATTTTCGTCGTGTGTCGTTATGATAACTCAGCACGTACTAGAAGCGAAGATCCACCTACTCGTGCGGCGATCTCGTGGCGGCACTCTCAAGACAGCAGAAACGCCGTGCCGGCGTGTTTGTTTACTTCGACTACAGTGATGCTTTCTTAGCATTTGTGTCCTCGAACATCCCCCGGATTTCATTTTTGGTGCATTCCATGCGTGTGCTCAAGTTCAAGGTATTACTGGTAAGTACCGTATAAATGATGCGAATTTTTACGCGTTTTCATCACCCGAGAAAGGTGATTAGTGTTAGCAATCCTGAACGCTCGCAACGTCGTCTATCTGATCACGAATTTATATTTCTACGTTGCTGTATCGCTGCTAAGATTACATCGTCTTTTATAATCGTAGAAAAGGCGGGTGGCCAGATTCGTACTGTTGGCTAAGTCGTGTATTAAAGTCGTGATCGTGCAAGACTGCGTACTGCATCTTTTTTCTATCTTTTTTTAATGGACTACCCTGCAAGCGTATCCTGAAAAATAAAAAAAAATAAAGTTTGTGGTCATGGAAGACGGTCTGTCTATTTTCCGTTACGCAAGTGAGTGGCAGCGCGTCCCCTTCTTTTTAGAGGCACTGCCGTAACAGCTGACGGCGGCGGAGAGGCGGTCGCCGTGCTGCCGAGGCACTGCGCTTGTTGCAGTGGTTGCAGGAGTGTACTCGCAGCGCAGAGCGGTCGTTCCGGTCACAGCGGACGCAGTCGTGGATAACCAGATGTCTGAACCAGCCTGTACACAGCTATTGTAGACGCACAGCAGATCTTCGTGACTGTACGCCGTAGCCGAAACCTCCGGCTGCTCCGATGAGGACGGTGGACCTCGCGTCGGGCGTCGGCGTCCGCCATGTTTGTAAGCGTAGCTGGGTTGCTTCCTATTGGCTAGGAGCAAGAGCTGAAGCTAGTTTCTCATTGGCTGTTGATTCGCGTGGTTGCATGCGGTTGCATGTGTGTGTACACGTCGCGTACAGTTGTCGATGAAGTCGCAGCGGTTGCATTCGTTCGTAAGCATAGTAATCGCTCCGAACGCAAATGTGTGAACGGGCCTTGATTCTTGTATACGTAACCCATGTAAAGTATTTAACTAGTAATAAAAGTTCACGCACTCGAAATGTATTTCATTTTTAATTTAAAGAAACCAACTACGACATTCAGCTCGCACCCAACAGCCATGGACTCTATTAGGGCCGCCAGGAAATGCTACATTCACTTTCTCAACTTAAGAAAAAAATGCTTTCTTTTTTTAATCAATGCGTCTATTTTTTATTTTATTTATTTCTTTATTTTATTTTTTTGCAGTTCGCGGCGGTTGCTATTTGGGCGTGCCCGTCTCTGCTGCGAGTCCCTTTTCACGCTGCACGTCACGTGCAGGCATGCGCCGTCCCGCTCTCCTCCTCTCCGAAGCGTCTTGGGGCCCGTCGGTGCGGAATAATCGCATTGTGACTCCGGCCGGAAATTTAAATCCGATTTTGAATGGGAAGAGCTAATCCGGCCGCCCCGACGGAGGCGGCCCTCCTCCCGAACAGCCAGCGCCATCTGGTGGCACAAAGCTAGATCCGCGAGAGTGGTCTCGGCCGCCGTCGACAGAGCACGTTGAACCGTGCCGCCATTACGCTCCTACGTGAACGCTTTCGAACGTACTTCCAAGTTACTTTCGCTGTCTCGGGAAGGGGACGCGCCTTGGGCGTCGCCTCGTCAGTCAAGGGGAAGGTCTGGTGCCGAGTTTGTGTTGTTGGGCCACTCGCTGGAGCCGACGCTGCCTCGCAGGTGGCGGGCCTTTTGGTTCTGTACGACCTGCAGGAAACAGAATTGGCGCTTTTATTGGCGCAGTTTCGTTATGTTCAGCCACTGTAGATATTACACTGGGTCGGCGAAGTTTGGAGGATTTGATTTAAGAATATATTTAGCCGCCGTCGTCGAGGCATCGTCACAATCACCTCTTTTTGCTACGCTGTTCTGGCAACGCGATCGAACTCGGCATACACAAGCACCGCGTGCGATTTTCAGTTTTTTTTTATTATTACCGTATTTGCTCGAGTAATGTCCACGCTGTTTACGAACAAGACTTGTGGGTCTGCTTTCTCGCAGAGCGCGGTTATAGCGAATCAGCGCGATCGGCAGAAAATTGGCAGCGATTTACGGGACAGACATAACGGCTTCACGCGAAAATACCGTCTGCTCAGATCGCATCTTTACGGAGAATCGTGTTCTCAACCTCGTTATTCGCTGCGTATTTTAAGCAGAACGCGATGTTTGGCTGTATGTGTGTCCTGCAGGCAAGCAGACGCGAGGGCCTTGTTCGTAACAAGTGCGACTACAAATCGAGAAAAGACAGCATTGCCACTCGACTTTATTTTTTTAATGTTTCCGATTGGTGTCCCATTGTTGCGAGTGATATACTGGCCCGACAATATATTTTTAATTTTTGGGTTTGGACAAAATTTTATGAAATATGAAGTAATAAAAATAGTACGCGGTAATGTTCCTGGTTTTTACTTCTTGGCGTTTTCAGCAGAGGACGACAGCAGAATATGCAGACAATCCGTTGCACTGAGCTACGTCTGAAAATAAAAGCAAAGTTTAAGTACATTCTATTGCAACAAGGCTGGTTGGGCATTCGGGCTGGTTGGTTGGACATTCGGAAGTGGGAAAAATGAAAGACGTTTACAATTCCCTGTAATGCCGAATTAGAGCGCAACTCTTTGGGAGGAGGAGGGGAGGGTGCAAAGAGGAAGGTATGACCCTCCTCCTCCGTACCTCTCCTCCTCCTCTCCTTCGCTCCTCCTCCTTCCTCTTCCCCTCCTCCATCCTCCTCTTCCCCCTCCCTCCCTCCTCCCTCGTGACGTCACACGTGATGTCACGTGCGACGTCATTATGGGAAACGTCCCATAATGCAAGCGACGGCCGGTTACGCCTACAGCGACGGCGACGCCGCTCAAGCCGGAAATGGGCGCCTAAGAGCTGCGCTCTAAAAGCGGCGCAAAAGACGAAAAACTAATGGAAGGACTTCTGCACGATACAGCAAGTAAAAATGAAGTGCCTCGGGACATTTTGCTCTGAGGCAAGACAGAGACAAACTTCAAGACCAGGTGTCTTGCCGTATGTTTACGAGGTGTCCCACGGTATTAAGAAAGGTGCCAGTAGATACGACGCTCCCGTAGTTTTTTTTTTCTTTTGCACCATCCAAGTTGTCACAACTGTGTGCAACCATTAATCGAAGTGGACGCCCAGGAGCCCAACGTGAAGTCTACCACCGCAACCTGTATGTTGCCTGCGAATGTGGACTAGTGTACCTGATCCCCTTGTCCTGTGGCAGAGTGTGCATTAGACAGACGGGGAGGTGCGTCAACGTCCTGGTGAGGGAACACTCCGCCCTTTCCCTGCGCTCCTCGCCGCCTGCCCATCTCGCGGTTTGTTGTGATAGATGTGAACGTTCTCCGCTATTTGATGACATTAAGATTTTAGCACGGCACACAAGTAAGACAGCCAGTGAAATTGACGAGGCATTTTTATTCCCAGCTATGACGCGGGCTAGTGTGTAAGTGCTCCGCCGGTATACCCCTGGCGGGTGACGAGGTTGAATTTGTTAGGGAGTCGGGCAAGATTATGCAGGCGTGTATAACGGCATAAAGGGGGGGGGGGGGGGGGTGTTATCGGGTTTTTTGCTTTTGTGTCTATCCTTTCCAGTTCATGTTTACTTGCTGTATCGTGCAGAAGTAAAATTTCACTTTTAAGTAGCGCTGTGTTTGTGTACTTCTATTTTTGCTGCTCCTTTTGCGTTGTTTTTTCCACTTCAGCAATGCAATCTACTGATTAGAAAGGCCGACAAGTACAAGCTAAATCTCTGAGCTTTCGTTGAGTCTCATTTAAAAATGTTAATCCCGCATTTGAATTTGCTTCTTTTTGATCGCGTGTTTAGTTGACACGACCGTGTGGTTCAGCTGCGTTTGCGACCGCCGTTGTTTGCCATTCACCGTTCTGGCTCGTCACTGTCGACAAATTCGTCACTGTATGATTCGATTTCCATAAAGAATTTGACGAGGACATACGAAGGGATAAAACGTTAAAGTTGCTTTAGGAGAGGAGCGTCCGCAAAAGTTACAAACAAACGTCTGCTGGATAATGATTTGAACGCTTTTTTCACTCTCACTTTTATGATGCCCAGCCACGTGCAGCCCACGTGGGCTGCACGTGACCCTGTGACATGCGAGTTGGGTTGTTGGCTGTATGCGGGGTGTTCGCGCCACTTCCGGCCGCCATGACAGGGGGAGAGGAATACTTCCGGCTCTCCTATATTTCCCTTGTGTTTGAGCGGGTGTGCGAAGGCCCTTGGTTCCCTAGCAAGGGATTACGTGAGAGATACGCTCTAGAAATTCCCTGCGAAAAAAATGCCACAAGTGAAGGTATTTGGATCACCTCGAGACGAGGGACGCCACAGACGCCGCCGAGCCTGGTACGTCGCAGAACGACGGCATTTGCCATAGAACTTGTCACGATCTTTCTCGAACGTGGACGAAGGGGCCGAAGCACCCGCCGAGGAGAGACGACACGCAGCCTGGTTGTCGAAATGGTGACATACTTCCGGGCGGCATCCTGGAGCACCAGCTGCTGGTAGGCATCTCGAAGGTCGAGCTTGGAGAACTTCTGTCCCCCGGACAGAGCCGACCAGAGATCTTCTACCCGAGGCAGCGGGTACTTTTCGACGGCAGCGACGGGGTTGATGGTGACCTTGAAGTCCCCGCAGATCCTGACGCGGCCGTCTCGCTTGAGGACTGGGACAATTGGTGCAGCCCACTCGGAAGTCTTGACGGGCACCAGGATACCCTCTCGCTGCAGCCGTTGCAGCTCCTGGGTGACCCCGTCCTTCAGGGCAAACGGCAGCGGACGCGGCTTGAAGAATCGAGGCCGGGTTCCCTCGGGTATCTGGATGCCGACCGTCGTGCCGGCGAAGGTGCCCACCCCCGGCTGGAACAGGGACTGGAAGTCGGTCAGGAGGCTCGGGACGTCTTTCACCACGTGCAGCGCAGCCTCCTGGTACTCCGGCAGCCGAACACCCAGCGAGTGAATCCAGTTCCGGCCCAGCAGCGTCGGCGACGACCCCTTGGTTAAGTAAAGGGGAAGGATTACCTCCCTGTCGCCAAGGCGAACGCTGACTTGGGCCCGACCCTGGACCTGGGAAAGCTGCCCGGAGTAGCTGCGCAGCATGACGTCAGACGCCTCGATGGACACGCCGGGGAAGGTCCGCTTGAACAGCTTCCCGGGCATGACTGACACGCTGGCCCCTGTGTCCAGCTCCATGGTGATGGGGTGGCCGCAGATTTCGACGGACACCAAGTAAGGTGGCACGGACGATGGAGGCTTACTCGTCTGCCACACGTCGAAAATCTGCGGGTCCTCGGCCACGACGTGGACCCTGGCTGAAGACGGACCCGGGCCTGGTGCCGCTCGTCCCCGCCGCGTTTTCTTGCGACGACCACCCTGGCCGCGGGCTTGGCTGGAACCCGGGCTTGAACCAGGCTGCTGCTGCTGCTGGCCGCCGCTCGTCCTCCCCCCTCGGCAGACACGGAGTGGGCAGCACCGCAGCGGCTGCAGGCACCGCTCCTTGTCGCCATCTTGTTCACCGCCGCTTCCGTCGACGGTGAGCCGGCCGCACGCGCAATCTCGCTGGCGTCCTTCGCTGCTGCTTCCATCGCCAGCGCTGCCTTCACCGCGTCGTCCAGCGAGGGGTCGGGGAGCTCCAGGAGTCGCGTCTGCATGGCGGGGCTGTTGATGCCGCAGACGAACCGGTCCCGGAGTAGCGAGTCCAACTGGTCGCCGAAGGCGCAGGTGCTCGCTAACCCTCGTAGCGCAGCGACGAACTGCCCGAGGGTCTCCCCGTCCTGGCGGCTCCGGTTGTTGAAGCGGAACCGCTCCATAAGCGTGGACGGCGCCGGGCTGAAGTGCGAGCGCAGCGTGGCGAGCAGCTCACCCAGCGATTTGACGTGCGGCGTGGCCGGCTTGAGGAGGTCGAGCAGGAGGCTGAAGACGCGGGTCCCGCAGCTGGCCAGGAAGATGTCCCGTTGTTTCGCCTCGGGCGTGTCGTTCGCCCGGAAGAACACGTGGACCTGTTCTTCGTAGACCGGCCAGGCGGACCCATCTCCCTCGAACGGCTCGAGCCTCCCGTACAGCGGCATGGCGACAGGAGCGGGGCGCGGTGTTGCGACTCTCTCGGCGGCGTGGGCCGAACCGTGCACGTTGGTGGCCTATAGTGCCACGGTTCCTCGTCGCCAGTGTCACGATCTTTCTCGAACGTGGACGAAGGGGCCGAAGCACCCGCCGAGGAGAGACGACACGCAGCCTGGTTGTCGAAATGGTGACATACTTCCGGGCGGCATCCTGGAGCACCAGCTGCTGGTAGGCATCTCGAAGGTCGAGCTTGGAGAACTTCTGGTGTCAGAAGTGGGAAGTCTCCCCGTCCTGTCGCACCGGGGTCAGGATGGTCAGGAACGCCCTGTGGCGTTTGCTTCTCGTCGACTACATGCGGCGGAGCAACGCTACAGCCAGCTCGACAAGGAAGGCTTGGCCCTCCTCTTCGGGGTCCAGCGCTTCCATCAGTACCTGTGGGGCCGGCAGTTCGAGGCAGTCACGGACCACAAGCCGCTGCTGGGGCTGCTGGGACCTGACAAGGCGGTCCCAGTGCAAGCATCGCCTCGTGTGGTACGCTGGGCCTTGACGCTGGCAGCCTACAGGTACAAGCTGGTCTACCGCCCTGGGAAGGACTTGGGACCTGCTGACGCCCTGAGCCGCCTGCCTCTGCCGGAGGTGCCTGCTGCCGTTCCAGAGCCAGCTGACGTTTTCCTGCTGGAGCGGGCCTACCCGGGGGTGCTGACCAGGACTGCGGTGGCGCAGGCGACCAGCCGGGACCCGGTCCTGTCTCAGGTGGTCAAGGCGGTTGCCCGAGGGGAGGAGCTGCGTCACCAGGCGTACAGCCACAAGACCGCAGAGCTGAGCTTGGAGCAAGGCTGCCTCCTGTGGGGTTCCAGGGTGGTGATTCCACAAAGTCTCCGGGCCAAGGTGCTGCAGTTGCTGCACGCGGGGCATCCTGGCATCGAAAAGACCAAGATGGTGGCACGGTCGCACGTTTGGTGGCCTGCTTTGGACCAGGACATCGTGCACCAGGTGCAAGGCTGCCAGGTCTGCCAGGAGAACCAGCGAGCCTCGTGCCATGTGGAAATCACCCCCTGGCCGTTCCCACAGAGGCCGTGGTCCCGCCTGCACGTGGACTATGCGGGACCCTTCAAGGGCCACTACTTCCTGGTGGTAGTGGACGCCTTCTCCAAGTGGGTGGAGGCACTGCCAGTCACCAGTCCCTCGGCAAGCGCGACCATTGCGGCGCTGCGGCAGGTCTTCGCGGCGCAGGGATTGCCGGACATTATTGTGTCCGACAATGGTCCCGCTTTCGCTAGCGCCGAGTACCTGTACTGGCTGCAGAGGAATGGGATCCGCCGGATGCTGGTTCCGCCGTACCACCCCGCTTCCAATGGTGCAGCAGAGCGGGTGGTACAGACCCTCAAGAACAAGCTGAAGAGGAGCCAGCCCGGGGATTTCCGGACGCAGGTGGCCCGGGTACTGTTTCAGTACCGGACCACACCCCATGAGGTCACTGGCCGTGCCCCCTGCGAGCTTCTGCTGGGCCGGATGGTCAAGACTCCCCTGGACGTCTTGCATCCAGACCTCCGGTCCACGGCGCTCCTGAAGCAGCTGAAGCAGAAGCTGGCTGCTGACCGAGGGTGCCGTCCCGGGCCTTTGCCGGAGCCGGGAGCGTCGGTGTACGCCAGGAACTTCCGTCCTGGCCCACCCTGGTCTGCCGGACATGTGGTTTCACCAGCGAGCGCCTCATCGCTGCTCGTCCGCATGCCCGACGGGACCACCTGGCACCGGCACGCCGACCATGTCAGGCCTCGCCTCGGGACCTGGCTTCCACCCTCGGACGTCGCTTCAGAGGACCAGCCTGCAGGGGGCCCAACAACAGCACCAGTCGTGGCCAGCGGAGCGCCACCCACCCCGGAGGCGACAAGCGTCGCCACTCCTGTGGCACCAGTTGGACCGGTGCCACTTCCAAATCCGGTCCCTGCAGCTCCACCGGGTGGAGCGCGACCGGGACAGGCAGCGCCCGGCGTTGCCACACCTGGCCCGTCGACACCAGTGCCCAGGCGGAGTGCACGGCAGAGGAGGCCACCTGACCGCTACTCGCCGGGGTGACCTTCATCGTCGACAGGCCGGGACTTGGCACGACCAGACACCGAGATGGTGTCGGCCGTGTGTGTTTATTCATGTATTTTGTTTTTAGGAAAAACAAACTGGGGGGGAGGAGTGTAACAAGTTAGTGGCGCCCCCCTCCAGTCCGCCCGCCTGCGGCCGCCTGGCTCGGCGGGCAACATTGTTCATCGCGACAATAAACGCCGTTGAGCGTACGCCACTCCGGCCAGAGAACTATTAGGGAGTTTTAAAATAACGTACGCAATTTTAGTGCACGCTAGCGCTAAATTTAGCGCTTGTATTAGCGCACGCGACGCAAGAGACTTTTAGAATAGCGTTTCTCCGTCGCGACGCAAAAACCCTATCAGCTCGCGCTTGCGACGCCATTAAGATACAGTCACAATTTTTATTTCACACACGAAATGCTGCAACTTTCAACTTTCGAAAAAAAAAAAAAGTTTTTTGGTTCCGAGTATTAATTTAGATTTGTTTAAACATGAGAACGCAACGCGAGTGGTTGACCGGTCGTGTCCGCTTGCGTCGCCTCGGCAAGAGAGGTGTCGTAGTGACCGTCGCACATCGTAACTTCGCCGCGAAATGTTCGCGCGTCGCAAGCATCAAGCTGTCGGTGATCGTTGCCAAACCGAGTACAATGTCGTCCCGTATCGAAAATCGCAGTCGCGAGGATGCCACCGACGTCGCATTCACGACGCCGCCAAAGCAGCCGCCGACATAATCCTGGAAGCCGCCATTTTTTTAACTCTGCTCGTCTTGGCTTTAGCCAACTTCTCATCACGAATCCTCCTTGGAGAAGCGCAAAGACTCTTTGCGTACGCAAGCTATTTCCGAGAAATAGCGCACGCTAAAATTGCGTACGCAAAGCGCAAAACCTGGTTTGAGTTCGGAGCATGCGCAGTGGCGACGACGCTATTTTTTTCGTACGCAAAGCTTTAGCGTGCGCTATTCTAATACTCCCTATTAAGGCGGAAGCCGATATATCCTATTACGGGAAAGGCCGTCGGCGTTGTGCCCGAAATATGGCCATAAAATATGCCATCAAGCACGCGCCGCTCAAGGTCAAAGCGGATGCGCCTCAGGAATAAAACACGAAGAAAAGCACAGCAACGGGGATGCTTCGTCACGGGAGCCGTGAAGCCGGCGGGGGCGCCGTGCCTGCGCAGTGGGGGAGCGGGATGTAACCTTCAGAGCGCTGTGTGCAAAAGAAAGACGTGGCGCGCTGCGTCCGGCGCGTCAGTTGCGCTTCGGACTTCATCTGTGCTCGTTGTGTGCGTCGTGCGATCGGCTGTGAGGCGACCGCGTCTACATCTACGGCCTCCACATCGGCAGCAGCGTCTACATCTACGGTGGAGCACCGAATACAATACCGGCAGAAAGAACTTTAATACGTGTAGAAACATTACTCGGAAACATTTCATCCGCGGGTCTATGATGCTTTCGCATTGCTACACGTAAGCAATCTTACGTGTTTTCGACGTGTTATTATTATTATTATTTTGCATTGGCAGACGGTGCTAGCATTTCGATGTGCTGCCGACAGATGGCATAAAGTGATAAATGGGAGAGTGCGGCGGCGGCGCCGCGGCACCTCGACCGACCGTCTCCGCACAAGGATTGGCCATTACGGGACGTGCAAATGCAATGTGCACGCTGGTCTGGGAAATACATTGAATGCCAAAGCAAGCAAGTAAAAATTAAAGACGTTTACAACTCCCTGTAATGCCGAATTAGAGCGCAGCTCTCAAGGAGGAGGAGGAAAGGGTACGGAGGGGACGGTATGTCCCTCCTCCTCCTACTCCTCCCTCCTACTCCTCACCATCCTCCTACGTCCTCCTCCTTCCTCCACCTGCCCTCCCCCTCCTCCTCCTCCCCCTCCACCCCCCTCCTGCGGGCACTAAAAAGTCTGTATAGAGACTTTTAGTGTTGTGTCGTTTACCCGCAGTCTCGGGGTTTTTTCAACCATGTGCGATTTAAAGAGCCTGGCGCCTCCTTGTTTCACCCTGTAGATCAGGATGTGGCTTTGCAGTGCGAACGGCCGCAGAAACCTACCGGGGGAAGTTTCGTTCACCGGTATGCCCTTGTTGGATTACGTCCTGAACTTCGCTGTAACTTCAACTTATAAACGGTTCTCTTACCTTTCCAAAGGCCACCGAACTGCTCAGACGATGGATTTCGGCCCTTTGCAGCAAAATTGACTGCACTTCATCGAAGTGGAGCTTCGTTTGCTTCAAATCGAATGACTTCGACAGTCGTGTCAGGTATACTGTATGTGCCCCTGCCAAGTCAAATTGAGTTCGTCGAACGTTGGTCGCAATACGTGTTTAAAAAAACATCATAGTCAAACTCAACTGCATGGCTCAATGTTGGTTGCGATGCGTACCAAGAACACCCCCATACGCATTGCGAAGTTGTGTGAGCTCTCCACAAAATCTTTCACTCGGGCGTGCGCAAGATAATCCCTGTCAAAAGTCGGAAGTATTTGAATTTATATCGATGCAAAACACATTCTTCCATCTGAACGCATTTACACACATCGTTAGAATGTGTATATGCACTTGCACGATGGTAACGAAGTGTAAAAACATATTTCCTCGAATTTATTGTCGTTTCACGAACCAAATAAAAGGCAGCACGCGCAGTCAGCTGCCGCCATCATGAGCAGAACCACAGTAGAACATGGTGTCACTTAGTCCGTAGACGCAACCATGTACCATTCAATGCTCACGTGTGGTTAATATGTGAGAGAAATTAGTGAGCAGGATGAGAAAGAGGCGAGCGACACGGGAGGATGGCTTGGGAAAGTTACGTGTCTGACGTCATGCCCCCCCCTCCCCCTTTCCTGTGCACTGCACGACCTCCTTTAGATTGCCATACTTGCCCGATAGTGGCGATCCCTGTAGGTCGCTGGAGTCGGAAATGGGTCTGTTTCGCTTGGCCAGGGGACGCGAGCACGTTCGTAAAACGCGACCATGTAACGCTTGCATCAAGCATAAAGCGGAACTGGAGCGTTCGATCATGCACGAGCCATAATTGTTTCCAAACGTGTGTCAATATATATATATATATATATATATATATATATATATATATATATATATATATATATATATAGAGAGAGAGAGAGAGAGAAAGAGAGAGGGATATATATATAAATATATAAATGAATTATAAATGCAGTTCGCGCTTTCAGTGTCCCATCAAAACGATAAGAATGCTTTTCTTCTAGCTGTTTTTTTTTTCTTCTTGAATTCCTGTTGTTTTCTTTCACAAACTTATATACACCAATGAAATCCTCCAAGTGTAGCCTCCGCGAGCAACGTGAGAAAGCGTACTAAAGGACAACCGAAACGCGACTGAAACATATTCGATGTCGGTCGCCAGAGGCGCTGCCCATACGTGAGAGCTGCAGGCCTTAGGACGAGACACACTCGTGCTCATAGCAGAGCCTCGTCGGTTCCTTTGTCTCTATGTCTAACACGGTGACAGTTCCCTTCCAACCTGGCGGCGTAGGTAGCAACGGCGGGGCCGCTCACGGCGTCGCGTCGTGCCCCGGCGGGACGCATCCATCCGCATTTGGCCGACGCGGCGCGAAGAGCCGTCGTGGCCGTCGCGAGCCCGGTGCGACCACTCCTTCTTCGAGTCTTTCTCGCGTTCGCGAAGCTCTTCGACTCCAGGTCCGTGCACCCGCGTCCCTGGAGAGCTCGGCGGGGTATGCCAGACCATGCCGAAAAAGGGCCGTGGTTTCTTCTGACGTTGTACCCGGAAAAACAAAAACACGCGCCTTGGGCCTGCCCCATTTCTCCATATCCGTTTGTCTGATAGATGGAACGAGAACGAGGGTGTCCTAAATTTGCGGGAAGAGCCGTAGAGTCGCTGGGGAAATGAGGGTGGGCTCTCTGCGTCGACGACTTTGTATTTGTCACGGCTGCAGAAATCATCCTTCCGCGGGATCGTGTAGCGAAGTCATAGGAAGTGTCACGTTGAGAGCCTCTGTACTGTCCAACCCAATTCATTGTGTACGGTAGGCTTTGTGAGCACCGTCTAGCTCTAAAAAGACAGTTGTAACCGATTATTCTGCCCGTGCAGCTTAAGGCTCCGGTCCCACGGCGACTGCCTGGAACAAGCCATTAGTTGAGCCAGTAGTTGGCTGCACCGATCCGTGTGGCCGTAAAACTGTGGTATGGCTATACTCTGTTTCGTACTTAGCGTGCAACGCTGTCAAAGCTACTGGCGCGAGCGCGTGGCTTCATCTATGGTTTTGTTTGCGCGAGACCGCGTGCGAATGATCAACGAGATCAAGCCCCACGCTCGCGCCAGTAGCTTTGCCAGCGTTGCAAGCTAAGTATGAAACAGGGTATAGTTCCGGTGATGTTCCTCTTCCTCTCTTAATTTTCTCCTTTCTGCTTCTCCTCTGTGCACATTGCGCGTTCACAGCGTGCCCCACTCCGCGTCACCTGGCGCCAGCGCTGTCCAGTTTGCACTTAAGTCACTGGATCCTCCAGTGACTTTAGTTTGAACAGCTGCTAAGCAAGCCCAGCTAGCTCATCTTTTGGAGGATGGGATGCAAAGGCTGGGACGCGCGAGCGTCTTGAGACGCGTCAGAAAGAGTCCCGCTCAGCTCGTGCGCTGGCTTTGGCAGTGCCTTTTTTTTTTTTTTTTCCCAGTCTCAGCTGAGACGCTGCTTCTAGTAAGTCGGCACTGGTCCTCTCGGCGGCGAGGAACTAGGCGCCGCCTGAGGCACTCAGATCGTCGGTGGCCACAACCTCGGCGGTAGAGAAACGTGTCCCTCCATGCCAGTACACCGCAGACAAACTAAGGGAGCGGAAGAACGACATTCATGCTTTCGAATTTACAACTCATAAGAAGTGCTTAGGTGTCCTCGCAATTTTTTCTCTACATAAAATATAAAGATTTAAGAATAATAAAACACACTAGAACCTGAAATAATATCTTTTTCTCAAAATATTGCAGTTTCCTGGCTCGTATGTCTACATTTTATTGCTGTAATGCCCGCCAAACCAGAACAAAAATAGCACTATATGTTTAGTTCGTTAAAAACTTGATTTGTGTCTTTTTTTTTTTTTGATCTCTGAGTTTATTACAATAGGATATTACTTTTATAGTTTTCGTTGTTTTTTTTTTGCGTTTTGATATGGTTGCAATAGGACGTTACGTAGCGGGCAAACGATGTCGAGGGTAGAAATCAACCATAATGCTCCTATTTGCTCAAAATATAACTTTTTGCTCTTGTTCAGCCTTTTGTTAATCTTTCTTACTCAATGATTTTTTGATCAAATACAAATCAAATTCACATAGAAAACATCAAATAATAGACAAACGGTAAATAAAGATAGTTACGAGATTATTTTTTTTGCGGTAAAAGTTTTACTGAAATCACCTACGTAAAACTAGTCCGAGTTAAAAAAAAACTGAAGCGATTCTGTATACGAGAAAATACAACTAAATTGTACATTTGACTTTCAAGATCACGAATATGAAAATGATATTTCAGATGAATGCGCCAAGTGGCCACAACAGCGGTGGCAAAAAAGCGCTGGCGCTTTCGGTGGGAGGAGGGAATTGTGACGTGTTATACAGAGATCTGAAGATCTCCGAGCTTTCCGCAAGTCTTCCCTGAGCAGTCAAACACGCTGCACGCGCTTCTTGACAAGCGGCACGCGCAGGCCACTGGAAACCTCTGGGTATGACGTCACACCCAATAATCAACTTTCCGTTTGATACGTTTGGTTCAAATTCTCGTGTCATTCATATTTACAGCACAAATATACGCGAGAATTCACCTGTAACGCGTTTCTTTTTCTGTTCGAGAACCTCTTTAGCCTTTTTTTTTTTTAAATCACGATTTAAATCGTATTGATTTTTGTTCTCCACCTTGAGTGGCAATTCAAAAGCTCGATATTTTAGCTAAAAGTTGACTGATAGTCCTTTTCAAGCTACTATGCGGCCATTTTACTACATCGGTGGGAGATAATAAAAGAAATCGCTGAAAACAAAAACAAACTACCTCTCCGAGATTTTTTTTTTTTCTACTGGACGAATTATGTTTGCAAATTGCTCGCACTATTGTTTTTGCGTGTCATAAAAGACATGCTGTCCATGTTTTTGTTTTGAGAAATTAGCTAGTCAAACAGCGATGATAATGTGAAGTTGAGAGGGTGGTCGTTTCAAAATATTCCAAACTGTGATGGTTCAGTAGAGGCGCATGTGTTGCTTAATAAGTAAGATGCATCATCTAAAAAAGAAATATTGGCACTCTCCAGAGAGCACATGGGCAAAACCAGTCGCGGTTTCGGACGAGTTACTTCCTGAAAGTGGGGCTTTGTGTACCTAACTGTTGTCAGGTCCATCCGTGCTATTTCTGCAAACGGGCTTTCCCGCAGTGAGACTCTTGATGTGGTGAAGCATCATTCCGGAACGAGTGTCATCGGGACTTTTTGTGCACGACGAACTGCAAACGTTATACTCAGTGCTTTGTCTGTCCCGTACTGCATAATGTCACCATTACTGGAGTAATTTACTAACTAAATGATGAGCTGGTAACTCTAGTGTCCCTCATTGGGCAAATGTCGGTACACAAACCTGAATATCAGGGACGCGCGAGAGTGTTTATGCGTACAGTCCTTTTATTTTCCCATTAATCGCTGAAGAGTTTTTTTGTAAAATTCAGAAATATGTCCGTTTGAACCTTTTTTGGACGCATTTTTAGAATTAAAATTACTTGGAAGATGAAGGTGACCAAACGGTAGTGCGTAATAGATGTGTCCTATCTTACACGAAAACTTGAAAGAATGAAACATCTAGGGCGAGGACGGAACCAGGACTTTTTTCAACAACATTTCTGCCTTAGCACTGACGATGACAAAGTTCGAAGTCCTTGCACCAATGATAAGTAGATTATTGATACGTCATCGTGACGCCAGCGCTTTTTATATTCGTATTCATAGTAAATTCTTTCTCCTTTTAAAAATGTTCTCCTTTCCTTTTTCAAAACCGTTAATTTTTTTTTTTTTTGAAGGGACAGTGCGGTTTTATGGTTTGTGCCATTCTATGTTGTGTTGATAATTGAAAGTAGTCCTTCTTCCGTCCTCATCCTCGATGGTTTATTATTTCAAGTTTTCGTATCAATTTAACAACGCGCTCGTTTTTAATTATTAATGTCCTATCTTAATTTTAAGACCATGACGAGAATACTAAGTAGTGTACTATTTGCGTATTTCTGTAAATGAATTTGACAGGGCAGTTTTTGCTATATTTATTTTCAATGGGTTCAACGAGATGGCATGCTCTAACATCGAATACCACAAGCCAGAGTATTTGATATTTTCTAGAGGTTGCACGAATGGCGACTCGCGGCATGCATCGTTTGCTTGACACCGGCGAGATCATTTTTGAGGAAAGTAATCCCTGGAGAAGGGGAACAAGACGGACAAAGGACAAACATAAATCTCCAAACACAGCTAGGTGACTGGTGAGCGACCGAAAAAATCCGCCTGGTCCGGGTATCGAACCCGGGACCTCTCCATTACGAGTGGAGATTTATGAGATTGGAGATTTATGTTTGTCCTTTGTCCGTCTTGTTCCCCTTCTCCAGGGATTACTTTCGTCATTCTTGTCCAGCTCGCTTGCACCTTTGCATTTAATGGCATTATAATTAAAAGAGATCATTTTTGTCGGCTTTGTGTGGGATCTCTAACTGCTGCATCACAAACACACACAAAAAAGGAAAAAATAGAACCAATGAGAGGTGACAGATGTAGGGTGTAGCGATACCATGGCAACGTGCAATGCCTCTCTGTCGCGCGACGCGGTTTTACCACATTTATTTTCACTCTCAAGTGTACAGTGACTGCGGAACACACATGTACAGTGCGCCGCAATATAAAAGACCGACTTGGAGCGCTCGGCAACACGCTCCGAGTGAGTCTTTCATATTGCGGCGCACTGTGCAAGTTACCCAAGAAAGTAATTAAGTTAGGTTACTCAGTATTGGCCTCAAAAGTAATCTGAGTAGAGTAGAAGTTACTCAAATGGAAAGTAATTAAGTAAATTATTAACTATCGTAAAAAAGTAGCGAATTACTTTTGAAGTTACTTCTATATTTTTTTATAGTAACAAGAAAGTACATAAATGTTTTGATTCGCTAGCAAAATTCTGCTAGCCAAATATAAAGCGGCTTGTATTTTCACATTAATGCTTCACTAGCTGGTTCCGCTTCTGTGTGATTGATTGTTTTGTACTGCTTCTTTTCTGGTCAATTATGTACTGCGGATGTATCACTTCCAGTTTGAGGTTTAGCACTACCTGAGCTTAATTTTGCAGACAGTGTTTGCTTGTTTACACTGTTGCGTAAAGTGCATTTAAAAAGTACTTGAAGTAAAGTACAAAGTCCATTAGAGGTTATGCACTTCAAGCATCGTAAGTACACCGGGTGCAGTGTACTGGAAGTAAAGTATAAATAAAACATACCTTCAAAGTAAAGTACAAATACTTTTAAACATAATCTTTCCCATGACGCCCTTTCATACCGTATTTTCTTACTTTATTTAATCTGGTATGCATCGCTCCACGGGTAATTGGAGGAGCATAAGTTTTTTTTTTCGAATATAGAGGCAAATATTGAAAAAAAGTCTAGTCGGCACGGAGTAGTTGTTTTGTTCTCGCTGACGGACTATTTAACACAATACAGTTATAAGGCACTTATTTTTATCTGTCTTACAGCCGTCATTACTTCACTCAGAAAAATTACCAGATGACGTCTCGAAAGAGGATAGCACGTTTTCACATGACAATACGCCATTTTTTTAATTTGGGGAATGTACTTTAAAGTCGGGAATTTTACTTTTTTATTCAGAAATTACCAGAAAAAATACTTTAGTAAATTACAATTACATGCTCAGAGTACTTCAACTAAAGTACAAGTTTTTCTAATCCTACTTGAAATAGTACTTTCAGTGCCGTGTTCTTAAAAATTATAATACATTCCAAAGCAGCTTTTTTTTTTTTTTTTCTTTTTTTTTGCAAAAACGTTGGGGGTATTATTAAGTTTCTCGAACGATAGTTGAATCTTAAAAGGCCTGTCTATTCTTAGTTTTAGGAGGAAATGCAACGCAAAGAGGTCACTTTTGCGTTCCTCTTTAGCTCGCGACTCTTCAAGTACAGCACAAACTACGGGAGCACCAGATGGGCTTCGATCGGGTGCTGCATTTTGTTCACTCCTTTCGATGAGGCTGCAGTGTGTACACCTCCTGTAGTGGACGAGAGTTCCTACGTTGGGGAGAAGCGGGGACAAACCCTTTCTTTAAATGCGTCAAGTCTCATTGAACCTCGGGACACAAAGAAATGCCAGTCTTCGGCGCTAATCCCACATTTACTGGGCCTCACAGGCGACGTGTCTGTCGGCTCCCCGCGCCTCGTAGCAGGGTTGTTGCAGTGAGGGAGGGGGGGGGGGGGTGCTCGTAAAATTTGAGAGGGTTTTGGACCCTCTAAACGACTCCCCCCTTCCTACGCCACATGCTTCCCCCTCTTTGCAAATATCAGCTGATCTTCCAACATCTTTTCTTTTTGAGTGCAGGAATGTTTGTTGACCAACAAACTACCCCTAATATTCAAAAGTATTATGTAATTTGAGTAGAAGTTACTCAAAAAAGTAATTAAAGTGAACTACTAATTATTGAAATAAAAATGTGATTGAAAGTTACTAAACTACTCAGAAAATTAGCTAAACTACAGCAACTTGAGTAGAGTAGTTGAACTACGTACAAGTCTGCAGTGCGGACGATGCCACGACCTTCGCAGTCAATTCAGCCATAATAACGTGCCACGTGACCGCGCGCTCCGCGAGTCTCTGAGTCAAACCCAAGTGTCACCTCTGACACAGTGAACTAGAAGTAGACGCAGTGGAAAGAGCAGCCGCGGTGCCCCACCAGCCGTGTCATAGCCTCCTATAGACCGACACGCGGAGCGGCTCTGTTTACCAACACGTCCGAAGGCCGCGCATGCGCGCTAGCTATGTGGGCAAAAGCAGCGCGGCTCTCCGTGTTTTCGCCATTGCGTGCTATGGCGTGCGCTCGTTGTTGACGTTGTAGGGACGCTTGTATCTTTATTTGTGCGTCGTATTTCCTCACAACGTATGTCGTATGCTATGCCCGACTATTTAAGCTCGTTGCCCGAGCCTGAACGGCGGCGGTATCGAAACAAACTGTAAGTGGACGGCGTTGCCTACGAGGATCCGTACGCCGTAAACAAGGCCTGCTGGACTTCCGACCTGAAGTTGCTGCCACGAAAGTCGACGGCTGACGTCGTTGTTTATTTACTTTTTTCGCCAAGCCAGTTCACGGCCGACACGGTGCAGGCGTACGAGTCTCTCGAGGTCTACGATTACTTCGAGTCGGTTTCCGCACTGCCGGCGGGATCAGCAGCCTGTGGGTCTGCGGAAGTGTGTGTATTCATTAATTGATTAAATACACACAGCGTCTTCGAGTCAAGGTATGATATTTTTCCTACCCTCATGACTACAAGGCATGACAAGCAGTAACGCTTTGTCCGTACTGCAGTCTTGGCGGTAACAGGTTACAAGTAACGGCGTTGTTGGTAACGCGTTACTTTTTTTCAGTAACGTAGTAACCTCCTCGTTACGTTTTCGACGCAGTAACGGGTAACGTACTTATGTTACTATGTCAAGTAACGTAATTACGTTACTCGTTACTACTTCCCAAGTCTTAAAGAAATTACACTTCATTTTTTTCCGTATTTTAGACGTCAAGCCATGTTTTTCTTTGCGTTTTTTCTCGTAAGTATTTAGGTGAAGCCGTAAAAAGAGATAAAGTAATTATGTTCAGTTTCTGTATGAACATAATGTTTCTTGATATATTACCTGTATCGTCAAAACCGTAAAACGAGCTAAATCATAATTTAAAAAAGCAACGCAGAAGTAACGTGCGTTACTTTTTATCGGTAGCGGTAACGCGTTTCTTTTATTTTTACGCAACGTAGCTCAGTAACGCGTACCTTTTATTTGCAAGTAACGAGTAACGTATTTCGTTACTTTTTTTCGGTAACGCCTAAAACACTGCCGTTCTGTCGCCGATCCCCTTCTGCTGGGTAGCGCGTGCGTAACGAGCCTCCGACGAGCGCTTGGAAGGTGCTTTGTGCGAGAACATTATGGAAAAAAATCCGGATGGTCTCGATCAGACGACGGTTTTCCTGCGCATAAGCAAGCCTCGGGACGGAGATCGAAATGGAAGCCGCACATGGCCTTCAAGAAAGTGTTTGCCGCACAAACGGTCGTTCGCGCGAGGCGACCATTCTTTTCGATCCACGGATATTGTCCGCCTTCTATGCCTTTCATAGTCTGCCGGGAACTCGTGGAAACTCACCCCGCTGCTTTTCTTGTACATTTCGGTGCAATTAACGGCAACACAGCTTGGCGGCATGCTAAAATGCTATGACGCCCATGCGAAACATGCGCGCTTTTGCCCACACCCCCCGGCTCCGGCGCTATCGCAGCGCCGCCGCAGCTCCGTGACGTCAAGTCCGCGTGTCGGTGTATATGCTCTGTGCCTGTCGGAGGGAGGGAACTCCAATAGAGGCTGTCCGAGAAGTTGCGCGCCTCCGCCGTTGCTTCAGGGTGGGGGCGCCACCTCCGTTCCGGCAGGAGCAGACAACGCGTCGCGCGCAAAGCTATCGAAAGCAACTAAATATCGCGTTTAAGTTAAAAGAAAACAAAATCACGAATTGCCGCGCCCAGTATTTCTTTTTCGGCTGTATATACGTACTGTCTCTTGCTACGCACTGTGATACAAGAACATTCAGTACTTTTCTGGAGCTACGCCTTCGTAGAAGTGCCGGACTTCTGTCAGCTTTATCAAATAAACCTTGCTGGAACAAAGTTGAATCTTGCGCTTTTATCGGCGCTGTCAAATAACTGGCCACAGTTTTCGCGAATGCAGCCCACTCAGGACGGCATTGCAGTAGGTGCGAGCGATACCTATAACATAGCATCCGAATATGAGCCCCGGCGTTAGCCTCCTGAGAGCCTGTATTACATAGAGTTTCAGATGCTCGATCGTGGTCAGGAGGTTTATTGGCCTTGTTTGCTGAGACACCAGACGCTCGCTGAGGCAGACTAACTTCCGGCTGTATAAACATACACACAACAGTTTTGATCCTAACTATATTTTTTTTCTGCTGATGACAGTTTATAGTGAAGTTCCGAAAATCAGGAATTATCTGTTGAACAAAGCATTCAGGCTTGTATTCCGTGATACCACGTTGCAACCTTTTGTTCGGTTTTATTTTGGCAGATTTTAAAAACGGTGGTTGAAAAACAAATATTACCTGTTGTCATTAAATACAAATTTTAAATGCAGAATCTGTCACATAATCTATAAATAAATGTTTCTGATTGAATAAATGTAACAGAAATCTTGTTGTGGAGACTTCAATTTGAACATTACCAGATAAAAATCTTATACCAAACAAAATGGCTAATTACTCATGCTTTCAATTTTTTTTATTCTCTAACTACAATAAGTTTGGGAACATGACGGGAACTATATCAAAAATAAAAGAGTAAAAACAAAATTTTTTTGTTATTCAACAAACGATATTGTTGGCAATGAGGCTTTATTTCAATGAAAAAAGCTTGTTAATTTGAAAGGCAATATTGTTTCGTTTCTTTTTCGCAACTTTTTTTTTTTTTTTTCGGAAAAACGAAACATGTATCTTTCCATCCGGTTAAAGACATGTCCCTTATACTTGCGCCTTTGGTCACCATCGGTAGCATCATATTCAAGCAGGGCTCTGGATTTACGCAACACGTAGTTAAGTTATCAGGGGCGACAGGGATTATTTTATTTTTTTTATTTTATCGAGCTGTGCCCATAAAAAGCAAAGGTCAGATCCCGGAACGCAATCTAAAACACACACAAAAAAAAACTTGGATAACCTATCAAGTTGATATATTCTATTCACTGTTTTTCAATAGTCAATCGATATTTTTAATAGTTTATTGTCAATAGCTTTTAAAGATGATTTCAACCATTTCGGATAGATTTTTAATGTTTCCTGATAATTATGCAGAAGTGCCTCATTGCAGATGCTTTTTCTCCGAGCTAGACGACAATTTCTGGATGGACCCCTGACGTTCTTCGTCATCTAATAAAACATTATTGACAGCTTCGCCATAGTTGCCTATTAATAGTTTTTAGATATTCGACTAGAAACAATTTTACAATAGTGGACTATTGATAATATGCTATCGAGTTTCATGATAGTCGGCTATTGATAGTCGACTTTCGATAGTATACTATCTATAGTTTTATGATAGTCGACTCTCGATAGTTTTACCGCAGTTGACTATCGAAAGTGTACTATCGACAGTACAATCAATAGTTTTACTATATTCGACAGCCGATAGTATTATCGATGATTTTTTCACTATAGGTAGATAAATTTGGATCCATAGTATCGATAGTACTATCGATAGTTTTTAGAGCCCAGCTCTTAGGGGCCCGTTCCCGGCTTGAGCGGCGTCGCCGTCGCCGTCGCCGTCGCCGTTGGCGTCGCCGTCGGCGTCGGCGTAACCAAGGTCACCCCAAGGTCACACGACCCCCAAGGTCACCCCAAGGTCACGCGACCCCCAAGGTCATCCCAAGGTCACGTGACCCCTCCCCAGGGTCACGTGACCCCCAAGTCACGTGACCCCCTGAGGTCACGTGACCCTGCCAAGTCACGTGACCCCCCTGAGGTCACGTGACCCCCCGAAGTCACGTGACACCCCCCGAGGTCACGTGACCCCCGAAGTCACGTGACACCCCCCGGGGTCACGTGACCACCCCCAGGGTCACGTGACCCCCCGCCGAGGTCACGTGACCTCCCAGATGACACCGGCATCCGCATCGTCGTCATCGTCACTGATGACGTCATCAGTGACGTCACTGATGACCTCACCGGCATCCGCATCGCCATCGTCATCATCACTGATGACGTCACCAGTGACGTCACTGATGACGTCAACGGCATCCGCATCGTCATTGTCATCATCGCTGATGACGTCATCGGAGTCCGCATCATCATCGTCACTGATGACGTCATCAGTGACGTCACTAATGACATCATCGACATCGTCACGTGACCCCTCAAGGTCACGACCCCCCAAAGTCACGTGACCCCCCCAGGTCGCTTCACCCCTCCCAGTACCCTTCCCTCCTCCTCCTCAAGAGCTGCGCTCTAATTCGGCGTTACAGGGAGTTGTAAACGGCTTTCACTTTTTTAGAGCGCAGCTCTTAGGGGCCCGTTTCCGGCTTGAGCGGTGTCGGCGTCGCCGTCGGCGTAACCGCGCGGTGCATCATGGGAAATGTCCCATAATGCACCGCGCGAGCCCCCCACCGGGGTCACGTGACCTCGTGGGGGGCACGTGACCCCCCGAGGTCACGTGACCCCCCGAAGTCACGTGACTCCCCTGAGGTCACGTGACCCCCGCCGATGTCACGTGACTCCCAATGACGTCATCGTCACTGATGACGTCACCGGCATCCACATCGTCATCGTCATCATCACTGATGACGTCACCGGCATCCACATCGTCATCGTCATCATCACTGATGACGTCACCGGCATCCACATCGTCATCGTCATCATCACTGATGACGTCACCGGCATCCGCATCGTCATCGTCATCATCACTGATGACGTTACCGACATCCGCATCGTCATCGTCATCATCACTGATGACGTCATCAGTGACGTCACTGATGTCGTCACCGGCATCCACATCGTCATCGTCATCGTCACTGGTGACGTCACCGGCATCCGCATCGTCATCGTCATCATCACTGATGACGTCACCGGCATCTGCATCGTCATCGTCATCATCACTGATGACGTTACCGACATCCGCATCGTCATCGTCATCATCACTGATGACGTCATCAGCGACGTCACTGATGACGTCACCGACATTCGCATCGTCATCGTCATCATCACTGGTGAAGTCATCAGTGACGTCACTAATGACGTCATCGGTACCCGCATCGTCATCGTCAATGATGACGTCATCAGTGACCTCAGTGATGACATCATCGGCATTGGGGGTCACGTAACCCCCAAGGTCACGTGACCCCCAAGGTCACGTGACCCCCCCCTGGTTAGTTTAACCCCCCCCCCCCCAGTGCCCTTCCCTCCTCCTCCTCAAGAGCTGCGCTCTAATTCGGCGTTACAGGGAGTTGTAAGCAGCTTTCACTTTCACTATCGATAGTTAAACTTAGATTCCCCTTTCGATAGCAGAGATTTTTAGGGAACCGTTTTTGCAGATTTGAGACGGTACTATGAGCCCTCCAGTACGAACTACGCAAATGGGAGTCTTCTGCGGTACCATATCCGCAGTCTCGTACCAGAAGGCTCATCGGATGTGGAAAAACGGTTCCCTAAAAATCTCTAGTATCGATAGTACTATCTATCGATAGTTTTGCACCACTACTTCCTAGTGCATTCAGTCGATGTTTAGTTTCTGGTCTCTTGTGTATTTGAGTGGGTTTTAATAATCCCGTGTTGCAATCAAATCCCGGGAATAAGGCATTTGAACGTTGTACATAGGCACACCTCGTCAACTAGAATCTCAAAATGTTCGCATCGAATGGCTTCCGAGAAGACTTCTCCGGTTTGCATGCGCTGTTGCTGCGCAACAAGCGGGGTTTCTTGAGACGATAAGACAAAAATCCAGCGCCGTGAACGCTGTTCGTACGAGCATTCGGAAGAGTTGAAAAGCCTGCTAAGCACTCACATCCGGGACAAGGGACCTACTTCCGGCGGTTGGATACCTGTTTGCTCAATGCGCCATCCAGCCCCCTAGTGGAAATCAGTGGTCGGAAGCGCTCCCCGAGGCTGCCATGTCTACCCATCTCCCAATAATTAGTCCTCCTCTTCTAAATTTCGTATGCGCCGCGAGACGGCGCTGCCTACGTTGAGAGGAATGGGCACGAAAGGTTTTCAGCTATTTATACATGAGGAGTGTAGACACAAAGTGGAGACAGCGCACTAGGAAATTAAGAGGAAAGTTTTTGGGCTATAGCGAGGATACGGAAGAGCAAGTCTCAGTTAAGAAGAAAGTTAAGGCCACAGAAAGAGATCGGTGGCTAGAGGGAATGCAAACAAAGACGGCTCTGGCAAGCTATAGATTAAACAAAACAGTTATTGCCAAAGAAAGCATTTATGACAATTCTAGGGGAAGCTCATTGTTGTTTGAGGCGAGGACGGGTGTTCTGTGAACCAGAACATACAGAGTGAAGTACCAGGAAATGGATACAGTGTGCACTGCTTGTGGAGAGAAGGACGAGACGGCTGAGCACTTGATACACTACTGTAAAGGGCTTCACCCTATGCCTACTGAAGACAACATAGATTTAATAAAGTCATTGGGCTTTAGAGACAGCGAAGGGAGAGTGGATTTCAAGACTGTAGAGATTACCAAGCAAAGATTAAGTGAATGGTGGCAGAAATCGAGAGAAAACTAGGTATTTTCTTATTCACTGATGGCAAGGGGGTTTCACAGCCTCACTTTCTTTGCACTGCGGAGTGAATATAGATTTCACATTTAAATATTCTAAGCTTAAATGGTAAAACAAAATGGCTAGGTGGCGTAAGCTACCGCTCGATTCAAAGGGCTCAGCCGTATTCATCCATCCATCCATCCATCCATCCGGGTCCAGAGCCGTATATACAGAGAGCTTGGCCATTCATTGGGAAGTATAGGAGACAAATAAGGAGACGCCATTGGCCCAAAGCATGCTGGACGTGTTCCAGGGCGTCATCACAAATTCGAATGGGGCTAACCAGAAGCCGGAAATAATACTCTGGTGGTGGTCGCGAGAAACAAACTTAAAAAGTGCGTCAGAATAACTCTCGGTGATTTCAAATAGGGTGCACGTGAAGTTTCAGTCATGGTCATCAAAAATCATGTTGGAAGAGTGCGACTAGATGAACGATCGACATAGTCCGTACGCCAGCACCGAGGGCCGGGAATCTGCTGCCCGAGCGGTGACACTCTGTCCGAGAGCGGCACATTCGTTTCTTACATCTTTCTGCATATTCATGACCGAAACATCATATGCGCCCTATTTTCAACCATGGAGGGTTACTATATTTTACTCTTCCGCGCTTATTAAAACTGATTAAAACCATATACCTATGATTAAAGCTGTTTCTCGCTACTACCACTAGGGGATCCTTTTCGGCTTCTGGTTGGCCAAGAGAGCATGTGAAGCCCTCTTTCTGCGTTTGGTGCACGCCCTGGCTCTGCCCGCGCCTCCCATTCACCAAAATCTCTCTATACACGACTCTGAGAGGGTCCATCTCAATCCATCCATGGTGACCGTTGCAATTTAGTGGCGGATGCTTCCTGCGGAGATCGGTCGCAAGTGTACATGCGCTCCGTTTTTGCGTGGCGAAGAGGAAAGCAGGCAAAAAGGTGGAGACAGACGACGGTCAACACTTTCGGCATCTCCTCGCAGCTCCTAATGCAAACGCGGCCCATAAACCACATGAGCACGATGGAGCACTTGCCATAGAGTTAATATAATAACCTAGCGGGAAAGGTCCTGTGTATTCTGGCCGTTTGGGAGCGGATGGGCATAGACGCTGACATCGGCGGTTCCAGTCGGCGGTCCCGATGGACCCACATCGCGGGAGACGCCTTAATATGCACAAAGAAGCAGCAAAACAACATATGAAAGGTCTGTATCCTTCTTCTTTTCTAACTTACTTCGTAGAAAAACACCGGAATTGTGCATTGTATGAAACTAAATAAGGTAGACCAGCGCTCGAGCAACTTTAACTCGTCGCGGCAAAACGAGCAGGCCTGATCCTTCGTCATGCTTTTTCTCTGCTTTTTTGTCGATCTCCTTCTCGTTCCTTCTCTCGGAACTGCCGATGTCAGTGCCCAGAATTTACCGCGTTCTGCTCCCGTTTTTACCCCCCCCCCCCCCCCCCCCCCCCCCTTCCAGGCAGTTGGGAACTTTCTGTATTACATGCTCTCAGGAGGCTAACGCCGGGGCTTTGGGCGCGACGCGTCGTTTGCTCCTGCCCTAGAAAGTGTGTATTACAGAGAGTTTCCAACTACTTTATTAGGGTCACGTGGTTTATCGGCCGGATTTTCAATGCAAGCTGCTATACTCCGTTCGCCCTTAAGCTGCGACTAGAACTTCCGCCTTGAGCGTTGTTCGAGGCGGGGTTTAGGCCGCACGTCCGGAAGCTTCCTGGCTCGAGACGACGTCCATTCCCCGAAGGGAAGAACCCAGGGGTTCAGTGGAGGTGGGAGACTTGGTAACGTAACGAACGGTTTAATTACATGGTAGCGATACAGTCGACAGATCCGAGAGAGAACAATGGAGCAGCCTCGCGCTCCGCCTTATATAGGGTCCGTTTCTCCCTCACTCCCCGCCAGGGCAGCCAGTGCGATGCAGCAACCCGCCGTCAAGTGCGATGCAGCAAAGTCCGCCGTCCAGTGCGACGTAGCCAAAGTTCTCCGCAGTTAGGCCATGCCTCTCTCCCTTTCCCGAGCGCACCAACCACCACGCACACACACACGTCCCGCTAACGTCATGGGCGCGTTGAGACTTGTTGCCGCAGGCCCCGTCACGCAGGCGACGGTCCCGGACTCGTCTTGACTCGTTTCCGCAGCGTTGAAACTCGGAAGAAGGTCGCCGAAGGTTCCATTCTTAACAGCGTGAACTCGCTGGATTGCGCAGTGCTTTGGTTGCGCGTGCCTGCGCGTTAGCACTTGCGAGGACAGAAAGTTTGCGCTGAGGGCGGAGCTTCTAGTCTCAGCTTAATTAAGGGTGAACGGAGTCGAAAACATTGATCGGCTGCAAACCTCTCCACCTTTCTGCCTGCTTTCCTCCTCCTCACCAAGCGAAAACGCAAAGCATGCGCACTTTGTATCCGCCATTAAATTGTAAATACTGTACTCCCCATCTTATGAGATAGTCCCTCTCTTCAATCTAGCCTCCCTGTCCTCCCCCAACGAGGATGGCGCCCCCACCCTGAAGCAACGGAAACGGATGCGCAATTTCTCTGACGGCGGCCTCCCTTATACTTTTCTCCGTTCAACAGGAATAGAGTAATCAGGGGGCGTTGCTCGATGTGACATGGTGTTCTCCGACTGTCGAAGAACAAAGCGCCATCTATGAGGAAAAGGCTACATATCTAGGGTGTGAATAACTGAACAACAGTACGCAATACTGCTTTCTCGTACATTTGCCAATTCTTACTTTTTTTCAATAGAATACCGTTTCTTAACGAACATGCCGGCAGCAGCTAAAAAGAACAATTCAAACTTGATCCTTTTTTATTTAGCGAAGCTCTAGTTTTTCTTGCGTTTAATTTGAATTAAACCGAATGTCATCGGACTAGCTCACTCATTCCATCCTCTGGCAGAAATGAACCTTGAGAGTATGTGCAATGCTTTCGACACGGTGACTTTCCGCTACGTCGTCATTAGGAAACCCAGTCGCGGTGGTTTCGTAATTATTGCCAGCAAATAAAGCCTACTGTAAAAAGAAAATAAGAAAGAAAGAAAAGAAGGGGGCCCATTGCGCATGAGCGCGGGACGACGGGTGTCGCGTCCCCGATCGGTGGCGATGGCGTCCATTTGTTAGGCCGGTGCTGCCGCTAATGCCCGGCGCATGGCGGCCATTAGGGCCCGCTTTGGCCGTAATGGGCCCCGATGGCCATCGTCGCGAGCGGCTCGGGCGTTTTCGTTACCGCCCTCCCCTCGTCAATTACTTCGTTAGGGTCCGAATGCGAGGGGGCAGAAATAATAAAAGCGGATTGGCGGCATTGTTCCGTATACCGACACGTGTTCTTTTTCCTCGGTTCGGGGAAAGAAATGCTTTAGCGACTTCTAGTCGTGCGGCAGCACAAGGAGCAGAAGACAATTGTCTAGGACTATTAAGCTTTCGTTTTTATTTTCGTGCCGTATCGCGAATGACGCGCGTTTATTTGTTGCCCAACTTTGGTGTAGGATGTATATATTGTTTGCTACTGGACTCAACATTAAGTGGCGGAACGGCGGATAACGCTCTAGTTTTCTGAGAGCGAGTTTTGAGTAAGGGCCGGTTCTCACATGCAGCGAAGCGCTGATGTAGCGCTGCTCACGGGTCGTCTGCTGCTTATCATCTGCCATGAGAAAGAGTTTTGACTGTACGATACAAAGCTGATGAAAGCTCACGTCAGCACGCGCTTAGCGCGAGGTCATCGCTATGCTTGGAGCGCTCCGCTACATGTGTGAACAGGCCTTAAGAGACACTTTCTGCGTTACCTGTCCACAGCAAGTGATTCAGCGATCCGGCTCGGTTCCTAGCATACTTTCTTTATACTCTGGCAGAACTATCGGCTAGGTACGCTGGCCAACGGGCCGAACACAGTTTGTATCACCATGTTCGAACGTCATGGATACCTTGCCCTTCACTGCCATTCTTCCGTAAGTGGATATGCCTTCTTCGGGAAGCGCGAGAAAGTAAAAGCTCGAACTTTATTCACCATAAGTCCGTATGAAATGTTTTAGCATTTATTGCCTCGGTACTACATGCAGTCGTCTTCGGTTTGGACAGTCGTGGTTTTGACTGGACTGGATTGGTTTCGTGCGGCCGTGGCACGGTTCCCGCCGTGCCCTTTCGCTCGTTACGTCCACTTTACCCCTTACGTAAGAGGGAGAGTGTCTTCTTGCACGCTTTCAATGACCCGGCGCTGTTGACGCGCAGTCCTCCAAAGCCGGGTCACACTGCTCATGCATCATACAAAAGACATGTAGTGTGCCAACAGATTTGAACGCGAGTCACCGCGAGATCCGTGCTTCGAATGCCGCATGGCAGTGAGGTCGAGGAGGAAACATGGCACGCGGCATTCGAACCCCGGATATTGCGGTGATTCGTGTTTGCTGTCTGTCTTTTGTATGATGTTTGAGCAGTGTGACCCCGGCTTTACGATGGCGGCGCGAAGGCACATGGTTTCGTTTCTCTAGTATGCACAACCATAGCCTTCTATATTAGCGGCGAGATGTTTCGGTGGCGCCCTCGTTCGGTTACCTTTCGTGACGTCATTACCTTGTGAACAACAAGTTCGATGGTGTTTGTAATGGGCATGGAGGAAGCCTGAAATCATAGCGCTCTTAAAGCAAAACTGTCAACACCGTCCAAGTTGAAGTTCTTACATTTCTCTTATTTCCATCGATGAGACATCCTTTGCTGACGTCATAGTCAGCATTCGGCCAATTCTAGTTGGCCGACCACAGCGACGCTTTCGATCGCTCACGTCGCCAATACTGACAAAGCCTGGCAGACCGCCACGAGAAGCGGCCGCCGAAGTGGAAAAGGGGGAGCGGCAGCCAACGGATGAGAGGAGAGCCACGTGACTGACGCCCCGCTGCGGCGAGACGCCGAAACACACTCCTTCTGAGCCAAGAGGTGTGTTTTGGGTCCTCGCTGCTGCAAAAGCAGTGCGCTGACACCCAGGGTCCCCCAGAAATGGCTCTTTGATGCTCTGTGCTACCAGATCTTCGCGCTCTAAATCTGCGACCGAGAACTCTATGTCTCCTTCGTCGAACTGCCAGGCTTCGTGAGTATAGAGGAGGTTATGTCACAACGTACGTGACAACGTAAAACCGAAGCTCAGCGACGACACTTTTTGCGCGAAACCGCCGACATCCGGGAGGAATGATTGGTTCTTCGAAGACAACAGCATGCGGACCGTTGCGAGGTTGGAATTTTCATCCATCGCTGATTCGGAACTGCTGCGCTAAATTCTAACGCATTTCGTCGAGAATTAGCGCAGCGACATGCAGCGATTTCGGCATTATGTTTATTATCTGTGAGGCTTGATGGCATGAGAGGCAATGCCAAGGTTGCTGCCTCTTTATAAAGTTACGCGATTCATGAACTTTGTACGTTTTTTTGTGTATAATTGGGAACTCCTTATTGGCGACGTGCGCAACCAAACGGCGCCTGCATCGTACTTCCACGATTGGTGAAACGTTCACTATGACGTCTTTATTAGGATGAGTTATTTTCTCATCGACAGAAACAAGCACAAGGTCAGATTCTCCACTTTGATGGTGTTGATTTAGGTACGCGATTACCAGGGTTCCACCGCACTTTTATGCACCATCGAACTTGTCACTCGCTACTAAAACTTTTGGTCATGACGTCAGTGACAGGACCCATAATAGGCCGCCACCGAAACATCTCGTAGCCAATATCAGCAATCTGGTTAATAGGGCTGGTTGGCTCACAGTTAAAAAAATATAAAAGCGCTGAAAACAACAAGTATCAAGAAGTAAGACAGTGCAATTGGGCGTCTCGTGTTTTCTTACCTCTTCTTGTTGGTTGTTTTCTTCATCACTTTTATATTTTTCTTATTATATGAGATCGGCTAAACTCAATATTCATGCCATTTTTGAATTTTTTTACTTACTTTTTATTTCAAAAGCAAGCAAACGTGGGTTACGTGCCAAACTTACATAAGGGCATCTGGCACTCCCAAATGCATGAGGATTAATTTGTAAACCTTCTGACCTGCAACCAGAATCTTAGCTGCATTGTTCCTTCTCAGTAATCAGGCTCCACCAGAATACGGGTACCTCAACCGGGACTTGAACCCGCCAAATGGGGCTCCGTGGAGCTTTATTCCAAAGCCCACAAGGCGGTTTTCAACGCAAGACACGCAGTTAGGTGATGGAGGTTAGTCTCCCTACATCTGGTCCTTCGAGCAAGAACTCGACCAATGCGAAAGATAGCCAAAGGCTATTCTTTTTTGAGCCGACATTGCCTGGAAGCTCCAGTGGCATCTCGTAGTCCTGCCAGCAAAACGAGAGAGCGAGGGAAAACAGAAAAGAAAACGCTTTTCGGGACAGCAGAAAAATAAAATAAAAGATCGTAGAGCGTTATTTTGCGGTTCTGCCATCGGTGACCACCGCCACCGTCCTGTCATCGTGTCAGACTCGGAGATTTGCTCCGTGGATCCGTCGGCTCCTCCACGAAGCCGCGCCGTGTTGGTTTCATCCACCCGCGACTTAAGTATATACGTGCGCCCAGTCTAGACGTTTGGAAACGTCGAACCTTCCCAATGATCTTCGTGCGCTGTTATCATTTTTGTTTGTTTGAAGCCATCTTTTGGCTTGGGTTCGGTTGCTTGCTCCCACATCGAATTTTGCCATTTCTTTCTTTACTTGAATCGGTTTCGTCGTTGAATGCCTAATTCTTGGGGTGATGTTTTGTTTTCGTTGTTGCTGTTTGTCAATGCGTAGAGAGGTTATCGGTTTGTGTACGGTCACGCTGAGGCGCCTGATTCGCGGCGAGATGGGCAGCTGACAGTTTCGCATTCTGTTCCTGGCCATTATTCCTTTTTAGTAAGTACACAGATGCGGGCGTCTTGGCGGGCGTTCTTTGTGTGTGCGGGTGTGGTTAATACGTGAATATAAAAAAGTTTGCCTGAGTTTTTCCGCTTGATACTTTAGGCTTTTTTCAGCCTAGGTTTCTGCAAGAAAGTGGTGAGGGGTAGCGATGAGTTACGGAAAGTAAATGTTATCCGCCATCCCTGATTTCACATTCTTTAAAATTCAATGTGCTTTGTAAAATGCATATTAAACGGTAGCAAGGTCAAAGAAAGGTAGCGATCACTTTGTTCGATACTTTAATTTAAACGTTGCTTCTTCTGTTCTACAAGTACATTCCAAGAAATTGTTTAGTGTTCGCTAGGTTTTGTGTTTTAGTCCCATTTTATTTAAACCCGTATAACACAAAACAAGTTCGAGCTGTTTGACTTTCCAGAATGACTTGCCAAACAGCAATGACAGCATGAGCCTCAGTTAATGTAACAGTAACAGTAACAAATACGTTATATAATGTCACGTTGCACTTTTAGAAGTGTGTTCGGTGCTCTGAAGGAGAGAAAACAAGGGTGAAACATGGATGTCTCTGATGTCAGGGTTCAGGGTCCGAGACCTCAAGCTAACTGGAAGGGGGTGAATGCACTTCAGAAACAGTCTCGGTGGCGAGTGCCGCCGCAAGGGAATTATCGGTTGAAGTTTTCGGCGGCGCACAAACGTCTTGGCCGCCGTAGTTGAAGACGGTAAAACATTAGGTCTTCGTTTTTGCTTTAAAGCATAATACACTTTTTAACGGAAATCCGGGCAGCCCCTCTCTCCCCCAAAATTCCAAAATTTTGTCCGTCAGTCCGTTCGTCCGTCCATGGATTTCCTGACGTCAGTTGTCGTATACACCAATTGACTCTCGACACTAAATTTAGTGCAAAAATTGATGTCGCGTGAACTGACGTCACGACGCAACGAACAGTTTTCCCGTTAAATTTGGAGGGAAAATTGCTAACCCGGGACTTGACGTACCTCCCGGGAACTGTACACTGATCGAGTTTTCCCGCTCGATTTGACGGTGAAATTGATGTCACGTGACCAATGCACTAAACCAGCATCCAGGCTAAGTTGACAAAAACAAATAGGTTCTTCACACGCCGTAACGTCGGCTTAATGCCTTCCAAGCAAATTTAAACCATCGCTCCTTAAATACTTCATTAGATGCATTATAAGACTTTGGTCGCCTTTTTAGACGACTCGGTATATAGTGTCTAATATCATCGGACGTTCGCGCTTTTTATATATTCGGGAGTTTTAAGAAACGCGTTTCGCCCATGATGAACCATAGCTCCACTGCACAACCAAGTAAGCACTAATTACTGGTGTGCAAAGTGAACCCTTTGTCTTTTCTGAAGGTCAAGCGTGACCGAAAGAATTCTCCTGCGGTTTGTCGGCGAGCAGCGTTAATTGTTTGCTCACCTAATGATTTGATAACTTGTTTGTACGGAAGAAAAAATGCCTCCGAAACATTATGTGTGGATGCTAAAGGGTAAGTTACTAGCGCATTATCATTCGCTCGTTTTCTGTATTTTCTATAATTACCTTTTACAATGTAGCAAACCGGCGCTGCCGGTTGACTCGATTGTTTCCAATAGATGTCCACCTCTCTCTATTCGCTCAGTAGAGAACCACCTTCATTTTGGGGCTCGGTTAACGTATTATAAAGTTGTTGTTGTGATGTTTTTTTTGTTTTTTTTGTGCACGTTTGTTTTTTCTGAGACAGCCACCAGGAAGTACTGAAGTTCTTCCCGGGCCGCTGCAAGGAACAAACCTCCTGCCGTGCGTCGTCTCTCGCGCCGGGCATCGCTGAGGGTCGTGAACCCTTCGACGTCGAGGGCTCCCCGATTGCAGTTGGAGGCTCCACCGACGACGGCGGCTCAGTCCACGCCTCCGCGCCGAACCCGCCGGAAAACAAAGCTCGTAGTTAGCGAGGGTACGCAAACAGGCGCGCACGCAGCGGCCCGTGCGTGCGTTATACATACGGGTCGGCGGCGGCGCATGCTCGGGCCGCTGTCAGGCCGCTCAGGTGCGGGCCGCCCGCGGATCGCTCCGTGGGCGGCTCTAATGGTCACCTGTCAATGCATCGGGAAGCGTCCCGGCCGCTGTGGGGTGGCGCGGGACCGGCGGCCGCAACGCCGTTGCTCCGAAGCCTCGGTGAGAAGCGCTCGGGCGACCGCGATGAGTCGGCGGCGCCGCGCAAGGCGCGTGAGGTATGCCGCCGCCATCGGCGGAGGGCAAGCGTCGACCGCGCGGGCGGTGCTGGCCCGATCGACGGTCGGCTGATGATGCCACCTAAAAGACAAGGCCCTTTAAAACGTCATCAGTAGTGGGTACACGCCGCACCGCCTACACTGCGTCAGCATTGTTGATAGCGCGCCTTGCAGCGTCTCAGCACTTGCACGCGCGGGCTCCTGCCTTTTGGCTGCCTCAGGCTCTCGGCCTTACGGATGTTAATAACGGCGATAAACACTTTGCCAGCGAGCGCGACGCGAGCGCGCGGTGAAGCCAAGACGGACACGTCTGCCGCTTTATACGGTGTCTATCGTTGAGCTTCAGCTTGTTTGCTGCGTAGGGCAGGTACTCTAACGATGACGTCATGCGCAGGCCTTGTCTTCTAGCTGGTATTGGTCAATACCGCTCCGATGTGACTCGGGAGGCGGACTCTGGGTGGTTGCACCGCCCAATCGACGAGCATTTCGTGCTTCGGACGATTGGCCCTGTCGCCGAGAATGTTAACAGCGAGGTCTGGGATAGGTGTGCCGAATTCGCGATCGAAATATATATAATAAAAGGCGGAAAAGAACTGGTAGAAAACTCCGGAACAACGAGGGAACGGTTTCTTACGATGAGGCCTTGTGGTACTTACGTTAGCTTAACACCTCCCGTGCTAACGGGTTTGCCATGTATAGCTTTGTACTTTTTAAATAATTGCGAGCATAGCATCCGTGCTGGTGTACGTGTTCGTGCAGCGCACGCATGAGGGCAACTTGGGCTTGATTGGCACTGAACGTGCTCGCTCGCGCGAGTATAGGTTCATGCTTGCAATTAGTTGAACCGATTACAAGGCAATCATGGTACATAAATAGGATTATTACGAGGATTAGTTGTGAGGTACAAAATTTAGTACATGGGCACAACTGAGTAGTTTATGGACTAATGAGCATACAACCCCGTAGTGGCTCAGTCAGAGGGTGAAGTCGTTGGCTCAATACTAAGCGCAAGTTCGTCTGCTTCTTGCATAGGGGTTGCGGAAACTGCCAGAACGCCGAGCTTTTATTGTCTGATTGAACGAAGAATAGTGGGTAGACCTCCAGGCATCTAGCATTGAGGTCTACCCACTATCCTTTCAATCGTAGCCAATCAGCGCTCGGCGTCGTTCTGACGTCACCGCAACTTCTGCCCAAGAAGCAGACGACTTGACTAACGAGCATGCACCTCTCAGTTGTCTCTGAGACGAAGGGCGAGACGCGTCAGCGTCGCCGTCAGTGCGTCTTTCAGCGTCTCACTACAAGCGCGACGCTAGCACACGGTGACGCCAAGACTCCCGCGTCTGCCATCAGCGCGTTTGCCATTTGGGGCGCCTCAGGGATCCACGTTGGGATCCACAAAGCTAATCTAATAACGTTGGGATCCACTAACGATGACGTAATGCGCAGGCCCTTCTTCTAGGTGGTATTGGATGGATGGGTATGGCTGTACTCTTTTAATCGGGCGGCGGCTTGCGCCACCTAGCCGAAGCTTTTAATTTCAACGATTAACTCCGATTAAATTCCGAATTGATCGAGAAAAACGAACCATTTTCCATCGTGACGTCGGAGCAACTGTGGCCATCTAGTGGGTGCTACTCGAGACACATACTCACGTTTGTTTTACAAAAATAGTATATATAATAAAGTGGAGTGCCGATACTGTGGCGTAGATATGTGGTAACGCGCCCGCATCCCACGCAGCGGACGCAGGTTTGATTCCCGAAAGCGGCTGGTGGTCTTTTTTCAAGCAGTTAGCAATATCTCGACGAGCAGCTATTACTACACCATCAACATGTGTTGGTACCACGACGAGGCATGTCATTTCCAGTGCTGGGAAGAGCCCATAGCAGCAATCGCTGCAAAAGCGATGTCAGTCAGCTCCGGGGCAAACAAAAAGCTCCTCATCTCGCATTCCCCGAAACGAAAACAAAAAAGGGGAGTTTGGGGATTGCAGCGCGGCCCACTTTATGCGGGTTGCACTCAGACGCGGGACTTTGCGGGGAATGCAGGCAAAATGGACCGGAAAAAAGTCCGGAGGTGGGAAGGGGAGGACGGAGGGACGCGGCGGCGGCGTCGAGGGACCGGAGTTCCGAGAGGCGAGTGTTCACGCCGATTGCACCCCAGCGGATTGCGAGTGCGTTCCGCTGTTTCGGATTGTTTATGCGGTCGATGAACGCGCATTGTCCCGCTGGTAACCTGCGGAAGAGCGCCGGCCCTCCTTGGGGAGCCCCTTTGTTACCCGCCTTTGGAAAGAGACGCGTGAGCACACACACACACGGCCAGGGGTTAGGAGTGTCTTTTGAGACACGCTTGAGAAACCTGCGCGTATCATTACTCTGATAAAAAAAAGTTGTGAGATTAAATGCGGGAGATTACCACCAAGCCCGACGGATCGTGGGTCCCACTTGATTGGCTTATTTGCAGTGACGTGTTTTCCGCTGCGCAAAGTCACAGGAACTTTAACGAGACTGTCGATTCCATGGAACTTTAAACCTAGTTGTGCTCCGCTATAATGACCTCTATTTATTTCGCAGTCGCCCTGTCTCTCCCTATCTCTCTCAAAAGCAAAGCAAAATAGACGTGAGTGTTTAGACAGCGTGAGCTTTGTCTTCCCTTTTATATCGCAGCTGGCTCACGCTGGAGATGAGAAATGTAGCCATTGTCGAACAAATGCTATTCTGGGGATTTAAGGTGTATCGTAAAAATAGTACATGACCGCGCGCAGACGCCATGCTCATCTAAATTGGAACAGACAAAGACGGGGATCGAAAGATAAAAAAAATTCTTGTGCAGCAAATTAAAGGTTAAATGGCAAGCAATTGAATGCACACGTCATGTACAAACAATATGTGCATTTCGCCAAAGTGTTAGCGCAAACAAGGGATCGCCAGTTTTTTTTAGAATATGAAAACCACTATTGTTGTACATAAATAAAACACAAATGACTATTTATCGAACGATTCACCCGGTTTGGACATATACTCGTGAGGCGGGAGGGCTATCGTACGTTATACGGACAGAAACTCAGGGAGAGGAGGAGACCAGCGCGCGCGAGAACTTAATTAATGGACGAAGAGCGTGTCGCTGCGGCTCAAGATTGAATAATTAATTTACATGAAGGACGAAGACGACACAACCACATTTGTAGATGTGGTTTTGTCGTCTTCGTACTAAATGTTTGTTGTTTCTTTAATCTTGTCGTGACAACGCCGATATCTGGTTGCCAGGACTAGTGGGCGGATGTATAGCTACAGGTTTTCCCGCTCATAATAATCCAAGTGTAAGTTTTTTTGTTTTTTTATAATCCGGGCGTCCACGATTCTCATCCAGTTGTACTCAAACTTAATCCAGGTGGTCATAAATTTTTTCCGGAATCAACGAATTTAACCCGAGTTTTCACCAATTAAATTCCAACGCCACCTATTTTCATTCCAGAGTCCCTCAATTTTATTCGATCATATCTGCGAAATAACGATGACTGTTGCTCCTATGTCAATACTGTTAGATGTCTGAAGTGCTCGCAAGCAGTCTTGGGCAGGAAGTAGTTCCTAGCGTATACCGAGAACGCCCACGTTCTCGCTACGTTCGCTGCGCTCAACGTCGGAGTATAACAGCGGAGACAAAGGCGTCTACCCACTGATCATTCCAACAAGAGCTCGGTGTTCTCGTCTTGTCTTCTCTCCCTCAATTTCTGACCGCCTATGAAGGGTCAGGGAGTAAGGGAGTCTGTGACTATGGGCGAGATCTATAGAGGAGTTGATGGGAAGTACTCATTTAGAGCACTAACCAGCAATGATAGTCGGTTCTCGCCCACTTCGTAGTAAAAAGCGAAAAATGTCGCGCTAACAGCGTCAACGAGTGTACATAATTATACGGCTCGGAATCGTGCATCACTGGCACGGCGTTACAGTGGCCTGGAGCTCCAGGGACACCTTGCCAGTCAGTTAAGAGAGGCAAGTTGTCGCGATAAAGTTGTCTCGCAGCTTTCTGCATTCGTTGATCGAAAATGACATATCTGGTCATGCTGTGCAAGTGTGTGTGGCAGTTTCTGCCTTTTAGGGACACGCGTGCGTGAGTCAGAGGCGCTTTTTATGCCCTTGTGTCCGATTGTGTTACATAAAGCGACATCACGTTGTCTTTATTTCTTGCGATATTTTGACCATGTCAGCGCATAACTTGAGAGTGGTGTGATTGATCCCAGATTCCACACGGGTAAACGTGAATCTTCGCGTGTGCAAAAAATGTGACGTCGCTGTCGTCAATTTGTAGAATCCGTTTTATTGTTGTTGTGACGGCACAGTTTCGACAGAAAAACTTTGTAATAATAAAAATAAAGATGTAAAAACTCGGACTTGGATTAAAACTTGGGTTTGGGTGAGTTAGTTCGTACTGATTTTTTGTCGTCTTTTTGCGTTTATGGTCCTTGTTCTGTTTGCGCTTTTTAACCTTTTAAACCCGGACTTGGCCCTTGCGCGATGGTTATTTGGCGCATCTTTGTTAAAAACATTAAAGGGGCTTGAAACGATATAAGGGGGCATGTTCGCGGTGGCGTACTGCTCCTAGTCTGGCCATATATTATACTCGCACGGACCGCCACTGATTCAGAAGCTTCTGTTCGAGGTGAACTTGCGGGGATAAAAGGAGACTATTTTTTTCAGTCTTGCCTTCGCAAAGCTTGATGTCGTAATTGTGGGATCGAAATTATTCTCCCGATGACAGTCGAGGGCGGCTCATGAATTGGACACAAGAACTGCATGAGCGACTTCGGCTAGCAGCAATCACTGCCTCAGCTATTCCTCAGCAGACACTCGGGTAGTGGCTCGTGTACAACCACTGCGCGCTGGGGTTGACTTCGCCATCCCCAGCGGGCGTCTATGATTAACGTTGGCGTAGGCACCAGGCCACGTGGCCGCTTGTTTTGGCTCCGAGTTGAGGGGATGAACGCTGTTCATATTTCTCGAATTTATTTACCGACTGCCATGGCTTAGAAAGACAAAGTAAGGCGAGTAAATACGGTTATTAACGCCAGGGAGTGATTTTGAGTAGTATTTAGCGAAAGTAAAGAAATCGTTTCATGACCCCTTTAAGACTGGCAAATATACAAGATGCAGTGCGTGCTGATTTCTGCGAAAGCGTCGAGAGCCTGCCTACTTGCAAGGGCGCGTGAATGCTGGCGGCGCTGGGTTTGTTCTTAATTAAGGGCTACTCCGGCGACTTTTAAGCTACCTCAATTAACTATATTTTCGAAATCACCGTCCTTTACTCTTTTCGGTGCGCTGTTTTGTATCGCAAAATTCAGAATAGTTATTGTGAAATCGGCAAATGAAAATGACGCCAAAACCAAGATTTAAATATACCCGCGATTTTCAATGCTGTGACGTCACGGGATTGCAGGCTTGCGGTTCGAGCGGGCAGCCTAAAAATGAAGTATGCCTAGCGTTTGTTTTGCGCTGCTGCGCGGGAGCTGGAGCAATGTTCCAAAGCATTCATTTCACATGATGAAACTGTTTCTAATCAATTGGGAACAAAGTATACAGCCCAAGGAGTGAACCCCTGCCTTCTCCTGACGTCACTTTTTCATTGTTGCCAGGAGAGCGTTCCACTTTGAAATACCATGGTGAAGAATAAAATTATAAATTCTATAACTTCGCGAAAACAATTATTGTGGCCAAATATTTGGGTTACTATTTCAGCGATGATTATTGGTATGTTTAGCAAATTTTCAGGCAAATCGGGGACTATGAAGAAAACGCCGGTGTACCCCTTTAAAGCGTGCAAAACACCAAGTGCCTTAGCGAGCTGTCGGCGTTCGTGACACTCTCCGTAAAAGTAAGCGGCTAGGACGAATGTCAGGGCTGACCTCTCTGTCTCTCATTCATCAACTCCAATCAATCTATAGTGACACATTGTATATCCCCTATAGCTACGAGAGCACGCAAGTTGATAGCAATTCGTTTGAGATGTCGTCTTTGTGTATTTTGTCTGCCTTCGATGTTTCTACCACGCTTGGAAGGCGTGTTAGAACCTCGCCTTTATGACAGACTGTTATCTCGCCTGCTGCACAGACCGTAACGTTCTCCCTCGAATGGTTTCTCTTAGTGTATCAACCCAGCGCTGGGTAGGACCGCGAAAACGCCTCGCTGAAAGCGCCGCTCTCGTCTGCGAGCCGCAAACGACTAGGGCCGCCGTCGAGAGCGCCGGCGCGCCTCGCGACTCGGCCAGTGTGCACGCGATGCGACTGATCCTCGGGCGCAGTTAAAGCATTCCGCTCGGCCCTTTCTTCACGGTCCTCTTCGCTATCGACAACGTCAGGAGAGCTTTCTCTGGAGAGAGCCATTTGAAACTGTCCCGGAGCTTATCTCGAGCTAAGTGTCGTCGGCTTAGAAATCCAAAAAAGAAAAAAGAGTCAGACCCGGAGAAAAAGTATACGAAAAAGGAGATCTGTGCAGGCCATTGTGGCGCGTCGCGCCAACGTTGTCGTCGCCCCCGCCGCCGCCAGGGTGGGCGGGGTGGTTCCTTTATCGCGTGCGCTCTTGCGGCGGGCTCTAAACGCCCTGTTTGCGGACTCGTTGCCGCGGTCCAGGGGACTCTTTCCCCCGAAAGGGGATGAAAAATGAAAGCCGCCCAAGAAGCCGCTTATCGCGCACCCGAGCCTCTGCGAAGGAAAAGCTCGGCGCAAACACGGAAAAGAGGGCGCGAATTTCGTTTCCTCCCTCCCGCCTAATAAACGTCGTATAGATGAACTGAATTCACGGCAGACCCGACTCCCCACAACGACATGGCCCTTTAAAAAGAAAAAAAAAAAAGGGGGGGGGGGGACGAGAAAAACGGACGAGATAAGCTTCTTGGTCTTTCTTTCCAGGGATGGCTTTATTATTTTTTATTTGGAGCTGCTTAGGGACGTTTGCGTGCGTGGCAGGGCGCGGACGCCATCAACGTTGGCGGGATCGCGGGGTGTGACTCAGCGCCGATAGAGCGCCAGGGCAGATTCGCGTCGCTGGCCGGGGGAAAAAAAGGCCGCTCGCCTGGAATGAAATCTCCCCTTTTAGGGACAGGGAGTTTAGGCACGCGGGTTGAGCAGGGGTTCCTAGGGTTCCGATCGCGTTGCGAATGGGGGAGAGGTTCCTCACTTGTTCGCCTCGGAGGAGTGTTCTGTTTCACAACTAAATTGATGTCTGTCGTAAGCCCCTGCTTGTATGGATACACCGCGCGTTGCCCCTTTTGGATTCGGCCTAATCGAACACGGTTTTCTAGATGCCGGCAACAATTTTAAGATTCATCCCTGATACCCCCGGCCTTAAAACGCAAACAAAAAGCAGAGAGAGAAGAAGGGAGAGGGAGAGAGAGAGGTAGAAAACAGGAATGACTAAGGAGTTTGAGTGAATCAGCAATTTAAGAGAAGCATGAGTGAAAGGGGAGGGCAAAAGAGTTCGTTTCTGACATGGTAATCTATTCCATGCCGGGTACCAAAATATAAAATCTGATATAAAAAATTAAAATCGACGTACCGACGTACATCTGAGTATGACTGGCGGGTTACATATATGGCCTTGTGTTATAGAGAAGACCGGTAAATCAGAATGACTTCTGCGTTTCGGTAGCTCAGTCACCTCGCTTCTAAAGAAAACCAAGTGGAGTCTTGTCAAGCTCGAGAACGCAGCGTTGCCCAAAGATCAAAATACAATAAACTACGATTTTTGACGTTCGATAAGACGTGGTTCAACTACGAAGGAATATTTCTCTATGCTCTGAGAAACTGATGGAGAGGAGTAAACGGGAGCTAGGGGGACGTCTGAGTGGAATGATTATTTGGCAGAGCTCTCTGCCTTTATCTCCACAGCACTCCCCGAACACATTTGAGTGCAAAAGTCTAACACCAGACGTCGGCGTTCCGCGTCCTAACGCGTTCGGCGAGTGCAGTGGAAGCAGGGGCGGCTGTAGCTTTCGGTCTACCCACTAATCCCTCCAATCAGAGCTCAGTGTTCTGACGTCCCTCTCGTTTCCTACTCTCCCTCAGTTTCTCAGTGCATAGCTTTGGAATTTCCTACGTCTAGTCCGCGCAATATAATTTCATATAGTTTTTTTATTTATCCAGTACGAAAGCTGGAGAGTTTCGGTGGGGCACATAACTTTTCATCAAAAAGAAGTGCAATGTAAGGCTTTGAAATTTCTTTCTAAAAAAAAAAGTCATCCAAAAACAGTCTTTAAAAGAAAAGGTTGTTGAGCAGTGAAGATCGAACGAGCAGAAAACAAAACAAAACTTATAGGCTCGTCTTTTTACTGGTGCTGTTGGTAGCGGTGTATATACTAACTGGCCAAAGTTCTTGTCTTGCTGCTCTGATAGAACGTACGTATTTTTGCACCTGAAGCACCGTTTGATCACGCTGATAATGGATAAATAATCGTAGTGTTTACGTGTTTATGCATTATACTGGGATGCAGTGGCGTACGGAAGATTTCGTTTCAGGGGGGGCCGGACCAACGGGGGACAAGATAAAGGGGTACAGGGTGTAAAGAGGAACAAGATAAAAAGAGAAAAGAAAGTCCAAGAGGAAATAAAAGCACCTTAATTTTTTTTTTCAAATAACTATGCATTCCTCTATTAAATAATTAAAATAAATTTGTCATACTGGTGTTGGGAAGATTATGATACATAAAAATGGTGCCCCGGAAATTCCTCACCAGGAAGGCATTTTCACTTACTTTTTTTTTATTTACAAGTCACGTCAACAGAAGTCACCAGGTTAGCAGAAAACAAGAATCATAAAAACAAATTTTTTATGAAGCACGACTCCAATGCACGAAGCCTCCAGTCATCGGGGCTGATAAAACAATGACGCATGAGTAGAAACGCGGAACAGCTTGATGGATAGACGATAAACACTGGAAAGCTGCTCCACCATAAATTACTCCTCATCTTAACCTGATCGAACGAACAAATATCTTGCGTGATTTGTTCGTTGGTGTCGATTTCTAAGGTTTCTGAAGTCCGTTCACAAAAGAAAGTCAAGGAAGTCACACGACGCAACAAAGGAACGATGGAAAATGGTTTGTACACTCACATATCGCACTTGGCTCCCGTCCTGAGGCAGCAGGTCGCACACTCGCGCCCCTATCTCGCGCGGTTCTCAAACTGCCGATGAGAACTTCCGTACTCGAACCTTGAACCGCAAATCCCGCGCCTTTAGGCGCCTATATTCACTTTGTTAAGAGTTTTCCCACCACCCAAGGAGCCAACAGATATCGCTCTCTTTAGACCAATGGGAGCCACGCGGTACAAAACAAACACTTACAATACAAAATTCAATTAAGAAAGGACACGTGCATAGACCCCCGAAAACTCCCAAAAACCTTCGCCCTAACTGTTGACCGTCAGCCGGACACCGCTTCCAGGAAAAAACCTTCGTCGGAGTGCAAGGGCAGTGCCCACGCTTCTTGTCAAAATAAAAAAAAAAAAGCTACAAAACATCGATGGGCCCCGCTGCGCTCGAGTGGGGCACAGCGCATGGTACACACCCAGAGCAGGGGGTTCTCGAGGAACAATTAAGACGGGGGACACGGGGGCCGCTCCGTGGCGACAGCAAACCAGCCCCGGTGACTCCGGGCAATTGGGGCACTCGCGAAGCAATAAAAGTAGAAGTAAACAAATACATTCTCTTTCCTGAGGAACGCTACGCAGCGCAGCCTACCTCACAATTTATTTAACAAATGAGATATGCGGCAGATTATAGTATATATACATATATATATATATATATATATAACGGGCACGGTGGCGGGAGGCCGAAGGCGGGGGTATAAAACTGAGAAGAAAAAAACCTTTAGTGAAAAACAGCAATAACGGACGATTTAATCTTCGACGTTTCGGCCGGAGTCCGGCTTGTTCCTGACGAAGGCCGGACTCCGGCCGAAACGTCGAAGATTAAATCGTCCGTTGTTGCTGTTTTTCACCAAGGGTTTTTTCTTCTCAGTTTTATATATATATATATATGTGTGTGTGTGTGTGTGTGTGTGTGTGTGTGTGTGTGTGTGTGTGTATGTGTTTGTGTGAATCCCGCAGTGCCGGCTACTCCGCGACGAGCGTTATATAAAACTATATTGGGAAACCGCAAAAGCAACAACACACATATACACAAGGAGCAGACTACGGAGGTCGCGGCGTACACGCCCAATCGCGCAACCCGTAGTCCTTGGTTACGCATATCGCGATCTGTGGGGTCCCCACAAGCTGGAGCCATCTTATTAAATATTTGATGTTTTTGTCGTTTTTTTCTTTTTACTAAAGGTTGTGTTGTATCGTTTCACACGCTTGGAAATTCAGCAAAGCGTTAAATATTAAGTCACATGCTTTCATAATCCTAGTGCTATGGTTTGTAGAACCTTTGGTCATACATATTTTTTGTTATATCGCACAATTCATGGCTTTCATAAAGCGTTGAATCTTGATTGGAGATGAAAGGGTTCATTATACTTCGTTACAGCTTAAGTCCAGACGCAGCCGATGCTACAAGCGCCAGCATGTGGCCCTGAAGAGTGCTTGCACTGCACGAGCGCGCGTGTTTGCCAGGGACGCTGAAAGCCCGAAGCTCACGCTTGTTGCGTCGGCTGCTTCTGGACCTAAGCTGAAACGAAGTATTAGCCCCGTGCGCGACCGAAAGCGTGGCTGTGGTCGACCTTCCACGATTGGCCGAACGCTGACCATGACGTCGGGAAGGGGATTTATCATCGACGGAAATAAGAGGAATTAAAGAACTTTAATTTTGACGGTGTTGGCAGTCTTGCTTTAAGAGCTCAATGATTTCAAGCTTCCACCATGCTATTTACAAACACCATCCAACTTGTTGTTTGCAAGGTAATGACGTCACAAGCGGGAACCATAGTGGGGCGCTACCAAAACATCTCGCCGCTAATAGCAAATTAATCCCACTGATCGCCACCCTGTAATAGACTATTTAATGAATAAATTCGTTAATTAATTATTCCCCAGTCATATTACGTGAAAGACGTTAAAACTACACATTTTTATTACTTTCAGTACGTCATAAATGGGATATTGCATTCCCTTCCTTTCTAATTTTTTTTACAACTTTTACACAAAGTTGGCTACGCTGTTAAAAAAAAAAAACAAAAAAAAACACCGGATTGATATTGATGAACCCAAGAGTCAGTGACCTCACCCACTCCCCTCCCCCCCCCCCCCCCCTCCGCTCAGAAGTTTCGGGGGGGGGGGGGGGGGGGGGGGGCCGCGGCCCCTTCGGCCCTCCCCGTGTATGCCACTGCTGGGATGTATAGTTGCCTCGCGAAACTAAAGCCACCTTATACTGACGTACTGCGAAACGACAAACGGGAAACCTCAAAAGTACAGTTGACATTTTGCTAAGTAATTTAGCTTAATTTTACTAACAGCTTGAACCACTCGTGTGTTTTGTCTTTATTGGTGTGGTATATTTTATAGTTTGCTATAAAAAGGCGAAATGTGTTTTAGATGCTGGCACCCAAACCAACCTTCAGGGCACCTGTCGTAGAATTCAAGAGGGAATTTTGCGTCAAATAATAAATAGCATTAAATAACTTCGTTTTTCTTTTCTTGGGACATCGAGTCTTGGATAATCGACCCCAGTTGTGAATGTGTATGGGCCTTATCACACTATAGGCAATCAAACAACGAATGCGGCTTGCATGCTAACAAGTCACGTAGACCTCGGTAGCATCCTTTTCTACATATGCGCTGTAACACTGTGAAACATGGTTGAGAGTAAGCAGTTTTGATGAGGACTACTATACCCGTTTTCACCTCAAGAACCGTAGTAAAAGAGGTCCGGCACCTCGGAGAGCATTTCCAATTTCCCCCTTTCTGTGGAGAACTAAGGCACATGTAGTTGAATTTTAGATGAGATTTATGCTATCTTATAAAGACGCCCTAGCCAGAAACACCGAAGGCATCGCTTCTTCTTCCGACAACCAAATGTCGTAAGAACTACCTCGCTCCGCGTATGAGCAATGCACAAAACTTGCTTTTTTCTTGAGGTGAAAACGAATATAGTTTGCTTAAGCCCCCCCCCCCCCCCCCCCCCCTTATCCCCTACAACCCCAACCCCCACCAAAATAAAACAATTATATACACTTACCGAGCGGTATCGGTTGTTTTTTATCGTGTGCATCTTGGTACCTTTTTCCTAAACTCTTTTTTCATTTCTTTTTTTAACTAGTCGCGTTTTCTTTTTCTTTTTTTAACAATGTGAATTAACTTATATATAGACTTGAACGTGATCCTTTCTAAGGGCCGCCACTTGCAAAAGAAAGCCATTTATTCAGAGGCCTGGGCGGCATCTTTTGCGTAGTTCAACGTGTAAGGCTTCACTCGACGGATATTTTAAATATCGCTCAGAATGTCCCCTCGCAACATTTAAAATACATTACCTCGGGGAAGTCCTTCAATGGCTACCTGCTTCTTTTCTTCGTAACTAATATTTACTATTTTTGACACATTGACATCCATTTAAACTTCCCAATATTTTGATGTTCTGGTACCGTGACATGGGGTATGTAAAGTCATAAGCATGTTGCCAGTTTGTATTGCAACTCAGTGCTGCAAGTCCGCTTTTTCAGTCCGCATATCCACTTCGGTGTCATAATTCAGTGTCTGTAATTGATCTCGAAGCTATCAAATATCGTATTGGAAGTGTGCCGTTCAAACGCACTTCACAGCTGGACTGAGCGCTGCTATACCTCGCACTGACATGCGAGGATGCCAGGAAAGGCTGGCTCACACACTTGCGATTGCTTGCGAATATGTGCTTCACAATCTCTTGGTACCATTTACGATGAGAAAACAAACTGGCGCCACCTATTGAGTACTCGTGGAACACTTAAAAATTCCATACATATGCGGGTTGGGGGGGGGGGGGGGGGGTTGGAGGGGAAGGGGGGCTGACCTCGCCAATACCCTCAAACCTTCGCTCCAGTGAAATGCAGTTCCAGTGCCACTTATTGAATGGCGCCAGTGTGCAGTCTTAAGATATCACAAGAGCTCGATGACTTGATCCCAAGCAAACGCAATTGCATGAACGGACCTTTCTGCGGGGCAAGCAGACGAGAAGATTCCAGTTTACAGGCGCCCAAAAGCTATCTACATCGCCTTCTCCACGCGTAGGGGAATCGGATGTACGCCGGATGAAACGGCACCCGTGGACAGAAGACGAGCTTGTTTGTTTCGTTTTTGTTTCGGCAGCTCAAAACAGAGTGCGTGTCGACTTTATGTTCGTTCCTGCTTATTTTACTTTCTGAAGTCACAAGGATCAGAGAAAATAAAACGTATCACTCGAGCCGCGCGGTTTTCTTCAAATGGTCTATTTATATTAAAATAGAGCAGAATATACGTTATAAATTTTAATGCGTAAAAATTTATAGAGGAAAGAAAGAGAGAGAGAGAGTTGAACCAGGGGTGCAACATTGGGTTATTGCGAAGAGTTAGATTTTAGTTTTCTTTGTCCGGCGGCAGAAAGAGACGGGCTTCTGGGAAGCTCAGGATGAAATCGAGCGGACGCTAAGACGCCGATAGATGGCTTCCCACTATTGACGGAATATTAACTCGGTGTACTTAGTGGAGACCCGGTCGGATAAGCGGGCGACCCCGAAGCTAAAGCTCTCCGCCGGCAAGAAAGAGCACGGATTAAGGGATTAGCCGAGTGGGCCCCCTCGTCCGTATTGGGGCGGACCCCCCGGACTGCCGGGTGGTCTTCGACTCAGTGCGGTCGCTCGGCGGCAGCTGCCCGTCCGGCTGATCAAAGCGCTCGCTCCCGGCGGCGACGGGGGCGCCGACCACGGTCGCTGAGGGCGCTTTGTTGGCCGCTGCGGTCCTGGCTGGCTCTTACGACGGGCGCGCCGTCGTGGTACAGTCGTGGGGCCGTGTAGCGCGCTGGTGGATACGAAGCTATCTCGCACCCGGCTTCGTTAACGGAGGCTGCTTCACACACTTGCGGCTGCTTACCGACCGTGTGCCTGCGAACCTCCTACGCCGAGAGAACGCACAGCAGCGCCTCTGCCGGGGAGCACATTGAGTTACTGCAATGTACGCTAGAGGTTCAGCTGGCGCTAGTGCTCTCTTGAAAATTGAAGCAGACACCAACCAGTCGAATATTCACTTCTGGTAGTGCATTTCTACGGGAAAAAGCGGGTGCGTTTTTTCCTCTGGGCCTTATTTAAAGAGCAACAATTACGAATACCTATAAAGTAGTAAATATAAGGGAAGATTTTCCAATCACGTACATGAAAATATTGGCCAGTTACATTTTTTTTTCGTTCAAATTCTTGGCATATTAAACACAGTCCTAAAACAGCTCCATACGGGCATTTATGTGCACTGTCGGACACTGTTAGCGCGAACACGGCGTCGGCGCTTTTCAGCATGGGGAATTTACGTTCCGAACGAACGAAGGCCATACGGGGAAAATCAAAAGGGACGGTAAAAATTACGCAGAAACACTGAATCAGACTCCCTATGCATGTAGATTATCAAATTAAAGTGAAGGCCATGTTTTATAGTCCAATTTGCAATAAATAAGAAGCGCTTTATTCTTTGTCTTAATGTGAAAAGATGCTTGTTCTGCGTTCAAAGCATCACCTACACGCTCGAAATCTTTGAAAATACGGAGAATCCAGATAACAACAGAATATAAAGAAGCAAGGGAAGCCAGATAACGTTTATATATATATATATATATATATATATATATATATATATATATATCTTAGACACCTTTCGCGGCCCTACTTTTTATTTACGTTTTGAATGCAGTTAACAGCTCGCAGAGATGCACGAAGAGGTCATTTTCACATAGAGTGACAGGGCTTGCAATATTAGCAATAAATAAGCTCCATCGGAATGCTGGCGAACCTTGAACACACTCTGCATTCCTTTCAATCGTTATTTTACCAAGAGTCGTCACTGGTTTTCACACACTTGCTATGGAACAGAGAATAGGAATGAAACGAATATATTTTAGAAGAAACAGAATAAAGGTGACAGACAAGCGTCTCAAACTCAGCTAACAAAATTTATTTCATGCAACAGTTTTATAACCTTCTCCCAAGGTCATCCACAACGTAAAAGAACACACGTACGTACGCACGCACGCACACACACACACACACACACACATACACTTGTTTACGCTCAGTTGAGGACGCAGTGGAATTCTCGATTCAGAGCCACGAAGACGAAACCAGAGCCTGGGTTTCAATTCGAAACTCTCAGTTTGGAAACTTTTTTTTTTCTACTCCGTTCACGCCCTCTTGAGTCCTTCTCTCGGCCGTGTTGGAAGACAGCCATGTTTCGCAGCGACGAACAAGTACAATGCGACGCGACACATGTGCACGTAGTCCACGCGGAGCGCCGCATAGATCTTTGACGCTGAGAGTGCGGTGGAAGATACGGACTCGTTGAACCACTCGTACGCATATCTTTAGCCACGTGATCGCACTTTTGCCCATACGCCCGCGCAGAGAGCGTGATCTTGTAGCAAAAGAGGCAGGTCCAAAGGGCCCGTCGCTTCCACTGCACCGTCAGTGTTAGGTCAGGGGTGTGCGCGGTACGGGAGCTGCGACCGAGAACTCGGTGGCTGCCGTTTGCGCTTCCCTCCCGGGCCGTTAATTTCCACGGTGTACGGGCGAGCCGCGTCTCTTTGTCGCCCTGACGCCCGAGCTCGCGGCGCTCAAAAGTGGAGACGTGGAGCCTGCTTTGCATACCGTTGTCCGGACAGAGGGCTTTTTAGAACAAGGTCGGAACAAAAGAGCTTTTCGGAGACTAAACAAAAAAGAGAAGAGGGGGTTTCCTAAATTAGCGGACAAAGCTAGCTGTCCGCGCGCACAGGTTCGTCTGTATTGCAAAAGAAGCCTGATGTCTCAACTTTGTTCGTAGTCAAAATGAGGCTGAAACAGCGAGTTTGCAGCATGCGGGAGGGTTTAATTACTCCTACAGACAGGAGGCGCGTGTCGTTGCTTTTAAATAAAGCGCCAGTGTATGGAGGGGGTAAGCTGTTCACTGGGACGCGGGTATTGATGCCGCACTTTCGTGGGCATGCTAGCGAAGAACATGTCGTAGAGTGATGCAATCAGATTATCGAGATAGGAATGATCTTAAAAGGATCGAATGCAGTTTTTTCGGGGGATATTTTATTTATTATTGAACTTACGGCGATCAATACTTCTTGGAACCACTCATATTACTTATATTTTAACTATTGCATTAATTTTATCTAACAGGATAAAACAAACTGACCTTTTTTTTTGTCTTCAACAGTGTAAGTAAAAAGGCTGTAATAATCTGAAGTCATTGTTCACGCGAAAACTCAATTTAGACTGGGACACCACTCGCGCTTCTGTACGCACGTTTCACGTGTACAACTGCTCTTAAAAAAATTGTGCTTTTTATAATGTAATCTTTATTAGTCCACTCCTCTCTATGATAAATTTAGCTCCGGGAGCGTTGAAAGAAGTAAATGTTTTAATAAGTAATTTAATAAAATTTAATAAAAAACAATAGGCAGGTTAAAACATTTATTTTACATATATTTTTACATTCATCTAGCAGAACACACCCAAAATAAAAAAGGAAAAAGGAAACGACTTGTCACCTTAGTTAATAGTGAAAAATTGAAATGGTGAATCACTAGCTCAGTATTAAATTGGAAGACCTGCAAGCAAATCGCAATTTCCTCCGCGAGCAACTCCTCTCTGGCAGATTCAGCGAGCGATTTCCTCGGCGAGATCATCGAGTTTGCGAAGGAACATCCTTCGGCCAGAATGCCTTCTGCCAAAGCGGAATACTCTCGTCAAGACGCTCGGCCGGTTTCGCCGGTCTGCGTCGCGCTGTGTCCTGAACCCCTCGTCCGAAGCCTCGGTCTGCGAGCTCCCTTGCGAGCCCATGGCGTAATCTGCGCCCCCTTTGTTTTCGGCTTCGCTTCTCGAGACGACGGGCGACGCGGCGTTCCCCGGAGCCCCCCCCCGCAAGACTGCTTCTCTTCGCGGCTGGACTGCCGCTGATGAGAAGCAGCGTCTTGTCCGGACCCGCAGCCCCGGAGGAGGCGTTCTCTCCGAGTCACCCGGGGCTGGTGCGGCGCTGTTCCAGACGGGCTCCTTTGTTCGTCCTCCTCGCGGTGCCTGCGCGAGGCCAGCATTGTCTCGCGCCAGATAATTAACGCTTTTCGCGGTCGTCGGCCACCAGCGGGGAAAAGAAAGTGCTGCCCAAGTCGCGTATCCTCTACATTGGGGTGGCGCGCCTAGGCCCCGGACGTATTTTCGCTGGGAAAATTCCCCTTCACGCATGCTGTGGTTTTCCACGTATTAAAGTCACACAGGCTTGTACTACTTACAGCCTGAGTGACAATCCTAACCGAAAGTTTCGATCCTTCGTTGGGCTGATTCTCCTGTCGTCTCCTGTCTCCTCTCGAAGCTGCCCGTTTTCTTTAGGGAACACAAGCTGCCTTCGTACTTGCCTTGTCTTTTCTCTTTCCCCCTTTATTTTCATTACAGTGATTATCAGACGAATTTCCGAGCCTACGCAGTACATGGTTCATTTTGTTTTCATATAGTTCTCTTAGCTTACAACGTAAAATTCAAAAGCATGGAGAGCAAACTGCGCCTCTGACGTCACGATAGTTGTGGTAAGAAGTCGCGCGTGTTTGTGACGAGAGTGCACGCATGGGCACTAGCACACGTTTATTCGGCGGCTTCGGCCTGTTCACTGACGTCATAAAGCGCTGTTTCATTTCGGGTAGTAGATGTTTAACAAGTTGGTGGTCTACCCGGCCATTTGCTAAGGCGATAGGCGGAAACCTTTGGCCTGTAAGTGATTCATCATTGACGCCGTTTTTTTTCTTTTTGTTTCGTTTGAAAATCTCCAAAACATGGCCACGTGGCTCCACCAACGACGAAACTCGATCAAGACGCATGGAAGAATAGGCATACCACTTACCCAAGCTTACTCCCTTTCTTTCTTTTTTTCTTTTTTTAGAATCGTTTTGGGCGAATCTGCGGAGGCCATTTCGGCCGCCAACGAGCGCCGGATCATCTTAACTTCGAATAACACCGGGCATATGTTTGAGGGCTGAGTTTACCGGCCGGGTGCTCCTGTATGTTAGACGACTTTTCTCGCTGGCGCAGACAATCACGACGCGAACGAAAACAAGCGAGGCTGGAAAACACTGCTTCCGTACGTAAGGAGACGCTGGACGAAATTCGCTAACATATTCCGGCGAGATTTCGAGCAGGAACGGGCGAAATGTGCTGGCGCCGTATCCATAAACGAGGGGGACTTCGGACAGGCGCTGTGCGTCACTGCGTATGCGAATGCCGGCGAGCGCATGCCTCGCGACACAGCTGCCGCAGCGTGACTTCAGAAACACCAGTCGGTGTAGTTTACCCCAGAAAAAAAAATATATATATGGAAAATGTACGGAATATTCGAATAGTTTGTGAAACGAGTCAGGGAACTTTCTGGAAACGAGTTGTATAGTTCTAACCGATAAATTAAATTCCGTTTTTTTTTGTCATGTTAGGATTACTGCTAGCGACAACGACGAATCATCGCTTTCCAAAGCCGGTGATTGGAAGCTACGTGAGCGGGATCTCCACGGATTGCCCGACGTCCGAGTGAAGCCGTGCCGTGGGGATCCCGCCAAGCGAAAGAAAATCTCAGCGGCGACTGCACCCCCCAAATCGGATCCCTGAAGAGGCGCTGGTTTGCTTCGGCACGCTTTTGGCGGCGCGCAAAGCGGCTTACACCGCCAATCGCTTCCTCAAAAACGGAGAGGAAAAAGAAAACTGCATAACATATACGCTGGAAAACTTCTAGAAAGACGTGCAAGACGGTGAGGCAGACTGGGACGAGACGTCTCTCGTTCTGTTAGTATTTTTGTCTGTGTTTGTGTCTATGAATTTCGAGCTTTCCAAGCGGAAGGGACAGACGATTCGATCGTGTCTGCTCACCTTCAGCCAGCAGAATTGATCAAAGCTGCTCCCGTGCTCCAGCAGCGTCTGCGACATTCACGAAAAACGCCGCGAAACAACAATGTTAGTTCGTTTTGTCAGGTACTCGATGAGTTAGTACGCTACTCGTTACTGTGCCTCTAAATAAAAGCGTTACTTTGTGTCTAATATCACTTCCTAAATTTTTTAAGAGCGAAAGGTCATGGTTAATTAGAGGAATGTTCTTCGCTTTGCAACTAGTTCCAAATATTATTCTTATTGAGTGATGATACGATATTATCGCGTGATGCTGTCCAACTAGAATTAAGATGCTTGGAGCTGACCACGCCCTGTGGTTTCTAAGACTATATGGTAGCTTTCTGTGCCGTTTGCCGCTTTTCCAAAAGTTGGCTGAGGTACTTTATGTCGACGCCTCACGTACGAAAGAACAATGGCGCTTCCTTCTGGATCTATTTGCGTAAAGGAATGATGGCGCAGTGGATAGCGTACAGCTAGCAGCGGAGTATCTTGCCTCTATTTCTTACGCTCAACGAGGATGGAGGTCCAAAGCCACGTGGCATGCACGTTCTCCCACCGCGTATCGCGCAAGGCCGCATATTAACCATTCGTGTAGGCCAATCGCGAAGCTCGACGCTAGAAAACGCCCCGCCTGAACAGTGACGTAACGGATCATCCTTCGAAAACGAGACCACTTTTTGTTCCACGTGCACAGCTTCCTAACATATCGCACATAAATTTGAGCTCGGTAACTCGACTACCACAACATCCTCCCTTTCTATAGTACAACACGGCGAGAGCGAGAAGAACGGACAGTCGCCTGTGAAAACAACGACGGCACAAAGCTTTAACTGAGACAAGCACGCAGGCATGCGGGAAGCGCTGCCGCGGGGCCGCGAAGTCGAAAACGAGACCGGGCCTTCCGCAAATACAAGCTGACCGGGAACAATTGAGCGAACCGAGGGGGAAAATAAGGCCGCTTAGAGGTCCGAGGAATTCCGAATTCCCGCTCGTCGGCCGACCCTATTTGCCTTGTCTCGTTCTCGAGGTGTCCGAAGGGGACACGGGCACCGTCGTTACTGCCGCCGCTCGGGGCTGGGACAAATAAAGCGGCCCGCGCTGTTAGATGGGGCTTCATGCGCGGTTACTTAGGAGGAGCGCTCTGAATTGTCGGACAATCTACGGGTTCTCCCTGGTTCGCCCAATTTGTTCTCGCCTGTTCGAAGGTCGCGTCTTGTCTTTTGTTTTGCGTATCTCTCTGGTACGGGTGAGGCATGAAGAAGGTGGAAGGTGTGACCACTTCGGATCGCTCACAGGGCGGGCGTGAAAGCCACATATAAAGTGATCAGGGAAGTGGAGGAGGAAACGGCAAAAACTTAGTGTGAAAAAAAAAAAAAAAAAGAGAGAAAGGAGCGTTTAGCCCTCTGTTGTTTTTTCGTGCGCGTTTTTTTTTCACGCTGTTTTTATGTAAGTTCTACGAAACCAGCTAGCCCAACTCCACACTGTGTTGCAGACACGTTGACTTTTAGAGCTCTCCACTTTTGAGTCTGAGGCGAACAACGGAACAGCGGTATATATATATATATTGTAGTGGTTTATTCTGCGACCGATCGACGTTCTTCCTTTTTCTCACTGGCTCGAGAGCCCCTTTCTTCTTTTCCTCTTCTTCTTGTCTTGCTTACTGCTACACTCGCCCTCCCCGTCCCCCAGAGAACTGCCGGTATTGTCACGGGTCGAGCTCTTGTGTCTAAAATTCCGATGAACGAGGGGTGTAGTGCCTAAGGTGGCTGCGATGCACCGTGAATGTGTCCTTTGTACGATTAGAACTGCGAGTGCAGTCTCGTACACGAAATGTCACAGGACCTAGTTGCTGAAGGACTTCACAAGGCCCTATAAAGCGTGGTAGAAACTTCTCTGCACGACCTTTCTTTCTAAGCGGTCGGCGCACCAGAACGCAGTCTCCAGACTGTATACGAGTTGGTGGTGAGGCCGGGGCAGTGCGTTCTTGAGTTCGATGCTGAGCCCGCAACAATGCGTCTCGGGCTTTCGTTCTCACATCTCGAAAACGGTGCTCAGAGCTGCTCGAGGATTCTTCAGTTCTCTGTCGCCAAGCAGCATCGGTCCCAGCTTCGCCTGGAAGAACTGGCATGCGTCCGTACACAATTTTAAAAGGAGTGAATGTGGTCGTTGACTGCTCCGCAGTGTTCATGGCAAAAGCAGCGTAAGGCACAAGTTGGTCCCAATTATTGTGTTGGTTGTTGACGTAGCTTGCAAGTATGCCGCTGATAGTACGGTTGGCACGTTCAACGAGCCCATTTGTTTGCGGATGATACGGAGCTGCCCGAGCGTGATGGATACCGTGTAGTTCTGTTTCCTTCGCAAATTGATGAGAAAGGAAACACGAGGCGCGGTCGCTTACGAGGACCTGAGGGACTCCGTGTCGAAGAATAACTTGTTGTCGTAGAAACTGAACAACATGGTCGACCGCGGTATTTGGAACTGGTCGTAATTCTACCCATTTACTAAGGTAGTCAATGGCGACCAGAACGTATTTGTTGCCATCTGGCGTACAAGGAAATGGGCCAAGGTGGTCAATGCCAATAATTTCGAATGGTGTTTCGGGTAGTGGAACAGGTTGGACGCCACAGTTGATGGTGGGGTTCGTAGTTTTTCGAGACTGACATTTGACGCAGGACGCTGTGTACTTGGCGACGTCCGTGCGAACTCCTGGCCACCAGTAACGCTCTAAGATCTTCTTAGCAGTTTTATCTCTTCCAAGGTGTCCAGCGGTCAGGTCATCGTGACAGAGATGAAGTACAGCGGGACGTAATTTCACGGGTATAAAGGGCACCCAACCTTGAGATCCACGATGGCAGAGTAGGCCATGGTGGATACGATAGGCATGGCGTAGTCGTCGCTCTGGCGTATGCGATGGAGGTGACCGAAGCCGTGACACAATGCCTTGAACTTCTGAGTCCTGTCTTTTTTTCTGCAAGGTTAAACACAGGAGTGAAAAATTGAACATCTTCTTTGTTTACTTCTTCGGCCGGGGCTACTGGGTTACGAGAGAGGAAATCGGCATCTGTGTGGTCTTTCCCGCTACGGTGACGGATTTCGAACTGATATTCTTGAAGTAGTAGAGCCTAGCGAGCAAGCTTAGGAGTAAGGTCACGTTTCGTTTGAAGCCACAGTAACGCTGAATTGTCTGTAATGGCCGTGAAATGATGACCATATAAATAAGGCCGAAAGTGTTGGACAGCCCAGATGAGAGCAAGGCATTCCAGTTCTGACGAATGATACCGTTGTTCCGTATCTGTGAGACGACGACTGGCGTACGCGATGACTCGCTGAGTTGTTGTTGAGGGGTGCTCTTGAAGCAGCACAGCTCCCAGACCATTTCCGCTAGCGTCGGTATGCAGGAAAGATGGTAATTCCGGATCGAAATGGGCCAAAATTGGTGCCTGAAGAAGACTTTCTTTGAGATCGTTGAAAGCTCGTTCCTCGCTTATGGTCCATTTGAGGTGACCTAAAACCTTATCCATAAGCCGTTGGAATGTAGCTGGAGCGTTACAAAGGCCAAATGGCAATCGTGTGAATTGATAAAGTCCAGCGGGAGTAACAAATGCAGATTTTTCAGCATCCTCTGGGTTCAACGGAACTTGCCAGTACCCAGATAACAGGTCAAGGGTCGTAAAGTATCTGGCGCCTTGTAGTCTGTCGAGCGAATCGTCAAGACGGGGTAAAGGGTACACGTCTTGTTTTGTGATGCTGTTGATCTTTCTATAATCAACACAAAAACGAATAGATCCATCTTTTTTACGCACCAGGACAACCGGGGACGACCACGGGCTGCTGGATGGTGTGACAACCCCTTGACTAAGGATGTCAGCGACTTGTGTTCGAATAACTTCGTATTCGACGGGAGCCAGTCGACGTAAGGGCTGGTGAATAGGAGCATGCTCACCTGTGTCAATCTTATGTTCCACAAGATGCGTGCATCCCAGTTCGTCGGGAGTAAGGGCCACACATGTGCGGTATGTCGTAATGAGTCTCTTGAGTAAGTCAACCTGATGTTTGTCGAGGGATGACCCAAAGTTAAACATCTCCCAAGGTACCTGGTCACTCTGATGATTTGAAGCTTGTGCTGGCGGTCTTGCTTGATCGATCGTTGTTGTTAAAAACTGTGCCGAACGAAAGAGAAGCGACTGGCCGACGCGGTGTCCTTGTTTAAGCTTGGCAGGGGTACGCCCGAGGTTCATCATCAGGATGCTGAAACAACCACCAGTGCACGTAGTCAACATTCGAGGTGCTGCCACTTCGCAATCAGGCCCCGAAATCCGCGATGCCTCATAGACAATGTCCCCGTTTAGATGAGGTGAGTTTGTTTTCACGTTGACCCATATGGCTGTTTCTGGCTGTATCACCGTCGTAGCGGCAATGCGTACGTCCCAAGTCTCTTTTTCAAGGACCGAAGTAGATTTTTGAAAGACATGCGGTAAGCTTTTTATTCTCTCTACCGCACAAGACGCACATGACCTCCAAACGTTCATGGAGTTGCGACAAAACCGCCTAAGCAGGGAATAAAAAAAAATTGCCCAAAAGCTTATAAAATAATTCCAAAACAACCGAAATGGCGCAAAGCTGTGACAGGCACCATGAGCATCCGGTTGCCAAGTCGTAAGTGGGCTCTCCTGAATACCGGCAGAATCGTTTAAAGAAAACAAGCCGGTTTTAGCACACCAACTGTACCCAAGAATCACGGGACAGACACAATTTGGTATTACGACAAACTCTTCAACGGACGTGCGACCGAATACTGTGATGCTTAATCGAACTTTTCCCGCAGTTGGTATGGTAGTACCATGGGCCGTGAATAGTGCTGGGCAGTCAGAAGAGAACTCAACGTTTGAAGGAAGTAAAGACTTATCGACAGCATTGGCAGCTGCCCCGGTGTCAAAAAGTGCGTCCACAGTCCCCAAGTGTTCCACCAGTACAGGATGCAAAGGAACTGATGTTAGCTGACTTGCAAGTGATACAAGGGGTCTTTGAGCATTTACATCCGGCCCTGCCCCAGGGGACCGGATGTGCCGTTTCCCGACGAGGTAGAAGCAGTAGTGCATTCGAATGCAAAATGGCCGCGACGTCCGCATCGGTAGCACGACCCATTGGCATTTCTCCGTGAATGGGCAGACGCAGCATGCGGGCGTGTCCCTTGTGCGATTGACGATGCTTGTACTTGGATTTCATGGGGTGTTGACGGTTGCGTGCAATCGGTGGCCCACTGAGCAGCGCTCATTTCCATGGCGTGGCCTAGAGCTGCGCGTATTGTGTCCGGTCTTGCCAGGCGAACAAACTTTTGAACCTCGGGGTCACTTATAGCATCTACGAACGCGGCCGTGCCGACACGATTTAAGGTATCGGGCGTAGCACCCGGAAAGGATTTGTAGGTTAGGCGTTCTACACTTGACGAAAGTTCTGGTAAACTCTCACTTGATTGTTGACGTCGTGACCGAGGCTCTGCGTAGTATGCTTGTTGCAGGTGGTCGTCACCAAAACGATCACGTAGGGTTGCGACTAATGCTGTGTACGTGAGCTGGGTGCCTTGAATTGCGGGGAGTACGCTGAGTGCCGGACCGTCAAGTTGGGCGATGACAGCGCATGCCTTGTCATCTTCGGTCCAATGGTTTGCCTCGGCAATTATGTCGACCTGCTGTAGGTAAAGATCCAAGGGGGTTTCCCCATCGAACGGCTTCAACTTGAAATGGTGCAGATGGGGCAGTGACAGTCTGGTTTGGGGAAGGAGTCTGCTCAGTAGCGGCGACTGTTGGTTGTGGCGGTTGCCCAAGTGCTTCCAAAGCAGCTACTCGTTGACAGATGTCGGCATATTTTGCAATCGAATCGTCTGACCGTTGCTGCGTAGCGGCGACGATTGCTTGCGTTTGTCGCTCCAGTAGCCCTTCCAGAACCCCGTGTGTCACCACTGTCGTCTGAGCATGTATTGGTGCCACATTCGACTGCGAACTGGTGTCATCTCGTAGCTGGCTCGAGGGAGAGGGCTCACCGGAAAGTGCCCCTCTTGACGGCACAAGTCCTTGACGTGTTTCAGTCGGCATCCCACCGCTGCCACCAAATTGTAGTGGTTTATTCTGCGACCGATCGACGTTCTTCCTTTTTCTCACTGGCTCGAGAGCCCCTTTCTTCTTTTCCTCTTCTTCTTGTCTTGCTTACTGCTACAATATATATATATATATAATTGACGCGTTGCCGTCGCCGCGACGCCGACGCGTTACGGCGACGCCGACGCGCTACGGCGACGCCGACGCCTCGCGGCGACGGCAACGCGTAATTTCGACGCGTTACGGCGACGCTATACGCCGACACGTTACGACGACGACGACGCGTCACGTCAACGCGTTACGCCGACGCGTTACCGCGACGCCGACGCGTCACGCCGACGTATTACGGCGACGCACTACGGCGACGCCGACGGTAACGTTATGCCGGTGAGGACCCTTCCAACAGTTTCCACGTGCCACATTGTATTCGCGGTGTTTCTTGAATTGTCATAGTGCGACATTCACCTTGAATGAATTCCAGCGTTGGAACTCATAAGCTGTTTACGATGGTATAAGACGCCTGCCATTTTATTGTTTAATGCTCAAGCGACAGACTTTAACAAATATAACTCATTTATCGAGAAGATATCTGCCCAAGTTTCTAGCTCACTACAATTTTCCCAGACGCGAGACACCTTTCTTCATTGCTGTGGGTGCGCTTGTTCTCCGTCATTTCACGACATAAATATCATGGAAAGATAAACCTCTGTTCTGTTACGTTCTGTTTTGTTGTTTCAATACGAAAGAGTGTGACGATTTCTAAAAAATACTGTTTTTCGCGCGCCTCAAAAATGTTGCGTGTTGTTTTTATTTCTACCCTACCTGCTATAATCCCCGAATGGGGATTGGCAGTATCTTGAAAATAAATAAATAAATAAATAAATAAATAAATACATAAATAAATAAATACAAACAAGAAACGGAAGGTTTTTAGGGAAATAGAGAAAGCCTTTGTAATAAGAACCAAGGTGAATGACTGCGTCTGCAAGACTTCTTTAACCCAACCACGATCTGAGTTTGTACTCTTAAAAAATAAAGTTCTTCAGAATGCTTGTGTCGACTTGAGCATAACCAGATCTATCCGTTGGCATATAATTATTTGTGTGTGTGTTATATAAGTTTTTTGTCCTTGTCTTTATTTTTGCGCTTTTTTCTTGTACAGGATGAAATAATTACCCTATACCACTTTGCTAAAAAAAAAAAAATAGTTTTGTCTGTACTTTTTGATAACAGGCCACAGTTTCGGTATTCTTCCGTAGGAGAACAATTTTTTTTTTTTCTTGTACGAAGGTAATGGTAGACAACATAAAATGTATGAACTTCGGATTTTTTCAACGTCGAAATTATTGTATATTTCTTAATTGCAACTTTTAGTGTCGAACTTTTCTCTCTCTCTTTGTCTGTTCCAAATTTATTCCAACAAAGGAGATAGTCAAGGTAGGTATTGTGGGTAGCTTCAAGGTAGATCTCAATGCGCTTTGAAACCACTTTGTCTAGAACTAACAAAGAGTGTTCAATTCTTTAAACAACATTAAGTGCACGGCATTAAAGGGGTTATGACACGCCAAAAATAAAATATTACATAACTATACTGCTAGGACCCATTGTATATTCCTATAATCCTGCTAAATTTGTTTTGAAAAAGGCGCGATAATTTCGTGGATAAATCGATTTATATGCCTCGGAGGGGCAGATGCGGGCGGACCTGGAGGCTGATGACGTAGCCAGCCTCCAGCGCGGTGTCTACTTGCACGCACTCACAGACTCGGCTCTCTTGGCATATCAACTCTCAGCTTCCTCGTTTAGCTTCCACGTTTCCAGCACCCGGTCTGTGACGATTACGTCTACGGCATCGATCGCCTTGTCGAAGTGTTCGACATTGATCGCAGCAGCGATGAGAGTAATTGCTATCAAGAGATGTTGGAAGCTGTTCATTTTGACTGCGACCCGCTGGCGACGAGTCCAGCGACGACGAGTTCGCCGTGGTCACCGTCGTCCGGGAATATCTCGCAGGCGCATGCAGGGTGGAAGGTCAACCGGCCGGGGGCGAGAGCGAGAATAGCTTTCAGTTTACCGAGCTGTTTGAGCGGTTTTGTTTGTACCGCGACGAGAAGAGCTTGGGCGATCATGGGGGCGCCTCGAATGAGAGAGTGTTCATGGTCACGTGGTTTATGGGCACCATGGTGTGACTAACTTCAGCAGTGTTGCCTGGTCGCCAGATGAAAATTATAAAAATTCGTAAATTGAATATTGCAATTATCAGAGCTCTAAAAATTGCGTAACTTGGTGTATATACTAAGTAGCCTATGAGCATTCCATTTCAAGAATAATCTATCCGTTTAATTTTCGTGTCATAACCCCTTTAAACGGCATTCCAGTTGCCACACGGGCAACTGGAATTCCGTTTCCAACGAATGACATTTGAGCGGACGGCCAATCAGCGCGCGACACTCCGGGCGTAGCGCAGTCCACGCGCGACAGATTGCGAGCTGATTCCCCGATCACACACATGTCATTCGTTGTAAATGGCATTCGAGTTGCACGTGTGGCACGGATATAAGTTGGAGGTTTCTAAAGTAACATTCATTTCTCTGTATCAGTTTGGATAAAGCGCACAATGAAAAAAAAAAAGAAAAGGAAAACGCAACTTGTTATTTGCGCATGCCGCATCGAGGATATCCACTCCCGACCGGTCGGTTCATTCTTCGATTTCATTTTTATTTTATTTGTTAGGCGCATTTTACATGTATCCTTTATCTAGGTTTTCTCGCACCTCGGTAGATATATGCTTAATATGCTTCGTTCACAAAAAAACAGCTGTCCTTTTTGCGTATCAGTTGCATTCGTTACTTGTTTGTCAAATATCGAAGCCTCCAATGCACCTTCTCGTTTCCCGTCGCTCGACGGACACTGAACATGGAACAGGAACAGTAGAACCGCACTTTACTGAGAGGCGTGGTCCCGCTCCCGCCTCGTCTCTCGGAGCAGCAGCAGCACGGCTAGTGACGTGCCTCTTCCGACGTCCCAGACGAGACCGGCGACGCCGCAGAGGCTTTCGCGTGGGACGTCAAGAACAGGCAGCCGGCAACTCCCCGCAGCGCGCTGTTAGAGGAACAGGCAGGCAGGGCTGCCACCGAAGAGCGTCATCCACTCCACATTCCGTCTGCTAAGAACAACAGCGGAGTGCACACCCCGTCCACTCTCAAGCTGACAACGGAGTCGGAGCTAAGCGCCCACTGAACCACCAATCGACTGGCGAGCTCGCATCACGTGACTATGTTTTTCGACGCGCTGCATTGCCGCCCGCGTTGATCTGGTTCTGCTAACGCGTTGCTTCTCCGCTCCATACCAAGTTAGATGAGAACAACGGCGAGTATGCACTCGAGCGATCCTTGAGCCTGGCAGTGCAGTGGAGGTTATGTGCGTCTGGGGCCAGATCAACTGTTGTCCTCGCTGTCGCAATGTAGGTGGATAGTGCGGTCACGTGGCGAGATGCCGACTGGTCATAGGATGGGCGGCGGCACGTCCTCCACTCCACTGTCTGGGCTGGATGGAGCGAAGCATGCGTCAATGACGGGCGCGTGGCGTCGAAGGCCCGCTCTTCCTGCGACGGGGACCCCGCCGAGAAGGGGATCGTGTCTCTCGCTAAGAGCCCAGCGTGCGACGTGTGCAGGCCGCCCAGGAATGCCGGCGACGGGCCGCGTGCGGGCCGAGGAGGCTCGAAAGCAAACAGCGCATTGTGGCTTCTGCCCGGAGAAGAAGCGGCGTCGGCTACCGGTCCCCAGAACACCCAAGTGGACAAACCGGTGCGCGGTTTGTATAATGAGGCCTAACGAGGTGCCTGTCCCCCCGTTCCTGTGTAGCCGCGTCGTGTTCTTCTTGGGACGTCCCGAAGAAGAGCGGCTTGTAGAACCGCCTTTCGGAGCGCCCGGCGGGACCGCCGGCTCCGGGCTGCTGTCGCTCAGGGGCACATGGGCTAGGTGGGCTCTCGAATCAAGCGCGATTCAGCGAATGGAAAAAAAAAGCTAACAATTCAGGTTGCTCCACTGGAAGGGGACCTGGAAAAGGAGAGGGGGGGGTGCTTTGTGAGGGTTTACTTTCTTTTCTTCGATTGATCGCCTTTCGCGCCGCGCGCGCTTCGTGCATGGGCGCCGCCGCCGTTCAGAGTACAGTCTGGTGGCGGTCGCTTCACCGGGCGGTCTAAATCGCTGTTTCGCTTTAGGAGCGCTGTCTAATCAATATTACACTGTGACAAAGTCTACGACGACAACAGTATTCTTAAAGAAGAACAGGGGGGGGGGGAGGTATTTTTTTGCTGATTGCTTCCGGGGCGGTCTGGGGTGGAGCTGGGCTCCAGCGATATTTTGCATGGACTATAAGTCATGCATTCTTTTCCGTTACTTCGTGCGCTTGTGGTCTAGCGCAAAAAGAAAAATAGGAAGGCAAGTTTTACTGCGTTAGCATTAGCGCCCTGATACATGCGCTGACCTTGGACGTGGTTGGAACACTCCTTTATAAAGTTCGCAACGTCGTTACGGGATGGCACCACAGACCTAGCAACCGCCGGCGACTTCCGCCTTCGCCGATTTCGGAGCCGCGCACGGGTGTATCACTGAAACGCGTGTCGTCTACGACCCCCCCCCCCCCCCCCCCCCCCCCCCCGCTTTAATCGTTCACGCCGCTTCGAGGCGACAGTTTTCGGATGGCTCGAGTCATTATAAAATATTAACCCGCCTTGAGCCACCCGTTCAAGCCGCCTCGCGGCGTCCCGCCAGCGGCGCAAATGTACGTCTTCGCTGTCTCCAACTGCACTTCGGTTGCTAGGTGTTACGTCCCGCGGTCGGCATGCGGGTGGGCGATTTGGACGCCCTGGAAGCTCCTGCCATCGGCTTTGAAAACCTGTGGACGCACACGGGCCGCGGTTCCATTCACAGGCCTGCTACGCCGCTCTTGACGCGCAGTCCCGTTACCATGCACGTCACCGTGCCGTAAGCGCACGGTGTCGTCGCCCCTGTATGCAAAACAACGAAATGGCTCTGTCGTTTTCCGCGCATCGCGCGCACGTCCTTCATGTACACGCTAAGCTACCTGATCTGCCTGTACCGGGGAGGAAAAGGGTTTCGGTAATATTCACCCCGCGAAGTGCTGAGAGGCTGCATTCACCATGCTTTGCAATATATAACCGTTGCGCAAAATGCGCACGCATTTCTTTGAGAATCAGCGTGGCGGGTGCAGCAATTTCGATCCGATTATTTTTTTACTGGCTTAGGACTTGTTTAGCTTAGATATACGAAAAGCGCAATAATGGATACAGCAAAGTCCTGGCGCTAGTCTGTTCTGTGACCCAGGTAAGGAGGCTTTTCTGTGCGTGGTTCAACTTTTCTACTCTCCCCCACGGGTGAGCCAACGAAGAGAAAGCACGGGCACACAATGAACATGCAGAAGTTACTCATATATTGGTACCGCTTTATGTTGGTGGCAGATTAAAGCTTTCCCGATACCTAATATAAAGCAGTTGGATTCGCCGCCTACTTAAGCACCGATCGCAAGGGAACACGTCGCAGACCAGCGAAATGCTACTGAGCAAGTACTAAGCGGTGCCTTTTTGGGTTTTAGGTAAGCTTGCATTCATCCTTTTGCATTCCGCGGGAGTGTTCAGATTGCATTTCGCTGGTCTGCCCCTTTATCCGCTATTTTGTCCGCCATGGTCCCGCAGAGTGAATGCATCGCGCGTCTTAAGTCTTTGCCGCTAGATGGTATTGTTGCGGCATGTTCAGAGTGTCAGCACGCCTATCATACTGGAAAGTGCTCAGGTGTGACCAGAAAGGCTCTGATGGCTCTGTCGCCAGAGAGGCGTACCGCATGGAAGTGCAATACATGCACACTCCATGCAGCCCGTCAGTCCACCGTGGTTGACGACCAACAGACGCCAGATGGGGGGTCGCCGACACAGCCTGCGTCCCTGAGCACTCGCGAGAGGAGTCTGGACAAGATAGTAGCTCAAAATGACGACATTAGCAAGCGACTCATGGACGTCTCGAGCAGAATAGAATTTATTGAAAAAGCGTTGGAGACTCAGACTGGTAAAGGTCTATAATGGCGAAGTTAGATCACCAGGGGAAAACAGTCGACGCAATAGACACCGCCATGACCAACCTGTCAGCAAAGTATGAGGAACTTCTGCGAAGATTAGACACACAAAGCGCTACAATAACAGAACTAACAAAGAGGACGGGCGAACTAGAAGCAAGGGTGGCGGAGCAGGATGTTCAAATTCGAGACCTGAAAACAGCAGTAGATAACGCAGAACAGTACTCCAGGCGGAAAAACGTAGAGATCCATGGAATCGTACAGCAACCCAACGAGAATGTATTAGACGTTCTGAAAGACCTAGCTGCCAAACTCGACCTTCCGCAACCAGGCACAGAGGACATTGAGGCTGCCCACCGACTTAGGTCGAGAGAAGGGAAAATACCACCGGTTCTTATCAGGTTTGCGGAAAGGAAAATGAGGGACCTGTGGATGACGAAGCGAGTGACACTAAGAAATGAAAATATTTACATTAACGAGAATTTAACCAAAACACTGAAAGGTCTACTTTGGCAAACTAGGGAATGTGCAAGAGCAAAGGCGTACAAGTTTGTGTGGATGAGAAATGGCAAGATTTTCGTACGGCAGAAAGAAGGCGCTGGTGCCATCCGTATCGAAAGTGAAAGAGATTTAACTAAACTAACGTAGCAATGGAGAGCACTTTCGACTCGATACGCGAATGGGACCTTTATAGGGCGCGAGTGCAGACGGAGAGTAGCTGCAGTAAAGTAGAGCTTAGCCTTCTGCATGTAAATGTCCGAAGCTTGCGCAGGCATTGGGACGAACTTTTAGTTATATTATCTGGAAGACTGGCATCGCTGGATGTATTAATATTGAGCGAAATTAGCGTGGACGAAAAAGCGTGTTCGGAATTTACGTTAGCTGGTTTCAACTCATATTGTCTGTGTCGTGAAGAAAAAAGGGGAGGTGGTTTATTGATGTTTGTAAAAAATGATTGGTTTTCAGATAGGATAAACGTATCCATGGTCCACGCAGAAGTTTGCGCAGTCTCGATTCACAAATCTTCGTCTTCATATATTGTGTGCGCGGTTTATCGACCGCCTCATTTAAACATAAACATGTTCTGTGAGGAATTTTCTGTCCTATTTCGCCATTTCGATAACAGCCATCATATTCTACTAGCTGGTGATTTCAATATTGATATTTCGGACGAAACAAAATACGGAGTTTCTAATTATTTAGATGTTCTTTCTTCCTTTGGTCTAGAGAACGTAATACTAGATTACACGAGAGAAGAATATTACGGTGGTAAAATAACTAAGTCATGTATTGATCATATATTAACTAGACTTGGAAATGTGACATTAGTTCCTGCAGTGATTAAACAAAAAGTCGCGGATCATTATTGTATAGCTCTTGCAGTATTAGTGGAAAACCCAGCCAATTACACGTCCAACCGTACAGTGCTTAAAACAGTCTTAGATGATAAAAAGGTAGACCGTCTGATTAGCGCGTATGATTGGAATTCATTGGGAATGTATGATCATATCACCACTTACAATTTGCTCGTAAATAGATTTAGAGATTTATAAAACCTCTTCCACGATTAAAAAGATAAAAAAAAGAAAACCAGAAAATATGTGGATTAATGATGATATTGTAGAACTATGTCATCAAAAAGAGAAATTATGGCAAAGATGCAAGCAAAATCCCGGTGATAAAAATCTTAAAAATGAATTTCGTGCACTCAGAAATAAAGTAACAGCTAGAATTCGATTGTCGAAGAAGAAGCATTACTTAAACGAATTTGCTTCAGCAGGAAATTCAAGGAAAACATGGGATCTCGTAAATGAGTTAATTGGTAGAAAAAGAAAAAAATAATATTGACGATACAATAAAAAATAATTTTCCCAGTATAGAAAACTACACGGAACTGGCCCAGTCCTTCAATAGCAGTTTTGTTAGTACTGTAAAAGCCTTAAAGCAGAATATATTGCCGTATGTGGGAAAAAATCTAGCTAAACATATCGGCTGCTTAAATTCGGCACACTTAGCAGAGCTACACGAACAAGAATTGTTCGATATTATCAACTCAATGTCAATTACAAAGGTACCGGGGATAGGTGAAACTCGTGTACGGGATTTAAAGTATAACTATCCAAAGTTAAAACTAATGCTACTTAAAATCATCAACGGCTGTTTGATAACGGGTGAAATTCCAGAAGGGCTAAAAGTATCAATAGTAAGGCCGCTTTATAAAAATGGTAATAAGAATGAAGTAGGAAATTATAGACCCATATCTATATTACCTGTGATCGCTCACATCCTAGAGAAATGGGTTAAAAAATGCATGAATGGATTTTGCGACAAATTTTCGTAATTAAATGACGCGCAGTATGGCTTCCGAAAACAAAGAAGTACGATTTCACTACTAGAAGATTTCTCCGACTGTGTACATGAGACACTTGAAAATAATAAGATAGCGCTTGCCTTGTTTGTGGATTTATCTAAAGCATTCGACACACTCGACCACAAAATTCTATTACGTAAACTCGAAAAGCACGGATTCAGAGGTCCTTTTAACCGATTTTTTACAAACTACTTTACAGGCCGATTTCAAATGGTCAAAATTAGTCACAACACAAGTGAAAAAGTAAGAATCGAATGTGGGGTGCCGCAGGGCAGCACCTTAGGCCCCTTGCTTTTTAATATTTATGTAAACGACCTGGGATCAATACCGTTGCAGTCTAGAATGTTTCAGTATGCCGACGATACCGTTTTATTATTACCACATTATGACTACGAGCAAGCGGTTCCTCTTTTTCAGAGTGAGATAAACTTATTAATAGATAGGTTCTCAAGTAACGAAATTTCTCTAAATACCAAAAAAAAAACTAAGCTAGTATGTTTCCGTAACCCTCATAAGCGCATTGAACTTAAGACAAACATATATCTCCACCTTCATGAGCAAGATCAGTCAATCTGCAGATGTAAGCCATTACCATATGAGTCTTCAGTCAAATATTTAGGTATATTTTTCGATGAGCACGTACTTTGGAAACAGCAGTTAGAACATATTACTAGAAGGCTCCGTTTAGTATCCGCGTATATATACAAAGTAAAAAGTGCATGCTGTGTAAAATTACGGCAGTCTATTTTCAGAGCTCTAGGGGAGTCAATCTTACGGTATGGAATAACGATATACGGGAATTGTTCAGGGTACAAAAGAAAGGGAATTGAGAGGGTCATAAAGCATATTGCGAATAACGTTTCATATGGTTCAGTTCATGATGGCTTAGAACTGGAAGAAAAAATGAAGGCACTAGGCATACTCTCATTCGATCAATTTCATAAATATGTAGCAATAACAAGTAATTATTATAAAAATGATTTCAAATCCGAGGTTAAGAAAAGAAATCTAAGGCGTACAGAGAGATTTATGTTGCCGAAAGTTCTAACAAATTATGGTAAAAAAGAAAGGAAATATTACATCCCTGCATTATTTAACGCGTTGCCTGAAACTTTAAGTAATTTAACATCCATTCGCGCGGTGAAACTAAAAGTAAAAAAATGGTGTCAAACGCTCGCTGGTAATACCTGTGGATAAAAAGTTGATATCGTTTGCATAGTGCACAGTTCTTCCTTATGTGTAATGATGTATGCAGTGTTTTGTTGGCTGCCTGGACCCACACACAAGCATTTCTGCTTTTGTGGGCCAGTACGCTATCTTGTGTAAGATATTTATTTTCAGTAAATAAAGTATTATTAAATAAAGTATTATTATACACGTCACTTCGTCGTTATTTGATTATCAAGAAAAAAAACTTTCAGCCTCTCCACTCTGTGAAGAAGGAAGACCAGCGGAGCTGTACAATGGAAAGTAATGGCCGGCCGCAAGTCGGCAAGCCAGAGTCGGGAGGCTGCCGCCATCTATGAGCGACGGCGGCAACCAGATACGTGGCTTGTCGCCGTCGCTCATAGATGGCGGTAGGTGTCCAGAGTCCGGTGTCTTCATTTCTTTGCGGGGGACCCGATCCTGGGGAAACTAACCCTTAACAGCTCCGCTGTAAAAAAAGAAAAGAAAAGAAAAAAACTTTACAATTTTGACGTAATTAATGCTAAGGTGCGGGCGACCTGGACAGTATAAACGATTACAATCCCTGAAGGAGGGATTATTGTCCCTTTTGTTCACCTTCTCCGGGGATTATTATCGACAATTTTGACATTGTGAATAAGCGTGAGTGCTATGGTTCAAGGAACAATAGAGAGTTTCTTGTAGACCCTCCATTCGTTCTCCGCAACGTTCTCCGCAACAGAGACGCCGCCACTGCGCATGCGCGCCACTAGCCTTGTCTTGAGAGAGTTCCGGATCTTCCGGGAGCGCTGCGGGACGGCGAAAACGGTCTACAAAATATTCCTGCTATAAGCACGCGGTACTATGTGGCTCGATCCGCTTCAAGAGTCCCTTGCTCGCAACGCTTTTGCAGACTTACCAGCGTGATGCTTTATTCGTTAAAGGGACCATGAAATGATTTTGAAATCGAGTTTTATCCACCGCACGTCGTAAAAGGTGTGAAAAGAAACACAAAAACACAAAACTAGGGAGCCAAAAAAAATTATTTGCTATAGAACTTTTAGAAGAAAACTGGACTCTTTTGCGCCTTCCTTCCTTCGCCTGTTCACTACGATGCATGCGCGGAAATGGAGCACGTCAGCCAAATCCAGGTCGCCTATTGGGTAAGAGCCTACCTCACCAGCACCGCGATCGTAAACAATAAATAGCCGGCGAATGTTTCCTAAAAGTTTTGTTAAATAATATTCAGATCCACATTTTGTAGCATAATTAAAGATGTGTGGCAAAAATTGCCAAATTTGATAATGCTGAGAGCCAAGCGCCATCTATCGTGTGGTAAACGAAGCAACCACTGCGCGTGCGCAGTAGGGCAGGGCCGAGTTCAGAACGGTTATTTCCTTTGGTTTCCTTCCTCTCAGAACTCTGACTGACTGAACGTTTATTTTTCTACGTCTTCATCTCGGGCGTGCCGACTTCAAGCAGCAAGAAAAAAATGTACTTAAAAGAGACCACGACGAACAAGAACGCTGGATCCACAAACACCCGAGAAGAGCGACAACAGCCGCGAATCCCGCTCCTACGAAGCTCACAGGATATAGGCCTAGCAGGCACTCCGACTCGGCGCAGCGTTGCTTCGTCGCAAGACCGTCTCTCTGCCTACGACCGGCTGGCGTGCTGAATGGAATATGCCCGCGCTACCCTTGTGGACCCTTCCCGTATTATAGTTTGATCGCTGACCTCAATTTTAGGTTAAGAGGTGAGGTCAATCTCTTCCCCTTGTTTTCCGAGGCAGGGTTGACGAGCACTCGTCGAAAAGGGACCCTCGTCAATTCTCTCTTCTTGTTTTGTGTGATATAGAGCTGAAATAAACGCTGTATGGATTACCTTCGTAACACGGTATGTACACTTTGTTATTGGTATGCCATTTTTATTCTGACAGACTGCACGTCACTGTCGAGCTGTAGCAGTTCGTGGGAGGTATACGCGCAATACCGGTCCAACCTTTCTTTGCCGAGTGTCGCGTCAGTATCGAGTTGCAATCGTAAAAGATCGGTCCCGAAGCGCTTACCAACAGCGCGAATACAGCACTTCCATCAAACGCGCGCGTCCGCTCCGAGTGTAAACAGGTATTTACGTGGCTCTTGCTGACACTCGTAGTTCAAACGTATCTTTTTTAACGTCGGCTCGCTCCTGCATCTCCGAGACCGCGAAAAACGCCGCGGCAATTTGTTTCCATCTACGTCGCTTTGCAAACGACTGACACTGGCCGCCTTTTACCAACAATCAGGCATAACGGCGTATGGGACTAGTCCCATGCTGTCGCTGTAGCGCAACGTATCTCATTGAATTTCGCTCAGCTGCGATGCGGCGATGAGAGGCGCCGATTCAGAAAATACGTCGGTGACATCGGCGCAGTAAAACCTACCGGCACACCCCAACTCGTCGCCGCTAACGCTCCCATCTCCAACTGCCGAGAGAACTTCCGGTTCCGGAAGCAGCGTACGTCACGGCTTGTTTTGCGGTCAAGAAAAAGTCGATATTTCATTAATTTTTTGTGTAGAAGTTAATAAACCGAGACGAAAACGGATGCCTGTTCGGCATTCAGTGAACATTGACGGTTTCATGTAAAAGTTATCTGGAAAAAGTAAAAAAGTCATTTCATGGTCCCTTTAATGTGGTGTACCAATGATTTTTATCATCTGCTTTCACCGCTTTAACAAATTTTCTTATAAGTATTTATTGCCTAGTCTCTGCGAATGCCAGAATAATTGAAAGGTTTTTCTTTAATATATTGAAATCATAGCATCGAAAACGAACAATGTGTTCCCGTGCGTTACTCAAGAATAAGAACGTAACTTACGTTACTTATCACTATTTGAAAAAATGCAACGAGTACGTTACACGTTACCAAAACAACTGTTAGGGAGTTTTCGTAGACCGCGTTTCCTCCACCGCTAAGCCCTGCGCAACGAAGAGGCCACTACTGCGCCTGCGCGCCGATGGCCTTGGCTGTATAGTTTCGGGTATTGTAGCGGGTTGTGAAGAGCGTTGTGGGACGCCGAAAACGATCTACGAGAACTCCCTAATAACTCCTTTGCAGGTAGCGTGTTTTCGCCAAAACTTCTATGGCATTCCACGCACCAAGGCGGGGGCGCTGACTGTAAAACGGCACTTGCTCGCAGATGCTTCGCACGTTGAGAAACGTGGTTCAGCTCGTGAGCAGTGTCCGCAGTTTCCTATGCCTACCCACTGAACCAAAGAAAAGCTATCAGATTACAAAGGTGTGATGCAAAGAGGAGGGGGAAGGAGATGAAGTCCCCCTTCCCCCCCCCCGGCGGTGCATGAAGAGGTAAACTCTTAGCTGTGCGCCTGCCAGGATACATATTTGGAACGGCGCCCTCAGCCACACAACAACGACCACCAGTGTACCATCCCGTCTCGTATCGCTCCATTTTGGTTCCTTCCACTTCCATCCCAGGCTCTTCTCGTTCAAGCGCCCCCAAGAACGGCGTATGCGGTGCCGCCCTACGCCGCGCTAAGTGCCGAGCGTATGCTCCGTTTCGTTCGAAGCTGGATCGCAATGCACGCTATCAACCCGCTCCAGTCGAGGAAAAGTCACGTGACCCCCCGGCTCGGCGCAGTAATGCTTGGACAATGGCTCAGGCAGCACGTTCTCAGCTCTCGATTGGCTGGCACGGCTCGGTAGCGTCCGCTGCGGTCCATCTCAGGGGGAAACGGCGTACGGAGGCGGCGCAAAGTGACACGACGGGGGGGGGGGGGGGGGGGGGGGGGAGGGACGTGCACTTGTGGATGGAGACACGCGGGTCATCAGTCGAAGCGCTCGGAGCTGCTTGCCCGTGAGTGCATAAGTGAGCCGTCTAGTCCTGGAGAGTCGACCCAGAAGACGCGATTGCGGCCGCCTCGCAGTGGACTCGTGTGGCCCACGACAGGTCAGCGGTGGGACCCTCGTGAGGCGTGGGGGGCTTCGCGTCTAGGTCTTTCTTGGGTCGCTCAATGCTCTCGTAACATCCGCTGAAAAGAAAAAGACAAAAAAAAAACGAAAAAAAAAAAAAAACAAGTGTATTTGAACATTTCGACAAAAACCCCGAGACTGGGACAAAAAGGGACGGACAAACACAAAGTGTCAGAATGTGTTTGTGTTAGTGTTCGTCCGTCCCTTTTTGTCCCAGTCTCGGGGTTTTTGTCGAAATGTTTAACCACCACCAGCTCGTTTGCGCCCTTACCTTTTGTTCAAGTGTATTTGGTTGCTTTTACGTGCACACTAACTTCAAGTTCACAGCAGTGTTTGTTAAGATGTATATTTTCGATTTATCTTCCACAACGGGAAGCAAACCACCTACGTCAGGTGCCGTCACGCGCCCAACAGGTGCATGCGCTTCATTGATCGAACTGGAGAAACGTAAAAAGAAATGCTAATCACTAAAAAAAAAAATGAAAGCCGCTTACAACTCCCTGTAACGCCGAATTAGAGCGCAGCTCTTGAGGAGGAGGAGGGAAGGGCACGGGGGGGGGGGGTAAACTAACCAGGGGGGGGTCACGTGACCTTGGGGGTCACGTGACCCCCAATGCCGATGATGTCATCACTGACGTCACTGATGACGTCATCCGTGACGATGACGATGCGGGTACCGATGACGTCATTAGTGACGTCACTGATGGCTTCACCAGTGATGATGACGATGCGAATGTCGGTGACGTCATCAGTGACGTCGCTGATGACGTCATCAGTGATGATGACGATGACGATGGGGATGCCGGTGACGACATCAGTGACGTCACTGATGACGTCATCAGTGATGATGACGATGACGATGCGGATGCCGGTGACGTCGTCAGTGATGACGATGACGATGTGGATGCCGGTGACGTCATCAGTGATGATGACGATGACAATGTGGATGCCGGTGACGTCATCAGTGATGATGACGATGACGATGTGGATGCCGGTGACATCAGTGATGATGACGATGACGATGGGGATGCCGGTGACGTCATCAGTGATGATGACGATGACGATGCGGATGCCGGTGACGTCATCAGTGATGATGACGATGACGATGTGGATGCCGGTGACGTCATCAGTGATGATGACGATGACGATGTGGATGCCGGTGACGTCATCAGTGATGATGACGATGACGATGGGGATGCCGGTGACGTCATCAGTGATGATGACGATGACGATGTGGATGCCGGTGACGTCATCAGTAATGATGACGATGACGATGCGGATGCCGGTGACGTCATCAGTGATGATGACAATGACGATGTGGATGCCGGTGACGTCATCAGTGATGATGACGATGACGATGTGGATGCTGGTGACGTCATCAGTGATGATGACGATGACGATGTGGATGCCGGTGACGTCATCAGTGACGATGACGTCATCGGGGGGTCACGCGACATCGGCGGGGGTCACGTGACCTCGGGGGGTCACGTGACCTCGAGGAGGGGGTCACGTGACCTTGAGGAGGGGGTCACGTGACCTCAGGGGAGTCACGTGACCCCGGTGGGGGGGCTCGCGCGGTGCATTATGGGACATTTCCCATGATGCACCGCGCGGTTACGCCGACGGCGACGGCGACGCCACTCAAGCCGGAAACGGGCCCCTAAGAGCTGCGCTCTAAAAAAATAAAAAATGTAACTAATGCCTTATGCTTTACTTTATTTTTAAGTGCAACGTCTGTTCTCTCTCTCTCTCTCTTTCATCTCTTCCTCACGCTAACTTTGTCGGCCTCTGCTACTCCTGATTCGCTCCTGTGTCAGCCCTTCGTCAGCAGGAAGTCAAGCGGTGCCAGTCATGGGCCTGGGAATTACCAGTATACCCAGATATGTACACGTTACCACAAAAAGTAACTAAATACCCTTACTCGTTACTCTCTCAAAAAGTAACTAAATGCAGTATTCGTTACGATAAAAGTAACTAGGTACAAATAACTTGCTACTAGTTCCGCGTTACGTGCATGTCTGAGTGTACCGCATTCCACAGCGTCCGTTTCAATGTGAACGACAAAACGGTGTCTTGCAGGTGGCTAATGTCGGCTACAAACACCGGCACAAAAAGAAAAGTAGACGTGAAATTTGGTGCAATGTGTACGAACGGGCTACACGGGAGCTGTTGCGGATAGAGATTCACGTGTTGCTCGGTTGTATAGCTCGCGCCACAAATCACTTGAGTCGGGCCGAGCGGCGACGGAGTCTGTAGACTGGATCCAGGGGCACGGAGCATTTTGCGGAGAGTGCGTTTAGTCTACGTGGTCGGCGTGCTGTTTCTTAAGACCAAGAGAAGGAGAGAAAGAAACGGGGGAATCTCTAAGGGGGCCTGCGGTGTGGCTCGGTCTCTTTGTGCTGGGGTACCTCTAAAGGTAAGACGCGGCTAACGGGTCTTCTGTTCGGAATTGTCTGCTTTGTCACACTGTAACCTTCGGTGCGTACATTTAATGAACACTTGTTTTTTTAAGATCGTCCAATCTGGTTCTAGTACAGGAGCTCTGACAACTTCTGCATTGCGACCGACCGAAAGGCCTAAAGTGTTGGTTTTCGCTTTCTATGTCCAGTAGCCCGTTACAGTTTGCACAATGAGAATTCAAGCGTGTTAATTGTCATGTCGTATTACACCTGAGACTGCGGTGGAAGAAGTCTGAAGAACTTTCAGTAGAAGGAACAGACACAGAGAACGTTTCAAGTGTTAATTGTATTGCAAACTCTGTCGGGGCTCCCCACCCTAATTTGATTCGTTTGCAATGATTTCAGCTGCTCAAAGAGTTTTGATACGAAGTTGGAAGGTTTTGGTACTCTGGCGACCTTGGGAACGTTCCGTGGCTTGGCGGTTCTAGGCGAAACATTGGCAGATTTTAGGCGTTTAGCAATGTTCCAAACGACGCCATGGCGAAATCAACGCCGCGGGCTCTCGGGTAAGCGTGAGCAAATATATAAAACAACCTTAATTTAGAGGTGCCTGCATTCTCTTATAGATCCTTACCCGCGCGCCATTATTGAGCCTACATGACTGACCTTCTGCTGCCTCAATGAGATGCCCAGCACTAGTACGAGCAATAAGCAATCCACCCGAGGCCTGCGTTGGGGACAAGAACACTGTGGTGTCTAATAGACTGAAAACCTTGATGACTGTCGTCATCTCAGTGTATGGCATCTTTGCCAAACTAATGGTGGCCTTCTGAAGGCTGATCAAAAATGAAGTCGAAGATACAACAAAGCGAAGGAGGCCTGTACGTTTGAGACGTCAGTTCAACACGACGTACGAATTAGATTCCAACGGCTGCGTGAGGGTTTATTTGAGAGTGTAATAGAATCAATCTCTTGGCACAAGTTTGAACCTAAATCTTTTGATGGTGAAAATTTACTCAAGGTGGTTGTGGGTTGCCGCTATCTACTGCTCACTTGGTATGTTCTCAACATGAAAAATAAAACACACAAGGAAAGAATTATGAGGGGATCGGAGAACCAATTATCATCTACTATTGACGTGTGAAAATGGCAGTGCCATGATGAAAGTCAGTTTCATGACCGCACTTAGTTTGTCAGAAGGAAAACCCCCTTTTGAGATGGCACTGAAATTTGAAAAGGGTCTTTTTGCATAGCAAAACTCAAGGGAACTTGTGACTCGCGTCACATTCATCTGACGCCTACTAGACCCAATGTTTATTTAATCGAACAATTTCGTAATTTAAGGATGGCATATTCGCGGCGTATTATTCGGTTAGCTAAACTATCTGTTCGTCGCGAGCGTTTTTTTTTTTATTTTATGAACGCGACTAGACTGCATCGAATTAATGTGTCTTGCTGAAGGCAGGCTGGCAATATTCACTGCTAGCCCTTCCTGTATCCGCTTTCCTAAAAAAAATATGTTTTGCCACAAAGTAGTATCACTCTAAAAAAAAAATACAGGTCCGTGCGTCTACTTTCCCGCACAACACTCGGAGAGCCAATCACCGCGACTTACGGAGGCAGCTAGCGAATGACGATACCGAAACATATGTTTAGATCAAAAAACGCAATCTGAGTTGTGACATTAAGCAATGCAAAACGTCACGCTTGCATTGCTTGATGTCACAACTCAGACTGCGTTTTTTGATCTAAACAGATCTTTCGGCATCGTCATTCGCTGAGCTGCCTCAGTAAGTTGCGCTGATTGGCTCTCCGAGTATTGTTCGGGAAAGTAGACGCACAAACGTTTTTAGATTGTAGGTTAGTTGCCCGAAGTATCGTCAAATATTTGCGAGGTTTACACTCTAAAAAAAGCCTGTGAGTCTGCTTTCCCGCACAACACTCGGAAAGCCAATCACCGCAACTTACGGAGGCAGCTTAGCGAATGACAAAGCCGAAACATATGTGTAGACCGAAAAACGCAGTCTGAGTTGTGACATTAAGCAATGCAAAACGTCACGCTTGCATTGCCTAATGTCACAACTAAGACTGCGTATTTTGGTCTAAACATATGTTTCAGCGTTGTCATTCGCTGAGCTGACTCCGTAAGTTGCGGTGATTGGCTCGCCGAGTGTTGTGCGGGAAAGCAGACTCACAAGTATTTTTTAGAGTGTAGCTTAACTCCAATGCGTTGAGAGTCCTGAGGGTGCGTGGCCAATCGTTGCTTCAACGTTATGACACGAGCTCCCGTTACCAAATCAATGATGACAAAAAACGGTAAATTAAATCCAGAGTTTCGTAAAACCCTCTGTCGGCACTGAAATTTACGTTCCGAAGAAAGCCTGGAATACATTTCAATTTTGGGGGAAGTCCCGCAATGCCCGAACAAATATGAATCGTTTCCTTTCATACTTGTTTCGTTCGCTAATTACAATCAAAATTCGTAAAAAAAAGGAAAAAGTTTATGGATTTCCTAAAACCATATTTCTAGCAATTTCTGAACATCTGCTCGGAATTAAAACAAAAAAATTGAATAGTAATAAGTTGCATTATTCTATTTAAGAAACAATTCGCCGCTATTATTATAAAGACGAAATAGAAAGAAATCTGGGTTTCTTCAAGACCCGTACGAGTCATAAATTAGAAGAAAAACGGTTTTGCTGACAAAGCAACTCCTCTTCAGAGCGAGCGGGAGCGAAGTGATGTAATTAAATAACTTCTTATACAGCTAATCCGCATTAATCAGAGTTACTACCCTCACTTCTCGCTTCTCTGATTGGTTTCGTGCTTCCGCGCCCAAATAAATACTGCCTAGTTTTAGCGTCGTTTTTTATTTTTTTTTCAGCCCGAGGCCTACCGGAGCCCATTCTTTTTGATGAGGCGTATCAAGGCGCGAGACCGCTTAACTTGCGGCTTTAATGAGGCATCCCCGCACCTTGTCCGTTAACCGGTTGACCTCCGGGGCCGCTCATTCGGTAGGTCGGCGGTCGTTAGGGTTAGCAGCCCTCGCAGGGAGCCGCCAACTATACTCCCTCGACGCTTGCGGTGACATTGGGGTGGGAGCTACGTGCTCCGTTTGTCCAGTCGTACGTCTGCTTTTTGCCACGTGATCACAAAAAGAGCAGGTTCGGCCGATGAAAAGGAGGAAGCTGATTGGCCCGCCGAACGTGTAGCTTCCACCGCACTGTCAGCTTAGGGGTGAACGGCGTGTAGCCACGGCCTCCGCCCGAGCTCTCGGGCGGCGACCTCGCCGCGGCCGTTTTCCTCGACTGACTTTTGGGGCTCCTCGGCGGGCTCACGGGCAGCTATGGCCGAAATCCTTTTTGTTCCGGCCGTGTTCCCCGCGGCAGGCCGAGTCGGCCTAATCGACACCGGGCTTAACGACCCATGGAAAGCCTAATCAGCCTGTGCGGTGGTCGGTCGGACAGGGGTATTTGCCGAAAATGCTAGAACAGCCACGTCTCGTTAATATGAACACCTTCGTTCCCTTCAAACATCGTCCGTAACGTCTATAATACCCAGATAAAAATGCGGGCATTTACCCGGTCTGTCCTAGAAAGGTTTGTCTAATATGTAACAGGGTCCATATTAGCGAGACGGACGTGACAGTGGTCCACTTTCCACGGCGTGTAGGATGTTCTAGCTACTGGCGTCGAGAGAAATTGTGCAGGTGGTTAGCGGCGGGATGAACGCTTCGGCGGATTCGACGCCCACTTTTACAAGATGCGTTTTTTTGGCGGTGGGGACATTACTACTAAAGTGGGGGTATTTTTCTTGTCTCTAAACTTTCCCGCACACGAACCCCTGCCTCCCCTCCCCCCCCCCCCCCCCAGACAAACGCACACACAAATTTTTTGTGGGTCTGTTATTCAAGCAGTGCACCCGAAAAGTCAAGCATGGCGATCTACTGAGAGAACTTAGCAAATGACAAAAGCGAAAAAGAAAAAAAAGAAAGAAAGCCAGTATTTTTTTAAACATTTAGGGTATGTTTTCGATCTGATAAGTAAGCATGGCGCACGCTCACGGGCCGCGCACATTGTCACACCACAAATGAAATTCTTTAGCTCGAGACATTTTGTGTTCGGTTTCTTTGAAGGTCGCGGACATTTCTTCTCGTAGAAGGCCTACACGTGCGCTTTGTTAGGATGATGACAACTAACCCTTTTGCTCGCGACGCTTCTTATTACTTCTTGTTCGGGAGTACGTGAAAGAGCGCATCGCGGCACGAAATTTTGGTCGTGACTGTGCTATAGTGGCATTTTACTACCAGAAATTTATTTGTATTTTTCTGTGAGCGCGAGCCGTGGCATAGCCTCCTTTATTCTACAAACTCTCTCAAATCGCGAAAGTATCTAACTGCTGTAAAGGAGAAAACAGGAACAGGGAAGAGGTACATGCAGGTGCAACACTGCCCAGGAACGTGGCCCGCTCAGGCAGCGCCAAAACAAACACAGACCCGCTCCTCTTCTTTCTTTCTTCCCCGCCCCTGCCCGTTTCGATCTGGATGAGCATCGTACCGGCGTGCGGTCGTGTATCACTACTGCGTGAGCACGTGAAAGACCCCAGGCTAGCGGTTGTACTGCACTGGCTAAATTGCTCATCTACAGCGTGTGACTCGTCGCAACTTTAATGGCAGATCAACTACACGCTGTATAAATATCCCCACAACCCAATTATTATTTCTTTCTTTCTTTTCTTCTTTTTTTTCGGTTAAAAGGTAAGCATTTTGTGCCTTAAGCGTTCGGCGATTAACGTGCCCACCGCGCTGACCGTGCCTGAGTGTGGACTATGATCTCGAATGTAAAGCAAGCATCCAAACGCAGATTTGTTTTGCTGAGAGGCCGCAGGCCGCCGCGTGGCGCTGGCTGAGGGGCACTCCACAAGTCACCCTGCGCTACCATATTGGTACCGCTCAACGCTGCTCCTCGCTTTTTTAGAGCGCAGCTCTTAGGGGCCCGTTCCCGGCTTGAGCGGCGTCGGCGTCGGCGTCGGCGTCGGCGTCGGCGTCGGCGTCGGCGTCGCCGTCGGCGTCGGCGTAACCGCAACTCTCGTAACCCTCGTGAGGGTTACGAGGGTTAGGAGGGTTAATCTCATGAGGGTTACCCTCACGAGGATCACGAGGGCCACGAGGGTTACTTACCCTCGTAACCCTCACGAGGGTTACGATGGTTAGTTACCCTCAAAAGGGTTACCTTCACGAGGGTTACCCTCACGAGGGTTACTTACCCTCGTAACCCTCACGAGGGTTAGTTACCCTCAAAAGAGTTACCTTCACGAGGGTTACCCTCCACGAGGGTTACTTACCCTCGTAACCCTCACGAGGGCTACGAGGGTTAGTTACCCTCAAAAGGGTTACCTTCACGAGGGTTACCCTCACGAGGGTCACGAGGGTTATGAGAGTTACCCTCACGAGGGTCACGAGAGTTACCCTCACGAGGGTCACGAGAGTTACCCTCACGAGGGTCACGAGAGTTGCCCTCACAAGGGTTACTAGGGTTACCCTCACGAGGGTCACGATGGTTACCCAGGTCACGTGACCCCGGGGGGGGTCACGTGCCCTGGGGATACCCCCCGAGGTCACGTGACCACCCGTTGACGTCATAGCCACTGATGACGTCATCAGTGACGTCACTGATGACGTCACCGGCATCCGCATCGTCATCATCACTGATGACGTCATCAGTGACGTCACTGATGACGTCACCGGCATCCGCATCGTCATCATCACTGATGGCGTCATCAGTGACGTCACTGATGACGTCATCGGCATCGTCACGTGGCCCCAGCTCACGTGACCCCCCCGACGTCACGTGACGCCCCAAGGTCACGTGACTCCCACAAGGTCACGTGACTCCCACAAGGTCACGTGACCCCCAAGGTCACGTGACTTCCCGCCCCCCGAGGTCACTTGACCCACCCCCCCCCCCAGTACCCTTCCCTCCTCCTCCTCAAGAGCTGCGCTCTAAATCGGCGTTACAGGGAGCTGTAAACGGCTTTCATTTTTTTTTTCCGGTGGTCGAGCGCTTCATGGCTTCGTCGGGGAATTGACATGCTTTGAAGAATAAACGAGGCTGTGGTTGTGGACATCAGGTACTACAAAGAATGGCATCACTCTAAATATAAGGGCATTGAGGCACCCTAGCTTGTCCTAAAGTGACTTTAGCTTGTCCGAGTGCATTGGACCTTCGGGTTGCTATTATGTCTGTCCGACCACAAGCGCACGATGGCAACCATCTTGCGTCTGACTCTCGCAGGCGGTGATCGAGAGCCCCGGTCCTCGAGCTTGTTTGTCGGCCAGCGCGACGTTGTCCCGCGGCCCCGGCGCGTCTCCGCGGGGGGCACCCGGGGACCGAAGCGAGGCTCGGCTCCGGCCGCGGCCTCTCTGTCGCTGCGGGGGGCTGGCCGCAACAACGCATGAGGACAGAGTCGAGGAGGGGGCGAGCAGCACCCTGGTTCGAGTCGCCGCAGAACGCAACTCCACGCTCTCGACTGTGCTCGTTAACCGGGGTGACAAACGTTCCCTCTTAAGGGCTCTCCAAACAGGACGCAGCAACATCCGTGCATGGGAAAAGAAGGCGCACGCTTCTCAAAAATTCGTGAACGTTGCGACGTGGCGCGCGCGTCTGTTTTCAGCGAGGACATGAACCACGCAAACATCACGGCTTTTCTCCTCGTCGCTGTCGTCTCCTCCCCTTCCTTGTTTTCTGGAGGCTGGGGACTGACCACAACGGCGGAGAGTGAGTGGCTATCTGTGCGCACGCGATGACTACGCTCCAAGCCTCTGTACAAGGACGATAGAAAAAAAAAAAAAAAACAGAAAACTTTCCTGTCTTTTAGCGCCGAACGGGGCGTCCTTTTGACAATACATTTTTGACTCTCTCACTTTCTTTCTCCCTCACACACACACGCACACACACATACGCGCACACACGCACACGCGCACGCGCACGCGCACGCGCACGCGCACGCGCACGCACACACACGCGCACACACACGCCCGCACGCGCACGCGCAGGCACACACACACACACATGCGCGCGCACGCACACACCCACACGCACACGCACACGCGCGCGCGCACACACACGCACACACACACACACACACACACACACACACACATACACACACAAGCGCGCGCGCGCGCGCGTGCACGAATAAAAAAAATTGCGTTCCGAAGCGGATTGCAACCGCAGGAAAACCTCCCTTTCGGTAGAGAAAATGCCGTGCACGGCATCTGCCTTGCCCCGTTTAGGCAGCCCTTTATGCGGGGTGTACACCACGACCGGCTTTCCGGGGACGGACATCCACTCTTTTAGAATACCCTACCACAAGAAAAAGGAAGTGCTATCATCCATGATTCAGATAATTAGCGCTCAGAAAGTATTCGACCAGGTGATACTCTCAGAAGTTTCTGCATTGATACGGGTTCCCGTTGCATAGGGACATCAATAACTACTTGTTGTTATTGACTCGTCCATTGAGCTCGGCACGAGGGGTATTGCGCCTCAATAGTTGTGCAGTCTCAATGGCACAGAGGGCGCCCCTATTTTTTGCAATTAAATATGGTTAATTTTTACTCGAGAATATCACTATATGTTCTTGCTGGAGAATTAAACTATCCTGACATATCGTTACCAGTTGTTTCAAATTGTGCACACTTTGTCACGTGGTAGAAGCATACAAGGCACAGCCGTGTTTCTGCTAATATGGAATTCAACGCTGCGCACTGTATGAGACCAGTCGCATGCTCACGCGCTTCCTCGCGACATTTTTCCACCATGACGGGCAGCAAGGACCTGTGTGTTACTAGAGCCACTCTATATGGCAGCGTAGCTCTATGTGTTATCTGTGCGGTGATTGCTCCGCCCCCTTTTATGGGAGGCCTGTTCCTTTCTCTGGTCCGTGTATGCGTCGATATCACTGCGAATGTGTCAAAGTGAAGAAAGAAGAGTACGAATTTTTCATGGTCGACTGCACAAGCAGCTGCAAGTGTCCTTACTGTGCCAAACGTCTGGACGACTCCGGAAACAAGGTCAGTGACGACACTGTCTCCATTCTGCTCGGGTAGAAGGAACCGAGTCTAGACAGCATGGCTTGGGACGGGCGCCAAGCTTCTAGAACTTGTGGTCCTGCCGTGCACAAGAATCGACTACCTCACGAACGTTGTCAACAGTTTAAACACCGATAATGACTCGCTGCTCATCTGCCTTTTGCGCAACAGTGAACTGTTGCGTAAGTTGTGTAAATCGGGTACACAGCCGGCCCTACCAACCGTGGCATCGAAAAACTTCCATTAAGTTCCTAAAGGGGCGGTGCAACTATATTCAATTGGAATGTTTTTCACTCTACACGAGCTTACTGGCACTATAGTGGGACTCAAGGATACTCGCACGCAACGCCACTTACCAAGAAACTCCTTTGTTGCGGTGTAATTTCAAGGACAAAACCGAGTGTTTCCATTCAATCTCTCCTTCGCAGAACCTGATGACGTAGCTGGGCGGTAGAAGTACCGCCCAGTGACGATATTTGAATGCGGCTCATAGATTGGACCCGAGCATGGCGGGGACACTCGATTTAGACTCGTGATAACCGATAGCTCGAGAAGCATTCGGGTAGTGTCCTGTGTCCAATCGCTGCAACGACGACAACAGCCGAACCATAACAATGTCTGGAGCTCAGCGCGTGTCCTATGCCTTGATAACCCCAGCGCGTGGCTATGATCAACATTGGCGGCATATAATCGGCTCCAGATCACGTGGCCGCTTGTTCTGGGTGCGAGTTGAGGGGGTGAGCTCTGCTCGTTTTTCTTAATTTTTTTCTGCAACTTCGATTGCGTGTAGTGAAAAACGAACGGGTATTTCACAGGTCATTAACGTCAGGGATCCGTTCTAAGCGGTATTTGCGCAAAATACAAAAATCGTTGCATCGCCCTTTTAAGAAACCAATGCCCCAGTCAAATCCTCGTGTCAATCTTGCGGCGACCGGTGACGAAAGCAGTGAAATCAAGCACCCCTTACCGTGGTTGTTGTCGAAAAACTTCCATTAAGTTCTTAAGAAACCAATGCCCCAGGCAAATCCTCGTGTCAATCTTGCGGCGAGCGGTGACGAAGGCAGTGAAATCAAGCACCCCTTACCGCGGTTGCTAACACGAAACACCGCCGTACAGGCAGGGTGGACGGCGAGGGATTCACCACGGTTGAAAGAAGAAAAGACCACAGCCCACCGAGGGCTTGAGCACTTCCAGCAAGTTTGGTTCCGTACGACGATCACCGCGGCGTCGTGCACCCTTCGTCTCCAGACTGGGCCCCTGCACAACGGTTAAAGACGTTTCTGAAGTTGTAGCTTCTGCGTTGAAAGGCAAGTCTGCCAAATGTACTACAAAGCTCGAGCCAAAGCATGACAGCTACGCTTCCTTTTATGTATCTGTCGATTTTGATGATTTTGAAAAACCCAATCGTGCAGAGCTATGGCCGACGGGGTGTTGTTTTCGCCCTTCCTTTGGAAGGCTAAGAAATGTGTCTGATAATTCTGTGACTGTTCATCCCGCGACTGTCAGCGATAAATAAGGAAATTGAGTGAAATCGAATTCGGGGGTTTTACGAATAATCATGAACAAAACGTGCGTGGTATTAGAACAAAATCGACCGAGTTCTTGTCCGTCATTGTCGGCAGTTCCTTCACCATGTTGTGCTTTACCGAGACTTGGCTGTAAGAGAGTATTTCGAGCTGAAATTACTTTCGTCCCCAGAGATCGGGATAGCGCGAGTGCGGGACAAAGATATGGAGGTGGGGTGCTCACGGCTGTAAATGCTTCTGTGCGTCCGTGGAGAAGGCACGATCTCGAATTTATACTCCGAATGCCAACGGGGTCGAGCTCGCGTTAAGGAATGGCATTAACTATTTGATTGGCAACTAATAATTTTCCCCAGTACAGTTGTGGCCTTTTTCCGGCACATTTGACTGCCTTGGAGTAAAGTTTAGATGTATCAAAATATCACGTACACATTTATGGTGATTTCAATATTCCGGGCATGGACTGGACGAATGATGTTTCAGCGGATGGTAATATAATGAAATCGAAGGCATCGAGCCTGCTAGAATTTATGTATATTCATTGATTCGAACAGTGCCATAAGTGTCGGAACTCGGCGGCTAACATACGTGACTTTGCAATAGTGTCTTTGCCAATCGATAGTGCCAGGTTAGTTGACCATCCGATAACACGTGTTGATAATTTTCACCCACCTTTTGTTGCCTCATTCTTTTTTCCGTCTAGTCAGGATGTTTTTTTATAGCAAGACATAATACAGCGGGGGCGATTATCTTAACATATATTATTATCTACAAAGTTACGATTGGAATCCGCTTTTGAGAGACACATGAGTTGACATGACGGCGGCGGCATTTACGACAGTAGTGTCGGACGCCTTGCAGGTTTATACCGAAGCGGGTTTCACGGCCGCATAAATACCCCTCATGGTTTTTATGGGAGTTGAAGTGCTGTTTAGAAAGGAAATTGCACTATCACAGAATTAAAAAAAAAAAATATCACAATTGGAAAAGTGGTACTTAAGGTTTAGTGAATGCCGCTCGTTAGCGAAGTGTCTGTTTAATAGAGACGAGGGAGTTCACTTACATGGGACAGAGACTGCTATGAACTCAAACGCCCAGGACTTCTAAAAATCTGTACAAAGAAAAAAAAGGCAGTGAAAACGTTTCACTTTTACGTCCGGCTGTACGTCGGATTCAGGCAGAGTTGCAAACATGTCTGCCCAGCGTTTTCAGTCGTTTTCTTGCCCGGAACAAATGCGAGTTATGTTACAAATTGCACAGATACATCTGATTTCTTGCAGTTTCGACCATTAGATGAACTGGAGATAAAGGCGAGCATTAGGGAATGAAGTCAAAGTTTTTTGCTGGTGCAGACGGCATACCCAGCTTCATGGTAAGAGGTTGTGCTCATCTTCTCTCCCCGATGCTTTTACATATTTTTAACTTGTCCTTGCAATCTGAGATATTCCCTGACAGTGGAAGTTATCTGTCATAGTTCCAATCTTTAAGTCAGATTACCACACCAATGTCAGAAACTCTCGTCTCATGTTCCTATTCTCTAATTTCTCTAAAGTGTTCGAGAGGACGCTGCGTAATCGCCTTTACAGATACTTTCGCCAAAATATTTGTTCCGAACAGCGCGTTTTCTTGTTGATTTTTTTGTTCTTTTTTTAAAAGAAACTTTGTGGAAACAAGTCTGTGTACACCCGTGAGTGATATGAAGGTGAACAGCCATCTTCTTGTTTTTGACGGTCCTGCAAGTTTTGGAACACGCTGTGTTCCAGAAGAGGGCTAGAACGCAAAGTTTAGACCCCAAGCCACGTACCATTTGAGACGTTGAGAGTTAATATAGCTTTAGGGAGCCGTAAAACAGGCAAAAAAAAAACAAAAACAAAAAAAAAAAACAGGTAAGGTGTTTACCTTCATATTACCGGTGGGTGTACACATCGCGACACTGTTAGCGCGAACACGACATCGGCGCATTTTCGCATTTTACTTTCAAATAGTATTAGCGAGCCCGAAATGTTATCGCTTACATTATAGAACTAAATGAGCTCTTCCCATAGCAATAACAACTTGGATGACATTCCTTGGTTTCAATAAGAATAAGTGGAAAAACCGGCGATCGCTTGTTCGCGCTAACAGTGTCGCGCTCTGTACATTCTTGGATTATACGCTCCCATTTGTTCACTTCAACAAACAAGTTGATGTCATCTCCTTTGAGATGTCGAAGGCGTTCTACGGGGTTATTCACGATATGATTCTGCGTAAACTTGATGACTAAGGTATCTGCTCAACGTATTGCCACTGGTTCAGAAGTTACCTCTATGATCGCACAAATTGTGTTCGTGTATCGGGAGCAACGTCCGAGGTCTTTATTTCTTCTTCAGGTGTACCCCGGGGGACCAGTGTAAGCTCCCTGCTGTTTTTGTTTTTGTTAATGAGACTGTATTTTTCATTAAAATTCGGAAGCGCTTTTATTTGACGACGATATAAAGCTCTTTCGTCCTTTTAGTTCACTGTCTGACTGCATACTAATCCAGAATGATGCGAATAAAATAGCAACGTGGTGCTTCGAAAATAGTATCCTTCTTAATGAAGACAGAACACATGTAACCATGGTGATTGAAAACCTAAGACTGTGGTTTAAAAAAACAGAAAATTGTGAAGTAGAAAGGAAAAGCGCCATCCAGATTTTCGTTTACGAAGTGTGTGTAAGAAAGAGCACGGTGGAACGCCTTCTAGACGCTGCGGTTCGAAACGTGCGTCTCCCACAGAATGCACTGCTGTTACCAAAGCCGTCCGGCGCGTCAAACTCTCGAGGTGAGAAAGGGGGGGGGGGGGGAGGGGGGGGGGGAGGGGGGGGTGTACTGCTCGTGCACGCAACGTCTATGAGCAGCTCCATAACTGAGCTAATCTAATAATGTTGGCCACAGGGCGTACACTCCTCAGATATTACTACTGGGCGAGATTGTCACGCGTTGACGCCACCGAGCGGCAAAGCTCCCAACTGCTCTACCCTTGACCGTGCATGAACTATTGACGTCACGAGCGAAATTGCACGAAAACTGTGCGTTCAATGGCTGCCGATGGGGCTGAGGGTCAGTCAAGCTTCTTGTTAAAGCTTTTCCCCTTTCGCTCCATCATTTTTTTAAATAGAAATAAAGATTATTGGTATTACTGATAAGCATTGCGCTTCTCGCTGGCCGACTCTGAAGCGAGGGGTAGAGAGCTCGCTCTCACGTCCTTTTGTTTCCTTATCCCTTCAAAGGAAAGGTGGTAAGACTCCAGTGGATCATCCGCTCCGCATTTGATTTTATGCCAGATCTTTGGTAGTTTTCGTTGTAGCCTGCACGACCTCGAGTCTTCTATGAAACATGTGATACCACCACTCATTTGGACTCCAAACCACATAGTAAGGTTTTGCAGTGTTGAGAGGCGCCAGGTGTCGAAAGTTCTCCTCCCGATCGCGACTGGGGACTTCGATGGCGAGGCAGTGGCAGCGACGACGAGTTAGTGAGATAACGTTACATTTATATACGAAGGGCCGGCGGACGATCCGCGTCCACGACCGAACTTCAAAACTTCTCCCGCCAAAACTCTCTTCACCCCGTTCATCTGTGGGTCCTCCTCCCTCCCCCAGGACGAACACATTCTTTTAGGCGCGTCGGCGCCTCGCGCAGGGCTGGCTTACCCTTTCCCGTCACCCTCCCTTCTACTCGAAGAGGGCTATTTCTCAGCTATATTTATACCTCTACGGATATTAGGAGCAAAGGCTCGTTCACACAGCACCATTTTCTTACGTGACGTCTAAGCCACCGAAACATTCGTGTCTCGAATGTCGCGTGCTATCTTCTTGAATTGGTAGCCACGCTGTATAAGCACACATTTCCCAGTGGCTTTTCGTAACGTAATGTAAGAAAACGGGTCTGTGTGAACGAGCCTTAACGATTAAAAATGCTCGCTATAAAACGCCATCGAGTGGCTGTGAAACGGCAGAGCGATCCACTCTTGAGGAATGGCTTAACTGAAAGGAAGGCTTCGTTGAGAGAATAGCTTTGTCCCACTGACGCGACAAGCAGTGATAAATGTCCAACGACAAAACGAAATCGGTTTTCTGGAGACACTATCAAACTTTCGAACTACCCCTTGTTCGAGAGCATGTTATAGCGTGTGAAGTCCGTGAAGTTCAACCACTAAAGAGATTCGCAACGAGATGTGTTTGACGTACCCTCGTTTATCGCCCCAATTAGGACGGAGCCTGACGGACGAAGGCTAGCTGCTGGTACATAATCCTACTTGAAACCACGGAAAGAAGAAATCGGAGAATCGTAAAAAGGACGGATAACATTCGGTTCCAAAACATTTTATTCCACAAAAGAAATCTGATTTCCAAGTGTCGCTCCCGGGCGAACATCGCTTCGCGTCGATCAGTCTCTTTGAACAAACCTTTCCATCACCAACACACATTTCCATCGCTCCGCAGTAAGTCCTTCCCTTCTATTTGCTCCGAAATCTTTAATTTCGATAAATGTTTTTTTAGTGCAGCGGGTCACGTTGTCCCGCAACATGTCTCGGACAGATACCGATGAGGGCCAATCTGCGACGGGGGCTTCGCCTGCCGACGGGGGAGCATTGCCGGGACGGACCCCCTGAGGTCCACCGCCGTTCGGAGTGGGGACGGTCGAGCCTCTGCGGCCAACAGGCTTCTCATTAGGGCCCCCGCACGTGCCTCGCGTCTCGACGAGGCTCGGGACGCCCGTGTCGCCACGCGAGACCGGGCCATTGTGGTCGCCGACGGGAAATGGGGACACGATAAAACTGGCCGAGGGATCGTGCATAACGGGACGGACGAGGGGTCTGCAGTTGCTATTTGGGGGCTTGCTTCGGGGCAGGGGGCGTGTTACACAACACCATGGTGAATGGTAACCGCTTCCTGTGGCTTTTGTGATTGGGGGGACGATCCGAACGGTTGTAGACAAAAGAAGAGAATCCGCTTGATCTTGTCACGAGACTGGGGCGGATGTCGACTAGGGTTTGCCCTGCGGGACACGGCGAGGAAGGCGGGAAGGACAAGGAGCGTGTGTCACCCTCTCCCTGCCTCCCGATATGGAGTTTTGAGGACGTCGGATGCGCCGGGTTCTTTTTGTTTGGAAGCTATGTCACATCCCTATCGGTTCCCACGCTCGATGTTTTCGCCGTATCTCACCCATTTTCAGGCTGCTGCGTTCAGTTGGCTTATTACGTCGCTGGCGGAGACTAGATCGGCATTTCGCGAGACCACGGCAGCCAACTGCGCCAAGCTATGGGGACATCGGGGAGAAGCTGTTTCGCTTTGATGGCTCTTCATTGTCCTGTTGTGTAACTCCCTTCATTCGCTGATTTGTCGACACGTGAGCTTAAATGAGCAGCCAAATTTCGAAATCCGAAATAAATGGAACACAACCTCACCGTCACGTTCTGTAATGAGAACTTAGCAAAGAAACCTAGCGAACACTGGTCGAAACGATGCCGCTTTCGGTGGGCAAGATAAATGCAGTTAATTTTTTTCTAAATATTATTGGCAATCACTCTTCTTTGTTCGTACATGCCCTGGTTTGTTCTTCTTCTCTCTTAAACAAAATGACGAACGTGCGTAAACATTGGAAAATATATTGATATTCCTAGATTTGTTGCTAAACGCGGGCACATTGGACAGCGCAGTCTGGAGGGTCTACTACCTCACTAGCACGAGAGCGTTCGTCGCATGGGAAAGCGGGCAAAGGACATGCCAAGCGCACGAATCCACAAGATGGCACCTGCCCGAATGTGACGATGCAGCGAGTAATTGCGTAAGAAAGCTTCCTAACCTTTTTTAACTTTGAGAAGCTCAGTTTGCAATCGAACAACCGGCCTGCCCTACTCGAATGGAGATTTTGGTAATTAAGGCGGTCTTGAACTGCACGGGGACGTTGATGCAGGTTTCACATTTTGAACCCGGGAACAGGCTGGCGCATAACCAGGAAAAAAAGGTGCATTGTACATTTTCATTTGTTTGCGTCTCAGCATAAATGTTCAAGATATTTTGTATATGCCTCGAGCCAATACCATGCCGAGACAAAACTATAAGGTATAACAGCCATACAAATAAATACAACTTGGAAAACTTTTGGAGCCGATTATATGCCGCCAATGTTGATCATAGCCACGCGCTGGGGTTGGCAAAGCACAGGACACGCGCTGAGGTCCAGACATTGTTATGGTTCAGCTATTGTCGTTATTGCAGCGATTGAACACGGGTCACTACCCGAATGCTTGTCGAGCCATTGATTACCACGAGCCCTAATCGATTGCTCACGCAATACTCAAGTCCAATCTTTGAGCCACATTTAAATGTCGTCACTGGGGTGTACTGCTTACCTCCTGCCACGCCATCAAGTTATGCGAAGCAGAGATTGAAAGAAAACGCTCGCTTTTGTTCTTGGAATTATACCGCAACAAAGAAGTTTCTTGGTCCGAGGCGTTGCGTGCGAGTATTCTCCGATCTTTGTGTGCAAACAAGCTTGCTGCCGCCAAGTATCGACGGACCCCTGCGCACTTGCATTTTTCCTCTTCCTTTCCTTTTGTTATTTGTACAACGTTCTGCAACGCCGCGCAGGTTCTTACAAACGTATTACAGGTAATTATCCAAAAAAAGAAAAATCTTCTTACCCGATCATTGGGCGCTGCTGACGAACAAATAAATACACTACCGGAAGTCTACTGGAGCACCAGATACTGTGGCGCCCTCGTGGTATCGACTCCCGTCGAATGCGGTGAATACTTGGGTCCCATTAGTGTCAATGAGCTCGTGTAAAGTGAAGAACATCCCAAGCGAATACCTTCGCACGGCCCCTTTTATATCTTGAAAGCTCTCATCTAACAGGACGCTATATTCCTTCCGCGAGAAAAAAGGTACACTGTTCAAGCTGTAAGAATATTCTATAATTACCGCCCCACTACCAATTCATAATTTACTTATCTCTTACCAGCAAACGTACGCATGCTGGCAACCCCAGAAGCTGCGGGCGCTTGGCGTGCGCACAAACATGTTTTTCAAAGACCAGGGCATCCGTGTATGCTTCGTTGCATAGCCAACGTTACCGCCTTGACATGACGTCATAAACATGAGTTGGCGCGTACGTCGAAACACACTTAATGACAGAGCCACAAATAAGCGGATCTCCATCGCTTAAAGTGTGGGATCAAAGCGGCAATTTCTTCCTCTCGGTTCTCGGGAGACGGCACCGCGTACAAGCCGGAAGCCAGATGACGAAACGCTACCGGTCGTCCCTCCTCTCGTGAGAGGAGCGGGCCCTCCCGAATGCACGACGCCTCAGCGCGCACAGAGCGCTCCCTTTGTGGGCGGGCGACACCGACGCGCGAAACGACATACACGACGCGGACCGACACAAAGTTTCCGCTCCGGAACGGCGACTCTCGGCTGCGCGCGGGACCCCGCCAGCGGCGTCGGTCGAGCGTGGTCTCTCTTCTCCGAGTTCCGGGCGGCGGGACGCCAGCGGAGAAAGCGCGCAGAAAGTGCGGGGCATGTGCATCGAGCGCAACGATGAAGATGTCGCGCATCCCAGAGACAATCGCCCAGCATTCATCTGTTCTCTTCGTTCGTTTGTCTCTGTTTGTTCGTTTGTCTGTTCTTGCCGTCGGGCGAGCGGGACGCGGAGAGCGCAACAAAGAGCACCCATTGTGTCGGGTATCTTGCCTCTGATATAGCAGGTGGTGCGTTCAAGGAGGGTGAAGGAGGGGTGAGGGGGGTCACGAAGAAAAATGAGCGCATGTGTTGGACTAAGTTGAGCAAGGGCGGCAAACTCCGCGCGGGTTCAACAGATACGGGAGAGGTGTGCGTCGCATAGATCGGAATTTGTCGTGGCGGCGGCGCATCACATAAGGCGCGAAAACGGGCGCCTTCGGTGGCAATCGCGTGGAATTTGACAGCGGTTACAACAATGAAGGGCCCTTGTCGTGTTTTTGGCCGAAGTTGTCGTGCCACGTGGCCGCCGTATGGGACCATGCGGGCGCCACGAAGAGGGGAGCCATTAGCGCGTTTCAGGCTTCCGGCGTCGGTACGGAATCGAGGGGATGAGGCGGTCTTCAACTTGCCCCCAACACGGAACTCCGTGTTACACCACGCTGCGATGGCCGATTCAATAGAGAAGTGACATTTCCACACGCAACCGCCAAGCGCAGAAACGGTAGTCGTGGTTTGCTTCATTCGCGTCGACCACTCGATGGAAGCTGGTGGCATTATTCGATTGAAGGGTCACGAAGCGATGCACTGCCGCCTCGTGCCCGTAGATGAAGCTTTGTCCGGCGCTCGGGTCGTGATCGAAGCATAAGGCCGGGTCATGCCATTAGTTTGACACCTGTACCGGCCGTGCTGTGCTCGGGAGCGGATTTGCGATGAATGGTGACCGACAAGTATGGTCTTCGGACATTCTTAAGTTTAGTTATAAAATGACTTCGAAATTGTTACGTTACACGAACTGCGGATATATAATTTATCGACCGCACTCACATTTCCTCACATCTATACACGATCGCATTTTATTTAGTTTGAAGGACGTTGAACGTCGTCATTGCTGCAATCCGCACCCTTTTCTCCGTGTTCCGCACCATAAGGCTGCCGAGCACTGACATGTTTTGCGGGTTACTACACGACTCTTATTTTATTATTTGCATTTCAACTCTCGCTTGATGGTAATTCTCTTTACCAAAAGTAGGTGAATTAAAGTATGTAGATAAAGCAATCTCACTTTTCATAGTCAACTGAGGACGACATGTTTACTATCTTATAGGCATACTAAAATGAAATTGAAATATGCATATAAGCAGCCTAGCAGAATATGTTATGTATGATTAATAATAACCATACATGATAACTGCGTCGTTCTATTTTAAGCAGCTTGCTGTTCCGTTTTTGGTTCGTTTTTGTGTCTCTCAATGCGACACTTTGGCAAACGCCTGAAAAGCAGTCATCGAGGAAAGCAGTGCGCCTTGAAATATCCGTCGTATTGGTGACGCATTCAACCTCGGCATGGGCAAGGCTATGCAAGACCGTGACTATAGACAGAAAGACCACCGTCTCTGAGACTGCCTGTGCTTGAGCTTCCTCCGACCGCTTCATTCCCCAGGAAACTCATGTTCGAGCACCAACTGGTCTCTTCGGCAACCTTCATTCAAGGGATCTACAAGACCATTCCAGTAAGGGCTCTCAGGGCGGCGCCATATTGTTCGACCGCAACGTCCTCTCTAAACATCCGGGAACTTCAGCAGGCTCGGCGGGGTAAAACGAGGGAAAGGGCACGCGCCCGATTCCGCCAGCAGACGACAAACCGGGACGGAGCCGCTCTCCATCTTTGGGCTGCACCGGCAGGCTGTACGGAACATCGAACTCTCGCTCGCGGCTGCAGTTGTGAAGTGGTTCGTGTTTCTAGAATGGTTATGGCTACTCCAGAATCAGACTATATCGCTCCGTTGTTTTCTTCCAGCAGCTAATCAGCTAGCCTATCTTTGTTCCGTTACTTCAATAGCCGTGGCGTCAGCCGGCGGCATCAACGACTGCGTCTGTTGCGTCAGGGGAGCACGTTTTTATTTATTTATTCCAGACTTTTCACTTATTTTCGCTAAAGGTCTAATCCAGTACAACCTTTATATAGCAAAAAAAAAAAAAAAAACTGCAACCGATTTACTTTTTGCCCGAGGGGGCAGACTGACCACCCTAACATAAAGTTCCATTTTTTTTTTATTCGCACGGTCTTTTTATCGGGCATAGTATTACACGAAAAATTGCACATCAAAATCCGCGCATTTGCGCCTGAAAAATTTCCTAACATCTCCCACATTATAAGTAAAGTGTTATATTATCTATACCCCGTTTCATTTTAAGTCTGAGCGGGCTAGTTATGCGTTTTAGTATACCGTCCCGAAAATTCTTATAAGGATAGCCGATACTCCGCCGACGCATTTGCGCATGGACGGTATCGTTGCCGGGTATCGTTATCGGAGATATTGGAACCATCTACCAAAAATCTCTATTGACTGCGAGCGCAAACTACAGAGGGCGCTTCTCTAGCTGTCATCATCATCGTTCGTGACGTCATGAGTAGAACAGACTGGAACAGGCCGCGCAGATCTTGGAGCCCTCGACTCGTCGGCTCGCTTCATGCGCTGTTTAGGTAACGAGCGGCAAAGCCTGTTTCACGCGTTGTGTTTATTTGCTAAAGTGATATTCGCAGTAGGACATTTTACCCAAGCTTGAAACCGTGAGACGCGTTGTCGCGCTAACGAACACTTACTTTTGGCGCTGAGGTGTCGAAGCGCTCGGATGGTGGTGTGCTGTTCTCTACCCCAATAGAAAAAGCTGGATGATGAAAATAGAACATCCAGCTTTTTACCCCACTACAACATCTACCACGGAGAAGAGGATGTATTTTTATTATGATTAAGAGGAAATAAGCCCGAAAAAGGAATGTCTCATCACATCGAAAATAGGAAGGCGATATTCGAGGACCTGTCGCGTGCGTAATAAACACTTCCGTGAAAGCGACTCTGTGTATCCTGTTTGTTCCAATATGTTGTGAGCGCTGGTCTCTTATTAGTTCCAAGTTTATTCATTTTTGAATTTTGTAAACCAGTAAACGAACTTCCTCAAAATAACTGGTGGGAAGAAGCGGTGGTTGGCTTCCGGAGTCGTTTATACAAAATCTCTGCCTATTCACCCGGTCGACGCGAAACATGCGAAACCCCCTCGCGACTGACGTCTAGTGGGTCGGTGACACTTCAGCGTCCAAAAAAATAGCTATACACCTCCTATAAATTACTACCGTTTGTATCTTTAATGTTACGGACCGAGATAGGCGCATAATGCGTGATCCGCTTCTCAGCAAGCGAGCGATTAATCAATCGCCTAAATTTGCCGGGCAATGTCTTTTTTTTTTAATTTCAGCTTTTCTTTTTTTTAGAAGTCGCGATGTGACAATTTTTTTTCCCACGTATTCGATGCGGTAGGTGATAAAAGTCAGCAACTGTCGAGTCACACAAACATTTTTTGTAGCTCATCTGAATTTCGTGAATACTACGTCCTACCACCTGCACGCAATTTCCCCCCGTGGTCATTACCCTAACAAAGTTTCTAGTTTTTTTCGCAAGGACTAACTCGTTTAAATCCCCCCTTCCACTTTGTTCTGGTCTTGACTGACTGGAATGAGTTGGCGATTGCAGCAGCTCTGACCAGAAATCACGATCCCCTCATGTCACTGCTGCGTAACTCACGATGACCCACGTAAGGACGATTATCGCTGACTTGACAGAAGCACTCGCGATTATTTTGCGCATCTTTACAATGTGCGTGCGTTGGTGACCATGCCTATCTATTATCAATTTGTCTCGTAATTATCGACTTAAATGTATCTTGTGTGTGTGTGTGTTTGTTTGTTTTGGGCCTGTAATAGTTGTTTGAGAATTTTCGTTTTGGAGAATCACTCTGAGATGATTTTTTAATACTTTTATGTATTCATATATTTTGCAAAATTATTCAAATGTTTCTTACGATGTCCCCCCCCCCCCCCCCCTTAATCTAATGGCCCGTCAGGGCCTTGAAGGTACTTAAATAAATAAATAAATAAACACTTAGATAAAAGCGTGGGTATAGGCAAGCTCACAACAAGTGTGCGTCGTTTTGCAACCCAACCGTGCGCGCGTGCACAACCAAGAAGACAGCACGTTATTTACTCCAGTGAGTGGCAGACATTTTCGTACAACAGCCTCCACAGATTCGGAAAAAAAAATATCAGAGAGGCTGTGAACAGCCCTGAGGCACGCCGCGCCAGCGGTAATGTAAAGCTCTAGGCTTGTTTTTTAACATTTTAAAGTATTTTTTAATATAAAAAGCAACTTTTAGGCGCTGTTATTCATTAGAAATATCACTCACAAAAACGCCATACGCGTTTCTTTAATAAATGAACCGTTTGTAATGGGCATAGATGCGAACTACCATGGCCACTCCGTGCTTCGACAGAGCGCGTCGTCTGCACGCACCCTCCGTCAGAGGAGGACGTCCGCGAGGTGGCGCCACCTCGTCACGAATACACTGTTTTATTTGGAGTCCGACCGTGGTCGACCCGACACTACGATCTGCCTTAAGCCAATCACGCAGCGCCAAACGTGCGTCGTCACGGCCCTCGTCGATATTGCACCTTTCCCCTATCAGCGACTAAACCAATCTCGCACACTGAAGTGAACAATTCCGGGCTTTTCTCGTGTGCGTCATTGTCTAGCCAGTGATAGCGAATCCATCAACGTATTGACGTAGTGACGAGGCACTTTTGCCGCTGCTTGATCGGCTCCGTCGTTTCGTAAGGTCGGCCGCGCTCGGACACGAAGTGAAACGGAGTTGTGTAGCAGCACAAACGCACGGATTGAAACGGACTACACATCTCTTGGGCTTGATTGAATCAGTTGTCAGTGGCACACGCGAAAAATGCCGCGATCTAGTGTTTTCCGAGAAGATCGATAGGGTACATTGGCTCCGTTCGCTGGTGTAGTTTATCACACAATCCAAGAGAAACGTTTTAAGCGCGATTGGCTTCATATATCTAGCCCCAGCAGGAAAGCAACGAGTTCAGTTAATTGCTCGAAGATTTTCCAAAGCTGAAAACCATCTCTGCGAATGAAAGGAAACGTAAAAATCGTTTCTCGCCTTTCTATAAAAAAATAAAAAAAATAAATGCGAGTGAGGAGACTTGCTTATCGTTCCAATGACGATTCCATCCAGACGACACCACCACGTCTTTAGCAGTCACATGATCGGTGCGCGGAAAATGTATCCCACTGTTTCGGCGATTTTTCGCTTTCGCCTTGGAACCCGGCCCGAGCAGCGTCCGCTCACTGCGAACGCGGACAGGGCCAATACCAGCTGCAGACGACAAGGCATTTCCCCCACAAACGTCATCACGAGTGGCTCTACTCAGCGCCCGCCCAGCTTGCGTAGGCATCGCCGCCAGCGCGCCCCGCAACCTCCCACGACAAGCGCAATAGCGTGACGCTAGCACGCGTCGTCGCCAGGACGGACGCCGCTTTGTGACCACTTCTGAATTCTCTAGATAGGACGTCATGCGCAGGCCTTGTCCTCTAGGCGGATTTGGCAGAGCGTTCGCGGCCGCTCCGAAGAAGAGTTGAAGTAGGTTTCAGTGACGGCGCGGCTCGGTGCGCTCCCCCAAATTGGGGACCACTCAGGAAGGACCGCCGCTCCATCATCGAGATATTCATTAACTTCCATCCGCCGGTTTTGTTGCAGCTTCCCGTCGTCGTAACTGGCTGCCCGCTCTTAATTCGCTTACAGCGCACCCCGCCAAATCCGGAAGCAAAGGCGCGCCTCTTCTCAAGATGAACCTTGAGCTGGTTTGATGCGGGCGGCTCTGCCAATGCTGCCCCCCCCCCCCCCCCCCCCCCTTTCTTTTTCGTATGCGTTGTTTGCGCATCAGCTTCAATTTTATTAGCGCGTCACTCTCTATCGGATTCCTCTTTCTTTTCCCTTTTGATTCCTTAATTCTGCCTTTAAGAAGGCTGCTTTCTGTGTTTTTATCATAACTTTCGTCCCTCCTACTTCCCTTCCCTCGCCCACCGCGTGTAACAATATTGCGAGCGCACGCTCTGTCGGTTCGTTATCTGATTTTCAGTCCCCCACCGTCGGCGTCGCTCTCAAAGTCTCCCTCTTCCGTGTCCAGCGGAATCCGCTTAATATAGGCGCGCCATTTTAAGGAAACATGTTCTAAAATAATTTATATTTAACCGGAGAGCAGATGTCTTAACACACACGCACACACACACACGTGTGTGTGTGTGTGTAACGAGAGTTCAATACTTGTTTTCCCTGCACTAAAAACAAAAACGCCGGCCTGTCGAAAAAAAAAAAAAAAAAATTACGGTATTGCATAGTTGCGCGCACTTGTTCTAGGAGCCTACACAAAGTTATTTTTAATATGTGAGGAAAAGCCTAATTGACCACAGCGTTGCGAGATAAATAGCGTGCTGTTGTGTCCTCGTCTGAGTTATGCTAGATTTTCGTTTATTATTCCCTATTGTGATAGCTAACTTCTATCAAAGCGTGCGCTAGGAATTTATTTTATACTTACATACCGATTTTTTTTTTTTTGTGCGGTGGTGGTTGGTGTAATAAGGGGGGGGGGGGCGAGGGGGGGGGGGAGGAATTCTAGGTATAATATGGCGGTGTACAGCAGAAACATGAGTTTAAAGGCGCATGTCTTTTCCGCCAAACTCGCTTCATTTTGCGTGTGGGTTGTCGCTATCACCTTAAAAAGACGCTCTACACAGTACCAAGAACATACTATCGTTGAATATCGTATCCAACTTTATGCCGAATTTTACAATATGGTGGCTTTCGGGAAACTTTCACGCTCGGGAATACATATATATATTTAACGGTTACCATGAGGTAACCGATAAATATTATTCGCGATTAGTATCACTCAATATTATTAGTATTCGTGTGATAAAGTTCGCGATACATTTTTGCCGATTCGCGAACATTAAGTCCACGCTAAAATTAAGTCGTTTACTGTATGCGCGTTGTGATAATAATCGATATGACTGTGCTCGTCATTTTTGTTTTTATGTTTCGCAACGTTCTGCTTCCCTCTTTTGTTTTGGTTTAATTTCCTCCTTTCGATGTTGGTGCACGAGTTCTTTTATGCTGCTGCTGCGTTTCTCCTTTTTTTTTTCTCTCTTCTCAAAGTTTGGGAGAACTGCGACCGCGTTCTGCTTTCCGGGTATCGTCTTTTTGCTTCTCCCGGTCACGCCCATGTTGGTCCTGCCCGGGCAGTTAATTTAATTTCGTGTAACCGCCCGCAGATCGCTCGCGGTCCTTCCAAATTGAGGCGCCGGGGAAACACGGGACGGTCGGGCGAGGAGGGGGACCCGCGTGCACCGCGCTTCAACGCCGCTGCCTGCACCAAGCCCGCGGCTGGGAAGGACACTCTAGCGGATTTTCGAGTTTGCAGTTGACGACGAAAAGTCGTCGATTGTACCCTCTTGGAATGGCTGATACAGTTATTCGACTGAGACGGAACCTCGCAACATCGGAAATGAATGGACAATTAAATGGGAACTGCCGTAGCGATTCATTCGCAACTTGTGAAGACGAAGCAAAGAATAGGTGGTAGGTGAAATTCTCTGTCGAGTACCCAGGTAGGAATAGGCACCTAAAGGTTTAGGACGCGAGAGTCCCGCAAGTTTTACAACGGAGCTGTTAAGGGCTAGTTTCCCGAGGGTCGTGTCCCCCGTAAAGAAATGAAGACGCCGAACTATGAACACCTACCGCCATCTATGAGCGACGGCGGCAAGCATGTATCTGGTTGCCGCCATCGCTCATAGATGGCGGCAGCCTTCCCACTCTGGCTTGCCGACTTGCGGCCGGCCATTACTTTCCATTGTACAGCTTCGCTGGTCTCCCTCCTTCACCAGAGTGGAAAGGCTGAAAGCGTTTAGCTCGTCGCACAATCTATTGGATACGCGTGCTCGCTTTTTGCAGGTGCCGAAGGCGAGACTGGTCGAGTAAGGCAGTGGGGTTGAGAGAAAGATAAAAAAAAGTACTTCGCGTATACGTAACTAACCAAGCAGAGGTTAACTGATTGGTGGCACAGGTCGAAGTCGAGGGAAGGATAAGTATCGTATTATTTGTTTCCTTTCGACTAGTCGGGCGGAGGGGGGCGTGCATTCGGTTGGGAACGGGCATTTCCGCCTTCAAGAGGATGGTAATTTGTTGTAGTATTAACATTGAAAGGCTTAGGCTTAACGCTCGGGATATTCGGCACAGCTGGACTGTCGATATTAATTACCCTTATAAGAGTGATATATATAACTATTATAATATTTATCTTATGTTTCGGGGGTTCAATGTTTCTAGAATGTCTCTTTCGGTACAGGAAGTCCTGAAGCGTATACTGCACCACGATGCAATCGAAACATCTATTATCATCAATTATTCAATCAGTTTAGTCAATGAAAAAAGGAAATTGGTATCGAGCATACTCAAACGGTTGGGCAGTCTGAGAGTCAAGAAGGCGTGAACAACACTTTGGCGTTGTTACCTGAGCATGATTTGCAAATGTTAATTGATAGATATTTGCCATGGGTGTCGCTGATTATAGTATGATAATTTGAAAAAGACGAAAACAAAATAGCGTTAAAGGGAAACGTTACCACCAAAATAGTGCTACAGAAAAACCTTGGCAATCCATTTCTAGGATGAGTTTATAACAATTCGAAAGCACGTTGCTTATGTGTCTGGACACGAATTATTTCTTTAGTTACACGTTGCATCGATAGATGACGCCGCCAACCGCCCATTCGCTCTCGGCGTGCGCTTGCTTCGTGCGTTCTGAACCCTGCAGGTTGGCGGCTTCGAACGCGTTCTTCGCCACGCTGCACCCGTAAGTGCCTTGAAACGCTGGAAGACCTTTCCAAACGCTCGTTGAGATTTTGAAAGTCTTTCAGACCTCCCGCCTCCTGCATGAGCTTCCTCTTATCGACAACACCTCGGTGTCAGTGTGCCACGAGCTTGCACGAGCAGCCAAAGCACGAAGAACGGCACCGAGCGCGTGCAAAAAGGCTTAGTGTCCGAAGTAGTCGTCCCGCGCTTCTTGTTTTGTCAGCGAAGGCACCGTATAGGCAAGACAAGAAGCCTACACGTGGCACTACCATGAATGAAAAGGAGCGAAAACCGAATAATGATCTAAACAAAAACTGCGCCTTTCTTTTTTTTTTTTTGTATCGGAGGGGCGGTGCCCCGTATCGGTTTACTGATTGTCCTGCTTTGAACATCAAGAAATCTGAGGATAGACGAGGGAAGGCGTTCTTTTGTGCGAGCGAGGGTGTCGGTGTTTAGAGTCGCCCTTTCTTCTCCGGCAACTTATGAATCGATCGAGGTCCCCGTAAAGAAAGCCGGCTTCGGTCGATGGGCCCATTCAGAAACTTCGCCTTTCTGACTCCGAGCCACGAGGGGATGAAAAATAGTCCCCTGCCTCCTGTCGACGCAGCGGCTGCCGTTGCTCCTGCTCGCCGATACTTTGGACCGGCTCCTGCCTGCAATTCATCGGCTCAGTCTGGCCAAAGTTCTATTGTCTCGGACTGGCGGGCCTCGTTGACTCGGCCATTGTTTCGTGTGTGTTAAGGCTAAGGTATATTGTCACGCTTACTTTATGCACTGGGTCAAAAAGGGTACGCTTAGAATAGAAAATCTGCGAAATTCACGTGACAATAGGTCGATCTGTTTCGATTACTCCTTTTTTTTTCTTTGCCCAGCTGGGTTATAAGAATAGTTTATTTACCACGTAAGTGGGACCTGAGGGTAAAAAGCTGTCCGAGCAGCTTGACTGATCCTTAGCCTCCCTCGAGTACAAAGCAAAGTTAAGAAAAGTAAAATGTAAAGAACACGAGAAATTATACAAAAATACATCGCAAAAGCAACTAAAATCTATGAAAACAAAAACAAAAAACGAATTGACAACAGCGACGTCTGCCAACACCAATACGCTTTATGAACCAATCCTATTTTCAGATGGTGTGAAATCGTTTTTGTTATTCTTTTCCAGAGCTGGCCAAATTACTCATATTTTGTAATTAAATTACATTACTAATTACTTTGCTGAAAATTGCTGAAATGTAATTAAATTGCATTACAAATTATCACAGCCAGAAAGTAATTAATTACCATTACAAATTACTTTTAAAAGTAATGACATTACTTTCGCATTACTTTTGTATACTTTTACAGGTTGCGCCTACACAGGCGCAGCCTGCGTAGGCGCAGTTTCAAACATTGCTGGCGGCTAAATTCTCGTGTTTTCCCACTGCATTTCGTGTTTCATGGTGCATGTAGTTTCCCAAGGACATTGGGAAGCATTGTACTACATTTGAAAAAAAAAGCAGTAAACTATTTTTGTTGGGTACGCGCGTGACAGAACGAATGCGACTGGAATGTTAGTTGTTGTTTTTCGTTTGTTTTTTTACGGTAAGTTTTTACGGCGCCGTTCGATTAGCCGCGTTTCAAACGACAAAGCGTTTAGCTGTCGAAATTAATTAACAACAGAAGATAGCCGAAAGGCATGCATTTTTCACGATCACAAATAACATGTTTACCGATAGACAGAGGAACGCACGCGACTGATCCGTTTCCGACCCCAACCCGGACAACTATTTTTGGAGATGTTTGAGGACCCTACGTGGATTATCTCTGGGAGGGAGGAGAACAATTGTCATTGTTCGCAAAATCGCATCGAGGGCCGTTCCACCAGGGGCCTTAGTTCGACGTACTTCCCCTCCTTCGTTTCCCGAGAATGTCGAGCAGAACAGCTCGAATGGAAGGCACTCACCAGCCCTATTTCTCACAGTGGAAGATAACACAGAGAGGGTACGCAGTATGCATCAGAAAAAGTAAGCGGAAACTTTCAAGAGGGGCCAGAAAACGTCGAATGCAAAACCGCAAAACATAGGTAGAGAATCGCGCTGTGCGGGTTTTCACAGTTCAAGAGAGTGGCAGAAAATGTCTAGCTGATAGCGGGCGCGAGAGTCGCACCAGCCGCATTAGCATCAGCAACATAGCGGCGGCCAAAGAGCGTTTTTTGGAAAGGTGTAGAGGAAAAAGAAAAAGTAAAATAAAAAGAAAAGCGCTCTTGTGTATTGTGGACACAAAAAATATGCCTGGTGCGAAAAAGTAATTAGGTAATTTAATTACAATTACCGTCGCTGGAGTAATTCATTACATTACTAAGTTACCTGCTACAAAAAGTAATGAATTACATTACTAATTACTGGAACAAGTAATTAAATTACTGTAATTTCATTACAGTAATTACATTACTGCCAGCTCTGTTCTTTTCCCACAATGTTTATACTTAATTCGATAAAAAAAAAAAATTCTAGATTGTCGTTTTTGGCCAGTGACTCATTCGCTGCGTCGAATCTGTGATTTTCAAGGTGGCTGTTCCTGAACATGACTGTGAACCTCAGGTTTCCTTTACGCGTGCGCCCGCCACGCCTGGACGCATCGGTGTCTTGCTTTTGGGACAACGCATCTGTGTCTGAAGTTGCGGTTCGCTGAACGGAATTTGGTAATTAGGGCCACGGTTTATCAACCATGTGTAACGGAAGTCTCGCTGAGATGTCCGTAAAGTTTGCGGTGTCGTAATAATGGAGGCTTCCGCGGCATACCGCTATATACTATTTCCTGGTCTTGGTTGAACGTCGGTGGCCGAATAAATAAAATCAATTTTAAATGAATTTTCTAGGTCCAATTGTTCTAATAAGCACAGCGCCAAGGCCTAGGGTCTTAGTGAGGTTTCAATTAATTGACCTTTTGAGAATGATGAAACGACGAGGACACTTAATTCCAAAACGATGTACGTAAAGAAATAAAGATAACGTCGCTGCCAAAAATATTAATATACGTATAGTTACGAAGCCCAGTCGGGAGTACCAGTCGGTACTTTGCTCTCGGCGATGTTCCGGTGGTAGCGACGGAGGTCCGGCACGGGTGTCGTCCGCGCAGGCCGCGCAGGCCTTAAATCGTGCCGCAGCAAGCCGGTCCTTCGCTCTCATTTCACCCTTTGCGCGTCTTATACCATCTTCACAACGTATCCTTAACCTGTAACAAAGTGTTGAACAGGGCGAGTTGGTAAAAGTTTGACATGGGGGGTGTAACAGCTCGTCCTCGTTTTTTGAAGCTGTTACTCCGTATCCATGACCGTTTAGATTAGAAGACTTTCAGGCGGCGGCTCCGTTCTCCTCTCAGTTCACTTCAGCTTTTCCTGTACATTACTGGGAAACGTTAACGCGAGCAATGTTTCCAGTAAGCCTCCGCGCGTGCTCACAACCTCTCCCTTGAACCTCGCTTCTTGCTGTCGCCTTTTTCGGAGGGCACCGTCCCGCAATGCCGTCATTTTTAATGCCTATCTTTTCGTGTATTTCGACTTTTTAGACGGTTCTTTTTGGAGCATAAGCAATCAAAGCACAAATTGCAAAAAAAAAAAAAAAATAGAAACAATACAAGGGCACAATGCAAGTGTGTTTTGACGTTTGGCTGCATTTTATTTGTAATTAACAGACAACCCACCAGACGGCGCTCGTCACACGGATAATTTGACAAACGCACTGGGATTTCGGGATAGCGAGGGGAAAAAAGACACGTGGAAGGTGTAGATAAGTAAGGAGAGATTATCTGACTGGTGTGGCATAGGTGGAGAGAAGGATGAATATTTTCTTACTCCCTTCCGGGATGCACCCGCTTGCATAGCAGCGCCTCCTTCGTACGGATCGTAGCTTTTAAAGATAAATCTCTAGATATACCGTTAAATACTTGTGAGAAAAGAAAAATAAATAAAAAAAAACACGGGCTAGGTGGCTCAAGCTGCCGCCTGATTCGAAGGGTTCAGCCTCATTCATCCATCCATCCATTCCACTCAGGTCAATTTCTTATCTTGTTTCGAGCGAGAGATAGATAGAGAGAGAGGGCGATAATGGGGGACGGGAACATATTGAGGGTGAAAATGCAACTAAAGCATTCCAACACCGGAAGCGAGTCCATTGGCGGAAGTCGAGGATTTTCAGGCTTCCCCGGCGCAAAGCCTCGTCGGCGTTGCTCGCAGCGCCCCAGCTGGGGAGGCGGCAGCGACCGGAGGGCAGCTGACCGGCCGGATATTGGCATTCTCCGCGATACAGCGCGCGCTCTGGCGCCCGGGCTAAGTTTGTTTGGGCGACACGAAGGCCCAGTGCCGCTCAGCAAGCTCCGCTGGCGTTTATCCGCGGGGGATTTTAGCGGACAGTATGAAACGAGTAAACACATCAAATTTTGGGTTGCGTTTTTTTTTTTTTTTTTTTTTATTATAAATCACGCATATGACGTAACTAATCACTGAGCTCCTGAGCATTTCGACGTGGATAAACATCGTGGGTTCGTGTACCACTAATGCGTGACGCACCTTAAAGACACGGGTTAGCTTTCGTACAGCCCTCCCTGAATTTCTTATTTACACAGGAGACTCCGGGCGTTCTTTGGGACAAGGCTGGTTCGCGTACTTGCAACAACTTACGACCGAGTATAGCTTAAAATCTCTCGGTATTTCTGATGTTGTTTGTACATTTTATTCGCGTGAAACTGCAATGAACGGCCGCGTCGCTTGACTGTAGTCATCTGAAACGGTGGCGTGGCGAGGGGGAGATGGGACAAAGAAGAGAATGATCGGTCTTACGGCGCGAGCACACACTGGCGCCATCTATCGGGTAGCCATGAAACACATGGCATTTTCGCATATGTTCTACTTTTTCGCGCATCATTGTTTCTAGCTTTCTTGGCTCGAAAAACTTTTGACAATGTTACGAACGTGCGTTTCTCAAAGATAATTCGTACATTTGACCTCGCAAATGCTGCAAAGCCTTCGCTCTATAGTGAAATTCGACTCAAGGGTCACTTCATACATTGCGCCAGCGTGCGAGTGTGTTCTCTAGAGAGCCTAGATTGAAGAGGAGGCCCATCTCAAACCGCGGGGAGCGTTTGCAATTTAGTGGCGGACGCTTTCTGCGGCGATCGGTGGCAAGCGCGCATGCGCGGTGTTTTCGCGTGGCGAGGAGGAGAGCAGGCGGAAAGGCGTAGACGTTTGCAGACGATCGACGCTTTCGTCACCTCCTCGCAGCTCGCATTGCAGATGCGGCCCATAAATCACGTGACCCCGCAAGAACTCGGTCGAGCAAACGCACGTGTGCGAGCGGGTCTGAACTCCCCACTGTCTAATGTTCTATACAGCAAAGGACTTACTGAAACGCTGCAGGTGTCACCTGCCAGAGGTTCTCTGAGGCACTCGTTGTGTAGCTTCCTTTTTTATGCCCCGACAAAGCAGTAGATTTTAGCGCAGAAAGGACGCTCACTGCGCATCTTCGGAGCCCTCAATGTCGTCTGCTTGGCTGCAGGAGACCAGACTTTCTTTACAAATGCTTCCATTCCGCGGGAGATTAAGAATAATAATATTCATCACGTACCAAGAACAAACAAGATCGTACGTAGGTCATTAAGAAATATTAGCATAATTTTAAGTGCTTTTAGAAATGTTTGTTGCAACACTAATGTCGTTCCCCTCGCCTTAAAAAAAGAAAAGAAAAATCAATTATTGGAAGCACACAAAAAAAAAAAAAATCGCAATTTTTTTTAAAGAGTAACGACATTTGATTTGCTTGTATCTTACGCGTGATTTCACGTCACATTCGCCGCTCATTTACGTCCTGCCGTCTGCGCTTGAACCGGCGCTTGGATTCGCGAAACGACGTCTCTCGAGAGCGCGTACACAGGCACATCTCTCCGAGTCTCGATCGGCCGCGAGATGCAACGCTGCAGCGACGCTATGCCACCGCCGCGGGGCACGAACGGATTGGAGCACTCGGCAGAAGGGCGCTTTCGCTGCGGGGACACTCGAATCTCCACAGGGCGTCCTGGAACCCTCGTCTGCTCTTTCCACTCTCCGATTGTTTGATTGTTTGTGCGGCTGACGGAGAGACACACAAACGACGGCCCGGCTTTTTTGGCGTCTTTCCGCTCGCGTTTCGCATTCTTCTCGAGGAGCGCTCCTCGACGGAGCACGGATCGCATTCGAAACTCTTTGAGGACGTGCTCGCCCGTTCCCAAAAAGCGATCGGTTTCAGGCCGCCCCCGCGCGCACCCAGTTTTTGCCCGGGTTTTATTCGGGGCCCATGAGAGAGCTCGGCAGGGAACGACGACGGCACGGTCCGAATCAATCGGCCCCGAAGCGGAGATCCGAGCTATCGGATTGCCACGCGCACCTTTCTCCCTCAAGGACCCGCTCCGCCGGCGGTTCGGAGAAACCGCGACTAGAAAAGGAACGCGGTTTTCGGTATAAGGGTATAGTATTTCGCGTGCGGGGCAAATAAAAGGCCCGTAAACGGCCATGCATCTTCATTGCCTATTCGGAGAGATTTGTGCGAAGCACGCGCTACGCGGTTATACAGAACGGAAATCCAACTTGCACCTTTTTTACTTGTTAAGGGCGCTCAGGAGCGACGCGGATGCTTTTAGTGTTTACAGATCTACAGCCCAGCGTGCAATATTCTCTACATCCCAAACACGCGCGTGCTCGTCGCTCTATAAGGCGCACTTCATACGTGCGAACACAGACGCTACAACACGGCACGTTGCGTCCCTTAGATGGGCGCCTACTCAGTCCGTTCTTGGAAGTCGCGGCACGTGCTCTGGTTGGCAAAGAATTACAAGAATTCGTTTAACATGCACTAAGTGCAAAAGTGGCAAGTGCAACATTCTCGGGTTTGATCGCGCCTCGGCTTCCCGAGCGCTCGTGCAGCGGGACGCCTGTCACAGCGTCCGCGCGTGTAACTTTTGCGGTTAATCCATATTGCAACGAAATGTTCAGTTGGGCTGCTTGGTTCATGACTGGATAGAAGCGTCGAAGGACAGCGACAAAAAGGGAGGTAACGACGCTACGTGTTGTCGTTACCTCCTTCACTTTGTCCCTTTCCTTTGGCGCTTCGATCTAGTTATTATTGAAATAAAAAGGTAATACCTCGTCGATTTTGCTTTTTGTTGTCGTGGCTTTTAAGAAAACCTTATGCCCGGACAAGATTATGTAGTCCGGCCAGCGTGCTCTCGCAACTTCGGCGAGCCAGGAAATGCTCGTTCTAAACCACAAGGAAACGAATGCGCCCTGAGACGCTTTTATTAAACTGGGTTCACCTAGAATGGCGCAACTTCAGGTTGCGCCATTCGCCTTGCTGGGGATCAAATTGCATAGAAAGGGTCTATAACTTTATAGGTGTCGGGCACGTTACTGAAATAAAGTAACTCAATAGCGTTATTTGCTACTCGCTCAAAAAGTAACTAAGCACGTTACTCGTTACTGCGATTCAAAAGGAACGCGTTGCTTCAGCTTGAAAGTAAGGCGTTAATTTCTCGTTACACCGGATGTGTCGTTTTTATGAAGCAGTCCCCGGATGATTGTGATTGTACTGACATAGCTTGTGCACATTTGTGTTATGGTATATCTAGCGCTTTCTCGTCTCGCAAATTACAGTCGCGAGCTGTGGTGAGAATTATGTTGGTTACTTGCGCTCTGGGCAACCTGGGGATCCAAAGCGTTGGACCAGGTTGCCCACGTGCTGGATCGCTCCGTGGCCATTTCCACCGCGAACGGGCGAAGTGCAACTGGCCACGCGAGCGGCGTTCTTCCGCTGATAAAAGGCCGTCCCAGCGCGAGGGGCTTTTTGGATCGTTGCGCGGGCGATTATTGCGAATACACGACTACGTGTCGTTGACCCAGTGCATTGTGTCTTTGTCCTAGACGGGTAACAGCGAGGGAAATCCCACAAGGCTCTTCTCCAGAAGTAACTAAATTCCATTACTCATTGCTTCATCCAAAAGTAATAACAATACCTTACTTGTTCCTTCTCCTAAAAAGTACCTAGTTCGTTACTTCGTCACAGAAAAAAAAGTTACAAAATAGAAGCAACGCGGTACTTGTAACGCGTTACGTACAAGTCTGGTATCGGGAGTACTTAAAGAGAACCTAAAGAAGTTCTTGAAAAAAAAAAAAAAGAAAGAGTTGGAGGTGTTTTGTGTTCATTTTTGTTTTGTGAATTCGAATCCCACGAGCATTTGACCCGAAGATATCACTAGACGCGAGAAAAACCGAAAAACCAACCACGGGGTCTTACGTCATACCTAGAGGTTTCAACTGCCCTGTGCGTACCGCTTGTCAAGGAGCAGGCGCAGCGTTTTTGATTGCACAGGTAAGGCTTGCGGAAGTCACGGAGATGTTGCAATGTCTGCATAAAGTCACGATTCCCTCCCACCGAAAGCGCCGAGAAGGAAGTGGGGCTTCGGCGCTATTTTCTAAACGCTGTTGTAGCTACTTGGTGCATTAATCTGAAATATATTTTTAATATTTGTAACCTTGGGGGCCGAAGGAAGACGATTTAAGTTTTTTTTTTTTCTCAAATACAGAACCGCTTTAGTTTCCCTTTAATTTAAAGAGACCTAAACTTTCTCAATTCATCAGCCAGCTTTGCGATGTTAGTAGCGCTTATTGACGAGAGTGCGAGTCACCCATAGTAGCGCTTATTGGCGAGAGTGCGAGTCACCATGAAACAGCTCACACTAACGGGATTTTGTCTACCACCAATTTAGTATTAATTTTAAACCGGGTGGCACTCAGTTGGTCGAACGACGTTTTAGCGAACGCCAAGTTTTCATCGAAAAACACTTTAGCGAACAGGGAATGGTCGGCCGCCGCGAAGCGGCGCTTACGTGCGGGCCAGGTAGGTTAACATTTTGGTAATGAGCTGCCGCAAAGCGGCGTGAATGCAGCGGAAGGGGGAAGGGGGAGAGGAGGGGCCGGTTAACACGCGCCACAGTAATAGTCAGGACGTTCCGATGTTTTTCCACGCAGCATGAGCCTCATTCGTCTAGAGGTCCACACCAAGCCCTTGCTAATGCACCAAACAACGAGAAAAGACGGGGTTACGGCAACCTCCTTTCTCGTACCATCCGAAAAAAACCTGATTACTTTTTAAAAATAATGGCATTAGTACGCGTGTGATTCTCCGACACTCAGTTGGGATGACTCTACGCCGTTTCATTACCAACGTTGCGCATTCGTTTGCGCAATCTTAATGTTGGGGGATGCAACAACTTCGCTTCGAATTCCCTTCGCTTTTCCTTTCCCTTCCCCGGACGTTGCGATAGTCTTCCAACTGCTCAATCTGCGCAAAGAATGAGCGGCACTTTGTCCACCACTGACTCTTTTTTTTTATTTCTGAAAGCATATACGAGAGACCGAGAGCTTCTTAGAGTCGTCGGTTTGTGTCCACTACTTGTAGAGCGACCGAAGACCAGTGCATGGCCGGCCAGCCGACCCCGGTCTCCCGGGGACTGCGGCGGCAGCTTTGAGATGCCCCAGCGCGGCCCTTGTGCCTGCTCGTAAAGAGGGATCCGCTTCGCTTGACGTATATGGCTCCGAGGTTAATCGCGTCTCGGCATCTCACTGCTCCATCCTAGATCACGCACACGGCAGCGGACTCGCCTAATTCTCGCCGACGGTTCGTTCGACGACTGGCCAGCGTCGTCGGCGGATGCGGCATCTTGGAATGCCACCGACTCGGCGCGCACCGATCGCGCGTCCGCTCGCCCGATTTCTATCTCTTAGGTGCATCGGCGTGCCGCGTCGTTTTCGCCGACTTACGAGCGTCGAGCGCGGCGGCGTATTCTCGGTCCGAGCTCGCTCGGCTCCTTTCAACGATGCTCCGGAGTATTTCAGGTCGACGTCGAGACAAATTTGTACCACCCCGCTGCGTTAAATCTTGATCCGCTTCGGCGACACGGAGTCTAGCGCCGCTCGATGGGCGGATACAGAAGCGGGAAGCACGCAGCTGCCGTCCCGAAGCTGGAGTTTGGAATACAAACGTTTCATGGGCACCTCGAGCAACAACATTGGGGTAGAATTCTTGATTGTAGTCCAGTGGAGTGTGCTTTACTCCTCGACCAGCTTAAGAAACGAAGGGCGTGGTTGGTTGTGTTCACCCTTCGGCATTCGGCATTCTACATTCTTACCATGTCTCAATTTCATTTGCTGTAGAACGACCATAGGAATCACCACGCTTGTCCTTTCTTCAGCTGTGAGTGACTACAGGAGTAAATTTTCGCGTGTAACCGAGGCCCCGCATCCTCATATCCCACATTCCAAATTTGCTAGCTTCACCAATGTTCCAAAACCTAGGTGTAAGAGAACGGTAAGACGTGAACCCTGAGAGGTCTCCGAGCGCATACCCGGCTACGAACTCAAAACACCGATCACCGATAATCTCTTAATCAGTTTAGCCTGTGAGAATGCCGATCGGCATCATGCTGCGGTGGTCCCACGCAGTACCGGTAACAAAAAGAGGTGGACGCCATATTGCTACTGAGACCGTGTGGCCTTTGATGGGCGAAATTCGCAACTCCAGCGACCTATACGGGACGCTGCTATCGGGCGAATATGACTGTCTAATTCAGGTCGATCGTGCCGTGCCGTACGGCAGCTCAGTCCACAACGCTGGGGCATCAGCGAGCGAGCATTGCAATTAAAAATGGTTTGCCCCGCTTTTTATCCTCCACGTTTCGGACCCGCGGCAATGTGTTGGTGTAAACGAGCTTCCAGAGGCTTGAGCTTCTTTGAGAAAGTGATGAAAGGGTTGCCTACTGTCCTTCCACGGTGCCAATAAACGTTGGTAAGCGCAGAATGTCTGGTTCACAAAGGTTGCGTAGATTACGTGCAGAGCAACCTGGGAAACAGGCTGATACGACAGTTACGACAGAGTCACCAAGACAACTGTTATATCACCTAAACTACCGAAAACATGTAATCAGAGAAGCCACCAGACACGAGCAGAAATCGCGAAAGACCTGTTCTGACCAGTTCAGTGTTTTTCCGCTAGGGGCCGTCCGTTTCGCTGGAGTGGCAAATACAGCTCGCCAATATCACTGGCCGAGCTGATCTAAAAAAAAAATGAACGATCGTGTTTTTTTGTTTTTTTTTTTACTTCTTTATATACGTCGCGGGGCCGAATATAGCTTGTAACTTTTGAGAGTCTTGCTTCGTGGATCGGGAAGTTGTGGGCCAAACATCAAATAAAGTTTAAAAGCACCGAATAGGCACCAAACGAACCCAGGCCGTGTTTGTAAAGTTCCTTATACGGTCCGGGGGTAGTTGTTCCTGTCTTCGGGCAGCATTTCCATTCGACTGTCTGAAAGTTCCTGCTTTCCGGGTATTTAGACGGGCGCCGGTCGGCATAAACGGGCGATCTCGGGGCTCAGAGAACACATTTTGCACGTTGATGCTTCATTTCGGAGTTACAAGAGCTCGTCGCTAGAGTACACACACAGCCGTCCCAGATGTATATCTTCGGACGTCGAGCTAGATCGATCACGTAGCCTCCGACAAAGACCACGCGGCCGTAATCGTATGGATATATGCGCCGCGAGCCTCTTCCAACCGGTCGCCCTCCGTTTTCCTAACCTAAGAGAAGAAGGAAAGGACCAGCCGACAGCGTATTTTTTATTTTTTTTCTCAGCATCTATTTTGTTCGTCTGCTGTTGGTTCGTTCGGCAAATGGTGTACCCGTCAAACGTGACGGGCCGTCAAAAAAGAGCTCGAGCGAATCTAAACTCGGCGGCCCTATTCGGGTACCGCCATATTCCCAGTCACTCCTGCATGTTTACTTCACCGCATGGCATCCAGAACGCCGCTCACTGGTCTTCATTTACTCAGCTTAGCTAATTAAACGGGCGGGTTGCATCATATTTTGATGATCCTGTCGTCTCAGTGGCCAAACGTCGGCCAGCCGTTTAGCCACTATGCAACAATCGGAGAATTATTTTGGACACGACGAACTTCAACGGGCTGAACGAATGAAAGGAAGACAAATGATTGATGTTCCGACTGTATTAAGGGCAAATATACAATCATAAGTTTTTGACTGTGTATCAGGCACGTAGCCAGGATTTTGTTTCGGGGGGGGGGGGGGGGGGGGGGGGCCGCCGCCCATGACAAAATGGTGTATGAGGGGGAGGGGGAGAGAAGGTCCCAGCAAAATGGAAGATTTCAGGGGGGGGGCCTGGGCCCCATGGGCCTCCCCCCTGGCTACGTGCCTGCTGTGTATGACGGGACTTTATATGAGAAAAAGAACAATCTAGCACAATGCGCACACACATAGACACCATGCACATAACCACACAAAGGCGTAAATAATCTATAAGTGTGCGCGAGCCCTTGCTGGTATCATAAATAATGCTCGGTGAAATAATCTTGATAATTTATTTGAGATAGTCCATGAGAGCAACGCGGCATTTTTAATAAATTACGAATACGGCTGCACTAAGTTTCCTTTTAAATATATAAAGAGCGGGAGATACCCCAGCACTAGAGCGCAAGAGCTATAGTTTTTCTTCCGACGTGTTTTTACTTCAATTTTTTTTTTTCTGGCGGTCCGAAATGTATTTTTTTTTTACATTTATTAATCGTAAATCGCTTAATGTCTCTGGTGACAGAGAGTCAGGGGCAGTTATTTCGGCTTAATCTCAACGAAATTCTTGTCTGAGAATAACGCTTGCGACGCCATTGCGACTTAACGGTGGCAAACAATGAAACATACTTTGAACTAACTTGTGCGCGAATGTATAAATTCGCTTTCCGATTCTCCGAGATGAGTTTGGGCACTCAAGCTTCGAACTGCCGCCAAATATTACACAAAAGATTGGAGCTATGAAAATAAATGTTGGCAAATATGGCTATAGAAAACACTAATCTACATTGCGGGACCAAGCGAGACCAATAAACCGGGGAATCGCCACCTGCTGCATTTAGTCAGCTCCGCACCGCTCACCAATCGTATCAGGCGGCGATGTCACGGTCCCCTGGTCCTAAAGTCACTTAATGTTTGAAAAGTGGCGCAAAGTGGGTCGATGCACGAGGCACGTGCAACGTGCAGCCCTTGGGAAGTTCATGTCGGCACAGCGCAGCACTGAACTAGATTTCAGGCGCCATGTTCTTCCCAGAGGTGGCGGGCGCACGTGTCTCGAGCATTTCTATAACAATGAATGGCGCCGTTTTTCCCGGGATAGAGGGGCTTTACTTGGTCCTAATAGCGGCGAGATGTTTCGGTGGCGCCCTCGTTCGGTGACCTTTCGTGACGTCATTACCTTGTGAACAACAAGTTCGATGGTGTTTGTAATGGGCATGGTGGAAGCCTGAAATCATAGCGCCCTCAAAGCAACACTGCAAACACCATCAAAATTGAAGTTCTTACATTCCTCTTATTTTCGTCGATGAGACATCCTTTGCTGACGTCATAGTCAGCATTAGGCCAATCGTGGTGGGCCGACCACAGCGACGCTTTCGATCGCTCACGCCGCCAAAAGCCCCGATTGGTCCCGCCGCCTGGTAACAGTAAGTAAACATTGTTCTGTGCATGGAACTGCTGTTAGTCACTTCATAAAATTACTTGAAAATGTAACGGATTACTTCTTAAGTCTGATAATATATCAGGAATGTTTGTTATGTTGACCGTTCCTGTTTTGTGGATAACATTTATTTCCTATTACCTTAGGTATTTCTTTATGTGTCGCAGTGTCGCAGTCTTATTATGCGCTAACGTATTGCAGGCACCATGTCTTCGAAGTTGAAAGTGCCGATAAAAAGTTAGTACTTATAAAGAGTGAGACTTTTAAATACTCCTGGATTGTACTCTCCAAACCTTCCCCTGAACACCAAGGAATTTCTCGGAAGAGGAAGGTTTAAGCCAAAACCAATAAACAAAATGTCGATGGAACGCCTTGTTTGGCGGCTTGGCTTGTATATTATACTCCAGCGCTTCCGATTTACTGAGCAGGAACGAGGAGCCAATAGGCAGTAAAATTCTCTCGAAATGGCCGTAAAATAGTTCACCCGGAAACCGCGTCGTGCACGTCTGTTCAATATGAACCGGAACATGCCTTCTCGATAGAAAAAATAAAACAAGAAAAAATAAAAAAAGCAAGACCAAGAAAGCTTCGGAGTTATCGCGAATTCTTCTTTTTATCGGCGTACATTTTTCAGTTGAGCGCCCCCACGCGGAAGGCGTTGTGGAAACACGTACGAGCGAGGTTGAAGAGAAATTTCCGATGGCTGTAAAAACGATATTAACCGAGCGTGCGGAGCCACACTGTTCGCTGCAGAATCGTCAATTGATTCATGAGCTCGTGCCGCGCTAGAAGGCGCGCCGAGCGTCGCCGGTCGTTAGGCTCATGTTTGCTTAAGAAGTCTAAAGGGCGATTTTCATAACGAATTCAGATTCCATTAACAGCGAACGACGACGACGGAGCACAAAAACAATAGCCGCGTGAGGCAATTCCAAGCCTGCAAAAATGTCGTAGAAAAAACAAAAAACAACGAAACATGCAATTTAATGCTATAAAGAGAGAGAGAGAGAGATCGAAAGATGTGAAATGGAGAGAAATTTAATCTCCTGCCATGAATACTAAATTGGGAGTGCGCTTTAAAAAAGTGTCTCGCTTTCGGTGGGTTGTTTGTGCTTACGCATGCATGCACTCTCTCTGGAGCGCGTGCTCTGTTTGAAAGCTTGCGAGCTCGCAACTCGACTGCGTCTTGGCCACGCGCTGTCACGTCCGCCTTTATCCGATCAAGGCAGCCGTGCTACGGTCGGACGCGAAATCCGCGCTGGAAGCATGCGCCGCTCGTAACCATCCAAGCTCCTCGGGAACATAACGGCTGGCCGTCGGCAGACGGATACCGCATCGCGATTCGCGAGTAACGGGTTCTCTCTAACTCGTTACAGGTTTTTTTTTCGGTTGAAGTAACGAGTTTGTTGCTTTTCGCAACAAACTCGTGAATGTGTATTTTAGTTCCTCGTGACCGAGCAACGAGTAATGTAGCTACGTTTCTTTGAAGGCTGTACTCAGGTCTTCACTCAACGCCTGCTGTGTTTGCACCCCGATTCAGAGGTGCCAGGAGCGCAAATAACAAAAGGCATATCTGCAAAGACTGGGAGAGATCGCCGCACTCGTGTCAAAATTCACCAACTCTAACACACGGTTTCTAAAAATGGTCTCTTTTCAACTTTAAACGAGTAAAATAAACGATGTAGGTTGGCACTGATCGTTCATTTCTTTATTTTTGCGCTCTGTGCAGCATGTGTCTTTTCTAGAGCAAAGTCAGCTATAATGATAAAATTAACGCCTCACTACTAAAGGTGCGCTATAGAGGTTCGTGACCGTCTCATGGCTATGACTTACAGTCCATTCGCACGATCATAAAGGTATCTTTAGCTAAGGAACCTTTATAGTCAGCGGCGAATCAGTTCGCGATCCTGCCGCACGTGGCATGTGCTCGCGGTTTATAAACGCGTGCTTATTCGCCGATTACAAAGGGACCTACGTTAAAGGTACCTTTGTGCTGGTCGCGTGAATGGGGCATTAATATACCTGGTTAAAGAAGGCCAGGGTACACAAATTATCAAGATGCACGTTTCTATATGAAAAGCGTCAATATACCATGTGCTTTGGGCTTGCTAAGTAATAAATCTTCACTCCTCATGGACGGATCGCAATCCAACCGGCTTGTTACATTCCTTCTCGGCGTACACTCTTAGAAAAAAAACGTTTGTAGAAAATATAGTAACCGCTCAGTTACTACCTCTCTATGGCCGTTACCACTTTTTATTAGCCATTTGCTACCTTCAAAACGGCACAGGCAATAAATACGATTGTTACTAGCCAAGAAGGTCGAGCTAGTAATCATTGCTATTTTCGTGGACAACTTTCTGTGGCCGTGCAGTTAAAATCTCTAGACGCATGGACGCTCGAGCACCTTGAACGCCAATAGAAGCTGTGCACGAGCACCCTTCACTTCTGAGATGCCACAGAACAGAAAGTTTCCCACGAGCTATGCGGAAAAGCGGAGACATGGGCTAGGATGTGCAGAGGAGCAGGCGATTATATCGATTATGGAAGTAATGATCCTTTAGAGTTTTATACATTTTAAAATGAATAATAAAAAAAAAACATTAGCGAGAACAAAAATTTTTTTTTTAATTATTGAGTGCTGAGGTGATTATCGAGGAATGGCGTGACTTAACAAATAGCGTGTATACATGGCTGAAGAGTAATCGACGAGGCAGATCGGTGTGGCGTGCCTTCATGTTAGTGTTTTCGTGTGATCCGTTTACGTATGCGGTTGCTGTATGCGATGAATTCAGCCGGTTGACGATGCATGCAATGTGTGCGTAACACAATGTGAAGGAAATGCAATGCTAAGCGCGTGAGCAATGCCAACATTTTTGTAGCTTTTGAATTGGGTATCTAGCTAGCGCCACCTAGATTCTTGAGCTAGGTGGCCACTATTTGTTTTCGCGGCAGTTAGTATCTGTTTATAAATTAATCTAGCGGTTCCTTCTTGGTTTTGTGGATGGGGCTAGTTCCCGTTACTAACATCCTTGGTTAGTAACTGTTACGAACACTCCCGTTACTCGCTGCAGTTACTAGGAGGTTAGTAACATATGTGACAAGCAGTCACTAATATATGGTTATACTCTGTTTCACCTTGTGTTGTACCGCAGGAAAGGCTACAAGCGCGAGCTCCTTGCTCTAGTGCACACCTCGGCGGCACGAGCTCTCGTGTACCAAGGGCAGCTGACAACGCTATGAGCTCGAGCTTCTAGCCTTCGCTGCGGTACAACATAAGGTGAAACGGAGTATAGTAATTGCTACGAGCTTTTTTTTATAAGGGCTTAGAGGAGAAGGCAGATGAGACTTTGATTGCTAGTTTCAGATAAAACAGTGACGTGCAGATAATTTGTGCCAAAGTCAAATTTGGGGGTTTTTCGTGTCAAATCAACGCAAGGCATCTGGCACGCCTCAGCAAAGGACCGAGATTAATTTCGATCATTTGAGATCTTCTGACGTGCAGGCGACGTCTTGGCTACACGGCGCCTTCTCCGTAGTAAGCTTCCGTCAAATTGCGGGCACCTCGGCCTGGGCTCGAACCCGTCAACTTTAGAGCCGCTAGGTCTTTGGCTCGGAGCCATCCAGGCGGCCTAGATAATTTCTGTTTCTTTACGCCTTGTTGAATCAATTAGATTAAAGTAGAGCCCGTGCACCTCCACGTTGAATTAGCGCGTTCTTTTGCAAAGAGTAACGTGCTTGGCATATAATTAAAAATAAATAAATAAACTTACTTTTTTTTTTACGTGTACTACTGTTATCAAGAAACCTGTGCTGATCGTCGAGCAGGCAGGTTTCAGCGTTCCCTTTGGCGACAAGGTACGACAAAAAAGCGTTAAGCGTTCCGTTTTTTCTCTTTTTCTCATCAGTTAAAACACAGTATAGTATAAGTAAAGTCGCCTGCCAGGCAAGTTGGTAAATGTTTAGATACAAAATTTAAAAAAAAAAAGAAACGCAAAAAGACAAGAGAAAGAGATTAGAAAGGACTTTTCTATTCTCTTGCCCTTATCTCTTTCGCGCTATCTTATTTTGCACCTAAACTATGACGCAAATCCTTGCGTGGAGCTTCGCAAGCATCCTATGTCAGTTCCGAATCGATTCCAGAGATAAAAGCTTCCAGACGCGTGGAGACGCGCAGACGTGCTATCGCTTCTCTGATCAACCGAGCATCCCAGGAATCAGAGTCGCCGGAAACACTACACTTCTCGTGTCGAATGCGCGAAAAAAGATTAAATAAGAAAAAAAAAGAAGCTCGTCGCCTCGATAAGTGCCGCACTCGCTACTGCTGTCTGCATACCCGTCGCTCGCGCAGTGCACGCGCGCCGAGAGGGGACGGGCATTTTCGCTGATCGAGATCCAAAAAGAGCGGCGCGCTCCCCCAAGATCGGCGTCGTTTGTCATCCTTACGTGTCGCCCATTGAGCGGGCGAGGACGCGCGACGCGCCGTACGTGGGAACCTCGGAGACAAAAACGTCGGCCCCTCCTCTTCGTTTTCGCACGGCTGAGAAGAGCGGAGCAAAGGGCTCGGAACAAGAAAGAAGCGCGGGCCAAATTGCAGCTCGACTGACGGCGCTGACTGCGCGCGCCGTCGCGTCACCCAGCCCCGGGCGCTGGCTCCGGAGCCCGCCTCGGCAACCGTAGAGCACGGACGACACCAGCGCCCGGAGCGAGACTGGTTCTGGCGCTGTCCTTTCGTTGACGCCGGTGTGGGACCACGTCGCACGTACCCGTTACTGCGATGTGAATGGTTCAACACGTTGTAAGATAAGTGAGTGGTATTTGCTGGCGCCTACAACTAATCAATTGCTGTTGCTGAACGCTTACGTCGCTCAGCGCTTACGTCACCTGCGTTCTGCTGAATGAAACTGTGTTTTCTGGCAGGTGGTAAAGAAGCCCGTTCAGAGTAAGCGCTGTGGACAACGCCCTCGAATATGGCGTCCAGTGAATACCAGCTACTGCGTGTTGCACTCATTTCGTACTCGATCCACCACGTAGCGTTCGACTAAATAAACTTTGATAACTGGAAACAGACGGCGAGCGAGCGAATGAGCGGACAGATATCCAATGTCCTTAGCGTGCAACTACAGTACGCGAAATGAGAGTAAACGCAAAACACGCGGAAAAGTTCATCTAAATCGTTTAAGTAAATACCAGCACAGTCGTCAAAATGTGGTCAAAAGTTGTTGTAATTTACGTAAATACCGCTTAGAATGAACCCCCGAATGAACTTCGTCATCAAGTCTTAACTGCGAAGTAGAGGCTGAAATAAAACGTAAACTTTTATCCATAGAATTCCACCGCGACGACGATGCTTCTTAGTCGGCAGCGTCGCGTTCGAGTATTCTTGGATCCCACTAGAGCCAGTAAGTTGGTGTAGAGTGAGAAATCTTCCCTTGCAAGAGGCCTCTCCAGCCTAAAATGGGAGCCACCCGCTTTACATGAAAACCTTGTGTCAGATACCAGGACCTTCTCATGGAAGTGGCTACAAACATTTGGCTCGCAATTTAAGGAATAAAGCGTATAAAACGATTCTCAGAATTTCCGTATTGCAACTCAATAAACGAGCCGTGACGTAATAGGATCAGGATGCCGTCTCCTCGGGGCTCTCCTTCCTCCGCCCTTCGCGGTCCCGCCTGTTTTCATCGCGTCCGTCGCGTCGCGTCGCTCAACGTATCTCGGCTTCATATTAAGGAATTTTATCAAACCGTTACCGTGTTCCGCTTACCGCACTACTGGAGCCTTTCAAGCATGCTTTTAAGCGCGCGCCCGGAGTGATACCGCGACTGTTCGCGCGCGCTTAAAAGCATGCTTCGAAGGCTCCAGAAGTGCGGTACGCGGAACACGGTAACGGTGTGATAAAAGTCTCTAATCAACAGCGCGTTACAAACAAGGACAAAAATAGAGGGCTTATAAAAGGAAGGACGAACAGCGATGACTTACAAGTCACGTTTCTTCTACTTCTCTGTAAGAAACAGGACCATGGTACAAAAAAAAAAAAAGAACGAAAAAGCACCAAATTTGCGCTTATCAAATTGACTACTTCGCTAAGTAGAAAAACTAATTGGGAGATAAAGAAACGGAAGGGGCGCTGATGAACTTGTCATCGGGTCGCGCGATCTCCTCTGCCTCAAGAATTTCTCTAATTAGGGGGTCGCCACTCGGTGCCAATACAATGCTGTTATTATCATTATACTACTGCAGCCCACCGTTGAGACATCTGCCACATTGTCCGACCAGAGCCTCCTATATTAACTTGTATAGGAGGTCCGGGTGTCTCCCGAGAGGGGCTCAATGTTGGTAAGGAGGGGAAGCGAAAGAGGCGTGATGTCACAACCAGTCGCTGTGTAGTATCTTGTTACGTCACACTTTTCGTCGAGTGACGAAACGAAAACAAGTGTGTCAAAATCTGAGCTTCTCGATATAAATTCCTGATGGAATCTTAGTTGTTTTAAATATCATGAACCACGAGACTGCAGGCGAAAAACGACACAAACACTAAAAGGTCTCAATCTTCGAGACCAGCTTTTAGTGTCCGTGTCGTAGTTTGCCTGCAGTCTCGGGGTTTATGCCACGCTCAATCTAAGCCAGCTCGCTTGCGTCCCTACATTCACTTAGTTATTTTAGTTCGATAGTGTCATAATTGAAGGTACGTAAACTTGCACGAGGCGTGAAGAACAATATTCACTATTTTTAGTCCGCAGAGGCTTCTTCTTCTGAAGTATGTTGTACCAATTCGCCTGAGCTTCAACTGAAGAGGCCCTTTAAAGGGGCCGTGCAACGATATTCACCTGGAATGTGGTTCACATTACACGAGCTTACTGGCACTAGTAGGACTCAAGTACATTCGCACGCCACGCCACTAACCAAGAAACTCCTTTGTTGCAATGTCATTTCAAGGACAAAAACGAGCGTTTTCTTTCAACCTCTTCTTGCAAAGCCTAATGACGTAGCAGGGGGATAACAGTACAACCCAGTGACTATATTTGAATGCGGCTCATAGATAGAACCCGAGCATTGTGTGAGCACTCGATTTGGGCTCATGATAATTGATAGCTCGAGAAGCAGTCAGGTAGTGTCCGTGTCCAATCGCTGTAATGACGACAATAGCCGAACCATAACAATGCCTGGTACTCAGCGCATGGGATGTGCTTTGCAAACCCCAGCGCGTGGCTAGGGTCCACATTCGCGGCATATAATCGGCTCTAGGTCCCGTGGCCGCTTGTTCTGGCTTCGAGTTGAGAAGATGAACGCTGCTCGTTTCTCCTTAATTCTTTCTGCGACTTCTATTGCGTCTGGTAAAAAAACGAACACGTGTTTTATAGGCCATTGACATCGGGAATTCGTACTAGGTGACATTTGCGCAGAGTACAAAAATTGTTGCATCGCCCCTTAAAGCAGTTTGCGACTCTGTATATGTTAAACTTATTAGTCTGCAAATGCGCGTGATGCGTCTGCACACTAACGCAAACAAGGCGAGGAGGAGCTGAGCCATCCAAACGCCACCTTACTTTCTCAAATCGCTCGAGTCACGCCCGTCTCATCTTTGCCCTATAGTATTCGTCAAGAAGCGTAATTCGCGAACGACGACACACAAAGGCGTCTGAAAGTGGAGCAAAGACGGAACAGCCTGCGGTGCTAGACTGTGACGCGAGCAAAGGCGACGACATCACGCCTCCGCCTCACAAAGAGAGTCCCAAATTCTTTTGTGAGGCTGTCGACGACACCTACGTTCGAGGGTGGAGCTGGAACCGCGTGCGAAAGAATCGCGAGGCGTGGTTCTCGCCCTCCTTTTTCGTTTCGATGGGAGCTGAAGGACGTGTGTCATCGCGTCTCGTTTCTTAGGCACTCATTGCGCAGACGGCCACCCGTCCGCTATATGTAATGTCTTTCAATAGAGCGGACTAAAAGAAGAAAAAAAGGGGGAAGGGGGCTGTTACGAACACCTGCAGTTCTCGGAGACAATTTGTGTGGACGGGTTACATGCAAAATGACGGTGTCGTCACCCTCTGTGTCTGCTTGCAAACGCGGCCTCGCCCTATACTAACGCTGAAATCAGCGCACAGCGGTGCACGAAGCGGTGGTCACATTCGCAGTTTTTAGTACAACCCTGTAGGAGCAAACACAAACGCCACGCGTTTTGCGTTAGCGTTGTGCTTCACACTGCGCATGCGCGTCGTCGCCATGCTCCGATCTAAGACGCAGTTTGGGCTTCGCGCATGGGCCGTGTGGAACACGCATAGCTAACGCAAACGCACACGGCTTGCGTATGCTCGTATACGCAATGCTAAAACTCACTATTGCTAATACATCGCTCAAAACCAGTCTACATACACCTTGTATCACGCCCCTGAAACTTCGGTCACGCAAGAACAGTCTGCAGACATGTTCGAAGCCTACATATGTTTTAAACAAACATGCTTGAAACATGCGTGAGACATGTCCGCCGGTAATTTTGTCATCAAGTCTGCAGTGCACATCGTGTCCTTTGTATAATGCACGAGCAGAGGGACTGCGGCTTAAGGAGACCCGTAGCACTGTTCAATGACTATTCGCTGGATCACACGAAGTCACATCTATGATTTAAATCAAAATGTGGGGTTTTACGCGTCCAACCAACGAAGGGCTTGTGGCACGAATAAGCGAAGGACTGAGGTTATAATTTCGACCGCCGGAGGATCTTTTGACGTTGTGCAACCGAACTTTCGGCTACACGACCTCACCTTTTCTGGAATAAGCGTGGAGGTAGGATAAAGAAGAGGCGGCATGCCGGCTCGAGACAGCAAAACGAGCAAATCCTAAGTAAGGCCCGAAGTAGAGGTCGCGGACATTGGGAACGACCCCGAGGGTGACCAAAAAAAGTTGTTTTCGCGCTAAATCAGCTGTCATTTCCGTTCAACAGAGTCTTCTGGTTTCGTTAATCTTGGTCATCGTTGGGGGCGTGTCCCTCCAAATCGGAAGTGTTTCGCGGCCTCACCTCTGGTGGCGTCAGGTCGCCATCAGAAGCTTTGTTCCCTGGGTGGTAATAGGGCTTCATCAGATTGCGAACATATTGGAAGGTAAGCGAAACCTCCAAAAGGGGATGCGTAGTTCGACACACTGCATGCCGCGGAGACGACAGGGACGAAAAAAGGAAAAAAAAGACGTTTGCAAATTTTTGTAATGAGAAATTAGAGCGCAGCTTTTTAGGTATTTTTTGATTTTGCGATTTACCATGCTAAACAACTTGAGAAACAAATATATATATATATATATATATATATAACGAAAGTTGAGGATCTCCAGGAAAGGCCTTTACATCTCCAACGTTTCAAGCGGGGACCGCTTTTCTTCAGGGTGGGATGTTGTGTCGCACCCTGAAGAAAATTTCTTGTGGGTGGGTCACCGTCACTTTCGGGCTTCAATGGCAGGTGAGAATGAAATCTTCAGTCACTTCATAACTATTGCAATATTTCTTTCAATTTATATTGTGTGAACACAAAAGGCCTTCCAGTACAAATTAACAACCCATAAGCCCATCGATCAAATTTCCGCAATCATAAGGCTTTACAGCCAGACGTGTCCCAAGAGATTGATTGGATCACAGATCTTGGAAGTATCTACAACTTCTTCCTTTATGAGCTTAGAGAAAGCCACCATTAGTGGGGGCGCAGATGCCATGCACTGAGATAATGATAGTGATAAAAGTTTCCAGACTGAATTTCGAAAAGGATCTATTACATTTTCCACCGACTTTAGAAACACCCCCATTGAAACTTTCCGCACGCGACCCGTGATTTCTGTCCCCTCTCTCAACTTTCGACCGCGTCCCCCCAAAAACGAGTCTGTTCGTGGAACACATCGCCGGAGCAGCTCCCCTGGGATTCACTCAATTAGGGTAATTCCGAGGACCTCATCACGCGACGCCCGGTCATCGTGGAAGGTCCGTTCTTAGAACGACGCCTCGAATTCCCCGAAGAGTTGACTTGTAACACGCCGTCCATAACGAATCTTCCGCGGAGTAAATCTTTTGACCTCGGTTTATTTAGTTATTTCGAAGAGCTTGGAAGTAAACGAGCGCGACGCGGTGGGACGTCGGTATCTACGCCGGAACGACCGCCCCGTAATTGAACTCTGGAGGCTCCGCGGCTAATTCGACGCCTCAATGACGGTCTCGGTGTCGCACTAAATGCACGGCGCGTTCCGACAGTGCGCTCTCGACACGGTTGATTACGAAGCCCGCACTGTGACAAACTTTACTGTCATTCCCGCCTGCAGGTCAGCACAGAACGACACAGATAGCGCGAAGAAGCGATGAGAAAAAGGAGGAGAGTATTAAGTGTAAGAGAGAAGGGTAATGCAGAGTAGAAATATTTTACCCCGCTTTAGAGGGACAAGACTTCGTAGGGAATTGAGGAAGGCGGAGAGAAGCGTAGGATTGTTGGTTTTTAAAGGCGTGAACATTTATTGCTCTTCCAGCCTTTGTTTGGAGGGTCGTGATTTGAACTGTGCTGTACTGCACTGGACTGATTTCGTGATGATGATGCGCGGTTAGCCGCCATGCTCTTTCGCTGAGTTCGTTCGCTCGTTACGTCCGCTCTTTCTCTTACGAGAAGAAGAGTCTTCTGGCATGCTACCAATGACGCGCCGCGGGAGTGGGAGAGCAGGGGATCGAGCGGCCGTGGCGGTGGCACAACGTATACGCGACAACGTCAAACTGAGACGCAGCGACGACGCCGTTTGCGCAAAACCTCCGACACCCGGGAGGAAAGATTGGCTCTTCGAAGACCGCAGTATGCGGACCGCTGGCGTCGATCGTGGGAAGCTGTGGTGGCTGCATTTGAAACTGCTGACGTCCGGAAACACAGACTGATCCTCCGAACACAACAGTATACATGACCGTTGCGAGGTTGGAATTCTAATCCTTCGCTGAGTCAGAAGTAGAACCCTCACTTTAAATGCTAATGCATTTTGTCGAGAATCAGCGTAAGGACCGCAGCGATTTCGGCACAATTTTTGTTCCTTCGATTTCTTCCCAAATTAAATTATATCAATTAAATCACCATTGCTGCGGGATGCGCATATTTTGAGCAACAACGTGGGTGGTGAAAGTTTGTGTTTGTCTATAGTGTCTGATCTAAACTTGAACAAGAGTCGATGTCCTGTTTGATCTGAGCGGTACAATGTGCATGGTTGTACACGCTCCACCTCCGTATTTGTTGTAAAGTTATGATTTACTTCGTAGTTTCCGATTTTCCCTTGGCCCTCGATGTCAGGTTCGGCAAGGCGCTATGTGATTGTAACTTGCGAGTTTGGTGACAGAGTGCCGAAGCGCCGCATTACCTGGAGTGAGCCTCGCGCTACATACTTTGACGTTCCCAGTTACACTTCAGCACCTGTGGAGTTCGATATGGACGGTCGACGTGGTGACCTGAATTCGTGCAACCCCTCGGACTCACGTTGCGCTTTCAACGGCCTGGCGATCACAGGGAGTCTTTAAGTTTGCATTGTTTCCGCCAGAATGGCGCTGCTTACGTCATCTGCTGCGTCAGTCAACACCTTGAGTCGCACCCGGCTGTTCCTGCACTCCTCTCATTTAATTTGTTTTATCCTGGATGGGAGTGGTAACGCACTCGCCAAATCGATGTTATGCAGCGGTGAGGTAAGACAGTACACGGCAGATCGCCTTCCCTTTGTCTAAATATTCTTAAGAGTCCACAACTTTTCAAACTTTGTAGTCAATTCTGTGTTGCAAGGTCGCTGTCCCTTGGTCGCGACTAATGTAGTAGATCATGACACAATCGTGCGCGCTTTGCACAGGGATGTCATGCAGGGAGCGAATGCAAAAGAAAGCACGCGTCGAACCAGCCATGGGATGATTGAGAAACCGCTGCAGACTCGGTGCTCTCCGAAACACGCGCAGAGGGAGAATGCGTATTGTTGCCACATCACTCTCGTGGGAGTTCCTCGCACCAACAATGCGGGAGAGTTGACTTTGCAATCGGGCTTTTGTTCGATCGATACGAGGTATACTCTCCGTGAACGTGCGTTACCTGCGGGTCTAGAACCGCGCAGCGTCGGGGCGGGAGCGCGTCGTGACTCTGGTGCGGAAATGTGCTTAATACAAATAAAGCGAAAGGAATATAATAGACGAGCAAATGCGGAACTCAAGACGGGACAGGCTCGGTCGTGACTGCGGGAGGGAGAGTCGGAGACGGCCCAGCCGCCACGGACCGCGCGCCTTTTTTGTCTTGAGGCCGGCGCGGGCTTCGACGTATAACGCGAAGACTGAAGGCGTGGCGTGTACGTAGCGAGGTTATACCGACTAAACAGAAACACGAGGAACACGGACGGGTTCCGGCTACCAAGCACTGCACGGCTCACGTTTACCGATCGCCGCTGTTGATCAACTTGTGGGCTTCTTTCCTCTTCGGCGCCATCGGAAGGACAGCTGAACGAATGGGGAAGTAGTTAGCTAACTGACCACCGCTGCTCGCGCGTGTTATGTCGTGTTTCTGTCTATCGAGACAATCTTTTTTTTTTTTTTTTTTTGCTTTCTTTTTTTTTGTCGTATTATTATTATTTTTTTTTTTTTCGACAGATGTTCAGTCGGGGATTTGCATCCGGTAATGTTCAGCGCTCGTTCAGCGGTTGATGGCCCCCTCCGTCGGATCGTTGAGGCCCGTCTTCCGCCGGATACCTTCGCGCTCTTTCGAGGCGAGTTCTTTATGCATGCTCAGATTTGGATACCGAGTATTCTCGCGCTGTATAATAGAAAGAAATGACCGCGTGCACATGCTTTTAGCTTTGAATGGCATTTGGCGCAGCTAGCCAAAGCTATACCTTTTGCACCTCTACCTTCCTTCTTTGTCTATGACTTCCAAGTGATACGAGGGACGGTTATAATTCATTTCAGTTTTATGATTGGCGTCCTCAGATGTTGTTGATTGGTTGAACTACCTTATTTAATTATCCTGATTCACTTAGAAGCGGAATATTTATCTTCGGGGTCTAAGGTACACATTTCCCATATAAGCCGCAAAGCAGCTTATGCAAAAATTTCTGAAGTTTCTTTTTTTTTTTTAGCTCAAAATTAAAGAAGGACATACTAAAAACACACCGAGACTGGGGAAATGAAAGGACGGACACATCTGTGTTTTTTTTTTCTCCCAGACTCGGGGTGCTTTTATTATGTTCAACTTCCACCAGCTCGTTTGCGCTCTAACCTTCTGATCATTAAAGAAGAAACCTTCGTTTTTAAGAGTCTAAATATTTGCATAACTAAGTGCATTTTATGCAACATTTACAAATAACCTTAAAAATTATTTTAAAACGTATGAAAAAGCGGGAAAAAGCTTAAGAAAGAACACACACACACATGAACCACCCCAAGAAAAAAAACAAAAAAAGCTGATGATAGTTACCGTTAAAATTATTTTTGTGTCCTTGTTTTGATCGAATTGGCACGAAACATTATCGTAGCATTTAAATGTAATCTTATTTGTATTTTTATGAAACTGAAGTAGAACAAAAAAAGCGAAGGTCCGTCTTTGAGGTGTGGGCATTTCTCGTCCGGAGAGGAAATGGGACTTTAAGAATAAGATATGTGCAGTGAAGAATGGAAGGAGCAGTGCTGTCTACTGCGCGGTATTTCTTTTCATATTTCAGTTCAGAACCTTGCTTTTAAAGGGAGTGAATCATATAGCTGTTTTGATACGCCTTAATATCTTCAGTTCTCTGTTCTGCCACGACATCGTGCAAAACCATAGGACTACAAACCGGCCTATCAATGCGGCATGCGAAGGCGAAAGCATCAGGTTCTGGCGATTTACTAGCTCAAACTACCACCTGACTACAGGTTCTGATGATTTACTAGAAAAACCCAAAGACACGAGACACACAAAGACCTATAGTCGGTTGCAAGCTAAGAAAAAACTGGAAATGCCTCTCAGAGAAAAAAGTAATCCTACGCCGAGAAACGCCAGCCAATCGTTTTCATGACGTCACGATTCCGTGGACCAATCGCAATCCTTTTGAAAAAAAAAAAAAAAAAGAAAAAAGCTTAACATGGCTGCTGGCCTTAGCAACGCAACGCTAGTTTCTCGTGACAATTATTCTGCTTTTTTGCACCGTGTTTTACGTGCCCGAGGTTACGCCACGAAATCTTAATGGTATCGGCTTGCGTTTGCAGCAGTTTTTTCGCGACAACGTGAGAATCCAGCGACGCTATCGCCAACGAAAATTTCGAAGCGGGCGCGAGGCTTAGCACTGCTGAGAGGTATGTTAGACGGTATGTTAGACAGCATCTTGGACAGAAAATGAATTGGGAAGACGGTACATTGGACATGACTTTCTTTCTTTACTAAACAGCTATTTCGTTGACAAAAACGTAATCTAACTTATTTAAATGTCCTGAATGAATTAAATAAATATTGTAGTAGTTTAAGACACGTTTCCTGGAGGGAAAAAAAGCAACGTTGCTAGCGAACTACTTTCTCGACGGCGGAGGCACTTCAGATGGGCGCAATGCGCTTGTGGGTGGTGCTAAAAGATTGTTCTCAGGTTGCATCCGACTATAGTAAGTACACATAAAAATCTAGTTTGCGCGAATGCTCTTTTTTTTTTCAGGTTGTGCTTCACGTCCAACGCATGTATGTGTACGCAAAACGTGTAACGTGAGACCTGTCAGTTCTTGATCTCGTGACTAGACATAGGCTCCCGCAACTATAGAAATAGCTCGCGCTAAATCCCGTAAAGTAATGCGGCTGGAATTTTATGCCTGTCGCATTACCTTGCGCATTACATTGATGAAATGAAAGAACGTGATTTTTCCTGTGCTTGTCCTCCGCGCTTTAGTCTTAAAATTTTAAGTATACATTGGTAGTTTTAGCGAATAATAAATAAAGAAACGGTTGGTTTTGCTTCCCCTTTATTTCCGCAAGCCGCTCGATTTTATTTCAAAACACGTTCACCGCGTATGGCAACACAGACAGGCACCTTCTGTCATCACCAGAACGAATAAATATTGGAATTGGTATCACTCCCGCCCCAGTCAAGAGGTCGCAGCATAAAGTGTGGGTAAATAATAAAAAAAAAGATTATAATACTATAAAAGAGCGAAAAAACAAATTGGCAGCGACCTTTCTTTTTTTAAAATTCTATAATGCATGAAATGCAGTAATTAAGAACCGATCTTTTTCATTTGTTTACATATTAGCGGCGAGATGTTTTGGTGGCGCCCTCCTATGGTTCCCCCTTGTGACGTCATTACCTTGCAAACAAGTTCGATGGTGTTTGTAAATAGCATGGTGGAAGCTTGAAATTATTGCGCTCTTAAAGCAACACTGCCAACACCGTCAAAATTAAAGTTCTTTCATTCCTCTTATTTCCGTCGATGATAAATCCCCTTTCCTACGTCATAGTCAGCGTTCGGCCAATCGTGGGAGGCCGACCACAGCGACGCTTTCGGTCGCGCACGGTGCTAATACATTAAACAGTCGCTTCGAAGAGTGAAGAGTCTATATATTTTTTCTCGGGTATTTAAGAAGGAACCTATATTTTTATCAATTTAGTGGGGAAACTGACTTTGTGCTTAGGTTACGTGATATCATGCTATTTCTACGCCAAATTTAGTAGGAAAATTGAAGTGGTGTATAGGGCAATGTGACGTCAATTTCCCCTTTAAAAATTTCGGGAAAACTAAATTAGTGTCTAGGTTGCGTGAGATGAATTTTCTACCAAATTTAGAGGGAGATGGGCTTGGTGTATACGTCACATGACGTCGATTTCCCGACTAAACTTAGCGGGAAATGCAAAAACGGACGGGCGGACGGACGAATAAAAAAATTTGGGATGAAGTTGCAATAAAAATATTTAATGATTTAATATACATACATACCTTTCCTGGAAGCACACGCGGTGGCGTGCGCTTCCAGAACACCTATGACTAGATACGTTTTGTTCCTGCGTATTAATAAGACATGGGAAACGCCAGAAAGGCGAGGTAGAGGAGCGTAGTGATTAACGCACCCGACCGGATATTGGGAGGCCCAGAATTCAAATCCCGACTCCGCCAAAGATTTTGTGTTTCGGCGGCTTTGTAAACTTTGATTCATTCGATCAAGTAAGACCCATTGATCTGCATATCTTAGATTATTTCCTCTTTGGAGACCATGGGAAAGGAAGAAGTGCTCGGAGGTAGAAACTCGATTTTTCGCTGCTTCTATTACCAAACGTTTGAGGTCGGTTAATTCAACTTTCACCTCGAATGGAAACCATCTACCATTAGCAATTCTGCTCGGCGACAGCCCGCCGATCACAAATGAAGGGTCAACCTCTTCTGTGAGTAAGAGAAAACGTTTGACGCCCAATCGTCCTGCCAAGATGGACGCCATAAGCGACCACATCAATTACGATGGTCAACTGGAGGATGCACGCCCACTGTTCCACCCTCCTCAGTTGGTTCTTCAAGAAATAGGTGGATCAGTATCGGACGAGAACATACCATTCAAGCGAATCCGTACCGCCGATGCCGAGAGGGATCAAGGCGTTGATAACACCTCATTATATTAAATGAGGGACATAGCTGATGAGACCGACTATGACGTGCCGTACACTGTCGTTACATACCCCCCAAAAAAAAAATCCGGGCAACAGGAATTTTTCTAGTCTTCAAGCCCACAGCAAGAAATGCGCCCTTCTAGCGTGTAAACCCAAATGTACTTTCCGATAAGATCGTAGCGGCCACACAAGAAAGGATTGGTAGTCTTTCCGTAATGTTACTCTCCTGGACTCAGCAAACAAGCTCATCGTAGTCACCTCTCTCGGAGAGATCCAGGTAACTGCTCATATCCCGGAAGGATATTCCAGGAACTACGCAAAAGTAAAACATGTGTCCCTTGAACACAGCAACGACGAGCTCTTGGAGTATTTAAAATATTTTGTAATCGAGTCTGTTCAACGTCAGGGGGCCTACTGTCGCCAGGACGACGGAATTCTAGAAGAACGACATTTCGGTTGGACCGAGCCATGCAACAGCGCATCTACCTCGGATTCACAGGCCATCCTGTTGAAGAAAACTTTGGACAGGCAGTTCAATGAATCAACTGCCAAAGGTACGGACATATCTCCAAGGACTGCAGAGGAGAGCGTCGTTGCAAAGTGTGTGCAGGACCACACAGCCACAAGGAGTGTAGCTCAAGAAAAGAACTCAGATGTGCCAAATCCAGTGGCAACCATTCATCCACATAGCCTGGATGTCCGAGAGAAAAGACCGCCACTGCTACAAAACAACTTTTTATCATCAACAAAAGGCAAACAAGTCGCCGAGCTCCGTCACCAAATCCAAAAGTTGTTCGCCGTCAACCACGACCAGAGCATCCCAACCTACAAAGAAAACTTACATGGTGATAGTGAAACGTCCTCACAAGGATCAAAAAGATCAAAGAAATACACAAGAGGACGAGGACGACTTTTCTCCCTTGGAAAAGCTTCCAGGGCGGTCGACAATGCCAACACCCATACCGGCACCTCGTAGATTTCGGAATACTCAAGCGCCTCCCGCCGGAACACCTGCAACATACCCAATGTCAAGCCAGTGACAGCATGTATACGAAAACAAAAAAATATATATTGCACAAGTACTCCTACTTATCATATTTCTGGGGTTAAAGGCTATCATACAAGAATACCCTGGGGAAAACAAACTTCCAGAAGCAAAGGCTTTGCTTACTATGGAGCGATTGATAATTCTCATTAATGATCACCGCTATCACAGGTCGCGTACGTCAGCACAGTGAATGAACCATTATAAGAATTTCTCTATCCTACAAAGGAAGGCAAGAGGTTTGCGATTTATTGTAAAATGAATCGCCGACCTCTTGCGTTCTGTTTGAAATCAGAACGAGCTATCTGGAATCGGAACTTTCTGTTTTCAAACAGCTCGTTTTACAGCGAAGCTGTATGCAAGTTGTTGGTCGGGTTTTTTCGTGTCCATTGACAGAACAGTAGTCGACAGAATAGTCGACAGAAAACTATCCCGCGAGCCTTGTCTTCGTTCGCGCGCGCCTTATCTTCTATCATGTCCTTATGATACTTGTCTCAATAAGAAAACCATTTGATAAGTGTCAAAATCACATGAAAGATGATAAGGAGCGGGCGAACAACGCGAAGTGCGTAGTGCTCCCCGCATGCGTTTCTCGGTAAAACTTGCGGTTGCATAAGCTGCCTCGACAACGGCACAGTACGAAGTGGGGAGTGACGTCACTGGCCCCGCTAACAATGTGAAGCACGTAGCGCTCCTCGCATGCGTTTCTCGGTAAATACTGGGGCTGCATAAGCCGCCGCGCCAACGGCAGTGTACAAAATCTTTCATATAGACCCTTTTGCTGTTTACTAGCATAAACCGCTGCTTGCGTCCCAAGCGACCTCCGGTCACTCCGTCTTTGCAAGCTTGTCGAGCTTGCTTATGCCACCAGTGCTAAAAAGCATAAATGCTACGCAGATAACAAAGCTGGAGATTTAACGAGGACATTTGGCTGTACAATTTAACGTCTCGGAGGAGGAAAGTTGGTTTACAAAATATTCGAAACCTTATAACAGATCTCTCGCTTCTTCGTACTTTTGGCGTTCACGTGGAGGATTAATGGTTAGACGTTTCATTGGCACGTCAGGCAGCACTGTCAAGGTGGCATTTGTTCATTCTTTAATGAACCACAGGTTCGCTGGGACGTCATAGACTGGGGCACCACCTGGTGGAATTTGCGAAGAAAATGGTCTATATATATATTTAAAAAAATTGGTGGCGTGCATTTACTTTTCTTTTGTCAATTATTTTGTATAGTGCAGTGGGCAATCGTTGCAGGTAATTCCACAACTTCGCTGGCCAACCACCTTCACAGCGTGCATTGGAGCCCTACCTTTTTAAATATAGCTTCCGCATCATTGCAATTTGTGAATCAAACTTACCTAAAGATATTCAATTGTCGCGGTATGAAAAACGTAACTCACCATGCACCAATAATGCAAGTCGTGTGACAATCTTTATTCGAAGAGATCTTACATATACCGCACACGTCGTTTCAACCCAAGCGACCACCGAACATGTTTAAGCCACGATTTTATATGAGAAAGTGTCGTTCACAATAATACCAGCATATATACCACTCGCCTTATTCGATAAGCAGCATTTGGTGTCTCTCCTAAATGTAATGCCACTGCCATATGTTTTCACAGGTGATTATGATGCCCAACATCCAATATGGAGGGGCATTCGCGGACAAACCTGTGGGGAAGGCGCTTGGCGGAATTAGCTGAAGATTAATTACCACTTATCTGCCAGCAATGACGAAACCCTGACGTATTTCTACGGAACGGAAGGCAGAAACTGTCTTGACTTAACATTTGTTTCGGCAGCACTAACATCGCTAACAACATGCTTTGCAGACATTGAAACTCGTGGGAGTGACCACATACCCATGTACTCAACGATTAATTGGTTCACCAATGTAAGAAAAACCAACTTTGTACAATGTACCGACTGGCATAGGTTCGAAGAACCATGACAAATGAATGCAAAAATTTTACTGAGCTATCTCACTTTGAAAGGGTCATTATATCTTCTGTAGAAAAACAACAAGTGAATTTAACATCCCGTCCACGCAAAAGACAATAGACGCAGAATATAAGCGCTTCCGCGCAATACGTCGGAGGGCAAAACGATGATCCAGGATGAATAAAGACGTAAAATACATCCGCGAATCTCAAAGTGCAAAAACGTTTGTCATCATATTAAGAAGCTCGCTTGACATAGCAGGAGGACGCTCTGCGAAAATATGAATTCCAGAAGCTATTATGTAAAATATGGAAGATCTCACGAGATCTTAAATATTTTTCTACGTAACTCCACCCATTTCGCTCGCTGGCGTTGACAAGAAAGTATTCAGAGAAAGAGGTGGCAAACCAGTGCTTTATTTTGTTAACAACATGCCCAACCCTTTCGAGCCAATCTTCATCTCTCACCACAGTCCAGCCAGTATTTCGTGAGGAAGCTATGGACGACCTTTTCACAATGAGCGAACTGGATGCTGCACTGTCTTCGCTGAAGCATCATACCTCACCGGAACCTGACGGCATACAGTATAGTTATTTGATACATATGGCGAAGGACGCGCGAAAGCTCCTTTTAAATATATACAACTCTTTATGGATCAATCAAAATATTCCTGACTTGCGTAAAATGGCAAGAATTGTATCACTTCTCAAACTGGGCAAATCGCCACTTCAATAAATGTCGTGTGGTCCTGTCGCGCTCGCGAGTTGCGTAGTAAAAATCATGAAAAAAAAGTATTTCATTGCCGTCTAGGTTGGTATCGTGAACAGTGACCCTTATCTACTCTACCTTTTTTTCTTTTCTCCTTTTTTCATCTTCTCATCCCCTCCCCAACTAAGAGTCGAACCACGGCTGGCCGCCTTGGTTAACCTGTTTTCTCCCCCTGTCCTTAATGAACGTGGCCGTGATATATTAAAACGTGTGTCTTGATCATCACAGATGATGATACCGTGTCTCTATAGCTCATTTGCAGAAAATAGTACACATACACGTGACGAGAAAAACGGAGATGAAGCCTGGTGCTAACGTTGTCTAGAGTCATAGCCTCCTCTATGATCACAAAGCCTGGCAGTTCGACGACGGAGCCATAGAGTGCCCGGTCGCAGACTTGGAGCGCGAGGATCTGGTAGCACAGAGCATCAAAGAGCCATTTCTCGGGGAGCCTGGACGTCAGCGCACAGCTTTGGCAGCGGCAAGGACCCGAAACATGGTTTTCAAACCCGACCAGAAAAGAAGCGGTAGCGCGAGGAACGCGAGGAGCACGAGCGGACATTCCATCGCCTGGGAGAATAAGTGTGTTTCGGCGTTTCGCCGCAGCGGGGCGCCAGTCACGTGGCTGTGCTCTCACCCGTTGTCTGCCACTCTACCTATTCCATTTCGGCGGCCGCTTCTCGTGGCGATCAGCCAGGCTTTGTCAGTATAAAGTATAGGATATGCTAGAGCACAACGAGCACGTGCCCGCAAGCGTCGCACCGCGTTCCACGCGGCGGCGTGTGCTTCCAGGGCTGCTCCCATTGAATATATTTCGTTTCTATGCATTAATAAGAAAGATAGGAAACGCCAGAAAGGCAAGGTAGAGTAGTGGAGTGGTTAGCACACCCGACCAGATATTAGGAGGCCCGGAGTTCAGATCCTGGCTTTGCCAAATATGTTGTCTTTCGGCGGCTTGGTAAACTCTGATTAATTCGATCAAGTACGGTTCATTCATTCGCATATTTTTGATTATTTCTGCTTTGAAGACCACGTAAGACCACGACGGGGCAGTGGCGCGCACGTTCATCTCGCGCCTGGCCCCAGGTGCAGGCCCGGCCTTCATAAATCCTTTCCGTGTTCTATCATCTTGTTTTGTCCTTTTTGCTGCTGCCAGCGATCATCCTAAGGTGAAGGTGAGGAGCCATCCTGATCTCCTGCATTGAACATTGCCGCAGCCATCATCCAGCACTTCCGTCTGGTTGTGGCAGTCATCCGCAGCAGCAGACCGAACATCAACCCATGGCTCTGTCGCTCAGTCCCCGCCCAGATGCTATGACAAGCCGAAACAGACGAAGCCGACCGACGACCCCCCGCGCCTGTCCCCAGCCCCCGAGTCCTGACGCTTCTTCACGCGAGTTCCCCAGCCCGGACCGTGCGGCTGTGGCTCGTGCAGAGGTCTGTGACGCTGCGCAAGATGCCGAAATTCAACGTCGAGAGAGAGAGAGTGAAAGAGAAAACGAGTGACAGTTACGCTTAAAACATGAGCACATTCCAATAACACTGCGAGGGCGAAACGCTGTTCGCGCTCGGACAGGAAGTTCCGACATTCAAAATGGTGACGAACCCGTAAAACAAAAAAAAGTGTATACACCGTTTCAATGTATGTACGACTCCCACTCGATTTCATCGCACCGTGCACAAGAGCAAGGAATCGTCCTTACTTGCTGTTGACGAAAAAAAATGGCGGTACGAACTGTGTGCAGCAGAAAATAGGGCTCAGCAGCAAGTTCAGCACAATGGCCGCCGATGTTACGTGAGTGCAAACCACGCAAGCAGATCCACAGCCCAGCACGCGATTGACCGTCGCTTTGAAAAGCGATCAAAGCAGGCGCGGTACGCAGGGATGCCGGAAAATAATACCGGGCGGAAGTCTTGCATTAGAAAGGTCTCCAGCTTCTCGACGATGCGGCATGGAACATAAAGAATGCTAAAAGAAGCCCGGGGCATAAGAGGGGATCCGTCGCTCGTTCGCTCGGAAACGATTGCGCTCGTCGATACAGCGGGCGGGGCTGTGCGCCAGCGACGACTGGCTTTAGGTCTGAGAGCTTGAATTCCCCGGGTTGCTCCTTCCAATTGTCTGCCACTCCGAACCCCATTATTCCAAGGCACACACGGGAGGGCAGAAATAAAGCCTACGCCGGGGGACTGAAATGACATTCCCAAAATGTCCCTTCCAGGTTTTGGTGGCGTCAGCATTTTTTTTCCTCTTTTTCTTATGTCGAGAGTGGAGCGTAAACGGAGAACGAAACTTCCGGATAGTTCAAAAAAAAAATCCATAAACAGAAAAAAAAAAAAACGCCTTTGGAAGATATCTTGTCTAAACAGTCAAAACAAAAAAATCAAATACAAAGGCAGTACTGTAGTCCACAAAAAAAAAAAAAAGAAAAAGGTCATTGGGAACGCTTCAGAAACTCTCTCTGACGAGAGCAGAGGACAAACACTTGTTCTTGAAATCGAAACGTATAAACATGAAACAAGGACAGTGAGGGACAAAAAATATTTGAAAAAATCGCTCCCTTTAAAATGGCCTGGAAGAGCAAAACAAATTTCACGTACCGCGTGTCATCTATGTCTAGATTTTGTTTTCTTCCTAAGCTAACTCGTCTTCAAAAAGAAAAAAAAAAAAAGAGAAAACCCAGTAATATATAGAACCGAGTTTGTACTAAACCGATCTTCGAAGAAGCGGAATGGAAACGTTAAAGTCATCGGGTTGAAGATAACTTTGGAGTGGGGGTACCGGCCTTACACCGGCGTAGAGGGACAGAAATTCGATTTTGCGCCTTTTTTTAAGGCAGGAGTGGAGGGGGAAAATGCGGTAGAACGTCGATTGCTATTGATTCTGGGCAAGGACGCCCACGGGCACCATCCATGCGGATATAGTTTGCGCGGCATACGATGTGCCCCCCCTAATAGAACTCGTCGAGTTTCTGAACATTGGGGGTGAACTCGCGCCGACTCTGATGTATTATTTTATTGCGTGCTATATTGTGAGCCGCAAAGGCTGGAAGTGTTATTTTCTTTACGTCGACAACAAGCTAGCAAGAAAAAAAAAATTTAATATAGCACGCATTGGCTCGCGCGATGCAATAACGGAGAACGTCACCTTGCCAGTCTGAGTGCCCGGTGGGCTGCAAAAACCATTTTAGCGAATGAAACCTAGCGTAAAAAAAGATTTTTTTCTAAAAAAAAACAACTTTTGTTTTTGTTTTTTTGCACCGCAAATGTCACTGTCGTTCCTCTAAGTGGCGACTCGCAAACGCACGCGGAGCATAAAAAAAAAAAAAAAAAATACTTTTTTGTTTTTTGTCATCCCCAATGTATGTCTCACCAGTAACGTGTACAATGCGGCTGGAAAGGTACAAATGAAAACAGCAACAACAAACAAGCTGGTGACTTTTTGTATGAAAAGCAACATAAAAAGCAGGAAAAAATATATGCGTTCTGTATGCCCGCTGTTGTGTGGTTCCTTTTCGTTTCCTCTTGACATTGTCTATTATTAATGCTCAGTATTTTAATGTATTAACAACAATGCTCGTGTTATTGTATTGGTTATAAAATATATGTCTAAACATACTAATAAGGCATAACCAACCTGTAAAAAATGAACAAAAGAGCTACATTTATATAATATGTGTACTTTTTTTTTTTAATTTGAGGGCACATGAAACAATATCGGGTTGTAATGGTCACGTCCTAGTCCTAGTCCTAGTCTGGCCCTAGTATACTTGCACAAGCAGCCACTGATTCAGAAGCTTCTTTGTCGCGGTGAAATTGCGGGGATAAAAGGGGACTTTATCTTTCAGTCTTGCCGACGCAAAGCTTGATGACGTAATTCTGCGATCGAAAACACCCGCCTGACGACAGCCAAGCGCGGTTCATGGATTGGACACGAGAACTGCGTGAGCACTCGACTTCGGCTCGTAACAATCAGTATCTCGACGGACACTTGGGTGGTGGCTCGTGTCCAACCACTGCGGTGATGAGAAGAGCCGATCTCTAACAATGCTTGGTGCACGAGTTTTCTACTTTGCCGACCCCAGCGCGTGGTGATGATTAATGTTGGCGGCATAGAAGAGGCACCAGGGGTGCTATGTTGCGCTTTTTGCACTCCCAGGAGACTAGGGAGAAGGAAGTGACGTCAACGACTAGAGCAAACGCAGATTGGATGTTGACAGGAGAAAACGAAATCAACACCCAATCTGCATTTGCTGTGTCGTTGACGTCACTTCCTTCTCCCTAGTCTCCTGGGAGTCCAAAAAGCGCAACATAGCACCCCTGGCCACGAAACCGCTTGTTCTGGCAGTTCTGGCTCCGCGTTAATAAGGGGATGAACGATTTCATATTTCTCGAATTTATTTTGACGACTTCCGATGCCTAAAAAATAAAAACGAAGTAAAATTTATAGAGTTATTGACGTTAGCGAGTGATTCGAAGTAGTATTTAACGGAAGTAGAAAGATTATTACCTTTTTAACTAAATGCCAAAATAATACAAGTTTATACGTTCGTGTTCGTTTTTCTGCAACGTATAACGTTCAAAGGCCCTCGAGTTTCTAGTTTTAAATCCTAAATAACGAAGGATCGTTAACATCTTAATGCTTCCCTTTTCCGGCGATGTCAGACGTGCGTTCCCGCATAAATTGGGTGACGTACATTTTTAAACCCAATGTGCCACGTACGACTGAGCGAAATCTTTCGGGCAGACGACGACAAAATGTTTACTCGTAGCATCTGTCATTTGCGACACCGTTACGGATTCTATTAGTCAGGTCTTGTTGTCTAGGCGGTATCGCCTCAACTGCCGTCTCTGTCAGGTGACTCAACTAGTGCAACTACCTTTGGGTATTCATAAACAAACAGCCAGTCGACCGAGAGTCGTTTCGAACCTTAAGTTACACTTCTCAACAAAATTGCACGACTGACATTACACCTCAGGGACTGTTGTTGCACAAGAAACTCTTGCTAATTCGAATCAGGATGAAGTCCCGATTCAAAACGGCGGGCGTCGTTTGGCTAAGGTGCTTGACTCTACCCCAGAATAAAACCCAAATTTCTCAGAAAAACGTCGGATGCCATCTTTAAGAAGATTATTAATGCAATAGCACCATTTAGCTCCCCCCCCCCCCCCTTCCCCATTTCGTGGACCTTCTGGTCTCCTGTAAAAATTGACGTCACGTGACCTGTGCCCCAATTCAGTTTCCCCGCTAAAATTGGCGGGAAAATTGAAACCACGTGATCTGGCGTCACTAGACCTACAGAAAAAAGTCACGTGACGTATGCACCAATTCGATTTCCCCGCTAAATTTGGCGGGAACGCATATCACTACCTCAAAGAAATACTTCATCGAAATTTGATATACACTCGCCGTGTTCAGAAATAGGCAGAATATGATCCACACTATCCGTAAATGACAATCGCACGTTTCTATTTTGAGCCTGATGGCTGTATTTTTTTGTTATAAAGGGCCCACTCTAGCAAGCGCTCGGTGAGCAGCCAGAGGAGAGCACGTGACATCTGGCGCAATCGTGACCTAGATTTTCTCTGGGCGAGCAAAGCTGCGGCGAGGCTGACGTCAACAGGATGTCCTAACCGTCCCAGCCACCGAAACGGTCGAAGCACACCAAAGATCGGGCCACCGCAACTAACCCCGAATCTGCTTTTGTACGAATTTTGAGTGACGGGTTAACCTTCTATAATCTTGTAGACACCAACTCATGTTTACAAACAAACCGGAGCGCCCCTAGCGGACGCCACCGGCGCCGCGCATGCGCGATGGGGGTGTGGGCAAGAAGCTCGCCGTCGCCCATAAACAAACCATTGGAATACGATGTTGTCGGCGTCGGTGTGAGTCCCCCTGCGCTTCTGCCCTTTTTTGCGTTCGAATTGTTGATTCTACGTCTTCCTGGCGATGTCTGACTACTTGAGCGGCGTCAGTGAAATTACCGAGGCTCGTTACAACGCAAAACTTCGCGTGAATAATGTGACATGTGGCGATTCATTCCGCGTGGACGCCGCAGTATGTACGCTAAAGCCTGATTTGCATTATGCGATTCCGCACGCGATTTTCAGTCGCGACGCCGCTCGGGCTGCAAAAGCGTGATCCGTAGCTGAGATTGTCCACGTCGATACTGAAAATCGCAAGCAGAATCGGACTAAGTGAATTAGGGATAACAAGTCGGTGATGGTCAATGGTAACAATGATCGCCATCTTCTTGTATCTACTGTTTACATCGAGCCTGCTTACCAACCTTCAAATTTAAGTCTTTTGAGGCCTGCACTTACTTCTTATCGCAAGTACCGGGCCAACATTTGGTCTACGGGCCGGCGTCGTCTGAAGGGGTGTCCAAACAGGACACTGCAAAACGCACGACTCCGACAAATCGTGAAAATTGAAGCGGGCGCAAAGCGGGCACGTCCGCTTCAATTTTCACGATTTTTCGGAGTCGTGCGTTTTGTAGTGTCCTGTTTGGACACCCCTTAAGAGAGCAGACGACAAGCCGAAACGTTTGAAAGAGCAGACGACAGTTCGAACGATCAGGCGGCAGTTTGAACTTGAAAACGCACTGAACGTAGTCCACAAGTGGTCCGCACAACTTGACGGTTTTCTGGCGTTCATGTTGGAACAAAGCAAATAAATCTGATAACCACAAGTATCCGTGAGTTCAACCCAAAGTGCTTCCCGCCCAAGCAATCGTCTGCTTTTCCCTTTTCGCGGCACATATCCAGATTCTCGGACGAGCCGAGCACGTGAAAACTGACCTTCAAACCTTTCTCGACACTTTTGGTACGGCCCAATTCGCGGCGCTTTGACGAGAAGGCAGGTTTTTGTCTGGTTCCTTTCAAAACAACGCAGGAACACACGTCTGGCATGGGGACTTCTGCCCACAGCCCCAGACCGGAAGTGCCACCGACGCGCCACCACCGCGCCGTGACGTCACAGAGTTGAGTTCGTGTAGAGGGAGAATAGCAACGTCTGGGACACACAAAAGAGAGTCCCGGTGAGAGGGGAGTTCCGCCTTCCCCTCTTCTCTCGTGGTGGCCGGAGGCGAGACATGCATCGTCACTGCCTGTTAAAGGGGTACTCCGCCGATTTTTGAGCTACCTCAACTAACTATATTTTCTGACTCCCCGGCCTTTACCCTTTCTGGTATGCTATTTAGTATCGCGAAATTCGTAATAGTTATTGCAAAATCGGCAAATGAAAGTGATGCAAAAACCAACATTCAAATATTCCCGCCCTTTTAAGTGCCGTGACGTCAGTGGAAGGCAAGCTTGTCAGTCGGGCGAGCAATCTCAAAAATAGAATATGCCAATCATTTGTTCCGTGCTGGAGGGCGGGTCCTGGAGCGAGCTTCCAAAGCATTCATTTGACACCATGAAACTGCTTTGAATCAGTTGGGAACAAATTCTACAGTCCAAAGAGTGAACCCCTGCACTTCCACTGACGTCACTTTTTCGCTGTTGCCAGTAGAGACTTTCAGTTTGAAAAACACGGTGAGGACCAAAATTGTAAATTCAATAACTTCGCGAAAAAAAAAATTATTTTGACCCAATATTTGGGATACTATTTTGGCGATGTTGTTTGGCGAGTTTAGCAAAATTTCAAGCAAATCGGGGACCATGAAGAAATCGTCGGAGTTAAGGCTTTACAAACGAGGCTTTAGCGACATCCACCAGGTGCTCTTTGCTACTCGTTTATTTGTTTAAAAAATTTCTTTTCGTGTCTTTTTAACAAGAGATTGGTGTGCCTGGTGTGATACTGCTCCCTTGAACACGAATAGACGAAGAAATAGGCGCCGAAATTTTGTTCTACCGCTATGTTTTAATTTTTTCATCAACAACGTATCGACGCTAGATCAGCGCAACGCCATTTCAATATCAGATCCGTATGACGCACGATCGGCGCATTGTCAATCGATCGTCAACGACATATAGTCGAATAATCGAGTAAGAATAAGGTTGATCTAGAAGTCGTACTAGACGCCCTCCTTGACGTCGTCCATGGCCTCATAACAAAAGGAGGTAAACCTATCGCAATTCATGGACAACCAGCAATAGTGGTTCCCGGAGCCAATTTATTTTAACAATTTTTTATTAGATTTTGAGGCTGCCCAACTTTGTCTTAATCGAACCAGGTGGCATCTCAATGTAGGGTGGAATTTCTTTATTTGTTGGCGTGTAATTCCGCGCCTTGTACCACGCCTTGTCTTTTTGGTGTTTTTGTTGTTTTTTTCGCAATCCCCCTTTTCTTCGCCTTTACAATATTGCCACGCGCGTTGCCGAGCGAGCGCGTGCGTGACGGAGTGGTTACCGTGCTTGGCATCGTGCGGAGGCTCCGGGTTCGATTCCTAGGGGTTGATTCTTTCAATTTAGCGTTCTCGAGAATCTTGTCGTCTGATCGAGGTACGAATGTTCTACTTGCCGAACGTTCTGCGCCGAATATTCCAGAAACCGACGAGGGCACATGGGAGGCTCCGTATGACGAGCCAGAGTCCATCTTGCCCCAGCGCTTGATCCTGCTGTCACGACACCATTGACGCCTGCGATGCTAGCATTTGCCTATTTTGTTTTGGACACAAGTTCGCCCCATCAAACGTTTAGTTTGTTTCATTTTTCGTCTCCTCACCAATTGTCATTCGTGACAATATAATTCCCGAGATACCGAGCCACTGAAGAGGGCGTTGACGAGCCTCCACGAGGGCCTATGCTGGGGAGAAGGACACAGTAGCACCTAATGTGGCAATAAGCTGTCCTGCTGTGGCAATGATGAAGTGAGGCGAACGGAATAAGAGGAAACAAAAACTGAAGGTCGGTTTTGGCGGCGAACATGCACAGTTCCCTTAAAGCATGTATAGCGAAAATGAAAAAGTGTCCGTAAAAGATATAGTTCATCCTTATCTTTTAGAGGCTGGATGTTCTTTAGTTACTAGATGCTCTTTAGTTACTAAAACAAAAAAAACTTAAGTAAAAGTTATGGGGTTATCCCCGTCCAGCTTCCCCACCCCCGAGTGACACAACACCACTTTCCATATAAACATTTATTCACTCACATTTGGCGAGTTCTCCGGCGGTCGCACCTCACGGTATCCAAAACGTCCGTCCTCTTTCACGTCCGTCGCACCACTCCCTGTGTCCTCCCACCGACCCCTCGAGCCCCCGCCGGTCCTTCCCTCGCACCCCCTTTTCCCGGCGCCAGGCCGACGGGTGCCTTCCTCCCGACGTGGGTGTTCTCCCGGCTCCCCATCCACGCCGTCCAGGCCCTTGGGGGTCGGGCTCCTTTGAAGGGGGCCCGAGGACGTCCGCCGCCGCCACCAGCCGGCCACTATCAACCTCGATCGGCTACCGAGGGTGCCGACGGCTCGCCCTTGAGCCGCCCTCGGCCGCCAGCGTCTGGTAGCAATCAGGCGGCGGCAGAGCGGGCCCCCACAAAGTAAGCCTCTTCCACTTTCGTGTTCGACGGCGCATACAGTGATGTCCTGCATCGATCACGCGTGTCTACTGGTTTGTGCGGGCGAGACAATGGGGGAAAATGAATGCATCATCATTTCAGAATCAGTACCTTTCAATAACATCTTCGTCGTCTTTTGTCTGATCTGTTCCTTTTTCTTCTCCTCGAATCTATAAAAACGCCATAATTTGCCTAAGTTGGCTTTCATTGAAGGTTAAAGTTGTAAAAGGGGGAGGAGAAAGTGCGAGCCCATGTTTCTTTTGTGAGATTATTCTATATTTGAGAATGCAACGATTTCTGCCTGCTAATTCGCAGCAGGTTAGCTGCCGCTAGGGAGCTTTACGGGCGTAACTCCGGGAGCTGACTCTGTCAGTCAAAGCAGCGGCATTTTTTTTTATTAAATTAGGTATTTGAAATAAGTCAAAGTCGTCACCCGGTCTTAGATGATGTACCTTAAATTTGGTACATTTAGCAGAAATTTGTATAACAGATAAAAACAAAATCCTGAACGTTGTCGTTCATTGTTTTGTGTTGTACAAAATGTCAGCTGCCATTTTTTAAGCTTTCTCGCACGATCGTAAGAGACCTATTGCTAAATCACCCAAGGGTCAAGAAAAATGCTCGGGATGTAGGTCTACGCGTCGCACGTTCTGGCCTTGCCCGTATAAAAAAATTCCAAGTAAATAATCAAAACGAGGCGTTGACGAACGCGCGTACAAGATGCCATTTGCACGGCTATTTGTCTCAGGCTTTTTTGCTTTAGAACACTTACTGCAGCAGACGCCCCCGCCTCCCCCCCCCCCCCCCCCCCCCCCCCCCCGTGCTGAGCGCAGACCTACGTTCCCAGCATTTTCGTTGATGCTTGAGTAATTTAGCGATAGTTCTATTAAGACACGAAACAAGGACAGGAAGAAAAAAAAAAAAAAAAAAAAGGGGTTGGGGGGCTACGTAAAAAGAAACCGTCGGGCCTGTTTCTTTCTTTTCTTTTTTGTCGTTTCCTCTTTTTAGGTTTTAATTTTGTATCGCCTAGCTCCAACTTGCCCGCCCACTCACTGTTCCTTCTCCTGCGCTTTCTTTATACCAGGCACTTATAAATAGAGGTTTATGCCAAGATTTCAAGTTTGAGAAATAATTTATGTAATATTTCGTTGCGCGTCACGAGCGGCCGTCGTGACCAGAGCTGCGGATGGTTACGTCCCAATCTGGCTGAAGCATCATTTCGTCTGTTGCCTCAATTCGGCCAGAAGTTTTGATTCGGCTGTCGCTCCAGTTCGGCTACATCCTTGATTCGGCTAGAAGTTTCAATTTGACTGGACGCTTCAGTTTTTCGACATCCTCAGTTCAGCTACAATTTTCGATTCGGCTGCATGTTTCAGTTTAGCTAGATCCTCGTTTCAATTCGGCTGAACGTTGCAAGTTTATCAAGTTGGACATCCAAGCAGAAAGCCCCCCTCCCCCCCCCCCCCCCATTTTGTAAAGAGGCGTTACCTATATCCGCATCTCGCCTTAACACTGTAACATGCAAGTTTAATTCAATAAGTTTAAGTAGCTAAGAAAGCTTTAGGCACAGAAACAATCGTGTTCGTGTTGTTTGTCTGTGTTGTCTCCAATTCGGTCCTCATTGCTTTTTCACAGTGAAAGTTTCTACTGGAAACACTAAAAATATGTTAATTTCTTAAGATGAAGGTTTGGGTGAGTTGGTGTTGCATACTTGACGCCACTGCGCGAAATATTGCCAACCAGGCACAGGCACACACAAAAGGAACAGACGCGAGGTTAAAAGAAAACTGATCAGTAAATCCTATCTAAATTTATCAGAAAAGTAATTAGATTATCTTGCATACCAATGAAATCAAAAATAACAAAAGAAACGTCTTATTGCTTAAAAAGACAGGCGCAGATGAAGAAGAAATGCAAGTCTGAGTTGCAAGTCAGCGCTGCGTGAATGTATCTTCCTTTTGCGTGTGCCTGTGCCTGGTTGTAAATTGTTCGCCCTGTGGCGTAAAGTATGCAACACCAACTCGCCTAAACCTTGATCCTTATACATTTTTAGTGTTATCAGTAGAAACTTTCACTTTGAAAAAGCGATGAGGTCCAAATTTGAAAATTAACGTCGGCAAAAACATTTATGTAGACGTAAAATTTTGGTTACGAGGTCAGTCATATTTACTGGTGTGTTTAGCCGATTTTGAGGCAAATTCGTGACCTTGAAAAAAATTAGACGTGTACTGCAACTTTTCTTTTAGCCTCCTGAAAATATAAATCGTGGGATTGAACCCCTACCACACTGTTTTGTCTCAAAACTGATGCAGGTATCTCGTTTTTTTTTTTCTTCAACTAAGTTCGACGTAGGAGCTGCCAAGGCGTCCTGTCACTTTCACGTGAACAGTGGCCAGCACGAGAAGAAAAAGCAATATTTGGACTGCTGTTATTTATTTTTTGGGCAAGTGAATAAATTATTTTATTTTGAAGCAGAGACCTGGTGTTTGCACAGCAGCTCCACAGACGAACAACGCGAACACGAATCTTTCTGTGCCTAAAGCCTTCTTAGGTGCTTGAACATATTGATTTAAACTCGCATGTTGCAGTGTTAAGGCGAGATGCGGATATAATGAACATCTCTCCACGATATCGGGGGCACCTTATGCTTGGATGTCCAACTTGATCAGCTTGGAACGTCCAGCCAAATTGAAACGAGAATCTAGCCAAACAAGCGTGCAGCCGTATCGAAACATGTAGCCGAACTGAAGCGTCCAGCCGAATCGAAACTTCTAGCCGAATAGAGGCAATAGCCGAATTGAGGCTTCAGCCGGATTGGAATGACACCTACACAAGGAAGGTTTCAGACAGTGTCTGCAGGCTGTGTTTCTGTTATGCATTTGGGATGTTACCGTGGCTTTAGGGAACGCCTTCATACGGTTGTCTTCCCAGGATCATATGCTTCACCAGAAATCATAAGAACGTTATCACGACTTTCGACGACTCCCAGACGACACGCCGCCTGGTAATTTGTGAATCACCTCTACAAAAACGTGAGGTGCTCGTGTATTTTTTTTCATTAATTTTTTTTATGCAGATTTTTTTTTTTTTTTTTGATGATGGCGGTTGAGACCCTTTTGTGTATTTGTAATATTTATAGCCTCAAAAATAGCGCGTTTATTAATTTTTGCACAGGCTTCACTACTCATGACCACTACGACCTTCGGTATGTCAGCTTCCTTACTTAAATATTCTTTTTTTTTTTCAATAACATACTGCGCAGACGTAAGCACGCACGTCCAGCTGGATTTTGTTAATTTTTTCGTCTGTTGCGTGAATTTACCCCTAAGATCACTTTAAAGTTTTCTTCAAAAGGCGAGAGAAGCAAGCTCCCCTACGATAAATAGAGCGAAGGGGAATAATCAGCTCGGAAACCACTTGCGCCGCTCCAACCGGGAGCTCGCAAGAAAGCGCTTGTTTCGGATTAATACAGCCTAGATGATTTATCGCTCCTCGCGCGATGACTTCGATGCGGGGTTCCGTGCAGGGCTGCCCCCCCCCCCCCCCCCCCCTCTCCCACGCGTCGGTATCGTCCGCAGATAAAAAAAAATACTTAAAAAAATTGTGCTGAGAAAAAAACCAGGCTGGTTCGAGACGACTGCCAGCAGACCTACCCGAAACAAGGAAAAGCGAAAAAGAAAGAGGAGACAACTGGCGTTTATTTCCTTCCCGGCATGCCTTCACTCACGCCGTTATTGAAAGTAATTATTTGGCCCTAGTCACCGACGCGGCGACGTTTTTCTTATGGCTATATATTGGAATAATAAAGTATTCGAGCGGGCTGCCACGGAACGCTTTAGTGGGCATCCGGGGAGGCTGCAATATCTGGGCAATGCCATAAACCTCCCTGGGGGACTGAAGGCCACGTGGTCGTCTCGGCGTCGCTCTCGGGGGCCTTTGTGCCCGGCCTTTTTTCGGATTTGTTCCATCTTTATCGGTCTTCGCTTCTATTCCCCCTTAGATATACTTTGTTTCAGGGATCAAGCGCCGCTACGCAGGGGCAATAATGAGATGAGGCGATCCCTTGCCTTCTCGAGGTCGGGTCCGCGCACAATAAATTGGGATGGCCAATTTGAAAATAATGGTCTTTAAAGGATATATCGGCCGCTGGCTTCCAATAGATTGCGCGTCAAATTTTTTAACGATAAATAACTGCCAAGCGAAATTATTGTGAACTTTCTTTCGTTAAGAAGGAAGTTTCGTTGGCCAAAATGTGATTGAAATTTTAATGCCTTATTATTCCTAGCAAATGCTGAATACTGTCTTTAAAACAAAATAAAAAATAATTATTGAAAATTTGTTTAAACATGTTTTACACCTTCATTCAATAATATAAAGCCGTGAAAAACGCGAGAATCATTCAAACTTTTTTTTTATTAGACCGTGTACGAAGGCAATGTAAGCCAGTGCCACTGTTGCATATTGCTTCGTTAATGGTGTTTGTTGTTTTTATGATGGAAGTAGCTCGCATTATTGTATACTTTCTCACGTTTATTTTTTTCGTCATTGGTTTTTATTTGACTGGACAGACTTTTTTTCTTCAGCTCCCACCATACTGGTAAATTAAGCTATCATCGACTAAAGATACTCAGGAAGAATCTGTCACGTCTTGTCTGCCATCCGCCGTTCGGCCCAGCCGAGACGCGATTGTGACACGCTCCTGTGGTGGCCAGTATGGGATACGCCCCCTTTGTTGCTTCGAACACAGATATATAGAGAACGCCACGAGTGGTGACGTCAACAGGGAAACTGCTATCGGCTAGATAACAACAGATAGACAGGATCTAAACAATGGCAATGCAACAGAATCCACGTTCAGTCCAATGATCGCTTCGGGTACTGCGTCGTCCGGACATGTTGCAGGTGCCTTTCTGTCCACGTGGCGCGTAAGGACTACAACATGAAACGTTCCACAGGTACGCGAACCATGTGCCTTTCAGAATCGCAGGACACAAGGAGTGGAGGCCCCGCTCGAACGGCAGCTTGAAAGGATCATGGCTGCGAACCGGTCTCCGCCATCATCTCGGCGGGCGGAAATTACACGCCGCTCGTGAAGACGAAGAGGACGCCGCCGCCCGCAGAGGTGGCGATGACGAAGGGACACTCAACCGCCACGTCCCTCCGTGCTGCTTCCCGAGCCGTGCCGGACCGCGGCGAACCCTGGCAAAGCGCTACGGGAGCTCGCCGAGTCAATCCAGAAACCGCGACCGCGTCACGTGTCGGCGCGTTCCGCTGCGAGGTTGGCTGGGACGGCCCGTCGCGTTCGCAGTGGTTCACGCCCCGGAGTGAGCCGGTGGGTTGAGGAGTGAGTCCGGATGTCGACGGAGGCGGTTCGGTCCTGGGGACTCCCTGTCATCAGGGGCCCGGTGCGCGGCGTCCGACCGCCGCTGCTGCATCCTCTGCGTGGGAGATGAGCGCTCTTGTCGGGGTCCCTCGTCAGATCGCCTCGAAAGTGGAGTGCGGCCGCTTCTGCGGCATGCGCGGGGGCGTCGGAGGCACACCCGGCTGACGCCTCGCTGGGGCGGAGAGAAGAAAGCGCCTGCGGCTTCCTGGAAGTGCGTCCGGGTGTCGGTTGCCGCTCTTCCAGACGCCCAAACCGCGCCTGCACTGGAGCCAAAAGGACTTTCAGGGCGCCAATTTTTTCCCCCACTCCGCTATGTTTGTCTTCCCGCGTCTGCCTCGGCGTTCATTTCACGCAGGCGCGCTAAAGGAATTACACGCTTTTTTGTTTGTGTTTTGGTGCCGCTAGCAACATAAGGTACTTGCGACCTCGGTGCATGTTTTGAAGCATTCACGTATATATACATTGTGTTTGTTTATTCCTCCCATCCGCGACGAAAGAAGTGAGGACTCAGAGAGGCTCGCGTTTCGCCCAGAACCTTGGCTTCTTTTCAGATACATTCTTTTTCTTTTTTTTTCTGTGTGCGTGTGCGCGTGTCACAGAGGCCGGAAGTGTTGACAACAATGGCTGGGAGTTGTCTGTTATCAAAGTAGCTTGTAGTTATAACTAGCAGTTATCAAATTGACTGGCTTAATTTAAGAAATGTAATACAGCTTGTTTCGTGAGTTTCTAAGAATTTAATGATGATCATGAATAAATTATTAAAAAAAGCGGAATTGGGATAAGAATCTGTTATTTTCATTCGTTCCTGCAAGTATGTCCGGGCGTCCTTCTTTCATTTGCTCCCCGTCCACCTTCCTTATTTTTGTAGACTCAGAGTTTTTGACGATCACAACGTGCAACTTCAGATCCCCCCCCCCCCCCCACCCCCTTTAAATATTTCAGTTTCTAGTCAAATTTAGAAGGCAGGTTCGTTCATCAAAATCAGTGGCTAGTCATATCTATTTTTTCATTAAAATCTTAAGGCCTCCCACAGGTTTGGTTAAATTAAAATGTAAACCTCTTTATGCTGCTTATTTTTTGTTCTCATTGTAGTAACAATTCAAGATTAGTTCTTTTTTTCCCCAGTTGTAAAACGATGGGTAAGTAATGCTTAGGTTCTGCGAGTAGTTCTTTTTCCTTTCGGCAGATTGAGAAAGCCCGCAGCTCCAGCATGCCCCGAGGGGGGGAGGGGGGGGGGGGGGGGGGGGCAAACGGGGCTTCTTTTTTTAATGTCTCCCCTGGGTTTTGTCTTGGTCATTTCCCTTTCGAGCCAGTCTTTTTACCGCGCCTGTTTAATTAAACTCCCCCATTGTTTTTCTATCGCACTTCTTTATTTCGCCAGAACCGTTTTCTCGCAAGTAAATTCCCGAAGGCGGCGAAGGGAGAGCGAGATTTGTCGACATAGAACCGGGGCCCGACAAAGACTGGGGCAGCAGTCGGCGCCGTGCCCAGGGAAGCGTTGATGCGGCGCCTTTTGATTCGGGATGTCTGCTTAATTTGCGACCAACGGCGCGGAAGCCTCGGGGGCGGTGGGAGGAAAAGTTGGCCCGGGCTGCGCGGACGCAACAGAAGGCTCTCGTTTCGAGTCTGCCTGGTCGGACGAATTCATTAAGCGCCGAGGTTGAAGGTGTTTTGAACGGCGCTTTACTGTTCTTTTCTAAATTTATTTGTTTGGTAGGTAATTTTTTTAGATATGTAGACGGACCAAGTGAAAAGAAGTGAACAAAACGCAAGGTTAGTATTTTATTTTCTTCTCTACTATTTTTTTACGTTTGTTCTGCTTTTGTTTCCTTCTCGCAAAGTTTTTGCTTTGTACAATTAAACTGCTGGTGAGGGTCGATTTAAGTTATGAAAGTTTCCGGCCAACGTTTCATCGCGTACTCAACGCGCACGCGCATGCATCGGGTCAATTTCCGTACAGCGTTCAAATCTGACCTCGCATTACGGTATTGCTCAATGGGTTTCTGACACTCCCAACAATAATTATACTCAATTTCGTGCGAAACGCTAGAATAGGGCATTGAGAGAGCTCTCAATTAAAATTTAGTCACAGATTTTACCATTTTCGAGAAGCATAAAGCTGAAAAAGAAACCGAGAAAGAAATGGCGCGGCAAACCGATACGTCGGAAAGGTTGCTTCACTCTCCGCGGCTATGGGGCAATAGTTCTTAAATTGTTCAGTCTGTGTCGTCACTGAGAATGAGCCAGGTAGAAAAAAGGGAGGCAGACCAAAGCAGCAGCTACTTGGCCGGCGGTTTTCGTGCGAAGAAAACTCACTTTTCAACTGCAATATATTTTCATAGACAGACCCTCGTGTACATGAGCCCTGTTCACGCAGCTCCGTTTTCTTACATTGCGTTATGTTACGAGAACGTACGATGCGCCCCAAACTTAACGCCGCCACGAGATGGTCCGGTTTCTTCACTTTCTTAGCTATTCCTGAACCTAGCGGTCGAACTAGTTGGTGAAGATTTGCGTCCGCGATGAAAACCCAATCAGGGGAAGGTGGTCCAGCAGTCGCAGTGACCAATTTATCTTTTGATGGCGTGCAGTAGATCAATATTTGCGTAACCGAGTGGCGGCGTTAAGTTTGAGAGGCACTGTATGCCTCGGTAATAGCCGGGGCGTTCGTTTTTCATACGAAGCGTGCACCTAATTCAAGGGGTAGCTTTTCATGCGACGTGGGTAGCATGGATGTGCCGGTGATCACTCGTAAAGTAACATAAGGAAACGTAAGCGAATGCTCCTGTGTGAATGGACCTTAAATTGTGTCTCTAAACCATAATTACACATTGTCAGATTTCTCCTAGTGCGTCCACTGGGAGAGTTATAGGAATATAGAGTCATGTTATTTGAACTCGTGAAAGCCTCCGGGAATGGCACAGCATAAGCCACAATGGAATGCTAGTAACCAGTTGCAAGTTGCGACTGTCGCACCATAACAGGCATCGAGCAGAGGCTTGGGGAATGTAAGGCTGGCGACACTTAAGCCGGGGTCGCAATGCTCATACATCATATAAACGACAGTATGCAAACACGAGCCACTGCAATATTAGTGTTTCGAATGCCGCGTGAACCTTGAACTCATCGCCACGCGGCATTCGAAGCGCGGATCTCGCGGCGTCTCGTGTTCGAACCTGTTTGCAGACAGTCTTTTGTATGATGATTAAGCGGTGTGACCCCGGCTTGATGGTGCATGTACGCTGGTGACTGAGCCATTTTCGCGATGCGCCGTATGCTGGGCGCGGTTTGTACGCAATCCAGTTCACACACACTGAAATGTGAAATGCTGTTATATAAGCGCTCATGCTGGTTTCTCGGTGATTCTGCCTCTTTATTGTGACTTATTTTATCGCGATTTTCGAAACTTTCTCTGGAGAACATGGTGCATAATTCAAAACATTATATTGCGTACAATTTCAACTAAAACTAGGCGTCCAGATACTTCGAATGTTACGTATACACGGCCATTCGGCATTGGTTACTGGCGCCAAGCAGACAAGGTCATTATTTTGTTTTCATGATGTTCGCACGCATCTCGATTTCTAGCACCAGAAAAGTAGTGAAGTCGAACCTCCCGCTCAACCATATTGACTCAAAATTAGATTTTTGTTCCTACGAATTTTCTAACATTGCGTTATGACCTGGATATATATTCATACGGTGATTATAAAGTGATTTAATTACACTGAAGAGAGAGAAAGGGAGAGATTAACAATGGCGGATCTAGCAGATCCCCAAGAAGCTATCTGCTTCGTCCTTGCCTTGATCCAGTCCTGCTTTTACCTCGTTTTCTTGTTTTTTCTTTGTATCATTACTCCCCCAGAGGAGAAAACGGCGTCTCACCGTTTTGCGGAAGGAGGTGGGGCTTGAGCCTTAGAAGATGGACGGTCTGCGGTGTTGGTTTTCCGGAGTTTCAAATAGTGTTAAAGAAAAACCTTGGCAATCCGTTTCTAGGATGAATTTATAACAATCCAAACGCACGTTGCTTATGTGTTCGGTGACGGTCGAAAAAGCATGGCCGAGAAGGTACTTGATAAAGTGAAAACTTGGGCGAGTTGGTGATTCATATTCTAAGGTTAACAGCGCAAGATCAATCACACATACACCGACACACAAAAGGACAAACACGCGCTGACTTACAAACGAGTTGTAAGTCAGCGCGTGTGGTTGTCCTTTTGTGTGTCGGTGTGTGTGATTGATCTGGCGCTGTTAACCTTAGAATACTAAAAGGTACGGACGAAATTTAATGATAGCCCAGACGACAGCCAAGCACTCGTGCTCAAAGTTGGTGTAAGTTTGTTCAGTTGGTGAAAGTGTACGACTCACGTAGGCAATGACATGCTCTTGATCTGGTTAGTAGTGCGCCAATATAGCGTCGATGCCGTAACCACCGGCGTCCGTTTCTAATTCAGTTGGAGCCGTGGAATCAAAATGTCTTAAAATGGGACTAAGAGCAGTCTTCAAAGCGACAAAAGCAGCCTGCTGATCGGCTTGCCACAAGAACGGTTTGTTTGTCTTTAAGAGATTTGTAAGCGAACGGACCTAATGGACGAATTGGCGAATGAAACAACAAAAATAGGAACAAAGACCGAGAAAACTACGCACGTCCTTAGGTGATGCTGTCATTAAAAATTATTGTACAGCTTTGCACTTTTCAGGGTCAGGTTGCACTCCCAGTTTTTCCCCAAGCTGGCCAACTACCCTTACTTTCGAGCTTCCGAATCGACACTTAGAAGAGTTTAGTTGAAGTCTTGCCTTCCAGAAGAAAGTGAGGACTTGATCAAGTCGCTCGAAATGAGATGAAAACGTGGTGGTGAAGATAATGACATCATCTAGGTAGCAGAGGCATGTTATCCATTTTAGCCCTTGTAAGGGAAGGTCCGTCATTCGTTCGAACGTTGCTGGGGCGTTACGTAAGCCAAAACGCATTCCTTTGAAATTGTAAAGGCCATGGGGTGTTATGAAAGTCGTCTTTTGTTTGTCTGACATATCGACGTTGATCTGCCAATAGCCAATGCGCAGATCCATAGAGGAGAAGTACTGAGAACCATGTAGAAGATCGAGTGTGCACTGTTAGCAAGTCCCGTATATTTGGCGAATATTTGGGGTGAAAAATACGCTACTTACACAAATTACCATAAATTTACACGATGAGTAACGGATAATTCGTTCTGAAATCATGCGAGGTTGTAAAAAACGTGTTTTGGTTCGGTCATACACGCATAACCGTGTAGCCGACCTCGATAACACGCATCGCCCCCGGCGACGACCGCGGCATTGCCGGCTATCGAAGCACCGGAATGCTTGGGGACACACTTAGAAAGGACCGTCGAGACAAATGCCGCGGAAAGAAACATGTCTCGGAGACAGATACGCACCAAAAGCAATTGCGCCATGTCGCAGGACGTTGGCGAAACCCGCGCTCACCCTGCTCGCCGCCATCTTCTGGTCGATGGCAATGCGGCTTCCCTCATGTCGCCCATGTTTGTATTTAGTTTAGGGTTCCTGATAACAGTTTCTTAGACACCACAAATAAAGTTATGGGTCTAATTATTCGTTCCAAACAGTTAAAATGGATATAAAAAGCGTGTCTTCGATGTGAACACGTGACATTGCAGTTGGTTTCGTTTTTGCTTCAACCTTCAACTGCTTCAACTGCAAGCGATCTGGCCACGGCGCAAGCGCAACGCCGATGTACGCTGGAAGCAAGCGCCGGTTGGCTTTCGTTGTTTTTGTTTGACCGGAGAAAATCTGGCAAGTACGCATGGCGCCGCTACTGCTTGGTTTGACGGCACGCGAGAAGCTTCGCATAGAGCTTCGGAGTTTGCGAGCACATAGTGAAGACGTGACCGGAGAAGTGCCCCTGTGATGTTCCTGGAAGACGGAAAGTAGCATTCGTAATCGTCGTGTGTGCTTTGAAAGCGAAGGGAGTCGCAGGGTTCGCAACCACAAGCCAAGGTTCACGACAGCGCGGCGTTGACTTCGGCGATCTCGTTCTGTTTGGTGCAACCCGGCGATGCGAAAAAGAGCTGAAACATTCGTCGTGTGTGGTGCGGTGCTTTGTATTCCGGGTCTGTTTGAACCACGCTTTTAACACGGAGCGCAAATTGTTTGTTGCGTGGTGGAGGTTCAACGGGTACAGTCCCTTCGTCGCCAGCTGATCCGGTCCAGCTGGTCCGGGAGGACGCAGCGAGCGTTTTTAAAAGTATATCTTCCTTCGTTCCGTTTCAAACTGTGGAAGTATCCCGACACATACCGTGAGGAAGAAGCAGCGGGCGTTTTCAACAAAATTACGTTGTTTTAATTGAATAATGGACTCCGGATTGTTGTCTTAAATCTGCCGTTTTTTATGCTTCGTGTTGGACTGCGTTTGCATAGCGACGCACACCGCTCGAGTAGATGATTCGGTCCTGCAACGAGTTTGTTGCGCCAATCATGCGGCGTGAATAAATTAGGGCAAGGTTTCCTACCTGCCCACAGATGCATGTACTGAGACCATTTTTTATGTTGTGAACATAGTGCTCTTTCTTTGTTTTGGAAGACGCGTTGGTGCATTTATTATGGTACAATCACTTGAGAGTTGAGAAATTGGAGAGCGAGCAAGCTTTTTCAACTTTGTCTCTTTCTCTCTGGCACTGCCCTGTTTCAGTTTCAGTAGGCATATCTACTAGCAGGTACAAACTGTTCTAAAGCAGGTAAAAAACGGGAAGCTTAGGACGGTGCGGACTCCGTGTTTTGCGCTTTTCGCAAGGTGGCAGGGTAAATGCTTTTTTGAGATATGCGGAATATGCAAGCGATTTTGTTATGCCCGTCGTTTGCGTCTCTCCAGCAAAACGAATAAGATGATCTACTACAAAGGCGCAATCACAAGCCAAGAGTTGAGATAGCAGTCGTTTGCTTCGGTGATCCGTAGCTGTATTTTACCCTGGTCTCTGCAACACCGTGTCATGACGAAGAGCTGGAATGGTCACGGTTTGTGCTGGCCTCCCGGTTGACAGAAACCCGCGTCGCCCGCATCGGCACCGAGTGCGCTTGGGCTGTTGATGCTCAAGCCTTTCATCCGCGGCTTGTCGCCAGCTCATCCTGCTGCTCAACGGTGAGGAAGCGGCGAGAGTAACCTCGGAAGTGAATGTAAATCCTCGTTCATTCAGTTATCCGGTGTCAAAGTCTGGAAGATGTCCAACGTGTACTGAGGGCGGGAACTACGAGCGTTTTGCCTTGCTTTTATAACCGAAACCAGACCAACGAGATAACTGCCTTGCGTACTCTAAAATGACGGAAGCAACAAGTTTCAACAGGTCGAGTACGTCACCGGGGATGTAGGCGAGACGGTGCACGCTGTTTAAACGCTTGCAGTATCCACGAGTGGTACCAGGAAAGCGACGTCAACAGAGAAAGAGCTCGCGATTCAGCATAATGCACTGCTACGGGCCCGTGTATCTTCAAAGTTCGGGGTGGTGGCAGTATAAAAAAAAGACGCATCAGCGTCCCACACCAGTGTTCACGAATAACACCGGTCACAAACTCCCAAGCCCCACCGCTCTTCTCGACACCGACACGACAAACGACAACAAACTGTATCAAGACGCCCCAAAAGTGAAGGCGTCTGCTCCCGTACTGCAACTGCTGCAACTAGCGGAAGTGAAGTGTTGGGCGTATGTCCGGATGTCCTTCACAAAAATATATAAAAAATGCTTTGCGCTAGGATCATTTTTATTTATTATTGTATACGTAATGACCAAATCCCAATAATTTGTTTTCCTATCTGATTCAAGCTAGTCGGACTGCTCATAACACTGGTCAAGCAAGAAAATAACAAAAATTGGAACTTTTTCATGACGGGTTTAAGATTTATTGTTAACATATCGTTATTTATTGCAACGGACTAACATTATAGATTTTGCCTCCATACTTTTTAAATGCAAACAGTTCTAACACACGGCTGTCCATTGCGCCGTGTTTTGTGCATTCTTCTATAAATCTGTAATGGTCAGCGACCGAAGAGCTCACCCGCACATGTCAAGCTTATATGCGCCACGGGGAGAAACGGATATCGACTAGGAAGTGTCGGGCGTAGTGGTGTTGGTTGTTGTGTTTGTGTACATGTCGGTGCTGTGTAGCTGTGTGCTGTGTTGCCTGCGCCGTATGTAGGGTTGCTGTGTAGCGTGTGTGTAGTCGTGGTCGTTCGCAGCGTTAACAGGCTCGTCTTTTTTTTTTTAAAAAACAGGCTGCTAGAAATCTCGATAGGTGGCGCAAGTTACCGCCCGACTCTAAATAGTTTGCTTAAGTTATGTATCCATGTAAATTCGGCATTCGTTTTTTTTTTTTTTTTTTTTTTTTTTGTCCATAGGCTTTTTGAAGCTACCGACGCCGCCGACCGCCGACAACGCACGCACGTACCTTTGCAAGTAGCTACGTCCACCGCTTGGAGACTTTACTGTGTATAAAAGACATCGAACGAGAACTAACGCGCCCTGTGTGCTTTCAATTCGGCTGAAAGGCGCGTGGCTCGCTGGGCTCGTCTCTCGCCTGTTCTCGGCCGCTGGCCGCCATGTTTCATAAGGAACACGCTCGAAACGGTTTTGCGGAAGGCAGACACGGTGTAGCGTGTTAAGTTTACACAGCACTTCATGTGTAGACGAAAAACACAGATGGCCTCGTGTAAAACGAACACGTTTCGACGTGTCCGCTATGGGACAACGGTTTACACGTCTGGGCGTGTTATTTTTGCTAACAGTGTACCACCAATACCTGGTAGTGGGTACACATCTCTTTTCGTGATCGTGTTGAGTCGACTGTAGTCTACACCAAAACGCCAGGTACCATCTTTTTTTCTGTCTTTGACAAAAACGATTGTGGAGGAAGGTTGTATAACATCTTGCACCAGCATCTTATCAACTTCTTCTTGTATGATTCGGCGTTCGCTAATAGACACCCGATATGGACGACGATGCAGAGGAGGGTGGGTACCTGTACCAATGTGATGTGTAGTCGCCGTGGTTTGGCCTAGAGGGCGACTGCTGAGGTCAAATATATCGGGGAATTTAGAGAGAAGCTCGACGAGGGAAGTGCCACTGGGGAATAGTTGAGGGATTTGGTTGAATTTATTCACCAGGAGGTAGGTCGTGCCAGTCGAAAAGATACAAGGGCACGTGGGATGGTCAATTCATTTGTGGGGAATACGTCGACACTAGGAGACGCAATATAATCTCCGTCAGGTGTAAAACTATTTGGTGCGACCTTAACAAGGACGGTTGTCAATAGAACACAGTTTGGACATCAGTGGTTGTAGTGGGTCTGTAAGAGCAGCAACGCCAAGTTCTATTTCTCTTTTCGCACAGTCTATCAAGGTAGAATGAGTGGAAAGAATATCCCAGCCGAGGACCAAAGGATGTGGACAGCTTAAGATGACCGTAAAAAGAAGAAAAGTCGTCTGATGACGAAGAGTGATAAGCGCGCCACAAATGCCAAGGGAAGAGATAAAAAACGGCGGGTCCTCGTTTATAGATATATATCCAAGGAAAATTACGACATATAATTTACGGCATGAGTTATTCCTTCAGGAGAGAGTTCGCACAAATTACGGGTCACAGAAATTGAGCTTTTTGATTCCGGAATATTTAAACAAATTGTCAGAAGTATTAGATTTTATAAATTGCTGTTCTTCTTTGCGGAGCTTTAAAAAGGAAATAAAAGAGTACATTTTTACGCTCTCGGCTTAAATATTGGGCCGCTGCTTCATGCTCTCCAGATTCAGATGATACTATTTTATGCATTCATTTATGAATCGATTTAAGGCAAATCATCCCAGTTTGTGTCTGGTTTGTGTTTAGTTTGTGTTTAATTTGTGTTTTGTTTGTGTTTAATTTATGTCAAAACAGTTTCTGTGAAAATATTTTCAGCTTGAATTTTCTATGTATTACATCTACACTGCTGCTGCGACTGCTGTAGCGCCGAAAAGGGGAATGGAGCCTCGTCAGGTAGCTTCGGCAACCTTTTGCTCCTCCCTCCCCGCCATTTCATATGTCAAATAAACTTCCATTCAATTCAATTCAACTTGTAGCGCGGCCATCTGCACTGATCGGAAGTTTTGAGTTGGGTGGGGTCAAAGGTGTGCGTAATTGGCGTTTCAAGTCTTCTCTCATAATAGAAATAGCGGCTCCCGTGTCCACAAGGGCACATATAAGGACGCCATCAATTCTAATAGGCAGCTGGTTATGTGCGGTGGCAGCCGCACATAACCAGCTGATGGCGTTAAGAGTGTTTGAGTGTAGTGACGATGATGCAGCTTTACATCTTGAAGCCCCGTATACTTAGTCTTCCGAGTTGCGGCGGTCAGGGGCCGGCGACAACAGGCGGCGAGGGGTAGGTGACAGTGACTGGCAGCATCGGGGGCAGGGCAGAAAATCCGTCGTTTGGAGCAGGACCAGTTGAAATTGGCGGAGCGAATCAATCAACGAAGGAGCGACGGTAGTTCATAGACGAAAAAGTACGTGGTCGATTGTTCTATCGATTACGGCAGTGACAGGCGATGTGACCAGCGGTGCAACAGTGGAAGTAGATTGGAGGGTCGTCTGGCGTCCTCCATGTCGCTGGTTCTCGTGGCGGAGATTGAGCTTCACAGCTCCCGGATTTATAGTTGGACGATCGTGGAAAGGCCAGGTTCGACGTGATGGTGTTGGAACGTGAAGTTGGCCTATTTCTTGGAGAATCGCAGCTTGGACCCTTGATGTAGTGGGGCTGTGTGTCTTCGGTCGGGTGACAAAGCATGGTGGGTGGGACGACGGCTTGTAGCTCACGGCGGACTATTGTTGCTATTTGTTCTGAAGTTGGAGTTTCGCCACACATGTTGGAACAGCCGTGGTATTAGGGAGTCGGATAAAAGTGGATGTTATCCGACACTTTTTGATATCTTCAAATCACCGACATTCTTTTACGAGGCCCTCCATGGTCGTACAGCCCATTAAAACAAGGAGCTGAAAAGCGTCCCTGGCGATGCCCTTCAGAACGCGCGAAATTCGCTTGGAGCCGGTCATGGAGGCGTCAACTTTATGACATAACGACAAGATGTCTTGTACGTACGCCATACATGACTTGGTCGAGGTCCGGACGCGCGAAGCTAGTTTGTGTTTTGCCGATAACTTGCGGCCTGTGGGATCGCCGAAGAGGTGTCGTAGTTGCTCTTTTGCACATGTCCCACGACGCGAGCGTTTTTTCGTGGGTCAAAAACAAGGTCTGTGCTGCATCTTTAATGTAAAATATTATGTTGGCGTGCATGATAGTGGGGGGGGGGGGGGGGGGGGCATCTGTTGGGGAAGCTGATGCGCTCGTACAAAAGTACCAATTCTTCTACGTCCTGATCCCCTGTGCCAATGAAATTACCAGGGTCTCGCGGATGGGAGATGATCAGTGGCGATGGGGTTTGTGGTGGAGCGTGTGGGATTTCCCTTGCTGCTACCCGTCTCGGAGAATGACACAGCACACCGGTTCAACAACACGTAAACATTTAATGACCGCTATCGCCTGCGCCGCGATCCCAACAGCCCCCGCGCATCCGCTGCGACGGCCTTTTATCAGCGGCGGAGCGCCGCTCGCGTGGCCAGTTGCCCTTGGCCCCCTCGTGGCCAAGATGACCACTTATGATTGTCGGAGGGGCAGCCTGGGCCAACCGCTTGGAATCGCCAGGTTGCCCACACATCTCCCCCCTTCCAAAAACGAAAACAGAGGACGTCTTTGATGGTCTTCGGGGGGGCCTTCCTTCTTGGTCAGCAAGGGTCTTCTCAGATGAGCGAGCACGGGTCCGACGTCAGTACTTCCGGACAGTACCGATGCAGCCATGGGGGGTGGTCTGATGATGGGAGCTGCGTCGCCGCTGTCTGGCACGAGGAACTAGAAATTAAAAACAACATGAGGCCATGGCGCGGTAGGAAAAAGTAGCCGCGCACACGAAAGATGCCTGTCCCACTGTGCATGCGGGAGCGCGGGCCATTTCTCTTCTCCCCCCTAAAACAACGAAGAGGGCATGAAGATAATGCGCTTAGAACTCGTGCTACTCCCGGTCGTCTTCACCGCCGTCTCAAGTTGTACCGCGGTAGAGACGGTGTGGAATCTTCCGAGAGGTGGTCCGGATAGTAGTCATCTGGAACCTGCGACACATCTACCTCCTCGGGTTCATAGAAAGCTTTTAGGTCGGCGACATGAATAGACCCGCACACTTCACCAGATTCACAATGCACCAGCTCATAAGACAGGTTGGAGAGCTTGCTACTAACACGGTAGGGGCCATCCCACCTCTTTGCTAAAGAGGCCGTGAAGCCTCTAGCAGCATCACTCAGCGGATGAGTTCGCCTCAGTACCAGATCTCCTACCTTGAACTGCAGATTTCGCCTCCCCTTGTTGTACTGGTTTGCCTGCTGCAGTCTCGAGACGTCGAGGCTCTCTCGAGCTTCACGCAGGTTCTCCGTGAAACGCTTCCGGAGATCTTCTGCGAACTGCGTGGTTGTGCGCTGCGTGCTTGCAGGATCTGTGCAAAGGAGGCCGTTTCCCAGGGGAAACACGAGCTCTTTTCCAAAGTTAAGTTGGGCCGGAGTAAAACCCGTGGACCGGTTGATTGTTGTGCGGGTAGCGAATGCCATTTCTGCTAATTTCGCGTCCCAGTCTTTGTGTCGCTCTGTATGCGATACAAGCATCTGCTTCAGGTTACGGTTCACTCTTTCCGTGATATTCGCCTGTGGATGGTATAGGCGAAGTCCGTTTGTGCCGTATGCCTAGCGCCTTACACGCATCCACGAACACCTTGCTAACAAAATAAGAAGCGTTGTCTGTAATAAGCGTTGCGGCAAAGCCAAAGCGCGCGAACGTCTCGAGAAGACAGTCCCAGATTTTCTTAGAGTCTAGTTTGCGCAAAGGAAACATTTCGACCCATTTTGTGAAATGGTCGGTCACTACTAGCAAATACTGATTGCCGCGTGGACTACGGGGAAAGGGACCGACAACGTCGCAGGCAACACACTCCCAGGGGTACTTGCTCTCGACCGACTGCATTAAACCTGGTGGTTGGCCACCTCGGGGTTTTGCCTTCTGACAAACCGGGCAGCTACGAGCGTACCTCATCACATCCTGCCTCATACCTGGCCACGTTGCAATTTGGGACAACTTTTCGTAAGTTTTGCTCCCACTGCTGTGGCCTGCCAAGGCGGGATCATGCATATATCTTATAAATGACTTACGCAGTTTACGTGGTATTACAGACCGGAATGGCGGGCCGCTGGACCCATCGTCCGCCTGGGGGATGTATCGCAGCAGGATGCCGTCGCTGCTGAGCAGGTATGAGTCCAAGTCTCTGGGATTCCCAGCGTCGGCTGAGTTTTCTTCTGCCAGCTGGTGCATCACCTTCTGACAAAGTCCATCGGACAGCTGGGCCGCTCGGAGCTCCTCTCTGCTCACCAGGGTTCCCCACCGCGACTCTGGTGTGATGGGCGCCGCATTGGCCAGTGCCACCAAGTCGGGATCCACCTGCATTTCCTGCCCGAGAAGTGGAGCACGGGACAACGCATCTGCAACGTGGTTAGCCACTCCACGCTTGTACTCGATTGTGTATTTGTAGCGCTGGAGCGAAAGGGCCCATCGAGCGAGTCGTCCTGCAGGGTTTTGAAGCCCTTTGAGCCACGAGAGAGCCATGTGGTCAGTTTGAATGCTAAACGAAGCGCCGTCAAGGTACATGTCAAACTTCTTAAGCGCAAAAATAATTGCCAGGCACTCTTTTTCGGTCGTTGAGTAGTTTCGCTCCGCTCCGGTTAACGTATGACTGGCGAAAGCTACGGGACGAAGAACGCTGTCATGTTCCTGCAGAAGGACTGCTCCTAATCCGTAATCGCTTGCGTCGGTCTGCAAGACGAACGGACGATTCAAGTCGGGCAGGTTTAAACACGCGTTTTCAGTCACAGCCCTTGAAAGACACGCGAATGCGGTTTGCTGCTCTTGCCCCCAGCACCATTTCGTATTTTTGCGGAGCAATCGGTTCAGGGGTTCAGTTATCTCAGCGCATTGCGGAATAAAATCTCTATAAAACGCAATCATCCCGAGATATCTCTCTAGGCTTTTGACGTCATAAGGGGGTGGGTACTCCGTTATTGCGCGCAGCTTATCTTCATTCGGCCGCAGCGTTCCGTTATCCACAACAAATCCGAGAAGGTTGATTACAGGCGATGCCAACTGGACTTTATCTGGATGAATCGTAAGGCGGCTTGACGCATTCGTTCGAGTATGATCTGAAGGTGCACGAGATGCTCCTCGAATGTTCGTGAAAAGACCACTACGTCATCCATGTACGCCATCGCAAACTCGTACTTCGCGTCACCGAGGACAACGTCCATTAGGCGTTGAAAGCTGGCGGGAGAGTTGGACAAACCAAAGGGAAGGCGAGTGAATTCGAACAACCCCCTATGGCAAATGAATGCGGTCTTCTTTACATCAGCCGGATGAACTTCGATTTGAAGAAATCCGCGGCTGCAATCGAGGGTTGTGAAAACAGTCGCGTTTCCAAGGGCATACATTACTGAGGAAATACTAGGAAACGGGTAACTGTCTCTGACTGACACTTCATTTAGGCGCCTGTAATCAACACAAAGCCTTGCTGTGCCGTCCTTCTTTGGAGCAAGGACTACCGGGGAAGCCCACGGGCTTTTTGACTGACGTACTGCGCCTGTGTCGATCATTTCCAATAGCGCCGCATCAAGAAGTTCGCGCTTGTGAGCACTTATGGGTCTCGGATTGCACCTCCGGGGAGGTGCATCCTTGGTTTCGATGCGGTGCTGTAGGAGATCGGTTTTCCCAGGTCTTTCCGTGAACATCGGCGAGAAGGGTTCCAGCAGTTGCTGGAGCTGCTTCTGTTTGTCTTCACCGGAACACTTTTGCACGGCTTTGAGCACGCTGTCTGGAAGTAAAGGCATCTGCCCGGCAAAGTTTAACGGGAACGCTTGGCCGCGAATACAATCCTGCCGTCTGGTAAACGGCGTTAATTTCGTTTCGCCACCCAACCAATATCCAGCCTGGGCAAAGTCGAGCAAAACCCGCTCCGCTGCAATAAAATCTCTACCAAGGATCATGGGCACCGGCAGTTCTGGGAGGTATACGAACCGTTGTCTTCGTTTTCTACCATGAAAGGAAATTCGTAACCTGACTGCGCCGGCAGCAGGCAGTACGGACCCCGATGCTACTTGCAATTTCACGTTTGCTGACCGAAGATGTATCTTTCTCTTGTTACATTCCGCAAATACTGCATCCCCAATAAGCGATATGTTTGCTCCAGTACCTAAAAGAGCGGCTACTGGCATACCTAGTACATTCACAGTCATACGAGGTTCAAGAGACTTGGGTGTAGATTCGATTCTACTCACAGCTGGGATGAGCAATGTCGGTTCCTCGTTTAGTGAGGTTGTTCCTACCCCCGTCGGCTCGTGCGAGTCCATTAGCGGCCGGCCATCCAGAGCGACCATCCTTGGTGTTGAGAACTTCAAAGCGGCTCTGACGCTGGGGATCGTGCCGGCCTTTGGCTGAAAGGGAATCGCATTAGGGTCCAACTCAAATGCAGTTGCTTCGGGTAGCGTAGGACCGGGAACAGTGGAAGCTGTACGCCCGGGGATCAGTGCAAAGGCAGACGCGCCGGGAGTCTCATGACCGAGAATTTTGTGAGCTGGCCGCCCGGGTGTCACTGCAACAGCAGGCACGCCGGGAGTCTCAAGACCGCGAACGGTGTGAGCTGGGCGCCCGGGTGTCGGTGTGAAAGCCGACACGCCGGGAGTCTCACGGCGAAGAGTGTTATGAGCTAGCCGCCCGGATGTGTGTGCAATAGGAGACACGCCGGGAGTCTCAAGACCGCGAACGGTGTGAGCTGGGCGCCCGGGTGTCGGTGTGAAAGCCGACACGCCGGGAGTCTCATGACGGAGAATGTTGTGAGCTGGCCGCCCGGGTGTCACTGCAACAGCAGGCACGCCGGGAGTCTCAAGACCGCGAACGGTGTGAGCTGGGCGCCCGGGTGTCGGTGTGAAAGCCGACACGCCGGGAGTCTCACGACGAAGAGTGGAAGTGTTATGAGCTGGCCGCCCAGTTGTCGATGCGAGAGCAGACACGCCGGGAGTCTCAAGACCGCGAACGGTATGAGCTGAGCGCCCGGTTGTCGACGCGAACGCGGACACGCCGGGAGTCTCATGACGGAAAGTGTTGTGAGCTGGCCGCCCGGTTGTCGATGCACGAGCAGACACGCCGGGAGTCTCAACACCGCGAACGGTGTGAGCTGGGCGCCCGGGTGTCCATGGAAAATCGGACACGCCGGGAGTCTCACAACGAGGAGTGTTATGAGGAAGAAAAAGTGATGGAGGGCCACCGAGGGTCGATAGAAAAGCGTCAGTCCCCGGAGCCCGTGTGAGCCTCCGGGAGGCCCGGAGGCGGCTGCGGCGACTCGATCTCGTGGATTGTGTTTTTGACGCGGCCGGCGGAGAGTAGAAATTTCTTACCACCGCCGGCCGTAGCCGTTTCCCTGTGTCTGAGGCGGCCGCTGCCGTTCGCTGCAGTCCCGGTGTATGTGTCCTGGCTGGTCGCATCGAAAACAACGGGGCGTGACCCGCCCGTCGGCTTCGTGCGGTGTCCCGCTCTCTTTTGCCTCTCCCGAGCTCCGCGTTACCGGTCCAGAGGACAAGAACTCATCTTGACCAATGGAGGGGCTGTAGCGTTGTGATTGCGTGCCTTCGTAACCGCTGCACCTCCGTGATTCGTATGCACGAGGATCTAGGGTTCGTGATTCGTATGCACAAGGATCTGGGGTTCGGGGGACGGGCGCCTGATTGGAATCGTCTTGTTCTCTCTCGACTCTATGTGCACGTGCGTTTCCAGACCACGCAAATGATGGTTCCAGAGTCATGTTCTGCGGTGGAGGGGGTCGGTATCTTAGTTCCGCGAGGATGTCGGCCTGGATGGTGATTGCCTCCCGTGCCATCTCGTCTAAATTCGTAAAGGTACGTCCCCTGAGATGGGGATGGAAACGCGGGTGGCTTTGGCGGATGGCGCGTTGTACTTTCTCCGCGTCCAGTGCCGCGGCGTCGGCGATATCGTACAGGCCCTGGAGAGCCCTTACAAACTCAATAAGTGACTCTTCCGGGTGCTGTGTGCGCGCGCGCAGCTCGTCCTTTATCCGCACGCTGTAATCCGGAGGCAGGAACTCCATCCTAAATCGTGCCTCAAAATCTGACATACTTGTGAATTTAGTTTGTCTTTGCCTCCACAGTGCTGCACTGTCTGTCAGTGCAACCGGCAAAAGGCGGGTGAGGATGGATTCGTCGTCAATTCCCAACGCAGCTTGGTAGTCCCGCAGTTCCGAGACGAACATCGCAACTGACTTTCTATCTGCGTACCCCGAAAAAACCGGAACGCTAAGTGAGAGCCTTAGGAAGTCCCTGGGGGGCGTACTTCCAGCAGGAGTGGGTCTTGAGCGCATCATCTGCTCTCGTTGTATGTTAAGAAGCATGGTCATGGCCACTCTTAGTTCTGCCAGACCACCCTCTAATGATGCGTCTACCGGGACTAAGACTGCAGGCTTAGCGTCTGGTTTTATGTCACTGGCGGCGTTATCCGCGAGTGCACCGAGCGTCAAAAGGTCGTCCTCACTCACGTTTCTGTCGGCGTCCTCTGTAGACGGCATCATGTTGTAGTGGAGACTTGCGCAGTTCGATGAACGTGGGCTTCCGAAGAAACGCCCCCTCAACTTTGGGCAAACTCAGGAACGCAAAATTGACTATGTAAAACGTAAGAACGAACCCAGTTTGCTGCCATCCTCCCAGACGAGCAGCATATCACGTCTGGGCGCCAGTGTGGGATTTCCCTTGCTGCTACCCGTCTCGGAGAATGACACAGCACACCGGTTCAACAACACGTAAACATTTAATGACCGCTATCGCCTGCGCCGCGATCCCAACAGCCCCCGCGCATCCGCTGCGACGGCCTTTTATCAGCGGCGGAGCGCCGCTCGCGTGGCCAGTTGCCCTTGGCCCCCTCGTGGCCAAGATGACCACTTATGATTGTCGGAGGGGCAGCCTGGGCCAACCGCTTGGAATCGCCAGGTTGCCCACAAGCGTCTTTAGGCATTCCGATAGGGGGAGCAAGGCGGCGGTTTCGAAGTTCCAGGTCTTGTTCTGCAGAGGTGCAGGAGAAATATATGAATCTCCACTAAATGATACGGAGGTTATAAACTGATTTTATTAAACTGACGAGAGAGAGAGAGATGCTACACCTTAGCTTGGATTTACTGCGAAGGCTGTGGAAGCACGAGCGGGTAGCTTTGCCTGCCTTGACTAAAGCACTCGCTGCACCAGCGCTCGTGCAGCCCCCGAGGATTCATTCAGAGCAAACAGCTCGCGCTTTTAGCATGCACGTAACAATAGTCCATGCAAAGGTGACACGAAGTATTCCTGGCGAGAACTTTGGGTATCGCCGCCTGGTGGAAGTTTTTCACAACACAGAGTGAGGATACTAAAACTTCCTCTGCGTCTACAAGCACGTGCCATGCCAAGCTTCTATTCACTATGAAAAATAAAGCATGACCGCGTGGGTAGCACGTGCAGTACCCATATTGAAGAAAGCAAACGCACCCCTAGCGAGCTTCTCACCGCAAATAGCGAAGATCCCCGAGAAGCTCTCTGCTCAGGGACGGATCAAGGTACGGGTTAAGGAGGCTTCCATCGTAAACCGGAGACACGGCAAAAAAAAAAAAAAAAAAAAAAAGAACAAAACAACACTTGTTGTTGTTTTGTCCGTTTTTTATTTTTTTTTTTTTTTATTTTGCCGTGTCTCCGGTTTACGATGGAAGTTCTTCACCAGCTCGCCTGTGCTTTTACCCTTTCTTAAGGAGTCTGCAGTCCAGGGACCCACCCAGGCTGTCAGGAAGCCCTGTGCTGGCCCACAGAAATTCCGAAAAAAAAAAAAAAGAAAAAACTATTTGGTTTGGTTCAAACCAACTAAAAACTACAAAAAAAAAAACAACAAAAAAAAAAAAAAAAAAAAACCAACCCCACCACACACACGAAAAGAAAGTGATGTAATAGAGTGTTCTTCTTTAGACGAGCTGGTGTTCGTGAGCTCGTTGTAAACGACTGTTCTAGAGCAACAACATGTAAGCGTTGCCTCCAACCCTCCTTGTCGGAGGAAGAAAAGCTGTCGACGCTGGCGGTCCCATTGAAGTTTCTTCAACTTGAAACCAGACGGTAAGTACGGCCACGGAGTTCTCCGTTGTTCTGTGGTTCCCTCGACGGAATTTAAGGACAATGGTGGTTTGGAAGGCAAGTATGTGTTGTCGAAGGCTACACGAGCAACATACATGCCCAACACAGCAACGTACAAAGCAACATATCCTTTCGGGTATTGTCTAATGCAGTTTACGCTCAAGTAATCATTGCGCTCTACATCAAGGGGGTCGTCTTTACATCTTTCTAACTCAACATCATGATGAATTTATGCAAGCCGGTGGAAACACGCATCGTGTATATAAGGTTTTAGACCTTCTTAAGAACGCTCATAGGAACGCGGAGTCATAATTTTTAACTTTTCAACGGAAGTTTACGACGGACAAGCTGCTCAATGTACGCGACACTTCTTCACATTTTTCCCGTATCGTTCATTGATTTGCCTTTTGTACCCCTTGGTGAGCGATTGACTATTTCTGAAAGAGCCTCTAATTCGCACTCGCGTCTGCTTTATTTCCACTCAATTAAACCTGAATTTTCTAATCATCGGGTCTACCAATACAAAAACTTTCCAAGGTGTATCATAAAATGAACGATATTTGTATTTCATAACGTGATGGAATACACATATTGCAAGCATTGCCGTTACCACCACAACCGTCGTCGTCATAGTCAGTATTATCATCATCATTGGGAGCCTCATGAACAGAGCCATTTATACTGAGAGAGCTTGGCCAATGGGCGGAGCTTGTTGCCGCCAGATCCAGCAGATTTCGCGATAACACAAAATAGCGTTACTTCTCTTTTGTTTATTCCTGAGAAATCGCATAGAGTTCCTCTGAGTAAGAGCCACAAAATGGCGGACGGAAGTAGTCATCCCCCGGTTGTCAGACTACGCTGCGGTGGCTGCCATGCTGTCAAAATGTCCTTAAAGGAGCCCTGCAATTATATTTAAGCGTCTACCTTTTTTGCGCTTTACACGTCTCTTGGGGTTTCGGCAAGCCAGCGGGCACGCAGAGGGTAACTAAATATCAGTGCGTCATACTTTAACCGGACGACGCGGAAACCTCCTCCACCTACGGGGGCGGCCCGCGGTGCCGAAAGCGTGCGGTGTGTGACGTCTTTGGTCCTGGGCTATACTGGTCAGAGCCGCTAAAATCTTCTTTTAGTCGCAATACAAAATATTAGCGGCGGGAACCGTTTCAATTATCTATAAAAGTAGTTTTTGTTAAGTATTTTAGACCAGAAAAGAAATAAATGCAGTTCATACAGTACGGAAACAAGAAATGACGCGTCAACATACCCCTCACCAAGCGGTGGAAAAGGCGGCGCGTACTCGAAAGGTGTAGTGGGATCAGACACCGAAGAGCGGCGAGCAAAGAAAGGTCCCAGATGTAGACGGCGGCGCTGCGGTCGTATGCAGGCTCGAGGATCCAACCGGTTCCAAGCGTTCCGAAGGCCTTCCTCGAGAAGGTTTGTCTTGCGGTTTGGCATTTTTGGTGGTATGGCAGCGCGAAGTGACTCCCGTTCTTAACTGATCTTTACCCCGTGTTTCCTGTCGTTTGTGGCCAATGAAGTGCCATGCCGAATAAGCGTTTAATCCCGCAGCAAATGCAATGCGAGCCGCCCTGGCTGCCCGCTTTATACAGCCTATCGAGAATATGCTTTAGTGGCGCCCTCTCAAGCCGTCGACACGGAGTGCGGCAGCCGTGAGCGCTCGCTGAGCTCACTACCCCTCCTCTAGTTCACGGCCACCATGGTTACGACTTGAGCCATCGTTCTGGTGACGTTCAATGCAGGCACGTCGCTGTCTAGGCGGATAGAATATCTGTCATTTCGTGCGGAATTAGACTCAGAACTCTACAGGCAAAGACAAAAGAGGTAGAGCAGTGACGGGTCTTGAAGCCACGATCATCAAGCTGTCAATAATCCGGGCGAAACCCCGGAGGAGCGAGATGATCTGTCGGCTATTCTCGCTGCGGATTAAGAATGACGGATATAGCCGCTACCCGCCTAAGATATGCAGGGCGTGGAAAGCCTCTACGTCACGTAGCCAATCAGGGTCCACAATTATCCGATAAGAATGTTCAAGAGAAAATCGCCAAGCAAAAGTGTGCCACGCTATGCGCTTGTTATGTCCATATTAGTGTGGAAGCTCAAATACGCCAGCTGTATGCAGCTGGTGTATTTGAGCAATGACATTAAGCTCCCATTGGCCAGCCGTGACGCGGCTTGCTTCACGGTTGCGAAAAAGCGGTCCCAAAGTGTTCGGGAAAAAAATACAAAACTCACCTCAGCATTTCTTATGAGGTGTGAATGCGAAAGCATGAATGTCGTTTTTCCGCTCCCCTAGTTCGTCTGCGGTGTACTGGCGTGGACGGCCACGTTTCGCTAGTGCCGAGGTTGGGGCCAACGGCAGAGCACGCTCTCGTGAAGTGGCCGTGCCGCGCTGAGCTTGGCCGTGCAGCCTCTCCGGAATCTGCCCGGGCGGGCCCTGATCAGTTCTGCGGCCAGCCGCTTGCTCTTACCGGCGGCCGGGCCGCTGCGCCGCCATGGAGAGGGCTTCTCTGGTGGCGTTTCTTGGAACTACGCCGCGCGGCAGCCAATGGGAGTCTCATTCCTTGACACTATGACGCGCGTCAGCCAATGGGAGGCTATCCGTCAGACCGCTGCTACAGACGACAAGCTTCGCTCCATTGGGATAGGAGAGTTTAGGTGCCGTTCGGCGCGGCTTCAAAAGCTGATAACGCCGGTTCGCTCCATGGGACCATGCTAATGCTTTCGCATTAAAAGCGGCAAAACCGCGTGATTATACAGTCGTCTTTGGGCTCAAAAACACGCCAAATTTCATGGCGGCTGCGATTTCGCCTTGAAAGTGCCATGTGATGTGTTTCGCCCTATGCTTTGTGTGCTACAAGGGAGCCATTTGTCAGCGTGCTGACGAGCGCTGTGCTTTGGATCGCTTTGTTTTGTAGAAATAGATCTAAAGCCGCCTTCTTAGCAAAACTTCGGCTGACACGCCGAGGCTTTCGGAATGTTTATTTGCGAGTTATTCCTACGAGCTTCAATTACCTTTCTGATCTGTTTAATGAGAATTTATGAGAAAACTGTGTCCACAAGGTGGACGTGTACTCATAGACCTTCCCGAATGAATACTGCACCGCACTACACTCGAAACATTTATCATTGATCTCACTTTAACCGCATCAGTCAATCAGAGAGGCGATCGATATCATGTCCAAATAATCAAGCTGTTTCGGATTCCAAACGCGTGAACCTTTTTTAGAAAGTCGCGCTTAGCAACTTCTGAGTGTAGTATTCCCTTAGTTCAATGTAAGTGCTAACACGGCTCCGTGAGCACTAGTAGGAAATTGCAACCTCGAGTGAGCAACTGGTTGGTGTCTCAAGCTTTACAGTGTAATACGCGACCGTACTTCGCTGCCGTTCAAACACACCGTATTCTAATTATTGCGGGACTTGTGGGGCCGAACTTCCAAACCCGCTCTCTTTAGTGCCTGGCAGGAGTTATAAACTGGGAGAAACTAGAATCCGGGACCAAAAGCTGCGACGTTGTTCCAAAGCTTTTTTTTTTTTTTTTATCCTTGATTTTTGCCGAGGCCTTTCATCTGGCTCCCAGCAACCGGTCCCTGTCTCGACTTCATTCGCGTTCCCCCCGACTTGTCTCGACATTTAACGTTATTCCCCGCGTCACTTTTATTCTTGACTGTCTCACGCCACACGCCACCGTCTTTGTCCCCATAGTGTGATGGAATATATGCACCCCTGTTTCTGTCAGAGCCGGGACTTCTACCTACGTTCGCGGTAACTAATTTAATTCCACGAGAAGCTGAAAAAAAAAAGTTTCATCGCGATTGGTTTTTAGCACGGACACGTAAAAGCTCTCTTGCTGAGTGACTCGATCGAGTCTGTCTCTTCGTTTGTTGGTTAGAAAAGAAAGATGTTAGAGGCGCTTTTAGGAACGCTATAATGATTCGTGGCAGTTTGTCGTTTTTATTCATTACAGCCATTTAACGCGATTCGAGTCGCAAAGAGCAGCGATAGGCAATCTAAGCATAGGGTCTCGTAGACCATCAATGTATGGGTGTGGGTCCAGAAGATTACAGACCACGATGTAAGAAACAAATTTAGGTGATGCAATTCGATCCCACGAAGCGTCTATATTATGTTGGGCGCGCCCGGCGGTACTCTTGAACGCGGATAGATAGATGGCGCCCGAATCAGGGGCCCGTCTATCCAATTCCCTTCCGCATTATATTATCACTTCTCCTCCGTTGTACCAGCATGAAGAGGTTCTTCCTCAGAGGTCTGTCTACCTTCACGACATCACTGCGCCGAATTCGCCGTTCGCGAACGTGGGACTCTTCTGCCTCTTCATCCACTTCACTGTGGGCCTCTTGGTCGGAGCGCCCTCTACGTAGACGTGAAACGAACCAGTCCTGATCCGTGGCTAGCTCCGACCACTAAAAACAAACGCGAACGCATCGAGGGGCTTTACGGAAAACAATCTGTTGCCCGGCGTGAGCGACGAGTGGCATCCCCAGTCCGCGTTTTTCCACACCACGCTTGGACACTGCGCGTGGACGGGCACCAGATCCGTGTCAAATGATCTCTGTGCTTTGTGGTTAAAGGGGAACTCCGCTCAATTTGTGAAGATTTCAGGATAATGAGTGATTTCGCATTAAAAATCCATAGTAAAATACACTACGTCATTTGCTTCGCGGAAAATGGGATATATATTTGCAATCTAATATTAAACACGAGCAGAAATCGAAAAGAAACTACGACTCCGTCCGGCAACATTGGCCTCAGGCCGCCAAGAAGATGGATATCGCGTGATACGCGATGTCACGTGATCCTTTACGCGACGACGGGCGGGATTGGGGCGGGCGTGTGGCAGGCGCAAGCCTGTACCGTACTCTTCACCACGTTTTGGTGTCTGCGTCATTCGACGACGTCTGCACAACCGCGACTTAAGTCTGCGCACGTAGTGTCCGTAGTGTGAACGAAACTTCGAGAGACAATAATCACAAACGGTGAGACGACGACGGCGGTTGTGACGCGGGAAGGCGGCGGTAACGGCGGGACCACGGCGCGGTACAGTCGGAGGGCTCCCAAGAAGCGCGCTGGGCAGGCGCGCTGGGAGGAAACGTCGGTGATGCCACCCGTTACCGCCGTTACTTGCCCAGAGAAGGAAACACAAGGAAAAACGGGGGCAATGGTGATTACGCTTAGCTTAATGTTGGCAACGCCCACGCCTCCTTGCGCTTGGCAACGCATTTGGTTGTGCCTCAATTCGCCCGCTCGAGTCAGCCGATTTCGGACTTGGCGAGTTGCAAAGCTTGCCGGACCGTTTAAAGGGATACTGAACCAAAGAATTTAGTGCCCATAATAAGTGGCGCACGTTCTTTCCACCAGCCAGCAGCCGCCGGTGTGCGCGAGCACACGCAACAAACATGACGTCACGGACCTCCATTCGCGGTTGAGAGGACAGTGAAATGCATGGGCTTCGGACTAAAGGAGAATAAAGACAGGCTTTTCATCTCTACAAGTGAAAGCTACGTGCTTGTTAGACCAATTCATCGATTATTTTTTCCACCAGGCACCACTGTGTAGATGAAAAACTTGTCTTTATTCTCCTTTGGTCCGAAGCCCATACATTTCACTGTCATCTCAACCACGAATGGAGGTCTGTGACGTCATTTTTGTTGCCTGTGCTCGCGCACACCGGCGGCTGCTGGCTCGTGGAAAGATCGTGCGCCACTTATTATGGACACCAAATTCCTTGGTTCAGTATCCCTTTAAGAAGCATTTAGTCAGAACAACGTCGTAATATTTTACTCTTCATCTTCTTACGTAATACTGAAGAGGACTGTATTGTTTTTTTCAAAAACAAAAATGAAGCAGAGTTGAGCCCTCACCGCCAGAAGTGTTGTTCATGGCAGACCATAAGCTAAGTGTGAAGGACGATCCACACACGAAAAAACAACAACAAAACAAAAAAAGAAAAAGGCAACACAAATTGCAACTGCAATGGCTTGCGACGTACAGGTTACTATGGCAACAGCGGCGTCGACTCCAAGAAAGCCGGTTTTTACCCCGTTTTGTCGGAGCCACCGCAGCTATTGCCACAGCAAACCGTAAGGACTAACGACGCAAGCCGTTGCAGTCACACTCGATCGGACTCACGCAAGTGTGTGAATCAATTTTAGAGGGTGATTCACACATTTGCGTTGTGTCGGACCGAGTGAGAGGGTTGCTATGGCAACAGCTGCGTCGACTCCGACAGAACGGGGTTAAAACTAGGGATGTCGCGAACCACCCTAGGTTCGATTTCGAAAGGTTTCGATATTTGCGAAGCAAACTAAGGTTCGATTTCGAAAAATTTCGATATTTTCGTACCGACCGAGGTTCGATTTCGAAAAATTCGCAACTTTTGTCCACAGCGGAGCTTCGAATTCGAAAATTTCGAAGCTTTCACGGTTTCTAAAATTTCGAATTCGATTATTTCGAATATTTTTTTACTTCAGGTTCGATAAATTCGAAGATTTCGAAATTCTTTGTAAAAAAAATTCGAAAACTTCGAACGCTTCGAATTTTTATAGACATGAAGTTCGAACAATTCGAAGATTTCGAATTTCTTTTGGCTTAAAGTTCGAAAAGTTCGAAAGTTTCGATTCTCTTTTAACGCCACATTCAAAAAAAAAAAAAAAAAAAAACTTCGAAGATTTTGAATTTTTTTCTAATCCAAGTTTTCAAAGTTTGAAGTCCCATTTTCAAGTTTTTCTACAGTTTCAGTTTCAAATAACGTTTTCACGACTCACTTGTTTTCACAAAATCAAGTTTAGAAAAGTTAGGGTGTGATATCTAGATTCTGCGAAGTTGGTAAGGCAATTAAATAAGACGACGAGTGTCCCGGACGTGCTAGAATATTTGCCAGTGCAGAATTGTGACCGCCAGCCCCCCGGGGGGGAAGGGGGGGGGGGGGGGGGGGGGGTCTTTATCACGCAGTAGTGATTGCACGAACACACTGTTTTACGAGACTCATCCAGTTCGAAACGGCCAGGGGCGAGCAGGAGGTTGAGGCTCAGAAAAACCTTGAAGCGACCTGGCAAACTAGCTCGCCACCCCTTGCACGCTGGTAGTAATCCGATCCGGTGAAGTTTATAATTGTCCTGGAGGTCTATTTTCTGGGACGGAGGAATCGCCTCGCAAAAAGCACAAAAGCCGACACAACTCGAGGTCGAGGAGCGTTCTACCATACAAGTGGCGTCGGAAGAGGAAAAACGGGGGGGAAAGAGGATAGCGGCGGGGGGGGGGGGGGGGGGGGGGGGGGGGGGGGGGGGGGGGGGGCTTTAGTCTCCTTTTTCCCTTTGCAGGTATTTCGGACTGTTAAAGAAAACAATACGGGGAAAGAGGGCGTGGTCGAGCTTATTTTAATCTGAAATTATTTATGCATATGTATAGCTACTGTCGCTCTTCACCGCATAAAAGGTTGCGTAGATGGTCACTGTTAGAAACTCGTTGTCAGAAGGCACTGCTCGTCACATGCTTAGTGGTTCGGAAGTTCAAAGCTGTCTTTTCGACCTAAACACCTGTGCCGATAGTAACAAAAGAAAAAAAAAAAAAAGAATAAATGCGGGAATAAAAAGCAGGAGAAAAAAAAAAAACTATCAAGAATTCGTCGGAAGTGTTCTATTCGTGCATATTCAGAGGTTCAGAACTTCGAAACAAGTTTCTTTTACCAAAATGTGTACAGGCTAAAAGAAACACGTCCCAGGAACGTGAAGCGAAAAAAAAAAGTTTTCTTTTAATGACGTGCTGAACTTGAACACTACTAGAAATCTTCTGCAATGAGTTAATTTATTCCTTAACGTGAAAAAACAATAAATATATTATTTTGTATTCTGCAGATGGCAATGATATGTACTGTCTGTGGTGCTAATTTAAATGCGATACCTCAAACAACTTAGACGAAAATAAATATCAAGTTTAGGTCATAATTGCATGCAGATACATGTTTGGACATTTCTTCGAAACTCACGTTGAATAACAATAATCCCATCTTAAGACGGCACTTACCTAGGCTATACATAGGTCATTCTTAAAAAAGTATAACATATCTACCATAAATAGCTCCGGCTGCAGCGTGCTTCAAATCTGGCACAAACGATAATCGTCAAAAACCCGTCGTCCGTCCTCGCCCCTTCGGGGATTTATTTCTTTAAACCTAAGCATGCCAGAACATTGAAATAAATGACATTGTCTTTCGTAAGGAACGCAGCACCGCGTGTAAAAGTTCGAGAAAAAAAAAATTACGAATGTACCCCACTCCTTGAAATCAAATGAAACCGGCCGCCGGTCTTTCGAAGTTCGACGAACGTCGAACTTTTACCCTAAAAGTTCGAAGTTCGTCGAACTTCTGACTTTTCAAAATTCGAAAGTTCGAAACTTTTCGAATTTTCTTGATAAATAAGTTCGAAAGTTCGAAATTTATCGAATTTTTTGGTCAGTCAAGTTCGAAAGTTCGACAAGCATCGAACCTTGCAGCGCAATAAGTTCGAAAGTTCGAAAAAGATCGAATTTTTTAGCGTAATAAGTTCGACGGTTCGAAAAGCGTCGAACTTCTTAGCTTAACAAGTTCGAAAATTCGACCTCCGTCGAATTTTACGATATAGACAATTCGAAAAATCGAAATCTTTCGAACCTTTCGAACCGCTTGATTCGATCATCGAAACTTCGATTCGAAAAAAGTTCGCGGCATCCCTAGTTAAAACCGGCTTTCTTGGAGTCGACGCAGCTGCTGCCATAGCAACCTGTACGTCGCAAGCCGGATTCACGCACGCTGTTTACAAACGAGTCCAATGAGGTTCGGTGGCTGAGAGCGCTAGAGCATACCAGCTTGAGCAGCCTGGAGCGGAAGCTCGCGCGACAGCCTGGGATTAGGGGCTCAATCCCGACAGAGGTTCCCCCACCGGGTGCTCCGATCACAGATGACCTTGATGGTAGCTCCCGACTTTGATCCTCGTCAGCAACATGAAGACGTGTTGGTCAATACGTTGGTTGAATGCAGAAGTATAAGTGATTGCAGAGTGCAACTCCGAGACAAGTGCGGCTCCCCAAGTCTTTTTTTTCTATTTTTCCCCTCTTCCTGTTTCCCGTCAGTAAAAATAAAAGAAATCTTCGGAATTCTCGTTGCCCGTCCTTTTCCTCGGTTTTGAACTCTCATTTGTGCATCACGCTGCAGGTCCGTCCCACCACACTCTTTCCTAACCACAAAGGTCACAGTTGCACGTAGCAGGTGTCACGGAGGGCCCAAACACGCAACCCAAGGCGCCACAGCATCCTTAAGCGCGAAACCCATGTACGACGAAACCGTCCGATCCAACATACCGGCGTGGGGTCGTTTATCCGTACTACTTGTTGCAAGTTAAATATCCTATGCTGTGCTCGGCCTTCCACGATTGGCCAAACGCCCAATGTGACGCCTTAAAAAATTGGGTTGTGTGTATGTTTATACAGCCTAGAACTTGGTCTGCCTCACAGGGGCGACGAGTCTCCCAGCTGTAGATGAGCAATTTAGCCAGTGCGGTACAGCCGCTAGCCTGGGGTCTTTAACGTGCACCACGCAGTAGTGATACACGACCGCACGCCGGTTCGATGCTCATCCAGATCGAAACGGGCAGGGGTGGGGCTCGAACCCAGGATCCCTGGGTTCTGCAGCGCGAGCTTTCGCTCCACGCGCGTCGAGCTGGGTGTGCGCTTCAGCCCACTCGGCCACCGATCCCCCTGTGTGACGCCTTATGTAAGATTCGTTCTGCTCTCCTCCACGGAAATAAGAGCAAAATCAGACTCTCAGCTCTGATGGTGTTGATATAGGTACGCAATGACTACACTTCCAAGGCGCTGTTTAAGCACTGTCGAACTTGTCGCTCACTATTAGTGACGTCAGGGATAGGAACCACACGAGGGCGCCACAGAAACATTTCATGGCCAATAAACATGCAAGCAAGCTTATTATTTAAACACTTCCATGTTTGGCCACAGCACGTGTATGTCCATGCGCGGGAGCCAGATTCGTGTCAAGTGATACGTGTGCGCATGCGCCGCGTCGACAGCAGCGCCACGTCAGCTGCAAGCATGGTGCTCTGTGTGGTGCCCCATGCGCGTGAGCACGTCCAGGTTGCGCGTGAACATAGCTTTGGCAAGCGTGCAATGCACGGGCTTGTTTGTCCTCACGAGCAGAGGCATGGCGGCAGCCCGTTGCCCCGCTTGCAATTGTCTATTAGCGGCGAGATGTTTTGGTGGCGCCCCCCTACGGTTCCCTCTCGTGACGTCATTACCATGCGGACAGCAAGTTTGATTGTGTTTGCAGTGAGCATGGTGGAAGCTGGAAATTATTGCGCTCTGAAAGCAACACTGCCAGCGCCGTCAAAATTAAAGTTCTTTCATTCCTCTTATTTGTGTTGATGAGAAAACCTTTGCTGACGTCATAGTCAGCATTCGGCCAATCCTGGAAGGCCGACCACAGCGACGCTTTCGATCGCGCACGTCGCCAATGGACGACCAACCTTATATGCAGTCTCTCGAAAGTCGGTGTTCCATGGATCGAGGATGAGCTTTATGATGCTCCCATTGACCGATCTCACAGCCAGTTTCATTACGCCATCGCTGCTGCCATGCGTCGTAGGGTGTGGCATAGCCTCCTCTATACTCGTGAAGCCTGGCAGTTCGACGACGGAGCCATATAGAGTCCCCGGTCGCAGATTTGGAGTGCAAGGATCTAATAGCACAGAGCATCAAAGAACCATTTCTCGGGGAACCTGGACGTCAGCGCGCATCTTTTGCAGCGGCGAGGATCCGAAGCACACTTGTTCGCTCGGGAGAAGTGTGTTTGGCGCCAGTCACGTAGTTCTCCTATCATCCGTTGTCTGCCGCTCCACCTTTTCCTTTTCGGCGTCGGCCTCTCGTGGAAATCTGTCAAGCTTTGCCAGTATATCGGAGGCTATAGACCTTTTTCGCAAGGGCGCCGCCCTCTTGAATTGTCGTCACTTCCAGTATGGGCGAAAACATTGTTGTGCCGTCGCCACGTCAATAGAAGGCATTGAGGACATAAACGTAACCGTCACACATTCTCATTTTGCCTCCCTTCTATTTTTTTTTACTATTTGTAGGTTGAAACGTTTTGATATTTTTTTGTCGCCCATACCGGATAGGCCTACTTGGCGGTCGGGGGCGAGAGTAAGCGGAAAAGGTCTATAGGTCTGAAGCACAGCCTCCTCTACACTTACAAAGCCTGGCAGACCGCCACGAGGTGAGCAGCGTTTGGCGACTTCCGGTACCTTAAGGGGTATTCACACGAGGGAGAAATCCCGGGGATTTCTCCCCGGCACGCGCGCATCACGAGATGAAAACGCGAGGCTTTTGCACATCGCAAAGCCTGTCGTTTTCGTCGTGGGATGCGCGTGCCGGGGAGAAATCCCCGGGATTTCTCCCTCGTGTGAATACCCCTTTACGAAATTTTGTTTCGCTGTTGACAGACGACGACAATGAGCTGCAAGCTTGTGCAAGCGCATGGTTCTGAAACCTCCAGACTATAGTTTTCAGAACCATGCTTAAAGGGGTCATGAAACGATTTTCCTACTTCTTCCTCCTTAGCTTTAATCCTCAACTCAAATGCGAATTGTGAAATCACGTGGTCGTGACCACGTGATGCGGCACCGGTGCGATGACTTCTTGCTTCCACCGTGCTTTTTATGCACACCATAGAACTTGTCATTCCCCAGTGACAATAAGTTCCGTCAGGGCACTCATTGGCCACGAACGCGAATCCAAATATTCGTCGACGGATTGATTGTTGACGAGCGCATACGTCCGTGTGACGCAGTTCTCGTGTCCAATGCGTGAGCTGGGTTCTGCTGACGTCAGTTTGGCGCCGGTAACGCGCTTTTGGAACCGCGGATATATCACAGTGAAAAGGCGGAGAGATTTCGAAGGCAAGAAGGTACAATACAGTCCGCTATATATTCAAATGTTCGTACCGAAAAGCTGCCTTTTGACATTCTAGCCTCTTTCTTTTGGCCAACTAAACGATATGCGATTAGTAAAGTCCCAATTTAAAATCATTCATCCCAACCCAACATTCGTTTCATGGCCCCTTTAAACAGGGTTGCAGATCATCGTCGTCGTTTTTCAACAGCTAAACCAAATTTCCTAAAGAACCGGAAGTTACCAAACGCCGGTCACCTATTGAAAAGCTAGAGCGGGAGTCAACGGATGAGAGGAGAGCCAGGTGACGGGCGCCCCGCTGCGGCGAGACGCCGAAACACACTTCTCCCGCGCGCGATGGAATGTCCGCTCGTGCTCTCTGCGTTCCTCGTGCTACCGCTTCTTTTCCCGTTTGGTTTAAAAAACATGTTTCGGGTCCTCGCCACTGCAAAAGCTGTGCGCTGACGGCCAGGTTCCCCGAGAAACGCTCTGTGCTACCAGATCCTCGCCCTCCAAATCTGTGACCAGGCACTCTATGACTCCGTCGTGGAACTGCCAGGCTTTGCACTGTTAGCAAAAATAACACGCCCAGACGTGTAAACCGTTGTCCCATAGCGGACACGTCGAAACGTGTTCGTTTTACACGAGGCCATCTGTGTTTTTCGTCTACACATGAGGTGCTGTGTAAACTTAACACGCTACACCGTGTCTGCCTTCCGCAAAACCGTTTCGAGCGTGTTCCTTATGAAACATGGCGGCCAGCGGCCGAGAACAGGCGAGAGACGAGCCCAGCGAGCCGCGCGCCTTTCAGCCGAATTGAAAGCACACAGGGCGCGTTAGTTCTCGTTCGATGTCTTTTATACACAGTAAAGTCTCCAAGCGGCGGACGTAGCTACTTGCAAAGGTACGTACGTGCGTTGTCGGCGGTCGGCGGCGTCGGTAGCTTCAACAAACCGCTAAACAAAAAAACAAAAAAAAAAAAAACGAATGCCGAACTCACATGGATAAATAACTTGAGCAAACTATTTAGAATCGGGCGGTAACTTGCGCCACCTATCGAGATTTCTAGCAGCCTGTTTTTAAAAAAAAAAAGACGAGTCTGTTAACCATTTTTGAAAACCGGAGACGACGGACGAAGAAGGGGACAACACACAAAACGTCTCAAAACGCAGATACTAAATTTTATTTGAACAGTCGTTTATATAGACCGAAACGCGGGCTTGACGTCACGGCGCTGCGGCGGCGCTGCGATCGCGCCGGAGCCGAGGGGTGTGGGCAAAAGGGCGCACGTTTCGCATGGGCGTCATAGTATTTCAGCATGCCGCGAAGCTGTGTTGCCGTTAATCTCACCGAAATGTACATACAAGAAAAGTAGCGGAGTGAGCTTCTACAAGTTCCCGGCAGACTCTGAAAGGCATAGAAGGTGGATAATATCCGTGGATCAAAAATTATGGTCGCCTCGCGCATTTTTGCGGCAAGCACTTTCTTGCAGGCAACTGAGGCTTCCATTTCAATCTCCGTGTCCCGAGGCTTGCTTATATACAGGAAAACCGTCCTCTAATCGAGACCACCTGGATTTTGTTCCCACGGTATTCGCGCACAAAGCACCGGCCAAGCGCTCGTCGGAGGCTCGCTACGCCCGTGCTACCCAGCAGGAGGGGGTCGGCGACAGAATGGCAGTGTTGTAGGCGCTACCAAAAAAAAAGTAACGAAATACGTTACTCGTTACTTGCAAATCAAAGGTACGCATTACTGAGCTACGTTGCCTAAAAATAAAAGGAACGCGTTACCGCTACCGATAAAAAGTAACGCACGCTACTTCTGCATTACTTTTTAAATTATGATTTAACACGTTTACGGTTTTGACGATACAGATATGCATAAGCTCATATATCAAGAAACATTATGTTTATGCAGAAACAAAACATAATTACTTTATTTCTTTTTACGGTTTCACCTAAATACTGACGAGAAAAACGCAAAGAAAAACATTGCTTGACGCCTAAAAACATGGAAAAACTTGGAGTGTAATTGTAGTAACGAGTAACGTAACTACGTTAGTTGAAATAGTAACGTATGTAAGTTACCCGTTACTGTGTCGAAAAAGTAACGAGTAGGTTACTACATTACTGAAAAAAGTAACGCGTTCCTGGTAACGCCGTTACTTGTAACGTGTTACTGCCAAGACTGCAGAACGGACAAAGCGTTACTGCTTGTCATGCCTTGTGGTCATGAGAGTAGGAAAAATATCATACTTTGCATACCTTGACTTGAAGACGCTGTGTGTATTTATTTAATTAATAAATACACTTGCGCAGACCCACAGTCTGCTGATCCCGCCGGCGGTGCGGAAACCGACTCGAAGTAATCGTAGGCCTCGAGAGACTTGTACGCCTGCTCCGTGTCGGCCGTGAACTGGCTTGGCGAAAAAACTAAATAAACGACGACGTGAGCCGTCGACTTCCGTGGCATCAACTTCACGTCGGAAGTCCAGCAGTCCTTGTTTACGGCGTACGGATGCTCGTAGGCAACGCCGTTCACGCACAGTTTGTTTCGATACCGCCACCGTTCAGGCTCGGGTAGCAAGCTCAAATAGTCGGGCATAGCATGCGACATACGTTGCCAGGAAGTACGCCTCACAAATAAAGCTAGAAGCGTCCCTACAACGTCAACAACGAGCGCACGCCACACAACGCAATGGCGAAAACACGGCGGGCCGGGTCGTTTTGCCCACATAGCTACCGCGCATGCGCGGCCTTCCGGCCGTGTTGGTAAACAGAGCCGCTCCGCGTGTCGGTCTATAGCATCTCTCCCACACGTCTTCCGGAACTTCCCACGTCACAGCAACTTTTAGCCAGAATACATCTCGTCTTGACCTTTTTTTTTTTTTTATCTCTCTCTCTCTCTCTCTCTCTTATCACCTCACTTAGTTTGTACAAAGCATTGCAATACAAGTACCATCATCACACCCGCTAAAGTCGGACCCAAGGAACCACACCTTCACACCCCACGTAACCTTCCTGGCAAAAAAAAAAAAAAAAATTGATAACAACACAAAACTTTTTGGCTCGCTTCGTCTAGTCTGATAACAATTCAAATCTCCGAACTCCCTTCATTGTCGCAACCCCCGAAGGTCGGACCCAACGCACACACCTTCACACAAGCTGCAAGGCCTAACTCGCATCTCGTATCACGCACAAGCACGCCGCATTAAAACATACAAACAAAACAAAAAAATTTACAACAGCAAAAATTTTCGGGTCGCTTCGTCTAATGCGATTGACGGCTGACTGATACAGTTTCCTACAGTCGTGATTCTAATTGTCTCTTTCAAAACTCTTTTTGCGCAATCTTTTTCTTTGCTCAAAACAACAGTAGACCCCCACTCCGGCAGACAATTATTGCACTCCTGTACGTGTTTAGCAATCTCAGAGTTTGAAGACCCGATCCTAACTGCCCTCATGTGTTCAAGCAGTCTCTCATTCAAGCACCTTTTTGTCTGCCCCACGTAGGTGAAACCGCAGGCCATTGGAATATCGTACACTACACCAACCTGGCAATCAACGGCAGCTTCTCTGTGCCGTTTCTGACAACCTCGCGCCCCTCCCACGAACGGCGTAAGCCTGTTCAACTTAAAGTCGGGAGTGAAGACCACCTTTATCTTGAATCTCCCAGCAACCGCCAACAAGTTGTGCGAAAACTTATGGAAAAAAGGAATGCACACTACCCTCTCTGGTTTCTCAATTTCTTTCCTCGCTTCTCCTCTGAGTCTCACCACACACTTCCTTGCGACACCCTCCACAAGGCTACTCTTATACCCTGCCTCCTTAATGCGTTCTAATTGTCTTATAACAGCTTTATGTACTTTGTGCCGACAAGATTTTTTCAAAGCGTTGTCTAGCAGAGACATGACCACCCCTCTTTTAACCAATTTGGAATGGCAACTTTTGTAGGGCAACAAAGGTTTTGCCGCTACTTTTCCATATTCCCAGCACAACCCGTCCACCGTGTCCAACCTAAGATCTAAAAACTGCAGCTCACCTTCAACAGGCTCCTCACTGCTAAAGGACAACTCAGGCGCTGCTTGAACTATGAGATCTTTGATCTCAGGCAGTGCTCCCTTCTCAACCGAACATATCAAAATATCATCAACGTATCTCCTGATCAACACTGACCCTGTTGGGAATGATTGTACAATTTGTCCCAAGGCCGAATCCAAAGAAGCCAAATAAATCTCGGACAAAGCCGGTGCCAACGATGAACCTATACAGACCCCTTTCTTTTGAGCGTATTTGCCCCCCTCAAATTCTACAGCTGTGGAGTTTAGATATAATTCCGTTAAGTTAAGAAAACTTCCTACGTCTATCCCGGACTGTGACTGGAACCGAACTAAGTTTTCCTCCAACAAGTCCCTTACTCTCGAGAGAAGCAAAGGTTGATGGAGGGAGTAATACAAGTCTTTAATGTCTAGTGACATGACTTCGCACTTCTGCTGGTGGAAAGGCGCCAAACAGCTCACAAGCTCTTCCGACTTTCTGAGACCAATAGGACTGTTCAACTCGATTGTCGACAGACAACCTTGGAGGAAAGTCGACACAACCTTTTGCCAAGTTCCATTCTCGTTGACAACTACCCTAAGCGGCAACATAGGCTTGTGGTCTTTTAGAAAAAATTTGATAGAAAACGAGTCCCTTGTGACCTCTCCAACCTTTTTCGCCACTTTCTCCATCTCACACTCATTCAGAATTGCCAGCACATTCCTTTTTATCTGTCTGAGGTTAAACTTGACAGGCTGAAACAACCCCGCAATCGCTGCTCTTGATTTCTGTCGAAACTCGGTCTCTGGCAAAATCGCAAACTTCCCGGTTTTGTCAGTCTGTAGCACTGAAAGTTTACCCACTTGTAACTCTTTCTTAAGCTCCTTAACAGCTTTGAAATCTCTTTTTTCAGGTCTATTCCCAGGACCAACTAACCTTGAAACAGCCTTAATTGATTGGTCTACGAAACCTTGCCTCGCGTCCATTGGAACCCTCGCAGCTATGCTGTGGATGCACGACACAATATCCAACCTCGACGGCTCAACGTTCAAACAAAACTTGGGACCTTTTTCTAACAACGAAGCCGAACGCCTCGAAACGACCACATTCATTGGGTTAACCACGTTGGACTGCTTTGGACCCACTCCCTCCTGCCCCTTCTTATCCGACAGGGAATTTTCTTTGCAAAACCTGACCCCCTCTTTCATTAAAGCATCTTTTCTGCTGTTCGACCATAATTCTTCTTTTTTCCGTGCAACACTCCCCTTCCAAAATACATACTCGCTTGAAGTACGGAACATGTCTCCTCGCAGTACATTCCAGAACGACTCACATAACTGCAGCAGTTCCTTGAGTTCCATCGTGAGACTGTTCCGGTAGGCCTTGAGCACTTTCTCCTTGCAGTTCCAATGGCCCCCCTGTGAGGACATGAACTTGAACTTCTCTTGGTCGACGAACCGTCTTCTTATGCAAAATCCCAGGTAGATCAGGTCCGTTTCCAACGCTGCAACCCGATGACCTAACTTGCTGACCACTAAAAAGCCGAACACAAACACCGACGACGGCGGAAGAGATGACAGATACAACGACGAACACGGAACAATGCCTGCATCGGGTAGGATGATTGAAGATAAAGTAAGTAGGCAGGCGAGCTGGTTGATGTTACACATTTTTGAAAACCGGAGACGACGGACGAAGAAGGAGACAACACACAAAACGTCTCAAAACGCAGCTACTAAATTTTATTTGAACAGTCGTTTATATAGCATCTCTCCCACACGTCTTCCGGAACTTCCCACGTCACAGCAACTTTTAGCCAGAATACATCTCGTCTTGACCTTTTTTTTTTTTATCTCTCTCTCTCTCTCTCTTATCACCTCACTTAGTTTGTACAAAGCATTGCAATACAAGTACCATCATCACACCCGCTAAAGTCGGACCCAAGGAACCACACCTTCACACCCCACGTAACCTTCCTGGCAAAAAAAAACAAAAAAACTCGATAACAACACAAAACTTTTTGGCTCGCTTCAGTCTGATAACAATTTAAATCTCCGAACTCCCTTCATTGTCGCAACCCCCGAAGGTCGGACCCAACGCACACACCTTCACACAAGCTGCAAGCCCTAACTCGCATCTCGTATCACGCACAAGCACGCCGCATTAAAACATACAAACAAAACAAAAAAATTTACAACAGCAAAAATTTTCGGGTCGCTTCGTCTAATGCGATTGACGGCTGACTGATACAGTTTCCTACAGTCGTGATTCTAATTGTCTCTTTCAAAACTCTTTTTGCGCAATCTTTTTCTTTGCTCAAAACAACAGTAGACCCCCACTCCGGCAGACAATTATTGCACTCCTGTACGTGTTTAGCAATCTCAGAGTTTGAAGACCCGATCCTAACTGCCCTCATGTGTTCAAGCAGTCTCTCATTCAAGCACCTTTTTGTCTGCCCCACGTAGGTGAAACCGCAGGCCATTGGAATATCGTACACTACACCAACCTGGCAATCAACGGCAGCTTCTCTGTGCCGTTTCTGACAACCTCGCGCCCCTCCCACGAACGGCGTAAGCCTGTTCAACTTAAAGTCGGGAGTGAAGACCACCTTTATCTTGAATCTCCCAGCAACCGCCAACAAGTTGTGCGAAAACTTATGGAAAAAAGGAATGCACACTACCCTCTCTGGTTTCTCAATTTATGAGCAGTCCGACTAGCTTGAATCAGATAGTCTGTTAACACTGCGAACGACCACGACTACACAGCAACCCTACATACAACGCAGGCAACACAGCACACAGCTGCACAGCACCGACATGTACACAAACACAACAACCGACACTACGCCCGACACTTCCTACTCGATAACCATTTCTCCCCGTGGCGCATATAAGCTTGACATGTGCTGGTGACCTCTTTGGTCGCTGACCATTACAGATTTATATAAGAATACACAAAACACGGCGCAATGGACATCCGTATGTTAGAACTGTTTGCATTTAAAAAGTATGGAGGCAAAATCTATAAGGTTAGTCCGTTGCAATAAATAACGATATGTTAACAATAAATCTTAAATCGGTCATGAAAAAGGTCAAATTTTTGTTATTTTCTTGCTTGACCAGTGTTATGAGCAGTCCGACTAGCTTGAATCAGATAGAAAAACAAATTATTGGGATTTTGTCATTACGTATACAATAATAAATGAAAATGATCCTTGCGCAAAGCATTTTTTATATATTTTTGTGAAGGAGATCCGGACATCCGCCCAACACTTCACTTCCGCTAGTTGCAGCAGTTGCTTGCAGTACGGGAGCAGACTCCTTGACTTTTGGGGCGTTTTGATGCAGTTTGTTGTCGTATGTCGTGTCGGTGTCGAGAAGAGCGGTGGGGCTTGGGAGTTTGTGACCGGTGTTATTCGTGAACACTGGTGTGGGGCGCTGATGCGTCTTTTTTTTATACTGCCACCACCCCGAACTTTGAAGATACACGGGCCCGTAGCAGTGCATTATGCTGAATCGCGAGCTCCTTCTCTGTTGACGTCGCTTTCCTGGTACCACTCGTGGATACTGCAAGCGTTTAAACAGTGTGCACCGTCTCGCCTACGTCCCCGGTGACGTACTCGACCTGTTGAAACTTATTGCTGCCGTCATTTTAGAGTACGCAGGGCAGTTATCTCGTTGGTCTGGTTTCGGTTATAAAAGCAAGGCAAAACGCTCGTAGTTCCCGCCCTCAGTACACGTTGGACATCTTCCACACTTTGACACCGGATAACTGAATGAACGAGGATTTACATTCACTTCCGAGGTTACTCTCGCCGCTTCCTCACCGTTGAGCAACAGGATGAGCTGGCGACAAGCCGCGGATGAAAGGCTTGAGCATCAACAGCCCAAGCGCACTCGGTGCCGATGCGGGCGACGCGGGTTTCTGTCAACCGGGAGGCCAGCACAAACCGTGACCGTTCCAGCTCTTCGTCATAACACGGTGTTGCAGAGAGCAGGGTAAAATACAGCTACACGGATCACCGAAGCAAACGACTGCTATCTTAAATCTTGGCTTGTGATTGCGCCTTTGTAGTAGATCATCTTATTCGTTTTGCTGGAGAGACGCAAACGACGGGCATAACAAAATCGCTTGCATATTCCGCATATCTCCCAAAAGCCTTTACCCTGTCACCTTGCGAAAAGCGCGAAATACGGAGTCCGCACCGTCCTAAGCTTCCCGTTTTTTACCTGCTTTAGAGCAGTTTGTACCTGCTAGTAGATATGCCTACTGAAACTGAAACAGGGCAGTGCCAGAGAGAAAGAGACAAAGTTGAGAAAGCTTGCTCGCTCTCCAATTTCTCAACTCTCAAGTGATTGTACCATAATAAATGCACCAACGCGTCTTCCAAAATAAAGAAAGAGCACTACGTTCACAACATAAAAAATGGTCTCAGTACATGCATCTGTGGGTAGGTAGGAAACCTTGCCCTAATTTATTCACGCCGCATGATTGGCGCAACAAACTCGTTGCAGGACCGAATCATCTACTCGAGCGGTGTGCGTCGCTATGCAAACGCAGTCCAACACGAAGCATAAAAAACGGCAGATTTAAGACAACAATCCGGAGTCCATTATTCAATTAAAACAACGTAATTTTGTTGAAAACGCCCGCTGCTTCTTACTCACGGTATGTGTCGGGATACTTCCACAGTTTGAAACGGAACGAAGGAAGATTTACTTTTAAAAACGCTCGCTGCGTCCTCCCGGACCAGCTGGACCGGATCAGCTGACGACGACGGGACTGTACCCGTTGAACCTCCACCACGCAACAAACAATTTGCGCTCCGTGTTAAAAGCGTGGTTCAAACAGACCCGGAATACAAAGCACCGCACCACACACGACGAATGTTTCAGCTCTTTTTCGCATCGCCGGGTTGCACCAAACAGAACGAGATCGCCGAAGTCGACGCCGCACTGTCGTGAACCTTGGCTTGAGGGTCTGGCAACACTGGGTGGGTATGGTCGGCTGCTCACCTCGGCTCCGCGAAAAAACGCCAAATTTCCGTGGAAAACCTGCTTTACTGGCCGCGAACTTCACCAGGAGCTCATTGGACAAGGCAAGGCACCACCCGGCTACTTTGCTTCCGGCTGGGAATACGATTTCGGCAAAATTTGGGACTTTTTGTTCCACCGGCTGCTGCGGCGGCCATGAACGCTCGGCTGACGCAATCCCAACGCATCGGCGGCCTCCTGGCTTGTACATCGGAGCTCCGTGCACCCAGGCAAGCGGCAGGACTGTCTATACGTGAGGAGACTATTATTTTTCTGATACGGCGCGATTTTGACAACTTGTGAAGTTTGGTTGCTCCAATGACTGCTGTGGCCACGAACGCCCGCCACGACGCAATCTCCTTCAATCGGCGGCATCTTGGCTTCTGCATGGAGGCTCCGTGTGCCAAGGCGAGCTAGAGGACAGCTAGCGTGTGAGGAAATCAGTATTTTTCTCATCCGGAGCAGTTTTGTTGCACATTTATTTAACTGAACTTTGCATAGTTGTACCCGGATGCAGTGCAATACCCGCCGGCATGCTTGCGCCCGGATCTAGTGCTATACCCGGCGGTAGCGTCTAAGACGAAGCACGGGAGATATTGCTTGAGAGGTGTTGCAACTCCTGACAGCTGACAGTGCGTGAGTGAATGCTGTGTGAATGGCATGCATGGTTTTTCGTGTTTTTTTTTGTGTGTGTTTTAACTGTCTTTAATGTGTTAGAACTTTTATTTATATTTTTTTTTATTATATATGTTTTGTGTATTTCTAGGGCCCTAGTGGCTTTGTGACCGTTTTTAGTTTTGTTTGGGGTTTTAATGTATTGCATTGTAAGTTGTACTACAATGTATAGTATGGGGGGTACTGTGTTGTAGTGTAAGATTTTGCGGTTTTGAAAGTGTGGGGTGTTTTTAACGAGCCACTGATTAAGTGGTTCTAGCATTATTGTGTGTTGTACGGGGGTTGATTGGTAACAAAGTCTGTCGCACTCCATATTGGTTCAATATGGATGCCCCCGTTGCATGCTCTGTTGAGTGCCCGAACTGTGGCCGTCTGTACAGGCCAAGAGGATTGGCTAGTCATAGACGGAAGTGTGATAGAGAGAATTTAAATAATGATATTGTAGTTACAAAGAAAGTTAATGCTAGATGGTCTAGTGAAGAGTCCTATTTTCTTGCGAGGACAGAAGCAGACGCTCTTCTTCGGGGAGCCAAGCCGAGGGAGATTCATAAAATTTTGTGCGGACTGTTTGTGGGGGATGAAGACAAATTATCTGAGGGTGAAAATTGTAGGACTGCGGGGGGAATTAAGGGCCAAAGAAGAAAACAGGATCATAAAAATTTGGTTCAGAGACTTGTTGCGGAGGGGAAAAGTTTAACTGTTCCCCCAGAGGCGAGTCGTGGAACTAGGAGACAGCGTGGAGGCGAGGCACTGGAGTCTGCTCGGGAGGATTTGGAGGTTGAGCGGGCTACGGCTGAGGTTTGTGGCACTCTTAACAGTCATGACAACGACTCCGTAGAGGATCAGCCATCTGCTGACGGCTTACTATCTGGCGATGCCAGTGGTATCGATACTGAAAATCCTGATCTTTTTCTTGGAAAGTCTAGGTTAGTGGATTGGTTAGATGCAAGCTGTAAGAATGGAAAGAGCACAGAGGAAAAGGCTCTGAATAGAGTGATTCGACAGGCTCTTCGAGGCGAGCCTTTTGCAGTGGATTTAGATAGAATTTTGTGTAAATATGAAAATCAACAGCAGGAAGCTAACCAACCACCTAGAGAGGAGTATCTGAGTAACAGAAAGGCCAGAGCTAAAGAGTACCGAATAATTCAAAACCTGTATATTAAAAATCGGAAAGTCTGTGCCCAGAGAGTACTTGATGGTGTCAATGAAGATAGTGCTGCCCCAGAGGAATTGGTGAATTACTGGTACCAGGTAATGAACCTAAGAGGGGAAGAACGGCAGCAGTTATCGGAAGAATTCTGTAATGCGCCAGATGTGACCGTGGAGCCTATATCGGCGCAGGAGTTGACGGAGGCTCTCCCGAGTCACTCAAGTGCACCAGGTCCTGACGGCCTCTCGGTCAAGGAGTTTAAAGCTATTCCTAGGACTTTTTTAACAAAACTGTTCAGCCTTTTTTTATGGTGGGGGCGGTTGCCACTTAAATTGGCCAATGCTAAAACAAATTTTATTTCAAAGACAGAGAGGTCTTCTAACCCAGCGGATTTTAGACCAATTTCTATTGGATCGGTTATTTTGAGAACCTTCCATAAGATAATTGACAGACGTCTCAGGAACATAGTCCACCTTGTGGATGAACAGCGTGCTTTTAAAAGTACTGACGGATGTTTCGAGAATATAATGCTGTTGAGTACGCTTATTAAAACTAGTCATGCATCAGGGCGAAGCTTGTATATGGCAAGTATTGACTTGTCCAAGGCTTTTGATTGTGCAACTCATACTGCTATAATGAATGCTCTTGCTCACCATCATACGGTTGGACGGTCTGTGCTCAGTTACCTTCAGTGGTTTTACGATTGCTCGTCTACTCAACTGCAGCACGGAGGAGTAAAAAGAGTAGTTAAGCCGGGAAGAGGTGTCCGGCAGGGTGACCCGTTATCGCCATTGCTTTTTAATACAGTGTTAAATGAATTTTTGTCTGAAATTCCTAAGGAATTCGGGGTTCGCCTAGGAGATCGAAGTTGCTCCTCTTTAGCCTTCGCTGACGACCTTGTGCTTCTGGCCGAGTCAGCGAAGGGCCTCCAGTTTCTGCTGGACCAGCTCGAAGAGTTTTTGTGTGTTAGGGGCTTTACGGTTAATGTTCCGAAATCTTCCACACTGAGTCTAGTTGGAATTACAGGGAATCAAAAAGTAAAGGTGTGTCCACTCGAATTTAGAATTCAGGGAGAAGTATTGCACCCGCTGGGGTGTACAGAGACGTGAAAGTATTTAGGCGTTGAGCTAAATAGTATTGGAGAGATTCGGCTTAAGGAAATAAATTTTGAGGAATTAATTTCGAGACTCGAAAAGGCACCGCTGAAGCCCCAACAAAAGAATAATCTTTTGGTTTTTTACTTGGTTCCACGTCTTATTTACGGTTTAGTTATGGGAGTGAAATCTAAGGCCTTTTTGGCTCAACTAGACCGTAGAATTCGAGCCGCAGTGAGGCTCTTCCTCCATCTACCTCGGGACACACCGCTGGCATTTTTTTATGCTGCAGTTGGAGACGGCGGCCTCGGGGTCAATTGTCTTGTGACAATGATCCCTAGGATTCGGCGTGCCAGGGCTGTGGCTGAGAAGGACGATGCAATGTTGAGGAGCCTTGTGTCCACTCACGCTTGGAGTGAGGAGGTGGAAAGGGCAGAGAAATATGTAAAGTTAATATATCTATAGAGACAAGGAATCGGGAACGCAACTTTTGGCGAGGCCAGTTGTTGAAAATGGTGGACACTAAGGGGTTGGCAGAAGCACGTTCGTGCGTGGTAGCGTCCTTTGTCCGTAACCTTCCGCTGTTTCTGACTGGGAGGGAGTACGTGGATCTAATCAAACTTAGAGCCCACGCGCTCCCGACCAAGACGAGATGTGCGAGGGGCCGGGCAAAGGATACACGTTGCAGGGCTGGTTGTCTCTTCCCCGAAACACATACGCATGTTGTCCAGGTATGCCCAAGAACTTATGCGCCGAGACTAGAGCGACATAACTGTGTTGCGAATTGGGTGGCGGAAAAGGCTATAGTTGAGGGATGGATTGTCACGGAGGAACCGAGGGTGGTTGTTGGAGATGAAGTAAGATATCCAGATTTAGTTTTAGTAAAAGATGGTAAAGCTTCGGTTGTTGATATTCAAGTGGCAGGGGAATATAAATAATTAAACTCTTTAAATGAGGATAAGATTCGTAGATATTCTGGTGAAGCCTTTATTAGGGCTATTAAATTGTCTTTCTCGGTGTCCTCGGTGACGGTCCATGCCGTAACAGCAACTGAAAGAGGACTAGTTTGTCCCAGGTCTGCTGATTTTCTGTTATCCCTTGGATTTTCAAAGCGGAATGTTTCATCCCTGACACTGAAGGTCCTACGGAAAACGCTCAGTTGTTTTTATCATTTTATGCGTGGGACTAATCGCAGTGTTTGATGTATTTTTGACGGATTTGAAGATTGCAAGAAATATGGACTTTAGATTTTATATAAAGATGTATGTATTTGTTCATAATTGTATAATGATGAATTGAAGTGTGTTTTATGGTTTTTATGTTGTGGGGAAATACACAGTGAGGGCATGATGCAGAGCCGTGCATACTTAAGGTTAAGCTTCCTCAAAAAGCGAATGTATTGAACTTGTTCAATAAACAGAATTGCGAACTCGTGGACCCTGTGACTCCCTTCGCTTTCAAAGCACAGACGACGATTACGAATGCTACTTTCCGTTTTCCAGGAACATCACAGGGGCACTTCTCCGGTCACGTCTTCACTATGTGCTCGCAAACTCCGAAGCTCTATCGAAGCTTCTCGCGTCCCGTCAAACCAAAACAGTAGCGGCGCCATGCGTACTTGCCAGATTTTCTCCGGTCAAACAAAAACAACGAAAGCCAACCGGCGCTTGCTTCCAGCGTACATCGGCGTTGCGCTTGCGCCGTGGCCAGATCGCTTGCAGTTGAAGGTTGAAGAAAAAATGAAACCAACTGCAATGTCACGTGTTCACATAGAGGACACGCTTTTTATATCCATTTTAACTGTTTGGAACGAATAATTAGACCCATGACTTTATTTCTGGTGTCTAAAAAACTGTTATCAGGACCCCTAAACTAAATACAAACATGGGCGACATGAGGGAAGCCGCATTGCCATCGACCAGAAGATGGCGGCGAGCACGGTAAGCGCGGGCATAGCGCGGGTTTCGCCAACGTTCTGCGACATGGCGCAATTGCTTTTGGTGCATATCTGTCTCCGAGACATGTTTCTTTCCGCGGCATTTGTCTCGACGGTCCTTTCTAAGTGTGTCCCCAACCATTCCGGTGCTTCGATAGCCGGCAATGCCGCGGTCGTCGCCGGGGGCCATGCGTGTTATCGAGGTCGGCTACACGGTTATGTGTGTATGACCGAACCAAAACACGTTTTTTACAACCTCGCATGATTTCTGAACGAATTATCCGTTACTCATCGTGTAAATTTATGGTAATTTGTGTAAATAGCGTGTTTTTCACCCCAAATATTCGCCAAATACACGGGACTTGCTAACAGTGTGTGACTATAGAGGAGGCCATGTCTGGGGTCTTTCTGCAAGCGCGACAACCCCGCCCGAGCAGAGCACGAGGTGGCACGAACTGTCTCGTGCACAGACGCCAGCCTCCTACGAACTACAGTTATGGTGGCGTCACGCCTGCGTGGAACGCTTACTGAGATCGGTCATTAGACCGATCTTACCAGCCAGTTTGGCTACGCCACCGCCGCCGCGATGCATCGAGGAAGCTTTGGTCCTTCTGTGCGTGCGACGACCTCGCTGGAGCTCTGCGCACGCAGAGCGCGAGGAGGCACGAGCTGTCTCGGGCACTACCGACTGACTTCTGAGAACTAAGGATTTGACGGCTTCACGCATGCACCGAACGCTTGGTGAGATCGGTCTATTGACGACGTGCGCAACAAACAGCGTCGCCGTGATCGGCCTTCCATGATTGGTCAAACGCTCACTACGACGTTTTGAGTATGATGAATTCTACTTTCATCATTGTAAATACAAACAATATCAGATTGTCAACTTTGACGGTGTCGGTTTAAGGACGTGGAGACTTCAAGCTTTCACGGTGCTTTTTACACGCACCATCGAAATTGTCGCTGGCAACCGATAATGCTGGTCCTGACGTCAGGCATAGGAGCCATGAGCGGGAGCCACCGAAACATCTAACAGCCAATAGGGTGTGTTCATTGGACGCCATATTTGAGGGCGATGCTCAGAGCTCATGCTCATAATGAGCTCACATGCTGCTAAGAGAGGTAGTCTTGATGGTGCGGAATGCACTCTGCAAAAGAACCGTGGAAGCTCGCCGTCACCACGCGCTCTGCAGTCGCGCACAGAGCAGTCTCAGTAGAAAGAAGACGCTCAACTGTTCTGCCGCAGAGCCTCGTATGACCTTTGGAGCCACATTATATCAATTACCCTTCCCATTGGTTGAACTGGTTAAAACACACCAGTGAGTGGTCTTTCTAGCAGATAATGTGATTGTATACACACAGGAGCCTTCCATAGCGTGGGTAGCAGCACTCTTCATTCCAATGTCTGGCTCTCGTCGGGAAGGATCGCCTCTGAATTTACTGCAAAAAAAAAAAAAAAAAGATGCATAAAACCAAGCCTTTTTTCTTCTTCTTTTTTACGACTGACAATGTTTTTTTTTGTTTTTTTTTTTTAGCACAACCTCCGGGTGCAAAGTTTGGAAGACAGTTTTCCGAGTCGTCCAGTTCATCCGTGGTAGCGGACAGAGTCGCGGTCTTGCCCGGATCGTCACCTCGGCTCGGCGCCCGTGTCGCTTCTATATTTAATACGGTACCGCGCACATAAATATTCGGCGCCGCAGAAGCCGCTAACAGCTCCGGCTGACTAAGCCTCCCCCGCGAAAGAAGAAAGCCCGAACCCAGCCGTGGAAACGTCGGCCATAAATTACTTAGACGGACCGCCGAGCCCGGGGGCCGACCTCCGCAGTCTGGCTCCGAGACTTCCTTTCTTTTTTTTTTTTTTCTTTCTTTTTTAGAGGTATCTCTCCGATTCTTTCTTTTCCGCTTCGTTTAATGCGCTGTTTTACGGCGTCTGTGTACGTCCCGAACGTCTACTACGGAATCCCCGGCAGGCAAGCCCCCACCCCCCCTGCGCGTGAAGGAGGTGGGGGAGGGACATTAATTTGAATTCCCGGTCGCCGAAGATTCGGCGCTCTTCCCAAACGAGGCGACGCGAAAAGACACTGGCCGGCTTTAAAAGGCGCCGGATCCCGCGGAAGGAGAGGGGGACGCCTTCGCCTGATTTACGACCCCGGTGGCGAGAGATGGATACGACTGGATTGAAAAGAACGAGCTCTTTGTGTCCGCGTCGACAGCGACGACGACGAAGCGACCTCGCACGGCGCGCCGAGTGGGAAGCGACGCTGGCACGGCTGATATCCCCCTAAAAGACAAGGCCTACGCGTGACGTCACCTTTAGTAAATCCCCGACCCGCCCCAAGCGGCCAACACACCGAAGGTCCACAAGAGTCATCGGAAAGGTCCGACTTGGCGTTGTGAGACGCGGCAGGACGCGCTGGCGGCGATGCTGACGCAAGCGGTACTGCAGGAATCCCCTGGAAGAGCTGCAAATCATCGTAATCATCATCATCATCATCATTATCATCATCGTCTACTGATGACGTTTGGGGGGGGGGGCGTGGCAGGGGCCTAGGCTTTGTCTTTTAACTGGTATTGGCAAAACGCGGCGCTGGTACGGCACCAGGCACGTAGCCAGGGGGGTGGCCCATGGGGCCCGGCCCCCCCCCCCCCCCAAAATCGTCCATTTTGCTGGGACCTCCTCTCCCCCCGCCCCCGCATACAGCATTTTCTCATGGGCGCCCCCCCCCCCCCCGAAAAAAAATCCTTGCGACGTGCCTGCACGGCACCACGTGTTTTTGAACTTCGGCTGGTCGTGCCGCCGAACTTTATCCAAAAACTGCACTACCAGAAGTCCCTGATTGTGTACTGCACCTCGGTGCTCTCGGAATTCCAATATTTTTTTTTTATTGCCTCGGCATTTATTGTTCCGGTGCATGCAGCCGTCTTTGGTTTGGACTGAACTAAACTGGTTGCTTGAGGCCGCGGCGCGGCTCCCGCCGTGCTCCTTCGCTCTGTTCATTCGCTCGTTACGTCCACTGTCCCTCTTACGCAAGAGGGGCAGCAGCACCTTTTAGATAAAAATTCGTAGTGGTAAATGAGATGGCGTCATAGGCGAAGGCCAACGCTAGTCACAGATTGGACACGATGATTGCGTAAACGTTCGGCTCAAACTTGGCTCGAAGCTGAGTGCTGACGCATCACTCGTTTCCAATCCGTGTCCAGCGTTGGCCTTCTCCGATGACGCAAAAATGTCAGCACTACGGCCTTGTCCTCTAAGCGGTTTTGGAAGAAGAGCGTTCTCGCACGCTTTTAATGACGCGCCGTTCTTGACGCGCACTCCTCTCCGTGTGAATGCACCATTCACACAGAGCAACGTTGACATAGAGCAAAAAGCGCGCGTTGCGATCCACGTTGACGTCGCCGTCGAAAAAGGCGAAGCATTCACACGGGGTTACGCGATGTCGGCGTCTTCTCGGGGAACCTCGCGTGTTTGTCGAGTCAACGTGGAATTTTTTTATTCGTTCGCTTTGTATGATTGTTGTTGACTTACCTTTGTGATTGAATATCGTATTTACTCGAGTAATAGCCGCACTGTTTATGAAGAAAACCTAAGGGTTCGCTTTTCCGTGGAGCACGCAGATTATCAATCACCGCGATGGACAGCATGATTTCAGCTATTTACAGGACAGAGATAACGTCTTCGTGGGAAGATACCATCTGTGAAGATTGCATCTGTATGGAGAATCGTGTCCTGGATCTGGGGGGCGATGTTGCACGTTTTGGACTCCCAGGAGAATAGGGAGAAGGAAGTGACGTCAACAACGCTCTTTGGATGTTGATTGGTAGAGTCGCTGATGACGCGTTGTGTGGTGCTGCTAAGATACGTTCATTCACACCTACGTCACTTTATTCTCACTAGTCTCCTGGGAGTCCGAAACGTGCAACATAGACCCCAGGTTACATCTTATGTTATTTATGCGCAACGGAATGATTGGCTGTAATGTGTTCTGTGGGAAAGTAGGCGCAAGGACCTTGTTCATAAATAGTGCGGCTATTACTCGACTAAATACAGTATGCGCTCCGAGATCTTCACTGAATGCACAACGGCGATGATTATATATACGTTTACACTCCAGTTATATGCAGCATAGGTGAGAGCCACGGACTCGAGCGCGCAGCTTCAGAAGGTGCTCTTGTGTCGCATTTTTGTGCAAACAAAGCTCAGCACGGTGCTACGCCCACGCGTACATACTTTTGATAGCACTGCACGCAGCTTGTGCGGTAGTGTTTTCGAAGGAGAACTGTTGTATTCCGTAGTGGTGGCGTGCACACAAAGAATGCACAAAACACAATGGGAATGATCGCTGTGCGGGAGCGAATGATCGCTCCCGCACAGCCCAAGGTCGGACCACACTGCGAAGTTCGGTGGCGGCTTTCGCACAAACGAGAAAAAGTAGTTTCACGGCGTCGTACACGCATATAAAACACTGCTAAGAGTGAGAAGTTCCAATCGGCTTGCTTTGCTACCAGCTGCAATGCTTCCAGTCATGTTTGGCGTATGCGCGCGTCTCTCGAACCCTCTACCTTTTCGCCTCCCTTTGAATCGAAAAATAAAAACAGCGTAAACATGTCCTAACCGGAAAAAGGCAACACGTCACGTCAGGTCGCTCGCTGATTGGCTTGAGCGCGCGCGTCGAGGAAAAAATTGGGACCAGAGACGTCGTCTCCCCCCTTTTCGGCGGGCGACTTTTTTCTATACAAAAATAAGCAAAAAAACTCACCCCACGACGCGCGTTTTCCCGCATTGTGAATGCGCCTTTACGATGGCACCATGGCAACCGGGGCGTAGGCACATCGTTTCGTTTCTTCAGTATGCATAACATACGCGATAACCTAAAACCGAGGTGCGGCGACGACGCCATTTGCGCAAAACCGCCGACAACTGGGAGCGTATTGCCGTTTGCTCACGGAGTCAAATTTTGGAGTCCAATCCCCAGGGCCCTAACTATCCCCCCCCCCCCCCCCCCCCCAAAAAAAAAAAAAAAAGTAAAAAAAACGCAATTGCTCGAAACCAAAATCGAAACTGAACTGGGGAAGAAGAAATATAGACGAGGAGAGAGCTGGCGAAAGTCACGTGGCTGTCCAACCTTTCTTTCTTCAACGTATTTCCGGCTTCTTAGAAGCCACAATAAATTGGTATCATGTTTCATTTCTATTTTTTAGATTGAGTGTGTGCCTTCAAAGACCCACGACGCTGATTATATTTTGTGCTTGTGTCTAAACCATAAAAAAAAAAAAAATACACCATCTTCCCGAGGGGAACCATGGAACCATGGGGTGATGCGGAGCATCGCGGATAGTTATTAACGGTGTTATTAACGGTGTTAGTAACGTTGTTGAAATTCACGGTCCCGAACCTCAGGTTCTGCTGCTCGACGTTCGCGAACCAACGCGGCTTCCCGTTCTCGAAGGTCGGGTTCCGCCGCTCGCTTCGTACGTTTACGTTGAACTTCACGGTCCCGAACCTCAGGTTCTGCTGCTCAACATTCTCGAACCGCCGCTGCTTCACGTTGTCGTAGTTCAGCATCCGCCGCTCGACATTGGCGAATGGACGCCGCTTCTCGTTGCCGTAGTTCAGGGTCTGCCGCTCGCTTCAAGCGTTTGCGCTCAGCGTCGCGTGCCCTTCGCTGCGCAGCTTTGTCTTCAGTGGACGTAGCGTTGCTGTTAGTTTGTGGGGTGGTGCTGACGCTTGCTTGCGCCAACCCATTAACTGACGGGACTGTTGCTTCCATCACGCTTCATCGGAAGAACGGAGTGGAGTCAACAGCGGTGAACAGAACGACTGAACGCGCGCAGCGCGCTACCGCTGCTTATATTCACACTTGAAGGAGAGGAGACTAGAGGAGGAGAGTTGCGCATGCGCGCGCGGTGTGAGTAGAAGCGAACGCACGCGAAGTGCACGTAGCTGGTAGAGAGAGAGAGCGGAGAGTGTAACGCGCAGCTGTTGGAGAGAGGGAAGGAGGAGAGTTGCGCATGCGTAGTGTGAGTGCGGACTACGACGCCGCGGGACATAGACCAGAGCAAGAGATGCTCCGCATCTAAAAGGCACGTGGCCACGGAGAAGACCGTGAGCGCGACTCAAACCGGCCAGTTCTTGATTGGCGGTTTTAGGGTGGAAAGAAAACGAATTTCGAGCTGCAAATTGTGTTTTGGATACTTGGGCTGTCATATCTCATGTACAAATAAAAACCTTGTGGAGCATAAATGCCATGGCAGTGTCCCTTTAACCCACCCAAACTCCCTCGTTCAAGCCGCTTCGCGCGGCGACAGTTTCCGGTGGCACATTACAGACGGCACGAATGCGCGCAGCTGACGATAAATATTCGGCGGTAAACAGAAAGAAATAGTATTTAAGTTACAGCTCAATAAGGTAGGGCGAGAGAAAGGAAGCCCGGGAAGGAAGAAGTAGACGGAACTCTGGAGAAAGGAAGAGGTGTCCCAGTCAACTTTCCGAGGGAGGGTAGAGGGGGCCGGTCAGTCAGGATCGTGACGACCGATGATGATGTTCGCCCGATGCAAGTCCCCGGAAAAGTCGAATAAGAAAAAGACAAAAAAACTAACTAAACGTTGTTCGATCCCGCTGGATACATTACGACGTTGGTTGGTTTACGATGGCCAGTGTGGCCACATTCATTTCAAAACAAAACGACAACAAGTCAGCAGTAATTTACATTACAAAACTCCCAAAATGAAACCCCATACTTTAGTCCCCCAGTCTCAAGAGCCGAATCTGCCTGATCTCAAAAGCCGAATCCCCAAGAATCCTCTCGGCAGCCCTTTTCTAGACTCGTAGGGCCTCCTTTCCCTCCAGAGACTTCAAATTTGACCATTGTCACGTGGTACACTCTTACCCAATGACCAGCGAGCTGTCAACGTGACCACCCTCCGACACTTCAACGGTCAAACCCAAATTCTTTGTAGAGTCACCACATGCTTTCTTCGCCGTCTGGCTGGCGCCACCAAGTTAAGTTATTGCGTCGACTAAAAGCGAAGTTTTCTACACTAAGCGGCGAAATACGCCGGACACAAGCACACCCGCTTAAAAACCACAAGTGCGGACAGAAGCCCAACACAGGGGTGTTCCGGCGCCCCAAACTGAAACCCAATCCGTTTGTTAACGACCGGGGTCCGACTCTTCTCCACCGAGCCCCGCGGCTGCTCGGAGCCCCCCGCGCTTGAGAGAACAAGACGACTCCCCGTTCACGCTCTCACCCCCTTTGCGGGTCTGCGAGCAAACGCCCAAAAATGTGGACCCAAACATAGGCAGATAAAAAAACGATGCCGACGCAACTGTAGAAAGATAGACTTTTCCAAAACAAATCTTACTTACTTCTAACAAAATGCTTCGTTACATAACAGTCCCCCTCTTCTCTCCAGCTTTCCGTCTGCTTCCTCCTCCCCGACCTTCCTTTCCCTCGCCCCAACCTTCTTGAGTTGTAACGGACTATAGTTTTGGCAGCGGCTACAAACCCCCCAACACCGCGTGGTGGACCGCTAAAAGCGTCTAATGGTGAGTTCCACTCGCAGGTCTCGAGCGCTTTAAAAGCGCTCCCTGTGGAGCACGCATTTTCAGCTCACCGATCTGGCTCGAGTTGGTCATCTTCCGCTCGTAGATCTCTGGCAGCGCCCGCACCTTCACCGACTCGCAAACAACGTGCAGAGCGCTTGCGGGCAACACTCTCTACCCACGGACAGCACATCTCATCAACGCCATAAGCACCTAATGGTTTCAAATACCGGTCATCCGGGTCATCTGAACCCATGCATATCTGGACTTATCCAGCAACCAAAGTGCTCACGCACTAGCCCGAGCGGTAGCGACGATCCGGGCTTTGTTACGGGACCCAGAGCCAAACACACCCGCGGACTCCCAGTCCCTCCGCACCCCATCCGATACACACCTTAACTCCTACCACCTGGTAACGGAATACTATCAAATAACCCGCCGGGTCCTCAACCTCCACATCGGGAGCTATCCCGGGCGGAGGCAGCGGACTGGCGACAATTTCAAACGTTTGCGTTCCCTAACCTCCACCAGCGACATCGCTGGTTCCCGAACCGCTACTAAGGCACCCGTCCGGGATGTGGCAGCGATCACCCCAACGTGTACTACTCCATCTGGGAACGCCCCCCCCCCCCCCCCCCCCCTCCGGTGAGGGTATCACACCCCTTCCTTCCGCCACCTTTTCCTCCTGGGAGGCGGCCCTACCCGGCACAGAGCTCGATGACCAACAGTGGCTGGTTGAGCGAGTCCGCCGAACCTGGGCGGCCAACAGAGCCCTGGACTAAGCGCACCGTCCAGAGAGCGCAAGGTACTTTCACTTTTCGATTAATAAAGTTTATGATGATGATGATGATGATGATGGAGCGTTTCCAACCCAGCCGAACTTGATCCCCGGGATTTCAGAGATTTTGGCGGAAGTTGACAGAAGCGCGCTACGTCATTTCCTTCAACTCGGCGGTGCGCATGCGTGACGGGATCGCCGGTCCACCGTCGAGTTGGATCTGTTCGGATGCGTCGGTTGCTTACGCGGGATTGTGACGGCTCGAACGCTTCTACCTCGCGTAGATCAGGGATACAAAGCCGGGACAGGAGCGTGGTAAATCGCAAGCGCTGACATCTGTGATCATGAGAGGGAGAACGAGAAAAAGAACGACAGAAAATCGGAAGGAGGCAGATGCAAGGTTAGGCCTGTTCATTTTGCAGCCAATGACTGTTTGCCTTTTTAGACTGCATGCCGCCGGCGTTTTCTGGTGCAATAAAGCAAGAACAGATTAGGCAACGATCGTGCATGTGATAGTTTGCTGCCTCTGTGTTTATTAAAGCCGTATTAGCAATCTGAACTCCTCCAATGACGATCGCTGTGAGTGCCCCGCCACTTTGAGGCGGCCGAAAGCTATGTGACGGTAGCGAACGCGGACGTCTTCCTCGTTGTTTGTGACATGGGATCCGTGGTAGGGATATTTCCGCCCGGCCTGTGTCGCGTGTTATTTCTGCAGCTAAGCAGTGACAGTTGTCACTGCGCCGGGAAGATCTGTCGGCTGAGGCGTTGGTCGGCTTGTCAAATTTAAGCAGCGGCCATTTTGAACGGCCGACGGGCTCGGTGGGTTTTCAGCGGAATTCACCATGAAGGCTCGTTCACACTCTTGCAACCGAGTACGACCGAGAGAGACAAGACCAGTTTTTAATCCTCTTACGACGTCTTAGGACCAGCTCCGCCGCAGCACGCCCGGTCCAAGAAGTCGCAAGAGGATTAAAAACCGGTCTTGTCTCTTTCGGTCGTACTCGGTTGCAAGAGTCTGAACGAGCCTTAAATCTCTCGAGGCGGCATCGCGTTATCTGAGGCGGCATTTGCGTACACGCGAAGCACTGGCGAGCGTTTTACCCGCTGGCTGCGCGCGCATTTGTGACGTGCGTCAAAAAAGGCCAACCAAGGTCCTGGATTCGCCCCATGGTTTTGCTCTTTCCGCCTTCGGTCGTATGGGAGCTGCCATCTTGGAATCACATGACGCGGCCGCCAGAAGGTGGCTTCATCTCGTCGCTCCGCTTTTGCCTCCGCGTCCTGGCGAAAGCGTTGTATTCGTGTTTTTCGTCGCGTTCTACAGGAAATTTTCGCCTTGCTTTGTGAAGTCTCGTCCGGTAGGTTTTTACTATACCTAACTGCATGCCATCATTATGGCCGTACTTTCTGCACTTAATTTTATAACACGTCTTGACTATTTTCACCGCCTTCCTACTGGATGGATACATGTGAGGAAAGGAATGGGCGTTAGCACTGGCGCACATTAAGTATGTAGATGACTCTAAGACACTCGAAGGTTAAGAGGCCAATTACTTATGACAGCGCAAATTTACCTTAGTGAGAATGGCTAAGTGATAATAGCGCAATAAGAAGCGCAAGGTAAATTTATGATCACAGATTTATGATTTTAAAGAACACAAATATAGTCGATGCAAGGAGTCACTATGTGTGTTTCTAGGAAGACTCGTGCTCTGCCTTCATAACAAATCCAAAACAGTTGCCTTTGACTATATGGGTGAATAATTTTTGGTATAACCTTTTTTATATTTGTTTATTTATGAATTTAAATAAACTATACATTGATCTAGGTCTCATGACAGCAGTCAATCAATTTCCTTAAGATACCCCATTCAATTAATTAATTTTGACATAAAGGGTTGGGCTCCCGGGGTGAAAGACGTCTCAAAGACAGCTTGTGAGTGAATGACAAAAGCGCCTGAGGCACGCCATATGTGACGCTGAAAAGAAGCCGTCTGCACGGAAGTCACTCGAGTGCAGCGTTGTCGATGCCAGATTCACTCTCGAGGCCGCTCAAAGTAAAACGCGTGTCTGTTGAAACAAATAAACATCTGTCTACCCAGATCCATAGAGTATTGCCTGGCATCTGACCTGAGCCAGTCAATCTTGCTGGAGGCGAATTATCTTGCGCCCTTTAATTTTATGTTCCAAATTATACGGAAGACAGAAAGCAGACATCAATTGGCAGGTATGTTTTTGTCTCATATTCTCAATACGTTATAAGAAAATGACCGCATACCCAATAGTTTTCTAAGGTCAAAATTGTGAAATGCTGCTAATGAATACCTTTGCAGGGCTGATAGTTGGAGGCAGTTTCTACTCGGCCTAGGATAGACCATCAAAACATCTCTAGAATACTTAATTCGTTTAAAGAAGCCAATGGAGACAATATCGCTTTTTTTTTTTTTTTTGCATTCCATAAAGTGGTGCCTGGCACAACTTCGTGCAATAGAGATGAACAGATGAACTTGCGACTTCATCTGCTCTCTGCGATTCAGCACATCGTTAATCAGGTCGTCGACCTGTTTTTTCACTGTGCCTTTATGCATTAGTCGCTTCATTAGTTGTTTTCTTTTTTATAAACTAATATTTTTTTTTTTTTTTTAATAATAGTTTATTTCCATGAAGCATGGTGGAGCAAAGGGTAAAAGCCTCAAAGGAGGCTTGACCAGCCCTCGGCCCCGTACATTGGCATTGCGGCAAAAAAAAAAAAATGTATATTATGTGCTCCAGATTACAAAACAGCCATTAGTCACCTAAAGAGATAGCAAGCACAGTTGTTGCAAACAGAAATCCAAAAAACACAAAACAGTGCATTCTGTATAGCACAAACAAATTAATGAATCATTTGAGTGGGGGAGGTAAATCACTGCTACATATAAAGAGAACGCAAAGCCTTGAAGGAGATAGAGTCAACGCAAATTTCTTTTTCTAGAAGGAAATTTAACAGTTTTGGTACGGTATATCGTAACATTTGCCTACCATAGTTTGTAGAACAGTAAACAACCTTCCAATACTCCATGTGTCTAGTTAAGTGAACGTGTACATTTGGTGTCAATGCCGCTAGAGTTGACAACAATTTATAATGTTTCCTTTTTTCTGACTTTAAACTCAGAATCAATCTATATTCATAAAGGCTATGAATTTTTAATAGGCTAAACTTACTAAACAAACTGCCGGGATACGTCAATGGATACGTCTAGTAAGACATAGACATGTGGATGCGGACCGGATGCGGATACGATAATTTAAAAAGATAGCGGATGCGCTTCGGATGCGGATACGAATACGAAGTCTGCAGATACGTAGCGGGCGCCAATGATCAAGCTGTTCCCCGCACGGGTCTCCACAACTATGGTAATTTGTGTTGTACAGGTTTTTCTCGTGAAGTTACTGAATACCGTAACTTTTTGCTCAATCAAAAAGTAACTTAAATACTTTCCTCGTTCCTTCTCTCTACAATGAACTAAGTAATTACTTTATTACCGAAAAATTAACTAGCGATAAATAAAACGTTACTTCCTTTGAGCGCGGCACAGCTACGTCTGCCATATCCATCTCGTATGCGGTCATCTTTGGCATATTGTGCGCCTTTAGTACTTAAAACAATTTGACAAATCTTCCTAAAGGTTGCAAGAATAAGCCTGAACACATTAAGAAGGGCCACTAAAATATCCGTCGAAACTCTAATACATTCCCGCGAAAATCAACGTCCCCTGTCGGCCGTCTCGCGAATCAGATATAGGTATACATCGACTGTATATTTCTGCTTTGAGTACCGTAGGCTGGCAAAGAAACTTGTTTTCTTTTCTCTACTCATCAATATTTTTTTTTTTCTCCCGAGACAGGCACCTTCATCTTCTGTTTCACATTTAGCGAAAGAAGAAAAATTAACAAAAGCGCTTTAACTTGGGCTGCGAAATCTTGAGCAATGCATGAACCGAGTCAGTTCATTTCAGGACGCAGCAATCCGTCCGGCCCACGCCCCATTTGAAACCGACCTCCGCGCGACAGCTTTAAACACGCTGCTGATAGCACCGCGGACCGAAGCGATGACACTGAAGAACACGGATGCGAGGAGGAGTGAAGTACACGCATGCGCGAAAAGCAGAGCTGTCGTCGGGAATTTTGTTTGTGTCGCCGAGATTGCGGCGCCCGAGTTATTCGCGATTAGGGAGGGCTACACGGGGGAGCGTTGCGACGCTAATCGCGTCTCTCGGGTGCGGCCGCTCAAGGGCTTTCGCGTTTCCGCTCGAGAATCGGCTACAAAGTTGTTCTTGTTTACGATGTTTGCGGCTGGCGCTGACAAGCTACTTTCGGCTCGCTGACGAGCTTCTCTGGGCGTGGGCCCTCTCTCGGTTTTCTTTTGTTATTTTGCGTAGCTTTGTCGCGCTGGCTTTCTGCCCGTGGCAGCCGCCGAAGAGGATAGTCGTGTCGAGTGGCGCCCGGGTCAGAGTTTGAGGCGGCGCCGGGTTTCCGGCCTTTTCCTTCCTCCTGCTTCGAGGAAGGTTGGGCGTAGGATTTGTGGCTTGCGGCAGGAGGCTGACGCCCGATCCAACGACACCTGTCCTGGGGGTCTTGTCACGACGAGGTTTTTCTCGAATATCAAAGTGGCTCTTGAGAAAAGCAATTGTGCTGCGTATGTTTAGACAACGGGAAATGAGAAAGTTAGCCATTGCGGTATAACCGTTGGCCTGGGTTCTCGAACGTGCGTCACGCAGTGACACGCGATTACAAGCTGGTGCGTTGCTTGAAACGGGCAGGGGTGGGAATTGTGCCTGGGATCCCTGGGCTCTGCAGCGCCAGGATTCTCCCCGCGTGCTTCAAGCTGGGGGTACACTCGGCCGTCCATCCTTGTCCTACGCTTCCCAAAGAGTTACGTCCAGCTAGGTTTTTTTGGCGTTAAATCCACGAATTTTGCAACACTCGAATGAATGCAGAAATATTGCAACACGAAACGTCCGATTAAATTGTTATTTGTGTTATGTCAAGTTGGTGTTATTCGTTTAATCACCCTCGAATGAGCCAACATGAGCCAATCGGTGTTTTCAAATATGGTTACATTTTATCGGGAATATGAGAAAGTTTGCTCCTTTTTCGTTAAACAAATATGGTTCTGAATTCACTCAAAATATGCGGCCTACAGGACTTGTGGTTTTGCTTTCGTTTTGGTGTGTAAACTTCACTGCGATATTCCTTTTTTTTAGTTAAAAAAAGTAGAAAAGAAGGTTATCCCTCGGATGAAAGTTAAGTGACTCGAAATTTTCTCATAGAAAATGCAGCGGAATCCGGTAACCTCCATGACACACCCTCTGAAGAGTTTTTGTATTTATACAATTGCTTTTCTCGTTAAACTAGTTATGTCCCATTCTCACGGGCATATCGTATGAATTGTATGCCGAAAGCTCTTGAGCAAGGATAAATGAGCTCGACATCCCCAAAGTGTGCGCGCCACTTGGCAAGCAATTCTTTGCCGATTTCTCGAAGGCCTAGGTATTTCTGTAACGTTGCGTCCAATGCCTTGACTGGTTTCAAAATGCACGGTTGATATAATATCTTCGATGACCTAATGCATTTTATGTTTTTCCATTCTGTCCCTTTGCGAGAGTGTTAAGAGGGAACTTACGCTGAACTTCGTGCGAAGGTTCCATTCGCACATCTGTAGCAGTCAGTGAGGGGAAGGCTACACAAACAGTACACGACGATGTCAGATCGGCGTCTTTCGAGAACAAGCGTCATGAAATATGCGAGAAGAGGTTCATATTTCTTCCGGAAACTTCCTTTCTTGGGCCTCAACACAAGGCGGGCCCCAAGGCGGAGCTCAGCAATATCGGTGATGGTGGCGGAACATGCTTGGTCGTGAAGGCGAGGGAAAGCCTAAAAAAGAAGGGTTGAATTTGCGAGCATTCAGTTGAGTCGTGCGATTCGTTCGATATTAATCCTGCAGCATGTCTGACTTTAAACGAACAAAATTAAAAAAAAAAAGCCTTGTTCTTCTAATATTTTGGCCCCTTATTTTACTTTGTTGGATGCCTGAGCCTCCAAGTATTGCAGAAAAAAATATAAGAAATAGGATACTGTGCAACCTGACCCACTTTGGAAGCAGAGCAGTAGGTAAAATAGGGAGAAGAGCATGAACATGGTGGGGAGATGCGTGCTGATTATCTTCGTGACGTCACGTAACATATTTTAGTTACTTTTTGGTGGAGCAACGAGTAATTCTATATTTCTAGAGAGGAGCGTGTGCAACACCAGTTAGTAAGTTACCCTTTTTGGTTTTCACCCCAGCCCGCGCCTGTGACTTTCACGGCAAAGAAGCCCCAACAATAAAATTGAGAAAAACGATGCCCATGAACCTGTTGAAAAGCTAGGCATTACTAGAGGGTTTTAAAATAGCGGGCCCCAACCCATTGGCTCCCCCGAGGATCTTGGGACGTCGGACGGCGCCAGCGCAGATATTTTGCGAATGCGCTGTTTGACGGATCCAAAGCGTTGGGCCCCATATTCTAAGAAATTAGCGACAGAAAATATTGGAGAGCGGCTACTGCTTCAGAAAAAACAACACATCCAGGGCGACGAAAACGTAACTCGACACTTTTGAACCGAAGTAACACGTAGCTTTTAATCTTAGTAACGAGTAATGTACTCGGTTACTTTTTGAGCGAGCAACGAGTAACTGTATTCAGTCTCTTTTGTTTTCAGTAATGCATTCAATCCTGGCTAGAAAGTGACTGAGTTCTACCCCTAAAGGGACCTTGACATGATTTTTAAACTGCTTCCTCCTTAGTTTTCCTCCTCAACTCCAAAGCGAAATGATAAATCACGCGGTTATGAAGAGCTTGGGCAACGGTACGATGACGACAATCTTCCGCCCTCGTTCCATCATGGAACTTGTCATTCGCAAGCGAGGATAAGTTCCGTCAGGGCACTCGTTGGCCACGAACGCGCATCCAAATATTCGTCGACGGATTGATTGTTGACGAGTGCATACGTCCGAGTGACGCAGGGCTCGTGTCCAACGCGGCTCCCTCCCTCGGCTGGGAGAAGAACTATCCATTTCCGGTAGATAGGCATACTTTACGGCAGGGTCACGTGATTCCACATGTTGGTGGCAGAGTCTGGTCGAGTCGTAGAGAAAAGCAGACGTGAGTTTACATTTTTTTTTTTTTTTTTTTGTGCGTGTGTCAAAAACTGGAGGGAATAATACAAAAATAGATTCCTGCTCCGGGTTCTATGAACATTGAAGATGAATCGGTGTCTTTATTTGGAAAAAGTTGGAACCCAAATCAAATTTGGGGGTTTTACGTGCCAAACCAACGGCGGGCATCTGGCACGCCCCAGCAGAGGACTGAGGATTAATTTGGACAACCTGGGGATCTTTTGACGTGCAACCGAAAGCTCGGTTACCATGGCGTCTTCTCTGCAATAAGCCTCCGTCACATTGCGGGCACCTCGGCCGGGATTCGAACCCGCCACATGGGATCCGTAGGCTAGCGCTCTCGCTTCGGAGCCAGTGGCTGGAAAAAGTTGGAAAATCATTTTCATGGTCCCTTTAACTTTCTACGCACGTCAGCCGCCATAGTGGTGTTCTTACTGCTGGGCGTGTATAGCTCCTGAAGCATACATTTTTCTCCACAAAATTGAATTTTTTTTTTTTTTGCTTGTCAAGATGGAGTACGAATGACCACTAGGATGGTGGCAAGAGGAAGAAATTGTGTCGCGTGTCGAGTGTGTTACTACATGGCTCGAAGTTCTGAGAGATTCAGTCTAAAAATGCTTTCTTGCGCACAAAAAATAAAAATTCCGACAACAAAAAAAAAAAAAAAAAAAAAAAAGAAAAAAAAGGAAAGAGCTCTAAATTATAAAAAATATAATGCAATTTTTTTTTCGAGATTGACTCTACATTCCACATCCAATTCTTACATCGTCCCACCACTCGTAAATACAATTTTGGCAAAAAAAAAAAGCGAGTATACCGAAATCATATATAGTTCCCGGGCTGGCTGCTCGGCTTATAACGCAGGCGACCCTCGAACAGCGGTCCGAGCAGCCACGCAGCCGCGGGTCGGACCGGGGCGGAACAAAGAACCCGGGGTTGCCCGGTGCACGCACGCGACCCGCGGGGAGGGCTTCCTTCAAACCGGGCCGCGGGCAGAAATGGAACGACGACGTCGCCGACGAGAGATGAGCGATGGCGGAGCCCGAGAGATGTTTGCCCACCCGCCCTATTGCACGCGCGCACGCGGCCACCCGGCGCTGTCTGTTTGCGCTATTGGCGCATCTCCGGGGGCTGAATCCCGACCCCTTGGGGCTCGCAGTGTCAACAGTTTGCGTTCGGGGTATCCGATTGCGTTTTCCCGCGCGCTCGCTTTAATCAATCCGCAGTCTCGGGTTGGCCGCGCCTTCACGTGAGTCACGCGCCCAGAGCGTCGCCCTGGCCGCTCTCGGGGTCGCTGGCGTCGCTAACTTCGTCCACGACTCGCCCCGAGGGACGAGAGAAAGAGAGAAAGAGAGCTCTCGGTGGAAGTGAGAGCGAGGAACCTCGGTCCCTTGCCGACCCTTTTTTGTTGCAGAGACAAGAAGATACACAACCGTGAGTCAAGAACAGGTGGTTGTCTTTCGGTAGGAACGTTTCCGTCACGTAAAAAGAAGAAAAACAACTATACCGGCACGAAATTGTTTGGCGTCCTACATTGTTCGCAATTCTCAAAAATAGAGTACAAAACCGTAGGGCTGCCGCGCTCCGCTCGCTCTCATAGCTAACGCCAACAGGTTCTAGGCTAACAGATCCTAGGCCTTATTAAGGCCGGTTCACACATACAGTGGAGCGCTACGTGAGGGCCTCATGTGGCACCGCCTTGCGCGTGACGTAATGCTCGGCTAGCGCTTCAGCAGCGCCCTGTAAGCACTCTCACGCTCCTTGTGCCGCGCTTGCTGCTGCGGAACAGCGCGTGCATGGACGGCGATTCCGTTGTTTTTCCTTTGGCATGGAAAGAAAAGGAAGTAAAAGAGCCGCTCACCAATTAAGCAAAGGGTCGGACAGACGACCCAGAGTCGTGGTCTCTGAGCGACTAATTGATTGGATACGACCTCCTCGCTTTCTGTTCGACATGCGTGACCCTGGTTTTAAAGACACGCAGTTAAAAAAGTAATCACTTTCGAAAGAGCTCTGTGTCTCGGTCCCTCAGCCTGGGAACGAGGTTCTCCGGGTACCCGTCGGTACCTCGATGGCGAAAGATTTCGCGCACCCAGAAGGCTCTTCTGGGCGTTAAGTCGTCCACACACATATGCACTAAATTCTTATGTAAAAGCATTTGTCGCGTTTCCATTTCAGCGTCCCACATGCCCGCCATGATGCTGCTGATGCACCCGGCCGCAACCACAGGAAGCGGAACCGCAGCGCACGCGCTAATCTCCAGCAGTAACCGCGGTACCAGAAGCGCTAACAAGGCGCTACTGAAGCGCTAACAAGGCGCCACTGAAGCGCTAAGAGGGCGCTACAGAAGCGCTAATCACGAGCTATATTAGAACTAAGTCACGCGCTAGGAAGCGCCATATGAGCGCTGTTTTGAGTGCTCATGTTGCGCTGACTTAACGCTCCGCTGTAAGTGTGAACAGGCCTTTAAAGGAACCATACAACGTTTCTCGCTATTTCACTAACAACTGTTTGATAATGCGAACAACACCTACTTGACCTAATATTAAAATTTAATCGGACGTTTTTGTCTCCCATGTCATCATCAGTGCGCGTTCAGTTGTAATTTATTACATGTACGTAACGCGTTACATGTCACGAGTTACTTCTACCTAGTTAGTATTTTCGGTAATGGGTAACGTATTTAGTTACTTTTAGAGCGCAGCTCTTAGGGGCCCGTTTCCGGCTTGAGCGGCGTCGGCGTCGCCGTTGGCGTCGCCGTCGCCGTCGGCGTCGGCGTCGGCGTAACCGCGCGGTGCATCATGGGAAATGTCCCATAATGCACCGCGCGAGCCCCCACCGGGGTCACGTGACCTCGTGGGGGGCACGTGACCCCCCGAGGTCACGTGACCCCGGTGCATCATGGGAAATGTCCCATAATGCACCGCGCGAGCCCCCCACCGGGGTCACGTGACCTCGTGGGGGCCACGTGACCCCCCCGAGGTCACGTGACCCCCCGGTCACGTGACTCCCCTGAGGTCACGTGACCCCCAATGACGTGACCCCCCAATGGCGTCATCGTCACTGATGACGTCACCGGCATCCAGATCGTCATCGTCATCATCACTGATGACGTCACCGGCATCCACATCGTCATCGTCATCATCACTGATGTCACCGGCATCCGCATCGTCATCGTCATCATCACTGATGACGTTACCGACATCCGCATCGTCATCGTCATCAACACTGATGACGTCATCAGTGACGTCACTGATGTCGTCACCGGCATCCACATCGTCATCGTCATCGTCACTGATGACGTCACCGGCATCCGCATCGTGATCGTCATCATCACTGATGACGTCACCGGCATCCGCATCGTCACCATCACTGATGACGTTACCGACATCCGCATCGTCATCAGTGACGTCAGTGATGACATCATCGGCATTGGGGGTCACGTGACCCCCAAGGTCACGTGACCCCCCCTGGTTAGTTTAACCCCCCCCCCCCCCCAGTGCCCTTCCCTCCTCCTCAAGAGCTGCGCTCTAATTCGGCGTTACAGGGAGTTGTAAGCAGCTTTCAGTTTTTTTAGAAAATGAACGAGTAACGTACTTATTTACTTTTAAAGCTAAGTAACGAGTAACGGTATTTGGTTACTTTTGAGTAGTAACGTGTACAACACCGTTTAAACGGCCTTGTTTTTATTCTAACCTGAGTATGCGTCTATTGCGAGAACTGTAGGTGGGCAACCCGAAAAACAACTAAACAGTATGACAGTATACAGCAACGCATATCACTGGACACGTCAGTCGAACAGTTCGACTGACGTATCCAGCGATAAACTCTGCTGTACTGAACCCTACAGCTGGGAATGTCCTTCACCCAGCGAACACTATAAGGTTCGTCTGTTGAAACTTCTAGAACCGAGTATGGGCCGAATGTAAACCCGGGGGTTGCCAACGCGGGAAGGCACGTAATCCATCGTGAACTTCGAACTTTAGAAGTAGAGAGAACACAATAAAAAGGGGAACGCCAGATCCACCAGGCTCTTGCTGAATGAAGCACAACACTGCCGTTCCTTCGAGCGCGTCGGTACAAGGACTCTTCAGCGTAGCCGGAAATGTATTCCCAAGGAACCGGGGAAACATAACTGATGAAAAATTTCGAGAGGCAGCTACTGCTTCAGTATAACGACTACTAAAAAAGAAAACAAAACACCAAGAAACAAAAAGAGTTGTGCATTTGGTCGTCAAAGTAACGTGAAAAGCAAGTCCTTACTTTTGAGGTAACTCACGCGTTCCTTTGGTAACGAGTAATTCATTTAGTTACTTTTTGAGCGAGTAACGAGTAGCGGTATTTTGTTACTTTTTGGGGTAACGTGTACATGTTGTGGTTCTCCTTAAAGGAGAACCACAACATGTACACGTTAAAGGAGAACCACAACATGTACACGTTACCCCAAAAAGTAACAAAATACGTTAAAGGAGAACCACAACATGTACACGTTACCCCAAAAAGTAACAAAATACCGTTACTCGTTACTCGCTCAAAAAGTAACTAAATGAATTACTCGTTACCAAAGGAAGTGGCCCAATTGGGCCACTTCCTTTGGGAGTACCACGTTCGCGGCGAGACGCTCTACTGCGAAGCGGGTTCTTACTCGCGTGGCATGCTGTTCATTGAGCGCAAACAGACACCAGTCATGTTGGTAACTGTGATAAACTCTGTTTATCTACAATACAAAACAAATAATAAGAACACAGCAGTTATAAGCTGGTGAACGCCGCCGGTGTGGAGATCGCCCACGGCCGAACGGTTGTTCACAAAGGTACAAAGGACGGGGTAAACGCTCACCGGTGCACCGGACGGTTTCCCGTTGTCGCCGCCGCCGAATCCCAGGAAGAAGAGAGAGCGAGATACTGCCAGTGTTGCCAGATGGTCCCACCAAAAACCGCCAAACGACTGGGATGTATAGCCCAAATATAGCCAAAGCCGTAAAAAAAAACTGTAGCCCGAAATAGCCAAGAGCAAAAACAATGATTTTTAAGCCTTATATTCACAATTTTCCACAGTCCACCAATACACGTTACAAGCTCTATTTCATTCCTCAGATGCACCAACTTCTGTGTACAGGGTGTCACAAAAGAAAATTTACACGGTCTTTTTTACCGCAAAAATAAACTAGGCATGGCCGAACGCTCATTCTCCGCCCAAAGGTAGCGCTAGAGGTCACAACCAGATGCCAAAGTTTCAGCCCGATCCGATAACTTAATCAAAAGTTATAAATAATTTTCTGAAAATTTCAATGGGAAAATGGAGCCCATTTTTGCCCGTTTTCGGTTTCTGGTGCCATAGAGCCCCATGTGTTTGAAAGCTCCGTCGGTCGCCATTTTCCCATTGAAATTTTCAGAAAATCACTTATAATTTTTGATTAAGTTATCGGAGCGGGCTAAAACTTTGGCATCTGGTTGTGACCTCTAGCTCTACCTTCGGGCGGAGAATGAGAGCTCGGCGATGCCTAGTTTATTTTTGAGGTAAAAAAGACCGTGTAAATTTTCTTTTGTGACACCCTGTACATTAGGTTACTTGTGAATTAAAAAAAAAAAGCTTCGGAAGGATGAAAATTCCTACAAAACTGGCCCTTCCTTCGGTTTTCAAAAGTACAGAGCACACGAAGACAGCTTTATTGTTAAGCCCGCAAGATATGATCATAAAGAAAAAAAAAAGAAAGTACAGAAGCAGAACAGTCAGAAAACTAAGTGTTTCAAACCAGAACCCCAATGTCTCAGGTCCACACCAATATTCCACCCGTCTCTTTCTCTATGTGAAGAACATTAGTGTCACCATTCATGTTCACGTTATTTCTGATTGTGTTGTCCTCTCTCGGGCTGGCCAACGGCTCGAAGCCTGTCATGTGTTTAGCGGTGAAACTGCGGAATTCTCGTTTTTACATACTTGGGTGCCGAAGGATTCTCACAATGGGCACCACAGCAGCATTTGGAGAGCTCAGTCTACGTCCGGGGCAGAGCCATATGCGTCCGTGTTGAAGGCGCGCTACCGGGCATGTGGTAATAGTGCAATCTGTTTGGTTTGCTCCACTGCGCTGTAGGGAGACCGCTTGAACTCTGCAAGCATTGCTTCACTGCGCATTGTGAAAACCCCGAAGTTTCTAGAAGTTTGAAGCCTTTCTCCTTCCTCTCTCTCCTCTCGACTAGCCAAAAGAGAAACAATTTTTTTCGAAACTGATTAAAAGGTCGAAAATCAACTAGCCGAACCTCGAAGTTCAGCGTCGAACCTGAGGTTCGACAAAAGCTCGCCGCATTTGTAGAAATAGCCCAAAATAGCCACACAGCCAACCACGAAATTTCGACGCCAACTAGAAAAAAGTGTAGCCCACTTTGGCTATATTATCGGAGTGCAAGTTCGTCTGCTTCTTGCGCAGGGGGTAGCGGTGACGTCAGAACGCCGAGCCCTGATTGGCTGATCGCGATTCCCTATCTGAGCGTCGTCTGCTCCTTTGCAACGTCGTCTGCTCGCAACGTCGTCTGCGTCTCTCTTACCTTTCCCGCGACTTTCGGAAGTGCAGAGGCCAGATTCACGAAACGATCTGACGCCAAAAATGTGCGCAAGACAAAACTTAAGAACAAATTCGTATTCACGAAACGAAATGTTCACAAGTTTTGCGCAGGTTACGACGAAATCCTCCGACAGCTCCGAAGCTGTCTTACGCACTTCTTACGATCAAATCAGCATGGCCGACAGCGTCGCGGTCGCGACGACCCTCGAACGTTTATTTTTCTACGTGCGCTTCACACGCGTCCCGACTTCAAGCACCAAGAAAAAAGTAAAAGGTACTTGAAACAGACCACGACGAGCAAGAGCGCTGGATCCACAAACACCCGGGAAAAGCTCCAACGGCCGCGATTCCACCGAACACGACCAAGCGAGCACGGCAGTTAGGCCTAGCAGGCACTCCGCGACTCGGCGACCGTTTGCCCACGACCGGCTGGCGTGCTGAATCGAATATGCCCGCGCGACCCTTGTAAACCCTTCCCGTATTATACTTTGATCGCTGACCTCAATTTTAGATTAAGAGGTCAAATTCTTCTTCTTGTTATCTCCTTGTTTCCCGAGGCAACGGTGACTCTCGCCGGTGAAAAAGCGGTGAATCTCCGGCAGACGCAGGAAAGGTAAAGCAGCCATAGCTTTGACAAGCAGACATAAAGCAGACGACGTTAACTGCGCCAACCCGCCGACGCCGCCGCACACGAAAGGAAGGAAAAAGTATTTGGGAGGGAACTTGCGGACACTAACACCCTCACTCTCGGTTCTTAGCAAACAAACCTCGGCGCCTCAGGACACCCCGCCAGTGATTCCTTTGACTTCCCTCCTTGATGCGCGTCTGCTAGTTGTTAGACAAAAACAACGTAGCGCTCGAGTTATTTCGTCTGCCCTCTCAGAAAAGCGAAGTCGAGCTCGCTCGTAATAGCCGATTCACACGACGGACCAAATCGCGATTTTCGTCCGCGGACCGTGTACCACGTGACCGGCACGTCACCGATTCCTGCGATCCGCGCCTCCTCCGCGGAGGCGCGGACTGATAAAGTGGATAAAGTCGAGCGCCTTTTTCACTCGCGGACGTTTGGCGGCAGACTGACTTGGAAAGCATTTAGTCTGGCAACGGTACATGGTTTTCTCGGTATTTTGCTTGGTATTGTGCGTTCAAAACAAAAATGGCGCGTCGTTGCGTTTTGTGCGTTTGTTGGTTCATTTTGTCGTACGATTCTTGGTTCCACGCGTGAGAGAAACTCCAGAAACTTAGTCCGGCTGACGCGACGCAGGTTCCGGTGCTCCTCCGGGTCCGTGTCAAGAAGCTCCCGTCAAAACTAGTCTAGCACGCCGCGATAATTCTTGCACGTCCAATCAGGATTTCACCGAGCAAGCCCTCTCTTGTGGATGTGGTGTGCTTGAGTGTTGTGCACGAGCGCGGAGTGTGTGAAGGCATCTCCAAACGCCCCTCCGCGAGCCCAGAAGTTCGTCGCGTCTACGCCGAAGCTTTCTCGGGCAGGATCATGCCTGTGTCACTGTCATGCTTTGGGTTAGTAAAGTTATTGGCGCTTCGCGCGAAGCCTGTCCCGGTGTTTTGGTCTCGATCTGTACACATCGCGACACTGTTAGCGCGAACACGACATCGGCGCATTTTTGCGTTTTACTTCTAAACAGTATTAGCGAGCACGAAAAATTATAGCTTACATTATAAAACTAAATGAGTTCTTTCCGTAGCAATAATAACTCGGATGACATCCCTTGGTTTCAAAGAGAAAAACTGGAAAAACTGGCGATCGCTTGTTCGCGCTAACAGTGTCGCGCTCTGTACGTAGCAGCGGCGTACGATTCTTTATCGCGGTAGCAACCGTCGATTTCTCTCTAGGACAACGGTGCTATCTGTGCGATGTTGGAGTTTCGCGGCACTGTGGGGTGCGAACAGTTTCGGTCCGTCTTCACTGGCGTCTGCTCGTCGTCTCCCTCGTGTGGATGCGCTTGGGAGACGGACGAACCGCGGATATGTCGTCACGTGATCAATCCGTCCGCGGATCAGTCCGTCGTGTGAATCGGCTATAAAGGGGTGTTACGATAGACCAGCTAAAGATACTGATGCCGGGTCGGCCGGACCGGGGAGCGATGCCTGGCGGGTCGTGCCTCGACAAACGCTACCCACGATCAGCGTCGCAGGAAAGAGACAGACATCGCGGTTGTGGGACCAAACTGCACGGGCGGCAGGCGTGGTGGCTGCCACTACGACGCGGGATCCGCTGGCGATACTGCGGCTCTCGGTCAGATAGTCTGGCGGGTCGTGCCTCGACTTTCTTTCAGGGAGTCAGCTCGCTCACTCCTCCAGTGGGATCGGCTCTCCCTTATAAGGGGTGCCCGACCCCAAAATATGTGTCACTTGGAGATTAAAGGGTTAGGGAGAGGAGGGAAGGCGAGGAGGAATCGTCCCGTGCGCCATCTAGCTGTTTCTGCGTATACTTCGCTAAGAGCCACCAGCGCCATCTATGTAGGTCCCGTGCAGTTACATTTATTTTTGTAACAGGGGTATCCACACGAAGGAGAAATCCGCCCCTTTCCTCCGCGGATCGCGCATCACGTGAGACATACGTCATCCCTTTATGACGTCTGGCGGCGCCGTTCTCCTCCGTGGCGGAGGCGCGGAGGCTTTGTCCTCACAGCACGAAAGCTCCGCAAGTGCACGCGGCGGAGCCGGGGACGGAGTTTCCCGGGTTGTTGACGTCACGACATCCGTCCGCGGAGTTCTCCTTCGTGTGGATACCCCTTAAAGACCTGCACTTCCGAAAGTCGCAGGAAAGGTAATCAGACGCAGACGACGTTGCGAGCAGACGACGTTGCAAAGGAGCAGACGACGCTCAGATAGGGGGTCTCGATCAGCCAATCAGGGCTCGGCGTTCTGACGTCACCGCTTCTTCCTTTCTCATGCGCAGAAGACGAAAATGAGCCCACTTGCGCGGCGTATAGCCCAAACTGCTGTTCGCTGGTTTTAAGATAACGGCGGGGGCGAAGTGGCCAATCAAGGAGCGACACGTCGATCTTTTCTCTGCGGGGGTTCGTTCCGAAAATCACCCCAAAGGGGGAGAGGAGGAAGCCACTCACAGTGGTAAGCAGCGCCACCTCTCGCCACGTCAGCGCGGCCGCCACGGCGTGCCAAAACACTGACGCGGCAGAATGTTGAGGGATCACAATCCCCACATTGCCTGGTTGTAAATGTTTTTGTATGCTTTCGCATAAAACTGGTTTCCCGCAAAAAAAAGACACACACCAAAAAAAACAACAACATGTTTAGAATATATGAAGTGTCTGGCTATAAATATACATATTGGATCTTGAGCAGCGCTCTTAAGAGATCGCGTAACAGGGGGCGTAATATACAGTTGCTCTCCACAGACCTCAAAGTCCAATATCCAGCAGAAGGCGTTATTGCGTAGAATATACAACGAGTATCGTTGATGTCACTCAATGTTGCTTCATGATGAAGAATTGAATTCCCTATTTCGAGATAGGCTATTTCAAATCAAGGAATTGATTGGATGAGATATATGATATGTATATCTAATCCAATCAACACATGGAACTGGAGTGAGTGACCTTCCTAAAATTCCGAGGCGTTTTCTGCGAAGAAACACTAAGCTGGACCCACCATATAAATCATGTCCCTTCTAAAATATCTCGATCCACAGGCATCAAATACAAACTAAAAGATCTCCTCCCTAGATGGCTAAAATGTCAATTATACTACAGTCTAATACAATCGCACTTACATTACTGCTTATTAGTCTGGGGAACTACCATAAAAACCAATCTAGATAGGTTATTAGGCATACAGAAAAAAGCAATTCGCTGTATTGCAGGTGCTCACTTCACCGATCATTCAGCTCCATACTTCAAAAAGTATAAAATTTTGGATATAAAAATGCTGTATACGCTAAAGCTAGCCAGGGAAATATATTATTACCACAACAATGAACAAAATAAATTTTGTGAAACTTATCATACCAAGACAACCCAATATGATCTGCGGAATGAAACTTACATAAAACCCAAAATACGGAGAACCTATGGCTCGCAAGCATTAGCCTACAAAATACCAGAAATCTTAAATGGATACCCATGTACGGTTGAACTATTAAAATCTCCTACCTCATTACCAAGATTTAAGAAAACCATCAAACACTACCTTTTGGACGCCTCTGAATGGTTTTGTATTTGTGTACGAGTACATCTATGGGTATGAATGATATGTATTTTGTATTCTGTATTTGCATTTGTATTAGTTCTTTGTGTATTCAAGTTGAACCTTGATTGTAAAACATGTTTTCCTGTTTAATGTGCATATGTTAATCAAATGTTTCTATGCTTGCAACTGGTTGGTCTGTTTGTGTTATTACCATTTCCTTTTTTCTCTGCTGTGCGATGTATAAGGGTGGGGGGGCCTTGTCAGGTAAAGTCTGTTTACCTTTTGTCCACTCACCCGTGACTCAAGAAGTCCAAATTTAGGTTATTATTATTATAGTCTACTGTAAACTGTTACCGTCTGGCCAGACTATTACAGTGAGTGTCCACTGCGCCTAACTACAGATGGTTCACCATGAGCTCGCGGTAAAAGCAGCCAGCGTTCGTAACAGCAACGACATCCCGTTTCTTCGTGATAATGCAAAGCCGCCCGCCGCATGTGTAACCCGCGCACTCATGACATGGAGAGGGGCATGTGCCCCGGGCAGTGAGGTAAGGCATCATGAAAATCGAAACCAGACGAAGCGAACTAATTGTTGAGTAATGTAGCTATGAAGTTCGAGCTAGGATATACGCGTAAACGGTAGTTGCAAAAATATTCCAAAAGCCGGGACTCATAATGATCAAGCAAACTACACCGGCTTGACATAGCAATAATAACGATATTAACGATAACGGTAACAATAGTAACGATAACAATCTTAGAGAGTTTTAGGGAACCGTTTCTGTACATCCGATACGGTACTATGGCATGCGTAGTACAAACCGGAGGGCCCATTGTACCTTAGAGGATGTGAAAAAACGGTTCCCTACAACTCCCTATCAGGCAGTTTTCGTAGACCGCGCCACCTCCTCCGCTAAGTCCTCCGCAACGAAGAAGCCGCTGCTGCGCCTGCGCGCCCATGGCCTTGACTGTAGAGTTCCGGGTATCGTAGCGGGTTGCGGAGAGCCTTGTGGGACGACAAAAACGACTTTCGAAAACTCCCTATTAATTATATTTACAATAACGATAACTTACTTGAAAAGAAAAGAAATGCAAGATTTGGACCAGTGACAAGCGGTAAGTCCACGCCCGGTGTGAAGTCGACCGAAGAAGACGATGACACTCAGGAATCAAAAAAAAAAAAAAACATAAATCTAATTAGAGCAATAAAAGGCCGCGCATGGCGACACAAACGAACTAAACGAAGGAAACGCGTACATGCGTTTTAGCTCGAAATCAGGCTCAACAAACACTTCGGGCACCACAACCACGAAGAACAAAAAGGGGAAAAAAAAGGGAAACACTTTAAGATTACAATACAGCGACACAACACGCCACTCGTGGCAAAACTGTAGCCGAGAGCCAGGCTTTACGGGCGCAAATAGAAAAGTTCAGAAAAAGAAAAGTCTCAACTGGTGGACCCGAAGTCCAGGTCAACGTTCGCAGGCTCACCGAGGCCGGCCTGATGACGGGTTCGGAAAATCGTCGTCGTCTCATTGCTCGGCCGTGCAGACGCAACACTCCACTCCCGAAACGGCAAAGGCACCGCCCGCAGGCAAACACACGCCCGAAGGCCACTGCACGCCCCATAGCAATAGTATGTCCGAAGACAAAAGCATACCCGAAGGCAAACACGCGCCCGCAGGCAAATCACACCCGAAGGCACGCCACCGAGGGCGAAACGCCAAAGAGGCAACAACTACGGTCTCGACTTTCCAAAAAAAAAAAAAAAAAAAGAAGAAAGATTTAAAAGCTCAAGACGGGAGCAGCGAACAGACAAGTGTAGTGCCGGCAGAACGGCCACTCACACTGTAACTATCTGCCCCAAAACCAGCCCGTTTTTAGCCCAACCTTTTAGGAACGCAAAGCTGATGAACTTATGAGACATCTAAAAAAATCCACCTTACTTCCTAAAAAAAAGAAAGAAAATAATTATGTGAGTGTTATTTGACCATCGAGTGAATCTTCGAAATATGCACGCTAAGTCACAAGAAAGGGTCGCCGAATACCCAAACAGAGCTAGAACCGTGGAGGTCACGAAAGAAATAAGCAGCATAAAACTAGTTTGGCTTAGATTAGCTCCCGAACGAGAAATGAACGCATGTGTTCATCTGGAAACCACACGACAAATAAACACGCACAAAATCAGCCAAATTTCGTGATACCTTAACTGAAAATGTATTTGAGATCATGAGTAGAAGCCACTAAGGAATGTAATTAAGATTGATTGATATCATTCAAATGAACAGCCGCCGGCGATAAAATAAAGGCCAAGCGAGCACGTGGTTTTGAACAGTCCCGGTTATCTATAGCTGAGTTATCATTGAGGCGAATGTGTCAACGAGGGGCATTTCAGCGACTGTTGAATTTCTGTTTTTACTACCCACTTGGTAGGCAAACGATTGCTCAGTCAACACCGATAGTAGAGGTGCTTGGTAGAATAAAAGAAAAATCGCGAAACTTGGTGTACTATAAGGAGTATTCACTGGGCGCCATATTTGTGGGTGCTGTCTAGAGCGCACGCTCAGAACGAGTCCAAAATAGGCTGCTAAGACCGGCAATCCTGATGGTGTGGAATGCACGTTGCAAAATAACCGTGGAAGCTCGCCATCAGCACGCGCTCAGCAGTCGCGCACACTACTATGGCCGCCAGTGAATACTTCCTATACACTAATCAACGTTACTAGATTACCTCAGTTGTGGAACTCAAGCGGAAGGGGGTACCCCCCTCACTCACTTCAATCCGCCAAGTGTCGTTCGAAGCGCCACCTAGATTTTCGTTTCATAACTGTGCGTTCCAAAGAGCAGAGATGAAGCGCCATCTAGACGCCGTACTTCGAAACGTACGTAGCGATCCCAGCGATCCCGACCCGATTTCACCGTGCCCGATTCCCATAGAACACGCTGCAGTAACCAAAGCAGCTGCCCGGCGGCGCGTCGAGCGATGCTTGGCGAGTCGTGGTGAGTGAGGGGGGGTACTGTTCGCGCATGCAGCGTCTATGAGCAGTTCCGTAACTGAGCTAATCTAATAACGTTGACACTAATCGTGTGTGAGCACTCCCTTTCATGAAAACTGGCAGCTACCTATACCTTCAAAGTCCTTTAATGCATGAAATACATTATAAGGAGTTGGTGAGGGAATTCATGTGTTACTTGACGTATATTTTCCCGCTAAATTTAGTGGGCAAACTGGATTGGTCTTTAGGTCACAAAACGGGAATTTTCCCGCTAAATTTAGCCAGCAACTCAATTGGTGTATTGGTCACGTGACGTTATTTCCCGCTAAATTTAGCCGGGGGAAATGAATTGATGTTTTGGCCACAGAACGTAAATTTTCCCGCTAAATTTAGCGGCGAAACATAGTTGACGTATAGGTCACATGCCGTCAATTTCTCTAAAGTGTATAGGTTACGTGGCGCCTCTTTCCCCGCTAAATCTAGCAGAAAATGCACGGACGGGCGGACAACATTTTGAAATTGAGGGGTAGCGTTAAAAAGCATTTTATGTTAAAAAAAAAAAGAAGAAAAGCTCATCGTCATATATATTGGGAACGTATTCTCAAGCGCCCGAAAACTGCTCGCTTAACCTGCCAACACGGTGGTTTCAGCCACGCCTGATTTTGCCTATTGTTGGGGAACGCTTCTACATTCGCCGCTGAAATCAGCATTAACTCAGCGACAGCGGGTCAAGCGGAGAGTGACGACAGAAAGTTGAACAGCCGCTGAAGCCTCGATAATGGACGAGCTTTCTTCCGATAGACAGCGCTGCCGATCTTCTAATATACCGAGCCAAGCGCTCGCCTTGAGTTTTTCATATTGTCTGCGACCGTACTTCCAGATTGAGTACCAACAAAGGTATCTTGCTCGAGTATAGTATAAGATACGTAGAAGTATGCTTCAGCGACGGTTGCACGGGCTAACTCGCATGAACTGCAGACGCGCCCGAAACGACGAACTCGCTTTGGCAGATTCGTCTTGGTACACGCGTGTGGCGCAACACAGTGTCGACCAATTGCCGCGCTGTCGTCATTTGTCAACACTGACAACGCTACGGCGTCGACGGCGACGTCTTCGAGTGTGAAACTTCTCGTCGGGGAACGTGCGAAGATCATTATCTCGGTAGCAGCTCTTTCTCAGGGTGAGCTCGCGTTGGCCTAAATATTACTTGCGTCCAAGTGGGCGGCTGGAATCCAGTACGAGATTTAGCGAGATTATAATAAACTTACGGTGTAAAAGTTACGACGCCACCATGTGCGCACATGGTGGCGTCGTAAGTCCACACTACATGTGCAGTGCCTAAAAACTTTTTTTTTTGATCGCTAGGAATAATGTTTTTTCGCAACTTAATAAACGGAGGTTACGCTCTCGAAAGCTAGAATTAGGGGTGCTGGAAACAGCCGAGCTCCAAAACCCCCTGCTACATAAACGTAATCTTTTTTTTTTTTTTTTTAACGCGCCGAGTTCTAGCGTTTTTGGCACCGCCTTGAGTCGTGCATTGCTTCTGGAGTTCAAAAAGTTCTATTGTGGGATTTTTTAAATATTTTTTTAGACGAACGCATTGTGGTTACGCAAGACGAGCCTGCTTGTCTCGCAACGGGTATTTTTTCCCCCATTTTCCCCCCAAGCGTTTCGTCGCAAACTTGGAGCAAAATGAAATGCCCGAAAAAGGGGCCTTGCTCAACTTCGTCTCGGCGCGAAACAGTCGTTTTATTTGTTCTTTAGCAATGTCTGTACCAAGATTTGCTAGGGCTTTTCCGCAAATTTCTGGTTTTAGCACGAAGCCTTTGTTTTAAATAAGCTTTGGAATGACTTTTACGTGAAAATAAGAACTATTTTTTAATAATGTGTTTTACTATTTGACAAGGATTGATTTGTTTCACAAATGTGAAGTGTGTTCTTTTTGTCAGAAACATGTATTTAATGAACATTACACCAACAAACAGAACGTCGGCATCGATCTCTTTTTTGTAACTTATCCACTTATTCTACGACAAATACTCTGCTACGACGACACTGTCGTATGGTCGTTGTACAACCTTTCTCCTTCACCAGTGAACACCAGCGTTCATCGTGACAATAAATGATGCCAAAGCCCTTGTCAGTTGCACGATTCCGCCTTCGTGTTTGTAAAATATTTCCAGAATTCCACCCGCGCTGGGTGGTGACATCTCATCATTTTGCGACACCCCAGATGCTTCTTCTCTTTGCTCTAGAACACGCGAAGGACGGTTTCTCGGCTTTAGCTCGTAGATTTAGCCGCTGCTTCACCTCTATTTTGAAAGACACTTTTTTCTTCCTTTTTGGTTTTGACTTATTTTTCATCGGGAGACCCAGCTCCAGCTATTCGCGTAAGGCTGACTTGACTGCATCGCATTCTCGCCACAGGTCATCGCTCGTGCACGCGAGCAACTCACCTGTGTGTTTGAAATTTGAGTTACAGCTGATACTGTCTTTGCTATAATCGCACTTGGTATGAACAAAGCCCTTGCGTCTACGTTCCTGCAGAACAAACATACAGCTCATCATCGCGCTCTGCATAAAAAGAAATAAATAAAAAAATCCAGAGAATAACAAAGTCGAGCACGGGATTCTCCGGAAAATTGCGATCTGCGCAGATAGCATTTTCGCGTGAAGACGTAATCTCTCATCGATAAATCACTGTCATTTTTCTGCCACCCGCAGTAAATCGCTATCCCCGTGCTCTTTGGGAAAGCAGACCCACAGGCGTTGTTCACAAACAGCGCGGCTATTACTCGACTAAATACCGTAACTGGATCCTGGGAAAGTAGCACCAAGTTCTCCGCATGGTCGCCATTTTGGTTCATGGAATAAGCAATTTCTCTTTAATCTTCCCGTTATTTGTCAGCCGATCTAAATTCGCTGATGACAGGTAGAAACGTTTCTTGAATACCGAGATTCTGTAATCAACACCACCGGCGAAGCAACCACACACACCTTCCCACCGCCTCCATGCGCCGCCGCTTCTTTTCGGCATTGAAAAATAGTCTTATTGTCTTTAAACACGCAAGAACACCAATACCAATGTAAGATATATGTGGAGGTAAGCATGATTGATAAGTGGATTGCATGCACAGCGACAAGTCTACTCATATTGGCGTAGAACGTTTGTAGTACGATGATGCTCCATAGCGATCTTGGTGCGACTGTTCCAAAACGACCCTTTGAAAGCTTCGAAAATTTGAATGAACCGAAATGGCGATTGCCATAGCAACTGAGACCAATGAACCAATCACCTCACGAGGTTCGGTCGTCCACGCTTTAGTATGTCTTTGTGTTTCTCTAGCAGGCAGGGAAGGCAATTTTGCTACTTTTCCAGGATTTAGTGTCTTTAATGTAACGCACAACGCGTTCGGAAGGCACTTTGGACATCCTCTTTCAGGCGCTCTTGCGTAATCAAGATACTTTACGCGGAGCGAGAACTGTAATTGGTGCCCAACTCCTGCGATGAAATATAAATGCGTCGCGCCCCTTTCTCCAGTAAAGAACGTTCAACGCGCATTCTTGTCAGAAGACGTGAAAGCCACTTTTGAACCCGGGTAAGAAGCTGCGCATTAGTAACGTCTCGCGCCTTTCGTTCTGCGTTTCGAGCCGTTCGTTCCGAGCCAGGCCCCGAGACCGAGAGGAAGAACACAAATTTAATCAGCTTTTAGGAATTGGCTCGCGCGAGTATCTCTGGATCTCGGTCCCCCTTTCTCTTTTATCTTTTGGCTTTCGTTCTTGCACCGATGTCAGGAAGGGGTGCGAAAAAAGATAGTCGGCGTCCTACATGATTAATGCCAGACCTGTCAACGGTTTCTCTCCTTCCCGGGGAGCTCGGCTCCAGTTCTTTTTGTCTTTCCCCTCTCGCCGCCGCCTAGCGTGCCCCGAGCTCGCGACCTGGCGCGTTTTGGGAGTCTGCATTATGAAAGACGGGAAAAGGTTGGCGGGGGGAACTCGCGGGCCTGTTCCCCACGGAGGTTCCCCGCAAATTACAGGAAGAGGCGCCGCTGGCACTCAAGCAACGGGGGCCTCTATTTTTTTTTTTACTTCAATTTTCTTTAATATTTTTTATTTCCTATTGAGAAAAGTCAGCAATGAGCTTCGAGAAAGATCTTCTGAATCATGTCGCGGACGCTGTTCCAAACAGTGTGACATGCTGATGTCCACCTGTAGAAGCTTTAGTCCCTCACGTGATGCACTAGGAGCACCGATCATTGATCTTTGTCTTAATTCCCTTAGCCAATAAGAAGTGTGTGTGGTATAGCGACCCAATCATCATGCAGCCTCACTGGTTACAAAGGTGTTCACTGCTTTTGCCACGAAATCGGAATTACCATTGGAGCACGATGCCAATCAGTCACCATTCTCACTAGCTAAACTGATTATAAGAATATTATACTTGTTTTCACCTCAAGAACACTAGTAAAAAAAGTTCGGCTCCACGCGGAGCTTTACTAATTTTCTCCTTTATGTGGATAATTAACAGATATGGTAGGCGCATTTTGGATTATATATATGTTATCTTATCAAGAGGTACAAGTTTCGAACGCCAAAAGCATCGCTGCTTCGTCCGACTACCAAATCTTGTAGGAACTACTTTGCGGTGCGTATGAACAATTCGCAGAAGTCTCTTTTTGCTTGAGCTGAAAACGGGGGTAGCGATAATTGTTCGTAGTGATTCCGGAGCAGTATTCTCAAAACAATGGGGTAAGGAAAAGATAACGACTAACTAGACAGCAAAAGCGACAGTATGGACGTTTTATTTCACGAAGGGACTGAGACTATACGAGGGACGCGCCAGAAACTCATTGAGGAAGGAACCACGTGGGTTCTAACCCTCCATGAAGGCATAAACAACTTCGATGCCACGGAGAGAGGCAGAAGTGGGACCTTCGTGCTGCCTACTTGTTCCCTCGTTACCCTTTTTTGTCATCGCAGTCTCAGGGTTATTATCCCCACATTTCCAAAACCAGGCACATTTACCGCGACCCGGTTCCGGGGACTCAAATGACGTGACGTCATGCCAACACCCGAGCCGACGAAAAGGGCGGAGGTTCGAGTGTCCTGCAGGCAGGGAGACCCTTTCTCCGAGAACCCTTCACAACGAGCCGCGGGCTCGGATCTCTGTCGGTAGCAGTCGGCGCAAGTGCACTTTCACTGCCACGTGCCTCGCCTCGGGCGCTGCCCGACGTTGTGTCGCAGAAAGCGCAGGGGCACGTGTAGGCCGGGTTATTTCCATGGCATTGTTGTTTCAAGACGCGTGCGGCTCAACAGACTAGCGGTATAAGGGTTGAAGAAAACTAGAAAACCACTCTTTCGATCGATCGTGCGCACTTACAGGAACCATATACGGTCATCCCCTTTTGGGGGCTGACGTGGAGGAGGCCACTTGAGAGCTTTGATGAGAGGTGATCGTGATCTTTGTATCTTTTCATGCTGCGGGGGACTCATCGTGGGAGAGTGTATGAGCTCACTCCTTACGAGGATTCTCATTTTTTGAGGGAGGGGTCGGCGAGGAGCCTCTTAACATGCTTCCCACCGGAAACATTTTTTTAACGAATTTTTAACAAATAATTGCAACTGTCGCAGTTTTGCGAACGTCAATTACCACCAGTACGAACGCACTACACTTTCTGTAGTTCTTGTAACACTCTCCGCGATGCGCTGAGAATTTAAGTTATTTATGTTCGTTTAATCAGATCTACCAATCAAGAAGGCGACGTGTATCAATGCTTTCCTACTGGCTCTGTTCGGATAAGATCATGCACGCGAGTCCGGACTATTTTTGGTTTTTGTTAATTTTTGTGTACGTTACTCCTCAACATGTGTAGGAAACGCAAAAGAAAAAAAGGATTTTATAAACAACATAATATTTGAAGAGAAAAAAATATTTTGAATGCGCCAGAACGGCAGATTCGATTTTTGAAGTTTTCGTTTGTGTGATGTTTGGTGACACCTACTAGGCTAACAACAAGCGTCACAAATCTCTAATATTTTGCGCTTATAATAAATCATTGAAACTATTGATTTAAATAGGTACAGCATTGTGGACGGTATATAGCTTGCGCCGAAAATGCGCAAACAGGGCTCCTTTGATGTTTTGTCACTAGATTTCTGAGCGGCTATTTTCACCAGAAGGAAACTATGCTTGACAGATTAGAGGAACGGTTAGCAACTGTTGGTGTCTTTTTAGACTTTGGCAAAGCTTTCGACTGTATTAATCACGACATTCTTCTAGACAAATTGAATTCATATGGCTTGCTTTCGAGGTGTTTTATTTTCCTTGTTAAAGTCTTATTTACAGTTCCGTCAACAATACGTGTCCGTAAATGATCACAAGTTTTCTTAAAATTTCCTGCGGAGTGCCACAAGGCAGCGTTCTGGGACCACTTTTTTTCTATATTAACGACATAATTACTATTGACACAAAAGACAAATTTATTATTTAGGCGGATGATACGGCTATGATTTTCCACTACAAATCTTAGAAGTGTTATATCTAAGACAAAGAATGTTTTGTGCAAGTTAAAGTTGTGGTGCGAAATAATTATTTTCGCCTAAATACGGACAAAAGTAAGGCCATAATCTTTCAAACTTCATACAGGTACTCGACTTAATTGATACCCTCCTTTGAATTATGGCCGTGATATTATTCATTATACAAATAATGTTAAAACGTTGGGAGTGTTTTTGTTCTTATAATATGTCCTGGAATGATCATGTGCAATGTCTGTCGAGAGTAGTAGGCGTGCTAAATAAATGTAAAAATGTTTTACCCACCAGTGTACCAGTGTTAAACTTCAGCTTTATAGGTTCCTTTTTTATCCACACTTAACGTACGCCCATCTTGTCTGGTGATCTACTGGTTTGAAGAATTCAAACACACTCAGAGTTTTACAACAACAACAACAACAACAAAAACGCTATTTAAGCCGTTGCGATTGTCTTTTGGAGGTATCCATCGTTACAACTTTTTGAAAAAAATATTCTATAACTGATGTATCAGATGTCTACCCTCAGCGTTTAATATTAACATACCAAGCTGCAACTCACGGTAAGCATGAAGCATTTTTTAGATTGTCTGACTTTCGTCCATACATTTCATTGCATTATACTCGTCTCATTCATCCTCGGCAAACTCCTGAATAAATAACTAATTTTGGACGTTAGAGAATCGATGATTTACTCTCCGAATCGTTAAATCATTTCGCATCATTGGGATTAAACATCACTTTACTAAATAAAAGGGACATATCCAACATTGTAGAAATGTGTGCATAATTATTTTCGTCTTGTGTTTTCCAAAATTCTAGCATATCGAACGTTGTATAAAAATGGTGTGCATCTTATTATTTGTTATCTGATTTCTTGACTTTGTAGCCTTTGCTGTCTGCTTTGTAAGCGTTCCGAGGGCTGGTCAAGCTGTGCATACAGTTTTTTTCCTCGGCATCCCCCATCTTTCAAGGTGAAAATAAAATCAGTGTTCAATCAATGTTCTATGTTTAACAGAGCCTACTAATTCTTCTTTGATATTTGACAAAGAAAATAAAATAGAGGCTTACATTGGCCCCTCTAAAATGTAGTCGGTTTATTTATTATTCCATGGACACGCAGACGAGCGGAAAGAATAATTGGATGCCTTTTTTGAACGAATCTGCACGACTATATACCTATCGCTTTTCTCATTGGTTCAACTGACTAAAGAAAGATGAACGATTGGTTTTCCTGCTGCATCAGGGGCTTGTGAGAGGGCATTTCGCTTTTACCAGAGGGGAATGTAAGAGGTAATTTTAAATACGCTAATATATTTGCGCCTTTAATTACCCGGGACGCGGCTAAAATGTGCACCGCGCCCCGGGTAATTAAGCTGGCTCCTCCACCCTTCCCCCCGTGAGAGTTTCTCTCTCCAGCGGAACAAAATCGCGGGGTCGGGTAAGTGCACAGGAAACGCCTTGTCGCTCGCATCCATCGCGGAAGAAACAATGCTCGGCCGTGTTTTAGGAGGGGGGGGGGGGGGGGGGACATTCGTTGGCCTGTCTCGGGGAGAAGCAACCAACGCAGCTGACTGCGTCGCTCGTGGCGTTCCCGAAACGGGGAGAGTTGACGCTCGTAGTTGAAGCTGCTTCACCGGTGCCTCCTATATAAGTGCAGCCTATGCCTGTCGGCTTCTCTTCGTGAGATGTCCAGACCCGATGCTCCACCTCACAACATGCAGGAGCGGCTATCTAGTTAGCGCCGCCAAGCGGCTGCTTGTCTTTTTAACAACACGTGGAACACGTTTCTGGAAGCGACCCCCTAGATCAGAGGTCTCAAACTCATTTGAGTGTGGGGGCCAGATAGCCAACACCGTAAAGGTCGAGGGCCGACGTAAGACGGGGGGGGGGGGGGGGGGGGGGGGGGTGTTGAAGTATTTTAAAGTGAAGAGACCTCGTGCTCTATGATTTTAAAGTGAACAGACCTCGTGCTCTATGCTTTTCGTAAACTCAGTTTTGCCAGTCTCATCATTAGATTTGATTCGTTTATATGACTACTTTGGATCCTGACCTGATGTGATAAAAGTAATTAAAATGACACCGCCCCGCCAACGTTTTGCCATTTTTTAATAGAACAAGAGAGCAAGTACACTGTCGTTCCCATTGCTCAACTCATTCAGGAATTAATCAAGCTCAACATGTCTCTAAAAAGCAATCAGGTAATTTGACAGTTATTGCTTTCCTGGAGATTTTTATTACAACACTTTGAACGCGGACTTGTCTTTGAATTCTAGTATTTTTTTTTTAAAGGCGAAAATCCCGAGGTCGAGTATTTATCCCTGGCAGTTGCTCCTGCTGAGCAGGAGTTCGCGCAGCCGAGATGCATCCTTCAATGAAGAGCTCGCGCTAGCAGCCTAGGAGCGGAGTTGTTGTACATTACAAAAAGCTGGAAGGCCAGAATTAAAACGAAGCAAAGGGCAAATGAACACAAATAAGAATAAGCTATGCGAATGCGTTAGAAGAACAGAGCGACTTTTTGAGCGATAGTGAATCGACGAGATGAGATCACTCTGGCGCATGCCAATTCTAGTGCTCGAGGCATGGGAACCGGGACTCGTAGCCAGTTGCTGGCGGGCCATCTCCAAGAGAGTCGCGGGCCGCGTGTTTGAGACCCCTGCCCTAGATTTAAAAAAAATATGTTTCGGTGAGACAAAATACCGAAAGTATCGAAAGCGAAGCAAACACGGCCTGGCGGTGAGTGAGTGAAAGCGACGTTTATTATATATTTTTCTTTTTTTTTTGGAAAAATCGATTGTTGTTTGTGCACTTAGTGTGCACTTACTGTGCACATGTCACTGTCGATAGGGAAGGGGATTGGGTGAAAAAGAAAGGATAGAAGGAGAGAGGATTAGGTTTGGGGGGGGGGGGGGGGGGGGGGGGGTGAGCGATGTGCAGGGGGATGTCCTGGCCGTCGCCGGCATGCGAGTCATAGGACGACCCAAGCCTCAGAACGCAAAGCCTGTCGAAGTTTGATGTGGAGCCGTCTTAAGGCGAATAGCTAAATATCTTAAAGCTGCGTTGGCTGGTAACTGCATGTGCTTCAAGGCTAATATCGGCACGAACGTTCAGTTGAATGAATGACGTTTCTTGGCAGAACAAGCTGTGTCTGAAATGCAGATTTCGTAATCATGAGCTGGAACGGTAGATTGGGTAGTCGTGCCTTGTTCTGGTGTGTTGAACTGTAGGTGGTCTCCTAAAGAATTTCTAGGAGTTCTGTGTCCTTCATGTAAGTTATTAGTTTTTTTAGTGCCATGTCTATCACAGCTCGCGCTGCCCGCGGATGCAGAAGGTCCTCCAGGCTAGCACTGGAGAGTCCGAGGTGGGAATAGGCGTTATGGAGGGCAGTACGCTCGTCATTGTAGTCGGTGCAGTGTAGGAGGAGGTGCTCGGCGTCGGCAGTTTCCTGGCAGGTTTGGCAATTGGGGTTGAGATCAGGCCTGAAGCGGCCTATCCACGCTGGTGTGAAAGCGCTTCCGGTCCGGCCTGGCGGCGGTTCTGCAGCGCGAACGCGGAGAACGCTTGGTTGACTGCTTCGCGGCAGTTTGGGTACGGTGCCTCGTCCCCAATTTGTGTGCTTAAAACGCAAAAACAAAAATATATATATCTTTCGACATTAGGCAGGAGAACACTCCAGCTTCTGTGACGTCATTCGTTGCCACTTCGGGACTCCTTTTGATGTATGGGCTGGATAGGACGCTAAACGCACCAGTCGGAGGCGCGATCCAGGCACCATAGATTCACTACACGACAGGATTGTGCTGCACGCCTGGGTGGCTCCACCAGACGGAAGCCGCACGTACTATTTTCCCTCTCCCTTCTTCCTGCCACTGCTCGGAGCCGACAGGCAACGTGTAAGTACATAGGAGGCGCTGGCTTCCCTTACTTGCGTTTGGTTCCAGCCAAGTGCGTTGCGTTCCCTTCTGATCGCTTACGACGAGTAGAGAGTCTAGGTTGAAGAGAGGGTACATCTCGAACTAAAGCATTTGGCAATTGCAATTTAATGGCGGACGCCTAACGCCGAGTTTGGTCGCAAGTGCGCGTTCGCCACGTTGTCGCTTGCAAGGACGCTGCCGACGCCTCCTCTCAGCTCGGATTGCAAACGCGGCCCATAAACCACGTGACCTCGATCGAGCAGTTGGAAACTCTCTTTAATACAGGCTCTCTAACGACGAGAGAATACATTGGCGCCATCCATCGAGTAGCCCTGGAGAACTTGCGAGTGGCATTTATTTCCTAATTTTTTGGGCATCATTATTTCACCACGGGATCGAAAACACTTGTCAGCATGTTATAAACGACCATTCCTCATTGCGCACATTTCATCTCGCAAATGCTGCAAAACCCTCATTCAAGTTAGATGCAGCTACAGGACTAACTTATAGATGGCGCCAGGGTCGCTCTTCATGGGTGATCACGAGGGCGCAACAGGCTGCACAACTCACACGGTTGCAAGTTGCAACCAAACGCGAGTGTGTGAACCAGCGGTTAGTTGCCGTTCCAACGTGTTCGCTTTCTCGAGACTGACTGCACTTTGCAGAGTCGTTATGAGCTCCAAAAATAAATTAACCGCGCAATTTTACTTCCAAGGTTTCCGGGGAACTTGGCGCTCCTATCTGGAAGACGCGAGATCTATAGGCAAAACGTCCATCAAGAACAAGTTTTTGGGACCTGAGTGAGTGTGAGCTGTGTTGGAAGGTACGCATGACGATCTGACCGATTTAACTGTAAAACAACATGGCGCCGCTTGTTAGTGTTAACTTGACACGATTCCATCTTCCTAAGCGTTCATGAAGCGAGCGATGCCGCTCGATGCCCCAGTAGCCAGGCTCCGAGCAGGGGTGAACACATTGTCGGCACCCGAATACTACTGTCATAATCTTCCTGTATATAAAGGTCCTGTACCAAAGTCAACATACTGTTGAAAGCTGCGCCTTGAAAGTTGTTAAAAGTCTTGCGCGAAATTCGTGCGCTGCACGAAGTAGTTTTTAGGAGATTTGGTTGTCGGAGGAAAAAATGATGCTTCTCGCGTTTAAAATGTTTACATCTCGATAAACAGTACGGCAAGCTGATCTAAAAGTCACCCACACCATAGCCTCCTATGTACTGACAAAGCCTGGTAGATCGCCAGGAGAAGCGGCCGACGAAATAGAAAAGATGGAGCGGCAGGCAACGGATGAGAGGGGAGCCACGTGACTGGCGCCGCGCTGTGGCGAGACGCCGAACCACACATCTTCCGAGCGAACAAGTGTGTTTCGGGTCCTCGCCGCTGCAGAAGTTGTGCGCTGACGTCCAGGTTCTCCAACAAATGGCTCTTCAATGCTCTGTGCTACCAGATCCTCGCGCTCCAAATCTGCGACCGGAGACTCTACGGCTCCGTCGTCGAACTGCCAGGCTTTGTGAGTATAGAGGAGGCTATGCCCACACGTATCTGAACTCTCCACATAACGAAGCAAATCATAAATGCCCCGCTAGGCGCCGGGCTTTTTTTATTTCGCTTCTTGAGGTGGTTACGCGTATAGACGCATTATGTTTTTACTCTTACTTGTGTCTTGGTAAAAAGCTACGATCTAATTTCAAAAGGAGTGAAGGTTCCCCGGTGTGAACAAAAATCTAACCTACTACAATTACTTAGAATCAACCTTGGACGATGAACTTTGGAGTCTTGGGTTGTGGCACCTGAGTAACAAAGTGCACTATGATCGTTTGCAAATGACCCAGGCACGTAGTGTATAAACTGGCATCCCCAATTAGGGAGACGATATACTGCTCCTCCAAGAGCCTGCAACGAGCGCATACTCTCCATAAAACTTTGACAAGAACATTCTGAGGCCCAACTATAGATTGCCATTATATTGAATACACCACCATTGGTAATGGAAATGACATTTTCCAGCTAGAGTCTATTTGTGTAAATACTTTTTTTTTTATTTCTGGCATTGCCGAAGACGGTCGAGTCCTCTACGAGAGAAGTATAGCGTGGTATCTCTCGTCAAAAAGAGCACAAAGTGTCTCCCCCAAGCCACCTTCACAAACGCACAACCCCAGCCCTACTTCCCCTCTCTTTCGATAACAAAGTTTAAGAAGAGAGCAGTCCGAACCGAGCCCGGACTATAATTGAAAATCAATGCGGGACCGTCGTCCGCCGAATAATAGACGCGGCGAAGAGAAGCTCGGTCTTATCGGTGGTCGCCTTCGTCTGACGGCGCGCGCTTTCTCAAAGTCCGACTCGACACTCTCCAGCAATGGGCACATATATAAAAAAAAATATATATATATCAAACGCAAACGACAAGAAGAAGAAAAAAGAGAGAAAGAAGAGTTATAGTAACTGCCCCAACGGGCCCGAAGCAGCGTGAAAGCGGTTGCGCGCGGGCGGCAGCGCGGAAAGCAAGAAACATGGAGTCGAGTCAAGTTGGGAGCGGAAATGGGCCGGGGAATAAACAGAGGAGGCCTCGGCTCTCTGAATAATTGAGTCTTCGGCCTCATCAATTTCCATTGGGCAGGCGTTTCGCAGCGTCCCCGTGCGCTGGCCGCCTCCGCGTCTCCCCGTTTGTTTCATTCTTGCCAGGTCCGCGACTTGTTGTAAGGTCCGCGTGTGCGGCCGCGCCGCACGGCATAAAATTGGAGAAAGCGGCATACATTAAGATGTAGCCGGCGAGACAATCTGGACCCTCCTGCGAATATCCCGGGGGCGAAAACAGGCAATCTGGAGAAATATTTTCTTCTCGGAAGGTCTTTCAGGTCCCTCGTGGACATCCAAATCAACGGACATCTAAAGTTTTGTATTAGACGCAGCCACGGGGTTTTCGGTCTTACCGATGCAACCAGATGCAGTCCCTCTGAAACGGAAAAGTGCCCTGAATTATTCGGAGTTCTTCGCAGCTCGACGACGGGTCTGCCAAGTTCGATCAGTCAGTTTATGTTCTCCGATGAAGATTGTCTTCGAACCAAACGACTGTGTGGTGCCGAATGAATACCACAGTCATATCGTAGCGTAGGACCGGTCCCTTTGAAAAGGCAGGCTTTTTTTGTTTCCTTTTTTTTCTTTTTTTCGGGCGGATCTGGATTGAATATTTATGACTCGACAACGGACTGGCTTGCTAGAAACGGTCTGAGCTAAGACTGTATAAGAGAAAGCACTGCTAAAGGTTACGTACGAGTGAAGTGGCTCGGGATGTCGCTTTTCAAGCGCTTCCGCGACCCAGGCTTGGCAGGCTTTCTTTCACACAGCCTCAGGTAAGAAGCTGTTGCTAGAAAGCCGGCCCACAATAATATACGGGCGGAAATATAGTTCGGGGATGCCCTTGCCACAAAACAAACGAGGAAGCTAGCCGGTGTGAAAATGGCATTTCAACGTAGAATCTGTCATATGCTGGCACATAACTTTTTCCTGTTCTGACGTCAGGAGATGAAAAAGAAACGTCGACTGCCCGCCAAACGCTGACGCAGCGCTTGTCTCTTCGCTGATTGGACACAGGAGCAAGTCGAACGCCTTCCTCGAGTACATCCCAGTTACTCCCCGAGGGGGTTCCATTACGTGTTCAGACATACCGCTACGCTCTGCGATGCTAAACGAGCGAGGGCTTCCCGAAAGAAAGAGCACAAAGAAGAGCTAGAGACAGGCGGAGAGAAAAAAGCAGACTTTACGTTAGGTGTTTTACTACGACGGGTTGAGGCAACACTGACAAGTTGAGGTAGCTCGAGCGTTTTCTATTGTCTAATTATTATTCTTTTTGCACTTCGGTGTGCTATAAAAAAAAAAGGGGGGGGGGGGGGTTCACGCAATGGCGGATCCAAGGGGGGGGGGGGGCGACGAGGGCAACCGCCCCCCCCCCCAACAAAACAGTTGACCCCCCTCCCTGCCCCCTTCTCGGAGGACAATTTGACATGGGTGGACCCCCCTGGCATCAGAAAGAATGGGAGAATAGCATCCTTAAATATTTTCCGCCCCCCCGCCCCTCAAAACGGAGTTCTGGATTTGCCCCTGTGTTCACGAAGGTCGTTCACAAGGAAGAGGGCTAGTCTTTGATCTATTCCGTGGAGGCAATTCCCTCATGACGAGAGGGGAGAAAAGGTGCGACTTCTGTATCCATCAACCGTGAAATGAACGTTGTGTGGAAGTTGATTGGATGCAAACCTTCATATCTTATTACATCGACAAAACGAGCCTTGTTTGATAGAACCTGGTAACACAGTACGCCTAATCCACGATGCTCGCCCACCGCAGAACACGGGAGACGTGAGTCAACCCACCAACTTTTACAGTTTGGGCTCAAGCGCCGAGGCCCGAACAAAAGAAAGGGTGGGCAGTATAATGGGAGCGAGAGCGTATGACGCTCGTGCTGCACAAAATTTGGGCCAGCTCATTAGCGGGATGCGTCGTTTTCTTTCCGGGTGGAAGAGCGGTGCGTGCGTGCGTGAAGTATGTACAGCAGCGGGGATATCTCTCGGAGGAGACTTTCGGGGCCGGTCGCCCGCAGCCCCTCCCGAAGCTTCTCTTTTGCTTCTGCCTTCCTTCTTTGCCCGTGTTCCCCGGTGGTTCTTCTACCCTCGGGCGGGAAAGCGGGAGACCAAGTCCGTGGCGGCTGCAGCTCATTGCCTTCACTCGCGGGGAGTGGACCCCCCGAGCCCGCCTCGCCCGCGCGGGTCTCAGACTCGCAGCCCCTTTCGCTCCGACGCTGACAACGCTGCTAGAAGCCACGTGCCTTCCGGACCAATCACTCGCCGAGATCGTCCCACGTGAGAGCGCCGTACACCGGTGGACGCGTTGGGGAAAAGTCGTAGTCACGTGGCCAAACGGGACGCGCGTTCATGGGTCCGGTCGAGCGCGCGTATACTTTCCGCTGCCCCGTCTTGGACGAGGGCTGCTTCCTGAGGCGGATCAGCCGTGCGGCCGCCACGGTCGCGGACCGATTCAGTCGCGCACTGGTTTCGCGGAGATAACTTCGCTCATTAGCTGATGCGCTTCTTGTACGAGCGGCTCTCGCTCTTCTTTCTCTTTCGTGAGCGTTGTCCCCCCTTTTCCGGCTAAGGGGAGGGAACGGAACTTAATTTGCGCGCGTCTCGTTCGCTTTGAGAGTAGAAATGAAGCCAAAGGCGCCTGTTGTGCCATCGGAAGACAACGGTGTTTTACGGAACGACGTTTCTGGGTCGCGTTTATTTTAGGAGGAACGGACGAACGCCGCCACTTCATTTTGCATCGGTGGAAATAGAACGGGAACACCTTAAATTCTCGAAGGGAACGCCAGGAGGAAAGGCCTTTTTTTTTTTTCTTCATATTTTACCCAAATTCAGTTGTATTTAGGCTTTTTATTCGCGGCTATTTGAACCTTAGACTTCAGAAGATAAAAAAAGATTCAAGAGTAAAAGAAAAAAAGAAAAAACTGGAATGAATGAGATCGTAACGACTCGACACGTAGTTAATCGGTGTTGATATTTTCAATCGCATGCGTTATTTTATTTTGGAATTATCCCGCACAATATTAAACGCGTTTGCATTTATTGCCCATGTGCATGCAGCCCTCTTTCGTTTAGACGGTCGTGGTTTGATTTGGACTGTTTGGGACTGGACTGGACTGGACTGATCTGGACTGGACTGGACTCGTTTGTGAGGATGCGGCGCGCGCGGTGCGCGGTTCCCGGCGTGCTCTTTCGTTCCGTTCGTTCGCTCTTTACGTCTACGTTACCCTTACGAGAGGGAAAGAGTCTCCTGGCACGTTTCTGATAAAGATCCGCTGGAGCGGGAGAGGAGGGGATCGAGTGGCCGTGGCCGCGACAACGTAAAACTGAGATGCAGCGACGACGCCGTTTGCGCGAAACCTCCGATACTCGGGAAAAAAGATTTGCTCTTCGAAGATAAGAGTACGCGTACCGTATAGACGGCGATCGAGGAGGGAAGCTGTGGTGGTTGCGTATTAATACGGCAACGCCCGGAAGAACAGACTGGCTTATCGAACACAACAGTGTGCGGGCCGTAGCGAAGTTGGAACTCCGATCCTTCGCCGAGTCGCATCCTCTGCGCTAAATGCTAAGGCATTTCGTTGAGAATCAGTGTAGCGACAACAGCGATTTCGGAATCATTGTTATTCAAATACGCCGCAAATGAGACGTCAATGTAACGACCCGTTCCAAGCTTAGAAATAAAACTGGAACGTGTTCCCTTTGAACCTCTGGAACTTGTAAGAGGAACTCGTTTTTGGGTTGAAAAGGAAGCAGGAACCAGCCTCCGTTCTTGTTATGAGGGAACGTATACGTACAACACAGGAAGACAACATAAGAAGAGGAATCTTTTTGTATTCCAGCTATCTCTGAAGATAGATGCTGAAGACATGCTTTATCGACATCAGGGGCGCTTTTTACGTATACATATTCGTGTTGGCGGAAACGCGTTACAAGTAAAGGCTTCACCGGTAATACGTTACTTTTTTCAGTAACGTTGTAACGTACTCGTTACATCTTCAAAACGGTCACCGGTAATCTACTCACGTCACTTATTTTGTATAGCGTGTAACTAGTTACGTTACTCGTTTCATATTTTTCCCAAGACTTAAGAAAGTACACTTCTATTTTTTTTAGTGGTTCTAGGCGCCACATTATATACATCTTTTGCGGTTTTTTTTTTTTTTCGCGGAATTTTTTTGCGGGAATTTTAGTAGAACCGTAAAAAATATAAAGTAATTAATTAGGTTCAGTTTTTGAATGGACATATTTCCAGAAATATTGAACTTCTGCATACCTACAGCGTCAAAGGAGTAAGATATGTTAATTCATAATTTAAAAAAAAAAGGAACGGAAGAGTAATGTGCGTTACTTTTTAATGGTAACGGTAACGGTAAAGCTTTTTTTATTTTGAATTAACGCAGGACGGTAACGCGTTCCTTTTATTTGCAGGTAACGAGTAAGGTATTTCGTTTCTTTCTTTTCGGTAACGCCTACAATACTGATGCATACGGTTGCAAACCTCACTCCCTTCCGTTGGTTGCGGGTTTGGATAGCTAACTATTATGGAAAAACTAAAGCCACTGCGACTTCATCTGAGGTTCTATGGAGAGGTCGACGCAGTCAGCATGAACGGGCCATCGTCGGTTTCTTTTGATCTTCTCTTGCAGCTAAAGCGCAACATCAGGGCCCCTTGTGTGGTGGATTGCCATCACCCGCGGCACTAACTTAGGCGGTGAAATAATGTGTTCCTCAATGCCTTCCTTGTCTAAGCAAAAAGCAAAAAAGAGCGCCGATTTTTTTCCCCGCTAAGCTTGTCATATATTTGAGAAAAACACTGAGTTGCAATTATTGGTGCACTCCAGTAGTGCGGTACGCGGAACACGGTAACGGTTTGCTGAAAGACCCTTATAAAACACTGGCTAAACTCCGAGCGTACTCTTTGCATAAACTGATGGACTGGGAAGGAAGGAAGGAAGGGCAGAAAGGGGAAGCTTGCCCGGTGACCAATATTTGAGACATGCAGCGAGGCTACGGCGTGTGCTCAGAAATCATATTGTCACGTATTATACGCTGCCCCTCATCCGCCGAAAGTGAGACCATTGCAATATAGGCCTCGTCATTATTTTTGTCGTTCTTCAATCAATCGCAACCGTGCAGGCCACGGTGTAACACCCTCTGCTCGTACCTGGCGTTGAGGACATTCGATTATTTAAAACGTAGAGAGAAAAAAGACTGGACGGAAGAAAAGAGACAAACAAACCTTCTGTTTCGCTCTACGTTTTAAATAACCATGCTTTACCCACACGCCCAAGCTTTTATTCTAAACAGGGACATTCGAGTCTGCCTTTCGGACGCACTCAGCTGCAGGATCGGTCAGCACCCAGCACGTACTCACGGACGTGTCCAATATTGCCGGTGGCTGTCGCCGCCCGGAGTAGCCTCCAGCAGCTGCGGTCCCCCGGAGGGTCCCAGCCTTCCTGCCGTGGCTCGCATTCCTGTCGGGGCCTCGCGAGATTTAATGCCGTCCAGGTTGCGACAATGACAGTCGTCGTCCCTCTGCGAAGCCATCCCCGAGGTCATCAAGGCGCGCGTGGTATGGCATCTCCATGCGGCCCCCCGCCCGACAGAGATTGCCGAACGGGCCCTACGCCCGCATCCGACGGTCAGTCGGGCTTCCCTCGCGCCCCTAATGCTGTCGTTACATGTTTTCTTAATCTCGGGGGTCATATAGCGGCGAGAACGAGGCGAGGGAGGCTGTCAATAACGACCCGGGTTCCTCGTTGCGCGTCGATAGACGAACTGTTCATAACCCTGTATGGGGATGGAGGGAGAGAGAAAAAAAGAATATGAGACCGAGGCAGATTCTGTGTCCGTCACCGCCGCTTCATCCGTGCCATGGCGCGTACATAACTTGTAAGAGAGAGAGAATGAGAATGTGTGAGTGTGTTGTAGGGATTTGTTGTTTACAAACAGTCGCGGCAGGCATGGTATATCGAGTCACCTCCCTTGCCCTTCTGTGAGTCCTGTATTTGTGATAAAAAAAAATAGTCGCCTCTCTTGCTTTTGAATAAGAAATTCGATATAGATCCTTCCCAAATTGCCTTCAGAGAACTGCCATTTTCGTCTGCTGGGCTCTGGGACGAGTTCTGAACATGCGCAGTAGCTCTCTTCTGCCAAATATCAGCATACGCTCACAGCGCCGCATTTTCCGCCTCTTGGGTGACAGGCTCGGGGTCTCTAAGTTAGACACTCGGTGAGAAAGTTGCCGTGATTGCCGACCGCCGTGATTGGCCAGCATTCCGGTTGACCTCGGCACTGGCCAATCGCACTATGGCACTGACCAATCGCGGCGGTCGCCGATCTCCCCCACTTTCTTGCCGAATGCCCCTATACGCTTTCAACACAAAATTGAGGTCACAGTTTACGAAGCGTGCCGAGTGGGCATTTTAGGAAGAGTGTAGAGTTCCTTTAATCGCTACTTTTGAGTTTTAACGAACTATAGCATCGGCGATGTTGGTGGTACCCACAGTAACATCAAATATTGGCGTACGCGTATTACATTATGTTTGTACGTTTGTTGGAGAGATAACTATATTATTTGACAGTAATAATTCACCTGATTTTTTTTTCTTTGCTTTTAAGCTTTTGTGTTAGCAGAGAATGAGCCAGAAATGTTGTTGCAGATGTAAGCGACACGGATGAAAGCGCACTATTGCTTTTCTAACATATTTTTTTCTTCCAGAGCGTGCACTGTACACGCGGTTTCGTAAATATTGGAGAGAGGAACCGCTCATAAACACATAAGGGCCGGAGTTTGGAAAGAGGAACGTCGAGGATAATGGCTGTGGGGAATCAACGGCTCGCTTCCTCCGACAAAGCGCGCCTTAGAGAGTGAATAAACGCGTTGCGTCAATACCCGACTTACGCTCGGATACAGCCTGCATCGGCGAGCACTTCTTTCCGCTGATCATTTTGCCTTCGGGAATTTGGACCTCTTCTCCAGAAAAGTTGCTTCGTATGTGTCTGCAGTGCTTCAGCTGGGGCCATGATCATCGGAGCTTCAAGGGGAACACCAGCAGATAGATTCATTCTATTCGCAACCAACCGAAATTGGGAATATGTCATCATCTGCTGCTATTGTATGGCGCCGTACGATTAAGGTATGTTCCCAATCACCCACGCGGCTGTGGTAGGTAGCAGACTGCACAGGTACGGCTAGTTTTTCTTGAGGCAGATCTATCTTTTATTATACTCCGCGACAACTTTTCTTGGCAATGCAGTGGAAGGTACAGGCCCGCGTCCCCTCTCCCATTTTGAGTGTGCGCGGGCTCTCCCCCTCTCCCCGGAAATGGGGGAGGAGGAGAGCCTGCGTACACTCAAAATGGGAGTGGGGACGCGGGCCTGTACCTTCCACTGCATTGCCAAGAAAAGTTGTCGCGGAGTATAAAGCCGCATGAATTCACCACTGAAGGAAGTGTTTACGCGGAAAGGGTGCCAGGCCCGGAGCGTTAAGCCGAGGTCCTACTGCGAATGCATTCTACAAAAAGTCTGCGTACGCTCTCTGAGGCCTTCCTTATATGACGGTCACGTTGCTTATGCGAAGCGCAAGTTCGTCTGCTTCTTTGGCAGGGGTTGTGGTGATGTCAGAACGACGCCGTGCTCTGATTGGCTCTAATTGAAGGATAGTCGGTAGACCTCAAAGCAAGCTGCCTGGAGGTCTACCCACTATCCTTCAATCAGAGCCAATCAGAGCTCGACGTTCTGACATCACCACAACCCCTGTAAGAGAAGCAGACGAACTTGCGCTTCGCATACAATATCTGTCTGCAGACATGTTCCAAGCTTGCATGAAGCAAAGATGCTTCCAACATCCTTTAGGAGTGTCCGCAGATGTCCTCATGTCAGCAGCGATGTCTTTTGTATGGTGTATGATCAGTGTGACTGGTACTTTAATATCTGGTCGCATTGCTCATACATCATACAAAAGACAGACAGCAAACACGAGCCACTGCAATATCCGTGATTCGAATGCCGCGTGTCATGTTTCTCCTGGAACTCGTTGCCATGCGGCATTCGAAGCATGGATCTCGCGGCGACCCACGTTCGAATCTGTAAGCAGACTGCCTTTTGTACGCTGGCTTTAGGCTCACGAACATCGCCGGAACATACAGACTCTAGAGACCGTCACGAAGGAAGCAATCGAACTGTTCGGGCTGCGTGCAAAACATTATCGTTTCTTATAATTCTCTAAAGAAAGGTTCTGCAGAAAGCTAACTCGGGGAGAAAAACAATACTAACGCAGATTCCGCGCGTTGTAAAGACTGCAATTTAGTCCTAATCGTGTTTATCATTTCATAATCAATTTATTTATTAAAAGCTATCTTAATACGTCCCGTCCCGGTGTGCTGCTTTATTGTTGTTCCGACGTGAAAAGGCGGCACGAAGCGAGCCGCATTTCTCTGATCTCTGGCTCGTTCTAGCGTCGTCTTGCGCGTAAATGAAATCCAGGAATTCCGGGCATGCACGGAAGGCGCCTCGTACAAGTCGCCTGGTTGAAACCGGATCTCCTGAGAAGTCGGCGAATGCAGCCCCAGCTCGGAGCCGACTCGCACCGGGGAAGAGCTCTATCGCGACACGTGTGCACTATCGCGAAGGAGCATCGGAACCCCGCCGCAACGGACCGAGGATCCCGAACTTGTCGTGGCTCCGTGGCTCGCCGCTGGCGACTCCTTGGCGTGGGAGTCGCAGGCACATACGCTGCCCGAAGAAGACCGCAGACACCGCGACTTGTGTTACATACGGTCCGACATTTTCGTTCTTTTCTCGTAAACCTGTTTTCTTTGTTTTTCGTTGTCTCTCTTCTTTCTGGAAGCAGATTAAAGGAGCAGATTTCTTTTTCTCCTCAGAAATGTCGCCGCTTTTCACGGAAACAGACGAGTTCGCTTCGTTAAGATGAAAATAATCATTTTCTGGAAGCCACAAAAAAAAAAAAAAAAAATGTTTAACGACGAGAATGATTGAGTCTAGATAAAAATCGAGGCTTCAGAAGCCGGTCAAAATTCGAATCAAAATAAATGACTGATGTCGATTTACGGAGGCTAAACACGAGCACTGCCAAAATATCACACCAATGGGAAACTGCGATCCACTCTAAAACCGATATTAAAAATGTCGTCACCAGCTTCTCAGTGGGCATTCAGCGGGTTTCCTGTTTGTCAAGCAATCTTGTGCCCTTATGGCATCATCGTTTTCAAGGATATTTCTTGTTCATACTGCCACTTCTTTCACCGCGTTTTTCTGCTGCGTTTTCAAGCGTCCTAGCGAGAGATTTTTGCTCGTTACGTCATGTTTTAGCGGCCGTAATTCTTAAGTGTTTTTCGGCGATCGCGTACGAAGATGATTGACTCCTTGCTCGCTCAAGCGCGTCGTGGTGTCGAATATACTGAAGGCGGCACTCACTGGCGGTCATAGTTCAGTTCGTTCTGCTCAGCGCGAGCTTACGATTAGCTTCCACGACTCTCCTGCAACGTGCATTGTACACCACCAAGACTCTATTTCTTCTCAGAAGATAAGTAGGTGCTCGTTTTGAGCCTGCGCTGAGCTTGCGTTCATTGTGGCGAATCAACAGCACCTAGAGTAAATAAGGCCTTTCCAATACCTCCTCTCCACATCGGCGTGACGTCAACCGATGTGTCCGGCTTCTCCGATTATCTCGACCCGGCTTGACGAAGCCGAGCCGAGCCGCCTAGCAAGTCCTAGCCTGTCCGCCCACGCTGTTCGCCCGTCGTCAAATACATCGTCAAATTTGCCAGATACGCCATCGTCAAAGGTAAAAAGGTATTTAATATGTACGCAAAGCTTAGAACGTCCAGATCGTTGCCTGTTTCGCGGGGGCTCGTCGTCGTCTTTTCATTAGTGACCTATCATGGTGAGGATGGCTAAACTAGTCAATGAATCGGTAAACAACTGTGTACCTTCGAGTAAAACTCTACGATTTCGCTAGAATTACATAGATTAAATTAAACAGTAGCGTAGTTGTCAAGTAAAATGACCGTGTACAATTCTAACAAAATGAGAGCTAATAGAAACTGTTTCCAATACTTATCCTGATTTCAAATTCCTTTCCGTGCAGGTATCCAGGCGCACGTTTCTTCCACGTTTCTTCCACATCACACTACACATCACAGCACACACTGTCACCTACGGATCATCCCTGGTTCGGTCGCAAATCACTTCAAACAGAAAAATGAATTCGGCGAAACGCACCACGTATCCGCCACCGTTGCCGACCGACTGAAAAACAGAGGAGATGTCAGGTGGCCGGACGTATAGCGGGACGTCATGGGAAGAGCGGAGAGGCCTGTCAGTCTCGGTGGCGTTGGGCGAACTCGCTTTTCGGCCGGCAACTTTATGAATGTACATGAATTTTTGCTAGAGATGTTTTATATCTGCGAAGGATATGTACGAATGATGTCTACGAAGGATATCTACTGATCGGAACTGCTCTTGCGACTAGGCCAGTCGCGCATTTCGCAGTACCGCTTTACGCAGTTTACGTCAAGGCTGATTTACATGGTGCGATTTTATTTGCAATTTCGAAGTTGGGACGTCGCTCGTGCGGCGAAAAAAGCATGGCGGAGATTCAATTCTATTCAATTCAATTTTTATCTCAAATCAAGTCATACAAAATAAAGAGGTGGCCCACAAAAGCGGCACTGCTTGTATGTGAGGCCATGCGACCAAATAAGATATATGTTGTTAACAAAAAACACTCCACGGCGCAAAAAGAAAAAAAAAAAAAGAAGGTAATACTGCGTAACAATAGAAGGAGCAGAAAATTAGCAACAAAAATAAATAAATAAAGGAACGCATTAGGGCATGAAACAGAGGCAATCATAACAAAGTCTATCTCGCAACATTGAAACAAAAGTACGAAATTTTTACAACGGTCAGGCTGCGATATCTACAACTCAGATGTTTGATACCCATTCTTTAGTTTTCTTTTTCAATACCCTATTGGATGTTACATTCATAAGGGACTCTGGAAGTTTGTTAAATAAAGAAGAAATGTAAGGATTTATATGTTTCTTTCCATACAGTGTGGATATTTGCGGAATGACGTACCTTTCAGTTCGTCTCAAATCTCCATTTCTATTTACGGCAGTTTCGTAGGTTACAATGCTCAACGCCGCAGCTGCGAAATCGCGAGCGAAATCGCACCGTGTGAATCAGGCGCCACATACTGCCATGCAGTTTGATCACGAGGGTTGTCATGATGCTCGAGCCGGTAGTTTCGCTTTCGCTGTAGATCCTCGAAACAAAACTTTGAAATGAGATATCTAAAAAACTACAAAAGGCATTGAAAAAAAAAATGACACACCGCAATTCAGGGACACTTTCTTCACTAAAAAGAGTCGTAACCTTAAAATAGAAAAAAATATTCCGATAACTCCTTAAATTCTGACAAATATTCGTTGAAAGAAAAGCTTTTGGTATCCAATAAATCTAATATCAAGAGAAAGAAATGAGCAAAACGATGCCACGACGAGTTAATAACCTATGAGCATCAACAGCAACAGGCCTAAAAAGCGGTACACTGTCATAGGAAAAGAAAAAAAGAGGAAAGAAAGAGAGGCAAGTAAAGTTGTAACTATGCCCACACTAGTGGCTCGACTGCTAGTCGAAAAGTTTCAATATCACAAAAATATATTTTAGACATTATTAAGAAGATGACCCACCTCGACACGTTCTCTCTCTCTCTCTTGTGTAGTTTACTCTCATTGGTCTTCGCTCCCTCTTTCTATATTTCTATATCTCTGAGCGGTGTCTTTTCAAGCTAACCTCTCCAAAGTTCATACAACAATTTCACGCTTTGAGATGCGACCGAAATCTGAAAGATTGTCGCTGCGCAGTATTCTCCGTTTTCCTTCCATCGCATCCTGCGCTAGTATATTACACCGAATTCGCTCCCCAAATCCAATGGGAGATTTCAAAATATCAAACCAGAATAGGACAAAAACAAAAAAGAAGAAATAGATTGCGCAGCACGCCGACAAGACGGTCTTGGCGGCGTCGGCGTCAGCGTGTTGCTTTTGGTCGCTTCGTGGCAACAGCTTGCTGAGAATAGATGAGACACGGCTGGGCAACGCTTGAGCCTCCTCCACTTCTTACGTCAGATGCGTGGCTTCTTGGATTATGCAGACGGCGCAAGCATTTGCCGAGTGTCTCCGAGCCTCCGCGAGCTGTCGCAAAACCCGGGTTATTCATTCATTCGTTCTGTCGGCCATGCGCGCCTTTTAGTTTCACCTGGTTGGCTCTCGCTGTTGACCGGAACGCGGTGAATTGCTCACTGCTCGAGTGCGTATAATGAGACCGAGATGCGACGACGGCGCTCTGCAGCACGCGAGCCTCGAACGAATGAGAAAAGGATCAATATTGCGGCTGCTGGGTAAAGTTTAAAAACATTTTTAAAACATTGCCTTTTGGTTGTATTAGCGTGGCGAAGGCAGTGGTAAACCAAAATGTTTGTGTTCGTGTGGAGAAAATGCGCGACGGATCTGAAGACTGGATGTCGCGAGTGGTAGCTGAGTGCCATATTCTGCGGTGGCAACGTAAATGGGGAGTTCTCTTTTTGGTAACGTAGTATAGACTGAGAGCGCGCGAAACAGAACGGCTAATACGCGGCAGCGCCGAGCAGACCTCGGACGCCAACTCGTGGCAAAAGAGGGCCAAGCACTCGATCATGCTTTAACCCACTGCTAACGTTACGGCAAGGGGGGCACGTCTGAAGAATCGTCCGCTTGTATTTTCTGTAGATGATTGAGCGTGTTGGTTATTAATTCACGATAAGGAAAGAGGGACATTTAAGACAGACAGACAAGACAGCCTGTCTTGTCTGTTTGTCTTAAATGTCCCTCTTTCCTTATCGTGAATTGTATTTTCTGTTTTTCTGCCGCTCTCTCTCGCCCCCTTTCTCTTTACAAGCCTGGAGCGCGCTCGTCTCACGGAAGCCGGGGGTCGCCGCTGCTTACCTGAACAAGTGATGCCCCCCGGGGGGACATCACTTGTTTTGCCGTTACGACAGCCGTTCGCGTCAAAACTTTGTCAACGGCATATGGAAACTCTCTGTTTGTCGTACAATTGCACCGACGCCGAAAAATTCCGCACGTACTGGCTAAGCGTCAAGGTCGGCACATTTTCTTTCTTTCTTTTTTTTTTTTTTTCAAGTTTACATATGAAATATTAGTACCTTTGTTGAAAATACGGTGCATGTCAGCGTATGGCCGGATAGTTAGCAGTATCCGTGGAAAGCACATACGCGCGGTGCGAAGTCAACCGTTAACCTGTTGCAGGAGCCCATCCCAGCCTAGCGTGACGTCACGTGCAAGGCATTTATTGGAACGGTTCATAGAAGCAGCACTGATTTTCACTAGGGGATGGATGGCGCATTGAGCAAACAGCGGTCAGGGTCCTGGAGCTTCTCTTGTCATCTCAAAAGAGCCTGCTGGTTGCGCAGCAACAGCGCATGCAGACCCGAGAAGTCTCCTGGGAAGCCATTCGATGTGAATATTTTGAGATTTCAGTTTATGAAGTGCGCATATGTCCGACGTTCAAACGCCTTATTTTTGGGGATGTAATTCGAAACGGGATTGTTAAAACCTACTCAAAAGCACGAAAAAAAAAACAAAAAAAACATGGACCAGAATGATGAAAATAATCCCTGGAGAAGGGGAACAAGGGGGACAAAGGACAAACATAAATCTCCAAACACATTCTTGTCCAGCTCGCTTGCACCTTTGCATTTAATTGCATTATAAATGGACCAGAACATTAACTGAATGCACTAGGAAGCCCAGCGGACGCCCAAATTCCGGGAAAAGCATCGAACTTCCCCCGGCTTCACTCGCTTCAGGCTCAGGGAGCGCTATGTGCCATTCAGTCCCCTACAGTAGAGGCCAGTGAGACGCAGAAATTGAGTCAATACTCAAAACAGCGACCACGAGATACGAAAAAGCATTACAAATTAAAAAAAAAAGTCGCGAACACAATATAATTAGATAAATAAAACTAAACAAAACGGTAGATGCGCTATTTTGGCAAATGGCAATGTCGAGGGGAAGAAAAAAAAAAAACAAGCGGCTGTGGCGCCCCGCAGCATGTGCTGCCCTCCAGTGACGCCCAGAAGCACTCGCCAGCAAATGAGGACCGCTGCGTTCTGCTGCAAGCGGCCATACACGCGGAAGCACGAATTGTGTTTTATTGCGGTAGTCATAAGCACTCAGAAGGAACTATTAAATCCAGTAATTTTTTTGATAGTCACTGATCTGTCTCCAAATTGGTTCAAGGAATTAGTAGACACATCCGAACGAATAGACCGAATTTGGAGTCACAATAATTTTCTTTCGCGATGTTATTGCACTTTTACATTTTGTTTTAGAGGCTAAGAGGTTCTACGGTCAATACTGAAAGCGTGACGCCAAATGTAATATGGGGGCAGTGCAGCTGCCCCCATATTACATTTGGGTGTGCAGTGCGAGAAATGTTTCGAGATAAATGGGGCAGTGCAAGAAATGTTTAGAGATAAATGCTGGGCAAACTCACGCAAACGAAAAAAAAAAAACAAAAAAACGCGCAGGATATTGCGTTTTTTATTTGCCTGCTTGACCTACAAGATGTACAACGTCTGATATCACTCCACTGGAGAGCGCGGGGAATCTGCATGTTGGTTTTGGCATGGCATTCGTTTCCCGTCTTCTCAATAGCTATTTTGAATTTAAAGATAATAAATAGCAAACCAGAAACAGTAAACTCTGGGTATTCAAAAAAAAAAAGTGTTTAACTTGGACGCTCAAAAAAGAGCCGGAGCCTCTCCTTTCAGCTCTCGATTTACCAAGCATCACAAGCTGTAATTGAGCTCCGACATGTGCAATGAAACGCGCTAAGTTGGGTGAAAGTTCTTGAACATGAAAATTCACCGTCTACGTCTGGGCTGTCCAACATCAAAGTGACCCGAGTTTGAGGATGAGTTTGAGTTTATTCAAGACAACCTTGCACAAAATTGTCTTAGGGGATATTCCTGAAAGTAGTTTGAGTGCCTGACAGGGCCATGCCACCCTCTTAGCAGCAGTGGATACAAGTATAAAATACAAAGAAATTTTTTCCGTATAGTATGAGGAATTAAAAAAAAAGAAGAAAATAAAGTGAAACATACATTTCGTAATCATATACACTATACATGTTGCTTCAAACATATCTTAAATACATACTTTTGCATAGGTACTAGCATACATCGTAATTCTTCAAGAAATCACAAAACATGTCGCGGTGGCATTATTGCTACGAAAATAATAAATATGTTATAATTTGTTTTATATTTTTGGGTTGATTGGGAACTATATTAAATATCTAAAATATGTTGGTACTTATTTGAATGGTCTGGTATATAAAGAAATAAAAATAAAAACTTAACCTCTGATCTCCAAAATTTGTGCTTGGATTAGATTTAACTATTAAGTTTTGCCTTAAGTTATACAGGTTTACTTTGTGTTTTTTACGTGCCTTTAAGGGGAAACATGTGTTATAAGCAGTAATTAAACAGGATAAGAAAGCCTTGTAAACCCAGTTTGCTTCCCTTTCATTCAAGACAATATTCCAATCCCGACCCAAGATAAGAGCTTTGAACCGTTCAATATTTTCTTCCGAATAGTCCCTGATCAGTTTCTTTTCAATATTTACATTGCTCTTTACAAGGAAGAATACAGTATATTGATAAGTGGTCAATCAAATCACACACCAATGCACCCGATCTAAAGTTAATAGGAATACTTGTAAAAAGGTCATGGATTCTCTCAGATTTCAAAGTAACTCTAATAAGTACGTCTATGCTTGCGCAAGCACAGGACTCAAATATTTCTTGGAAACGCAAGTAAGGTTTATTGTCCGACATAGCATTTATGTTGTAGTTACCAACTAAAACAGTTGGCAAACTCAGTTTTATACGCTCCGTTCAAATAACAATTCGGAGAAACGTAGAACATCACGAATACAGATAAAGCGCGCACTGTAAAAAAAAAAAAAAAAAAAAAAAAAAAAAAAAACTCTGCGTTTACTTTTCCGCACCACACTTGGAGAGCCAATCACCGAAACTTACGGAGGCAGGTCAGCGAATGACGATGCCGAAACATATGTTTAGACCAAAAAACGCAGTCTGAGTTATGACATTAATCAATCCAAAACGTCACACTTGCATTGCTTAATGTCACAACTGAGGCTACGTTTTTTGGTCTAAACATGTTTCAGCATCGTCATTCGCTGATCAGCCTCTGTAAATTGTGGTGATTGGCTCTCCGAGTGTTGTGTGGGAAGGTGGGCGCACGGGCTTTTTTTTAGAGCGCGCGGTGCAAGGAAAGCTAACAGGATGTCACAGCCCTGTATAGCAGTGCACTAAGGGTTTCTCTCAAAAATTTTGTATTCATGAAGTACTTATGGCAGTTTTGAACGAATATAGAGAGCCACTCAACCGCCACCTTTTATTGATCGCTGAATAGAACAAGCTGCCACCCTCCATCGTTAGCATGACTGATGCAGCGGAGTTTCAGAATATTCTACTAGCCCATTTTAATTGAGTGCAAGCATAACTTCTGTGGTGTTTATTTTTGTATATTTTGTTATTTTCTGTGAGTTACTAATGCATTATTCAACACATTGCCCCCCCCCCCCTCCTTTTATGTAATGCCCTGCCCAGGCCTTTAAGCGTGAAAATAAATGAAAACATAATTAAATAAACGAGCGGCACGTACAAACACAATAGTAACCAGCCAGCGGAATAGTCATCAAATGAGAATCACGTCTCACTAAAACAAATTATTTCAAAACAATAATTTAATTAAGATAAAAACAAGTTCTCCTCATCAAATTTATTTCGTAAGCTCGTGGCGTTTCAGTGAAAGAGTGAAAACATTACATATGTCGCGACAAAAAAAAAAAAAAAAAACTGAGACACAAAAGCCATTAATGTTGTGGAATGCTGTCGTGTGCCTTATTTTAAACTGGAAAGATCTTCCCACCTCAAATGACCCCCCCCCCCCCCCCCCCCCCCCCCCCCCCCCACAGCTCGTTCACCGCTCTTTTTTCGGACCAACACTTTTTTTATTCGCGTGCCAAACAAAGGCGTAGCTATAGTTTCGCGCTCATTCTTTTGGGATCGACAGGGGAGTACGGGAGAGCCGTGTCATATTTTCACAAATGTACGTGTATTTTTGTTTCTAAGGTGCCTGCCGTTTTAGGAGCCAAGAGTCGCGAAGTTCCTGACATGTGAAACGAACGATATCGCCTCTCGTTTCACCCGGTTTGGCTGTAGGTCTGTGCAAAGCTGCAATGTCACTTTGGGATACAGGTGGGTTGTCAAATTTTGTTGACTGTCTGTTTTTTTTTTAAATATTAATCAAGTCCTTATTCGGTGTTTCCGGAACACCACAAATTAAGCGACGGCTGCGCCACTCTAGCTTGTACACATCTAACTTGAGCTGAGCAAGTTTCTTGGGTGAGCCAATACGCTCCAGCAAATCTAGTTACTTCGACCTGGGTATGGATCATGTAGCACAGTGGCCGTGCATACAACTGACCACCCAGATTTGCGTCGCAAATGGTGATCTTTTTATATAGCGGGGAGTCGTCCTGCAGCGCCGTTTTTTCTTGGCGTTCTATCTTATCAGGTGTCTTGAAAGGGTACAATGTATCGGCAACAATGTGAAAGGAAACAGCTCATCTTTCTTCTTTTCAGTTTCACGACTCCCACAACCTTCGTCAACCCTCGTCTCGTCAAATGATATGTAGTTTGGGACCTAAACTTTCCGTTTTAGCCCTCGTCGGGACCATAATATGTTCCAAAATTTGTGGGTATGTGAAACGAGCGAGGAAGTCTGTTCCCTTTCGTATTGTTACCTACAGTACCTCCTGCAAGCCTAGGAATGACACTTGACCACTTGACTTTTCACTAATAGGAGACAACTTCTTTTCAAGAAAAGAAGTCTCACAGAGAAACATCGGCTGCCAGCGTGATGCAGGCGATCCCTGTTCACGTTTACTAACAGCTTCATATCTATCTTCGCGATTTCAGTGAACTTGTACCAAATAGCGAAAATTTGGCAAAAGTACGCGGCGTGGCTCGTCGTAAGCCACGTTTCGGCTCGAGGACCCATCATTACGGAACATGGAGCACCAGGAAGCGACGGGTGCCGCGGCGTCTACCAGAATGCTCGACCGGTGCTGCCAGACTGCCGGCTCCATCAAATGTCCGCCGGATTCTCTCCTCTGGATCATACCGGGGCTTCTATCTATCCCATCTGTATTGTTGCCACCCAAGGTATGATGCCTGCAGCGAGTCTCCGACTGGTATGTCTACCTGGTCCTCAAATATGGTCCCTCGATTTTCTCCTTATGACGTCATAGAAGTGCCACGTTGTTGCCTTCTGGTGGTGCAACAGCGGCGGTGGCGGGTACGGCAGACACCCGTTGTGGGTCGCTCGCTATCAGCTCAACAGGCCACGGACGCTGCTGCAGCAACGAGTTGTGACGCCGCGACGGCAGCGAGACTGGCGTTCGCTCGTCTTTTTCGCCGGAACTTCTGCCACCAACCGCCAGGATCGTGACACCTGACAACGAGACACGCCGAGTCCTGTGACGTCAATGTTGCCACTTAGGAACCACTCTTAACACATGGACGCTATAAGACGCTAAACGCAACAGCTGAAAACGCGTTTCGGGCACCGTAGTACCAAAAGGCAAGCTTTGTCGCGACTCGCCGTCACCGTCTTCAGTCTCGCCGTCACCGTCTTCAGTAGTTCCGAATTTGGTTGAGATACCTAGGAGGTGCTCATTTATGGCGATACGTGTTCGGTCTCGTGCTCGATAATGTAAAACAATTATTGCATACACGGTCAGGGTAATCACTTATATTTCTCTCTCCTAACCCCAAAGTGTGCAGAGAGTTAACGGATGACGAGCATTGCTGCCTTAAAACTCGCCCGTCACTGCCACTTGCCGACTAGGAAGGGCGCAGAAGTTTTGCCCGGAAAGAATGCTCCCTCGTATTTGTCCTCAGCAGCAAGCTGCTGGTCATTCGAGGGTGGCGCAGTTTACAGCCGCGCAGATCTTCCGGGCCCCCTGAATCCCCACACGCGAGCCGCACTCAGCTTCCGAGCTCTTGGAGTGTTTCCAGGAACCTCGGTATAGAGACCTTTCCTAAGAAGGTCTCTTGACGGTTTCATTTTCAGTGTTCATGCGTATGGCAAGTGGTTTGCTCGCTTTGCGAAGCAACGAACATGCGCGCGTTGGGCTGACGAGATCGCACGCTGGGCTGAGGACTCGTAAATATTGGAAGGGTGTCTATACCCCTCTTCAGCATAACTTGCCGAAAGTAACGCACACCGTTGGAGTGCAGTCTTTCCGTGGAGAGCAGTCACGTGCCTCGCTCTGGGGCTCTAATTGGCTCACGGAGTCCGTAACGTTCTCCTTTGCCTAGTTGTGCTGAAACGGAGCCTAGACGGGGGAGCCTCTGTTCGCTGCGAAGAGTGTCGACCTCGGCTCAGTGCCTGGGACAGATTTTACGGCGTTCGCAGGTTAGGTGTTTGCGAAAAAAAATTTTACGGCCCTCCCAACGTGTCACGTCGGGCGCGGCGGAGTGTTTTGCCCTCGGCCCCTTTCGGAAGGGATCTCTTTGTTCTTGGGTCCCCTCCCCTGCGTAAAACTTAGCTCGTTGCTCGCGGCGGCGCAGCTGCCGGGGGTCGACGGACGTATTGCCGTTTACGAGAGCAGTAATTCACTGTAGCCCCGCGGGTGCGGCGGCGTCGTCGGCTGGTGTCACTTGAGTGCGAAGTGCTCCGAAGTGAGAACGAGGCGACGACGTGCCTTTCTCTTAACGCGCCAAAAAAGAACGAATTCCTGGCCGAGTACGAAATAATAAGAAAAGGATATAACTTGAGGCAGCTTCAATGAGTACAAACAAAGCTGTCATAGATACTGGCGCTAGTGCGTGTCTCGGTATACGGGGTGGGGTGTTTGTTTTAATCAGCCAAGATTTAAGCGAAAAAACAAAACAAAATTGCGTTAGGGTTTTTTTAGCCCCGGGGTCAAGCTGGTGTCCATGGTGGCCACTATAAAAGACGCAAAGCTGGTTTTCGTTAGTCAGATTATTAACTAAATGTTTTACTTAACTTTTTTTAGATTTTAAATTATAGCGCCCTGTTATATTTAGAGAATGGAAGGTCAATCTGAGTACCGTCTGACCCAGGCGTGACATGAAATTTTGATGACGAAATTTGTAGTTTGCGCTTATGGGCGAGAAGTGTTCCGCCTGTGCGCGGTTTTAAATCGGAGCGCGCAGAAAGCCAGTGAGCGTCGATCGCTACGTCCTCCGCCGCTTCCGGAAGAGAAACCAGAAACCGACTGCGAGAGATACGTACTTTGACCGCTCAATTTGGACTTGCCGTGGAAAAGGGTGACGTTTTTCGCCTCCTAGCGCCCACTACGAATTCTTTTTCGTAAATATTTCGAGCGCCAGTTTCCAAATTCTCATTCCTACCTTTTATGGTCCGTACTTTAAAGAAGTAGTTCACAAGTTACTTGGATCAGTCATGTGTGGCGAATGGGTATACGTGACGGGAGTGTTCGACCGCATCAGCTCGTCAACTGCATTAGTTCAGTAGCTGGCCGAAGCCCCCCCCCCCCCCCCCCCCCCCCCCCCCCCCAAATCGAGTCTTGAAAATTACCTTGCAGAGGGCGGTTTTTCGGAGTGCATATATTGGAGCGTTTTTTTTTTTAATAGATATATTAAGTGCTAGCATGACTTCGCATGATCCTCCGTTTCCGCAAAGAGGACAGTAGCGTAAGAGTTCAGTTCAGGTTTCCTGCACTGTTGCTGCGTGTGATTGCTGACATAGGTCACGTGTTAGGGAAATGATTATCATGATGATTCGTAGTACGATAAGGACACGTAAGAAAAAATTAAGTTTAAAAAACGGGCTACAAAACTTGCAACGTAGACAAAAGTAGGCGCACCTAAATAAGTCAATATGAAGAAAAATAAATACAACACTTCGGAAGAGTGCGGAAATGTTGAAGAATTCTTTTTTCTTTCTTGAGAATGAAAACCAAAGAAACATAAAGGTAGAAACGGGGCCACTTTTGATCGCTTTACGAGGAGGAGAAAGAAACGGCGGGGAGAGTAGGAAGAGCGTTTCAGGTCTACTGCTTTGGTGCGTGTTCTACGAGGCTTGAAATCGATGACTCAGCATAAAATATTTTTCTCTCGACGGTCGGAAATAGAATCATGGCGAACGGTCGAGAACGAACCGACGTTCTCGCCAAAAAAGCGAAACCGTAGAACAGCCGTGCCATCCCCTCGGCGTCTTTCTCGCGCGTGGGGGGGGGGGGACGCTTTCTGCCTCCAAATTCCTCTCTCTCCGTTCCGGTGCATTATAGTGCCGTTATTATTTCGTTTCTCGACTCGAGCGAAATTCTATTAGGACGCCAGCGACGACGCGCAACAGGAAAACAGGGGGACAAGTGCCGAGTCCCTCCGCAGAAAAAGAACGACGCTGGGGCGTGCGTCACGCAGTCCGCGTCGCCTCCTCCTCTCGGGTCGCCCCTTCGAGCTGGTTGTCGTCGTCGTCGCGGTCGACCCCGGGTGTCGACGTCCTCTCACGAGACGCTTCTTCTTGGTCGAGTTCCCGTCGCCGCTAATTCGATTGAGCCGCGGCCTGCTGCAGCCTCGCTCGCTCGCACGCTCCGCACTTCCCGGTACCGCCGCTGGGTTTCGAGTTGTGCTCGCTAGTACTAGAAAAAAAAAATGCGACGTAGTTTTTACTCTTTTTTCTTTCGGTGGTTGTGTACTCCCTCGACTCCTGAGCGGCGGCCATGATAATAGTGGGCCGCCGTGTCGACAGCCGAGAGGCCGTTGGGAAAATAGAGTTGGAAACCCGGAACGCCGCTCCCGTGTTTTCTCTAAGAGGTTTCGGTGCGTGTTCTTCTCGTTGCTTCTCCGCCGTGAACTGAAAGAGGTGACGTGAAACAAGCTGGATTTGTGCTTGAGATTCTCGACGCCTTCAAGGCTGCATCAGAAGGCTATTGGCGCTGAAAACCGAGGCATGGTCACAGTCATTACTTTGGAACCTACACCATGTCTTGACGTGCTGACGCAGATTTTTTTTTTTTTTTTTCAGTGCTAACAAATGTTGTTTTACACGCGCCAATACCCGGGGTAAATTTTCTAAGAGTACGCGTGCACAGATTTGATCCTCGCTATTTAAAAAATTAACAATAACACGGGCACGCATAGTTTTCACTGCACTGCGTCAGAGATTTGTCCGCGAGATAGTGGTATCTGGAGCCACTTAATGAGCTAACCTTACAGTATCGGCACTGTATTCCCCGATATTGTTGTGGACTGAGCAATCTTGGTGGTTTGTACAGATCACATGTAACTGCTGATCGTCATGATTCAAATGCGCGACTTCCTCAGCATTAGATTCGGTGTTAGGAAGCTCACGTAATAATGCCTTGGTTTGTCGCAAACTATTTAAACATTTGTGGAGGTCAAAAAAGCGTTTCCTGTGATTTCAGAGAGAGCTTCCGATGACTGGCAACCATGATTTTAAGCCCCAAGATGGGCCAGTGCCGTTACTCTGAAGCGTAGCTTATTTAGTGGCTCTAGTGGTATCTGCACGAGTTTTGACAAACGTTCATCAGATGCCTACTTCCAAACATGTAGTTCTCTGCTATATTAGACTGTAGATTTGTCTGGAATATTGTTTTTTATTTATTTACTTATTCTCTTGAGCCAACGCCGTTTTACAAATAAGCATGCGCAGCGTCCGTTCTAGATAAAGAACCATTCACGCAAGCGTTCCTTACGTTTTATTATTTTTTTTTTACGTTCCGTTTTGATATAGTGTGACATCCGTGCTTCGAATGTAGCGTGCAGAGTCACTGGGACATCCGTACTCTGTACAAAGCATGGCAACCAGTTTAAGAAGCATGCTCCTTAAACTGGTTGCCATGCTTCGTACAAAGTACGGATGTCCCACTTAATCTCGTCGTGAGGAGACGCAAGCTCTTGTAGTGTAACATAAAGTAACGTAATGTAAGAAAACGGGGCTCTGTGAACCGGCCTTAAAGGGCTACTTCCTTATGGTCCTCGATGTGCCTGAAACTTTTATAAACACACCAACGAACATCGCTGAAATGGTAACCCATATATTGGACTGAAATTACTTTCTTTTCTCTACTGGCAACAATGAAAATCTGACGTCAGCGGAAGGCGTAAGTTTCGCAAAATTACTTTTTGTGTAACTTTGCGGCGCCAACGTAACCTCCTTGACAGCCTCATTGCTCGCACAAGCGGCCAAGCGCTCGGTGACACACTCGCACAAATAGACACGCACAACAAAATAGTGTTGCGTTGCTTGTTGTTTTGTTGCTTACGCAGCGGGCTGAGAGACAATCCTCTTTGGATTCCATATACCTCAACGGCGACGTGTGGCGCCGCCTGCTGAGCGAGCAGAAAACAATTGCACAAACATGCCAAAATATTGAAGAAAACAATCGAACTTCAGCTTCCAGCCGAGTTCGGGAATTTTCATTGTATATAAAATAATCTTTCCTTTTTTTCTTTTTTTACGTCCTTTTACTATTGTCGCATATTTGTATTTTTGTATTATTTTCAAGTTTAGTTACTTTTGGTTTTACTTCCGATATTATTTGCGTAAACATTTTTGAGACAGACCTTGTACCTGTGAATATGGTCGCCATTGATTCAGAAACCCCAATTCGGGTCTCATATATTTCTGAGCCATTATAATTTTCACTCAATGTAAATATTATCTAATAACACGATGTTTATATGTGAATGTGGCCATATTAGCGCTTGTGGATTTTTGTTTTTTATTGACACTGTTACAAAATTTATATATGACTAATTGGCGCATTTTTATATGCCTGGCTAACGAAAGTCTGTAACCCCCATTTCTTCAGCGATTTGGCGTCTTCGAGTATACGAATTTAATATCATTTATTGAAAATAGAAGAACGTAGGACTTCATTGCCACGAACTGTCAATTTCTATCATGGGGTTAACAAAATTCATAAAAGAAAAGCACAATACGTGACATTTATGCAGCGATGCTTAAGCCTTCTGAAACGTTGTGGCAAAGGATGAGCAAATGCGTTGCATTCTATACAAGTCGTTTAACGTTATATGGCCCAAGACCGGCCGCTCTCAGAAATAAGTAATTATAAAGTAATTGGATTACTTTTTAAAAGTAATTTGTTCTTGTAACGAATTACTTTTCACGTTGTAGTAATTGTAGTTGTAGCTAAACTACATTTTGAGCAAATGAATTGTAATTAAATTACATTTTGGAAGTAATTTACCCATGTAAGGAACGTAGTCATGTCCTCGTTTCACGAATCACGCTCTCGTCGTTTTCGAACCTCCTTCAGCGCAGTGCATTTTTCACGATCAGGGAAACGCTAAAATGGCAAAAGAAAACGTGCATCTTTCATAAAGTTTGACAGCATGTTCCGCACATATACTTTATCCGATTGTCCCTAATAAGTGTCCCTCGCCAGTTTGATAGCGATCAAAAAATATTGAGCTTGTTCGAAGATTTTTTCTTTTGCAATTTGTTCTGCTTTTGATAACGCATCTGCATTTCGTATCTTTACGCCGGTACTAGTTACACTAGCTTAAAAAGCACCGAGGCAAATAACGCATTACTTAATATCTAAGGTAACAGACGTTCTCTTCAAAACTCGACAGCGAGTAACGTAGTTCGTTACTATTTGACTTAGTACCGAATAAATGGTATTTATACTTTTATTTGTCTTTTCACAATACATCGGAAGTCAGCCGACATTACGAACCGATCGGGCCGATCATGCAGCGCGAAATACCCAGCGTTAAGACATTCGTCATGTTCCTGTGTGATCACCAGCTAGTCCAGCCAAGGGCAGTGAATGCGCCATGGCCTTACCTTTTAGTCTTACGCGTAGTGATGGTATATTTTCGAGCCTTTGACTGCGTAGTGACATATAGTGTTACAAAGTATAGTAACGTTATTTAACAATGTGCACATTTGCAAACTCGGTGCTTAAGTCAGTTGGACTGAACATGGCAACGTCCTCAGGGATGGAGTGACTCTCACAAAAAAAAAGAAAAAGCGTCGTCGAGGGAACTCTGTGGCAGCGGTGTTCATCGGAGGGACGAAGTGCACGCGTGGAGCTCCCACTCGAAAATATTTTTTTTCTTTTTTTGTCCGTATTCTTTCTGTCGAGTTCCGTTTTTGATCGCATCATGTGTCCTAATCCTGTCGGCCGAAAACGAATTAGCCCTTCTTTTCTTGTTTCCGCCTTCCACTGGCGCGCTTCGTCAATGGGAGGAAGGAATCACAAGGCTGGCTGACTTCGCAATCTGCCAACTCAGCTCGGGCTCATCACGCTAAAGAGATTTCTCCCCTTCCTCGTCGTTCCGTGCGCCGCTCTTTTCGCCGCTCCCGCCGGCAGGGAGCGCCGGGCAGCCGCGCCCTTCGGCGCTCGCCGACTGCCGCGCCGCCCTCGGGCGACGGGCGTCGGTCGCAGTAGTGGGTCGCGCGCGACGGCGCTGCTGCGAAAGCACATCGAGAACTGCACCAACTGCAGGATAGGATTCATCAGGCCTCTGGCCGTTGCTGAGGTAGACGCGGAGTCAGTTCCCAAAGTTCGAACCAATGTGTTTTTCCTTTTCTTTTTTTACGTTCAGAATAGCGTTTTTTGATGACCAACTCAGCGTTTAGCCAACGACCATTTTTTTCATAGGAACTTTGGGCAGCGCGTAACCGTAGGAGCCATTTAACGAAGAGTGAAGCATCAGCACATGTGCCACTTCACAGCCTGCGCGACTCGACATTGATAGGGTGTCAGAAACATGAGCTCGTGTAGAAAGCGGTGTTTGTTCAAACCTGTGTTTCGTGTTTTATGCAATGCCTGGCCATTCCCATTTGGCAGATAGAACGCATAATTGGGCCAGGTACACGCAATTATTATAGTGAATAGATAGACTTTGTTATGGAAGAGGTTATAAGCATCGCGCAAAACCAGAGCGTCCCTGGGCTGATCCTGGAGCATTCTGGAGAACGGCTCTCCACGGCGAGCTGAGTTTCGCTTTCTTGTATCGTACCGGCTATGACCAGCCACGTACGCCGGGGACCTACACTTCACACGTCACCGCAGCGCACCTCGCCGTAGTCTTCGTGGATCGGTTCACGTTCACACGTGATGGAGTAAGCGTGCATACTCTTCTTCTCGACACTTCATGAGGTGGAAAAGGATTCAAGGCGAAAGCAAACCACGTCGCAGCAATTAAGGTGAAAGGGGATTAGTGCCGGATTAAGGTACGGGATAGGGGAGCTGCAGCCCAGGGCCTCAGGTTGCCAGGGGGCCTCGTGCTGGGACCCAGAAATTCGAAAAAAAAAAAAAAAATGCTCGTCAATCTTAGTTCAGAACAACTCAGATCTAAAGAAAGAGCAAAACTCACAGGAGACTGGGCCCTGGCTTTCTAATGCCGAAACCACCCCCCCCCCCCCCCTCTCCTTTTTTTCTTTTTCTTTGAGGTGAAGCAAGAATGCAATGAACCTCTCTTCTCTAGACGAGCTGTTGTTAGTGAGCTCGTTGTAAAAGACTGTGCTAGAACAACAAAATGTAAGCGTTGCCTCCTACCCTCCTTCTGGGAGGGAGTAAAGCTGTCGACGCTGAAGTCTCTTTTAATTAAAGCGAGTCAGAAGGGGGCCACGGAGTTTTTTATTGTACTGGGGCCCCTCGATGCGTTTTACGGGCAATGGTGGGTTGGAAGGAAAGCAAGTGTTGCCGGAAGCTACACGAACAACACACATGCTACAAATTATTTTTGTTCATTTTTGGTCTTTTAGTGTAGTTGAATGTGGAAAGTGTCCTCAGAAACGACACGTTTAAAACAAGCCAAAAGAAATATCGGCGAACCTCTCGAAGCCATCTTTTCCAACCACTAACAGGCGTTTCAAGGAGCCGGCCCTTGACATGTCCCCAAGGGTTTTCGAGAGGCAGTGACTGCAAGCAACTTCCCTGGAGTCTGTGTCTGATCTGCTAGTGTGAGACAACACGTTTCGTGTCATCGAGTGAGATAAGCGCTGAAAGTCTTTTACGAGCCTCTGAGGTATGACCTATTATTTGTAGCTGAAAGTAATTCGTCCCAATTGCTAAAAAATCTAATTTCTCAAATCGGAGGAAACAATAACACTTTCCAAAACTAAATGAGATCTTTTCCCCTGAAGATAGACAGCATGAAGGAGAGGAGCTTAAAAATATGTCCTTGATCTTCATGAGAAATGCCTGTCAATGTATTCAAATGAAAGTGGTTGCTATATTGCAGTCGCATTCAGTCTCAATTATTTATCTTATTATTTGGATGGAGACGTTTATTAGTTTGGAACACGAAACTTCAGTTATTAAACGAAAGTGGACGAAGGTGTTCGAGCCCTAATTACTTTAACCGCCAAGATTACTTTGTTTTCTCTGTTGCTTTACTGTTCAAGTCAGTAATTAATTAAACAAGGGCTAGTTAGAAAAGCTTAGATTAAATAGAGCTATTTCTTGAATAAAAACACTATAATCTCGGGACAGCTTTTGAGTTGCGACTCGCGAGTCGCTAGGCATGTTGCTAGGGACAGCGAAATTGCTTCTTTTTTTTCTTTCTTTCTTGTAATGAGAATTTTGCGGATATCCTTTCGGTTACAGTCTAATTTAAAGTAATCATGCCCCTCGACATCAAGGGGGTCATCTCTTCCATCCCTTAACTCAACTTCATGATGAATTTATACAAGGCGGAGGAGACACGCACTGCATAAATAAGGTTGTAGGTCAAGACAAACAAGTTCATAGGAACGCAGAGTCATCATTTTCAACTATTCAACGGAAGTTTATGTGGCCATGGAGCTGCTCAAAGTGTTCGGCGCGACACTTCTTAACATTTTTCCCAATCGTTTATGGCCTTGCGCTCTTAATGAGTGATTCACAATTTCCACAATCGCATCTGCTTTATTTCCACCCAATGAAACCCCAGTTTCCTAATCATCGAATCTACCAATGCAGAAACCGTCTAAGATGTACCATAAAATGAACGATATTTGTATTTTATAAGGTGATAGAATCTGCATACAGCCGTCATTATCGTTACCACCACCACCATCGTCATGATATCCAGTATTATCATCATCATTAGGGGCCTCATGAACCACCTTAGACCAGGGCCCCGAAATTTCTTAATCCGGCCATGGGTGTTCTCACACTTGAACCCCCACCACCCCCTGGCTACGCGCCTCACTACTGGAGCTGAAGATTGTGCCGCGGGACCCTGGGGTCTTGGGTCAAGCATTGTCTTCACTGGTTTTCTTATTTGGTTGGGTGAGAAGCCACTCTTTCTCGCGCGATGTACGCCAAAAACCCAAGGTTCGGCCGTCTTTCGTCGACCACCAAATTGCAGTTGCCTCAATGACGGAGACACCAGTCGCCTTTTTATGGCTGACAAACGTTCGGCCTGTCTGCTGCGTTAAACACTCTTTTAACCGCCCACCACCCTTTTCAAATTTTAATAAAGAGTTGATATCATCTAAAATCATACGAAAACAATTATGGGTCGTCAAAAAGTTTTGAAAATATATATGCTGATAGAAAATGTGTAACAGAACAAAACTGCAAATTATAACTATGGAAAGTTTCTTGGTCTTTGGAGTCTCGCAACGTTTAGATTCTATCTTTTTTTTTTTTCACAACACTTATAAAGTATTTTTACTGCTTTATAACTTCGTATACAAGGGCTTAAGTTATATATAGGCGTGTAATTTTATTTTATTTTATGAAATAAAATATAAAAGACGTTCACGATTATCTGTAATACCGAGTTAGAGCGCAGCTCTTGAGGAGGAGGAGGAGGAAACGGTACGGAGAGGAGGTTAGGCCCCTCTTCCTCCCATCCCATTGAGCGGGAAATTTTCGCTAAATTTCCCGTTAAACTTAGCGAAAATTTCCCGCTAAATTTAGCGGAAAACGTCTCATAAATGCAACGCGCTGTTACGCCGAGGGCGACGGTGACGCCGCTCAACCCGGAAACACGGCCGCCTAAGAGCTGCACTCTAAAGTTATTGAGTCGTGCACCTTTGAGAATACTTGGCCAAGTTTGAATCGAGCCATAGTAAGTGACAGGCCAAGAACGAAGTGGAAGCTCCTCCCACCTCTTTCTACTTTAGCTCAGCGAACGCTGGAGAGAAGGCGACCTTCCTCTCCAGCGTCCGACGTACAATTATTCAAGGCATAATAAACATAAAATGAAAGCTTGTATCTAAGCCTATTTGAAAATTATAAGATTGTTAATTTAAATATATGTAGAAGAAACAACACTCTAAAATTGCAACGAACATAAAAAATAAAAAATCCAACGTCATTAAACAATATATTTTTCTCATTTGTTTGATATGAATAATCCAAAGAAGTGTTAATCTTTATACATGTGGGGTACTGCCACACACACACACACACACATGTGTGTGTCTGTGGCGGTATATCTCATCCCACACACACACACACACACACATACACACACACACACGTACACACACACACACACACATATACATATATATAATACTGTATCCCAAATCGGGCAGGCTAAAATAGTCTAATTTTTAATTTTGACGAAAAAAATATATGCTTTGGGGGCATTTCTCAAATGAAGGAAGGCGAAAACCTTATGCTCCCCAGATTTTGTTCTCGAGTTACGAAGTGTAGAAGCTTCAGTGGCAGGAACTAATGTTTTTACCCGCCGTCGCAGGTCACGAGTTTGACACCCTCTGCTGACGCTAGTATTTTAGAGCGCAGCACTTAGGCGCCCGTTTCCGCCTTGAGCGGCGTCGGCGTCGGCTTCACCGTAAGGTCCCGTGACCCCCAGGTCACGTTACCCCCCCCCCCCCCCCCCCCCGAGATCACGTGACCCCGTGAACTACATGCTTTTTTTCATTAATGTCCTGGCTGGCTGCTACACTGGAGAGGCTGCTGAACATCGTACCACGCCGGCTGATCATGGTGTTTTAGTTCAATTAGTAATGGGGTTTTCATCCAGGACGTAAATTGGAACCTCGCGGATCAAACTTTAAGGTACATTGGTATAACAAGTGCGTACGTTGGTTTTGTACGTTATTGGTGTAAAGCTTGGCTGGATATGCAACGCAGTTTCCAATATACACCACGGTTTTTCCCCAATCAATAAAATGTCAACCTGCCAAAATATTTGTTCTGATTCTATATTTCCGAGCACAGCTCTTAGGCGGCCGTCTCCGGCTTGAGCGGCAAAGAGGACAGCAGTAGAAGGGAGGTGGAGGAGGAGGGGGAGGAGGGAGGAGGAGACGAGGGGAAGAGGTTGAAGGATGAGGAGGAGGTGAAGGAGGGGTGGAGGAGGAGGAGAATGAGGGGAGCAGGAGTAGCAGGCAGGATCACGAGGGAGGAGGAGTTAGGAGGGGTATACCCTCCCCTCAGTACCCTTCCCTCCTCCTCCTCAAAAGCTGCGCTCCAGTTCGGCGTTACAGGGAGTTGTAAACGGCTTTGATTTTTTTTGCACCTTTTTAAATTTCCCCGTCCTTTAATAGGTACTATAAGGATACCTTGACGTAATCAAATATTTTTGAAAATTGTATTGTTTTCAATAACAAATGCTGAAAGTTTGAAGTCCATTTTCTCAAAATCCCCATTTTTGTAAATCTTTATTTTTTTTTTTTTTAGATATGCAAGTCGATTACAAAAAAAAAAAAAAAAGAAAACAATCTAGAAATGTAATATTTTGGCTGTATGTCCTCCATTTGAGCCGCAATTGCGTGAAATGTGTGCTCATTTGTCTAAAATGAGGACACGTTTCACGTGATATATATTTTAATCCCATGGCTGACCCTTTGAACATAAGGAAGCACTACCAGTTTAACGCTGGGTTTTACTCTCTCTCTGGGCCTGCAGCACTCATCCGGAGTATTCTTAGGAGGGTCTCCACCACTGCCACAAGAAGGGCAGGCGGATGACGCCCCTGTTCCATTCTCTGTACCTGCGGCCCAAAACTTTCCATTTGTTTGGGCGTGACTGTGTACTTACACAAGACGAGCCCTGAAGGGCTTGAGACGACTCACGTGCACGACGTGTCGACCGTGGACCCGCCGGTCATTTGTAGGTTGTTGAGGCTCCACTAGGTAGTTCACAGGGGAAGTTTGGCGAATAACTCGGTAGGGCCCTCGGTATTTCGGGAGGTGTTTTTCAAAACGGCCAACTTGGCGGGTGGGGAAATAGGAGTTCGTTGGTATATATATTGGCGGTCTCGGCGTTCTTCATCATAATATTGTTCGAAGGTTCGTTGATGGAGCCGAGTGTGCGTTATGACGAGTTGGGGGCAAGCCGCCGTGCGGGAAGTACTTGGCGAAGATGTATTGTCGGTTGTAATGTCAGGTGGATGTCGGAGAAGAGTATCGATCGGGGTGGCGGATGGACGGCCGTACAACAAATAAAATGAGGATAATCCAGTTGTGGACTGAACAGCCGAGCTAGTGTATTAATTACGTAAAAGATTTGGCAACGGCCCATATATTTTCATCTTAGAATGGAGGTGGACAAATACGTATTATTTTCTAACCCACTGCGTAATATTGTCGCGTCGGGATGAAACCAGATATGCCAAAGAAATTTTATTGCTTATATATATTGAGCACACAAAAAGCTCTTCGTACAATTTTTTTTATTAAAAACAATTTAATTTTGTTGATGCTGAATTTCGTATTTTTAACTTGTCTTTTCAAGTTTTCAGTGTTGTTTATTATATATAAACTATATTTAAATTAACATTATAATTTTTAAATAGGCTTAGATGCAATATTTCAACTGATGTTGCTTACGGCTTAAATAATTGCGCATCAAAAGCTAGCTCAATTGAAACTTGGCCAATTATTGTAAAAGGTGCAAGATTATATATATATATATATATATATATATAAAACTGAGAAGAAAAAAAAATATATATATATATAATAAGTCAGAGATCCGTACTTGCGGAGTTGCTATGCTAGGAGTTTATTGGATGTATTTCGACAGTTTCGCCGAGAGGCTCGGCTTCGTCAGGAGATGGCGTACATGTCACATGTATGCCATCTCACATGTATGCCATCTCCTGACGAAGCCGAGTCTCTCGGCGAAACTGTCGAAATACATGCAATAAACTTTTAGCATAGCAACTCCGCAAGTACGGATCTCTGACTTATTACATTTTCCCGGTCCATTGTTCTCAAGCTACTCTGCCTCACCTATATATATATATATATATATATATATATATATATATATATACAAATGAAAACCAAGAACACACTTCCAGCGAACTTTAGCCCTTCTATACAAAACACTAATCAGTAAAAATGTTATCATTGTTGTGAAAAAAAGAAAAAAACAAAAAGAACATACACGTTGCGAGACTCCAAAATGTATCATTCGTAAAAACTTTAAAAATCGATATACCTATTCTCAGCCCTTTCCAAGCCCAAAACTCGAGAACAAAACATTTCATGTAGCTTTAATTTGCAGCTTTTTTGTAGTCGCACATTTTCCACCGAGATATAATATACCTTTCTCAGATTCCTTTGAGGACCAATCCTTATTTCTTGCACGATTTGAGAGGAAAGAACCCAAATACGTTTCCAACAGTTATTTTACGCCACCTTTACCTGGATTCATGTGTACCTGTGCTAGTTGTGGTAGTAACTGCTTAGTATGTGCTGGTGGAAATCTTGAAAATAATTTATTTTTCACCGTCAAAATTGTTCTTGACGAATGATGATACTTGGAGACAACTTTCTGGGGCAATAAAAGCAAAGATATATGAGCGCTTATACACTCACTTACCTTAAAGGCTGACCAACAACCACGGTTTTCTGCAGGGAAGATAATCCTCTTAGTGCTCCCCTCTCCTAAGCTGCGAGGGAAGCCAAGTTGGGGCAAGCTAAAAAGTGGAGAGGACATAGGAAAGGAGGGGGCGGGAAAAAGTGGAAAGCGCATAATGTAGTCGGCTTTTAAGCGCCCATCAAGGCTGTGCTCGTTCCCCGCTTACTTCTGTTGGAAGGCCACAGAAAGTTGTAGCCGACACACGTTGTGCGTGTGTGCTTGTGCGTGTGCGTGAAAGTGGGCGTGGGCGTGAACCTGTAGTCACAATACAGTGACTATGACGACACTGATTAAACCCCCGCATAATTTTAATTACGTCTTCTTTACGCTCTATCTCCTTACAAAATCCCTTGATGAGTGATGATGCAGAGAGAAATTAAGAGTTACTTTCTCTCGGTGCTTTACTTTCCGGAAACAATTTTTGTTAAAAACAAAATACTCGTCTAAAATAGTTTGAAATATTGCCCCATTTTCCTGATTCTTCTGGAAATTGTGAAGCCGGTTGATAACAAAAATCCCGAGGTTGTATTCAGTGCCCTTTTAAAAGAGAACATGAAAGTTGATAAACATCTTCTTGGCCACCCTCTCTGTCAAGAGAAAGTATATTTATAGGATGTTGACGCCCACTCTGGAAGTGCTCCTCAAAGGTCTCGATTATGTAGTCATTGTTTCCGGTTCTCATCTCAACATTTCTTAGTGTTAATAGTCAATTTCGTTTGAAGTGCGCGCACATTAAACAGCTCTAATATGCCGATCCCTCATCCCGCTTCGTTATTCCAAAGTGCACCGACTTATGTAAAACTATCTGCCAGGCACAGCAATGGGATTGCTGCATTCGGCCGCTTATATAGCAAGAATGACACTAACGTTCATTTTCCCCACGAAGTCACAGTCGAGTTACACCACACTCAACGCCTCTCTATTGGGTTGCTTTTTTTTTCCTTCTGCTAAGGTATTAATTTAATGTTGTCACTGTCCCTTACGCACTCACTGTAGTAAAACAAAGGTAAACAGAAACTGAGCCCTTTCAGAGTTCAGTCAAAGTCCCTACACACATACAAGGACTGAGGCACGGGCAACCCGAGACACGTCGAAGAAATCGCGCGTGTCGTTCCCGACAAGCCGAATACAAGGACTCTTTGTCGAGCCGGGTATCGTGCGGCTGATATTTCCGAAAGATACCTCGGGTGGTAGGGGGGACTCTTCTGATCCCGAAAGTGGCGAACTTAAATTGCCCCCCGCGCCATCCGACTTGCCGCAATCCGATCGAGCGCGCGGTCGTTCTTCCGCCACACTGGTGGAGGGGAGCTTAGAACAGGCTTTTCCGCACCGCTCCGGCGTCGGTAATGTCGCCGGCGCAGCGCTCTCGCCGCCACCCTCCCCGGCTTCCCTCGAACGCCACCCGGGGAACGGTATACCCGTGCCTAGAGAGCGCGTACACACAGTTCGACACATGCGGGCCCTATTCTTCGGGGCCGGTAATGGCTTATCCGCCTGCGGGCACGAGCGGCTAGATTCCCGGCAAGCCGCGTTTTCACTGAAACGGGCCACAATTTTCGCTCGAAGGAAGGAGGGAGGGGGGCCTCGGGTCGCTTTGTGCCCGCGTCTGGAATCCCGGTTGCGCGGAATGCGGATCGAACACGCACGCTTGTGGCACCGGCCGAGATACCTAAGGCGAGGCAGCGGCTCCTTCTTCTCTTCCGAGGTTGTCGGCTGCCGTTTCCTGAGCGCGCGCGCGGGTCGGTTGCCGTCGGGGCGATTGCGTTATTGCTTCCCGCTCGCTCGCTCACGTGCGATCGGATTTGGCTCTTTTTGGTCGACCAGATGCGCTCCCGCGATCTCCCTCCAGAATGGTTCCTGAGGGGTTCCTTCTCTGGCCGTTGGTCGGGGATCGCCCGACCACTACTTCCGCCGCGGCTTCGCGGCTCCGAGCCTCGAGTATAGATTGCCTCCCTGGGAGGAAGAACACATTGCTGCGGCGGCACGGTCTCTCTTCCTTTGTGCTCGCCTCGGTTACACCGTCCACCGTTGATTGGCCTCTCGGCGTAGGATTGCGAGGATAGAGTCAACGAACGCCGGCGCTCAAAGACGCTCGAATCGGGCGGTACCCAGCCGAGGAACCGTGTTCCCTGGACCCCTACAACGACAGAAATCGCGATTTTCCGAGTCGGTGAGGGATTGACAGCCGGCGGTCTTGAAAAGCGTCCTGATGAAAAGTTACCATTACAGATTTTAACAGAAAGAACGAACTACGAGAGCACGTATCAATGCACCACGTATGTGTGACAGCTTAAGTTTCTGCCGTTACATCAGAGCGGTGACACAGGCTGGGGAAGGGAGCAGGGGCAGGTGCTTTGTTCTTTGATAAACAAAATAGTGCGCGGGCGCAATTCTCCCCGCTCTGCGGCGTGCAAGTATACTCGTTTATATATACTGAGATGTATGCTATAGATCTCAAAGCGTCCTCCGTTCTAGCATGAACGGCAGGTGTCACGGTCACTTCCTGTTCATGCCCTAATACGACGATCATCCGCATAATCAGGGTTAAGAAAATAAATGCTGTAATAAATTGAGCTGACGGCCGAGTGGACTGGCTTCGGCTTAATGACGCCTCGGGCTGAGCGTGAGCCCAAGAGGACCCCGGTTGACGGTTGGGAGATAAAGACCGAAACACACCGCCAAAAAAGACGAGTGTAGTGGGTACGTGGTCGCTTCGTCATCTGCAGATTCTCTTCGGTTCGCTTTCCCCCGGCCGACGCGCTGGAACCGAATCCGGACATCGGGCGCGCGCACCCACGCGCCTCCCCAGAGGTCCGACCGCACGATGTGCTTCCTCCTCCCTGAGCAGGCGTCGAACGCACCCGAGAGTGGCACCCGCGACTGTCTCCTGGAGAAAGCGTGCGCGATTATTCACTCGGCGTGTTTCCGGGAAGTGAACGTCTTCCCCACGGCGAGGAAAAGACGAAGAAGTCGGGGGCCGCAGCCGCGGGGTCTGGGGTGTCCGTGTCGAGGTCGCTGACTTACGGCTTCGCGGAGGACATACGTCGCGGGCTCCTTGCGAGACAGCCCAGAGTTGCAAGTCGGTCCCGTTATGCGGCGCTGAGGAATGGACCGGAACGAACCGCGTTCAATACTCCTATGCTCCTTTTCACTCTACGTTGGCAAACGGTGAACTCTGCTGTCCCGGTAACCGACAGTCGAAGCCTTTGGAGGGAGATAGAGAAAAGACGGTTTTATGCGAAGTTTGAGTGTTGGGCCTTTAGGGGCACAAAAGCGACGTCTGGGTCAAAAGAGGGTCCGGGTAAGAGCAGAGTTCCTCCTTCCCCTCTTTAACAACTGCTCGAGTTACGCCAAATACTTACGCCCTGGCGCGTCTACCGTTGGTAAGGACTGTCACGTGCCTTTCTTCCGTCACCCTAATTGGCTGGAAGGGGCCGTGCACCGTCCACTGTTTGCCAAGTTACGGCAAAACGAAGTGCGGAGAATGGCGACCGCATGCATGGACGGCCACGGCAGCCACCGCCATCGCGGGGCGGACCCGTTTCCTTTATATTTTTATTTAGATCGAGGTGTGTAGCAACGAGATGGAAGTTTATGGCGCGGCGAATTAGCAGGAAATGAATGTCAACGTTTTCAAGGCAATCTCCAAAGGGCGACCCTCGGGCGCGTCTTGAGAGAGCCCATCTTTCTTCCGGGCCTTGGTTTCACTTTGGGAAGGCGGAGCTGCACGAGTGCCTAATGGGAATTAATAACCGTAGTCTCGATTGACTGTCTTTACCGCGCGCGCTCCGTCTTTATTTTTTATTTATTTTTTCAACTTTGCATACGGTGTGAGGGCGCGACGGCGTGATTGGCGAAGTGGGGAGAGCGACCGTGGCAGGCGCGCGGGTTCGTTGACAAGATTGATGCGAGCGTCATCTCCCCCTGCTTCCGCTCTGCAACCGAATAAGATCCCAATTATTAAGAAAAAACAAAGATAAAAAAATCGAAAGCATATTGAATGCACTTGCAAGTTTAAGCAAAATTTATTTCTAGAATTTTTATCGGTTTATTTTAACGTCAGACAAGATCGCTCCCTGAACCTGATTATGCGTGCATTAAAAAATGAAGAAACAGGAGCAGAGCGAGCCAAACTGAAAAAAAATTCACGCTTTTTAAAGTTTTTTTCTTTTGACAGCGGGCAGAAACAAACATTAAAATTAATTTATTTTGATTAAAAGCGAAGTAATTGTGTTGTGTGTATATGTTTAGACAGCGGGAGGTTGTTCATCCCTCGTGGGCGTCACTAGGTAAAGCAGTTTGCGTGATGAAGGATAGGATGGTGGAGTTAAAACCAGTGCTGTACACGTTCTTAAGAAAAGGAACGAAAGATCGTTCCTTGTTCCTTCTGAGTTTCAGAACGCGTTCCCGTTACCAGTTGAAAAAGAAACTCGTTCCGGGTACACTTAAAAAATGGAACGTATTGTTACCTATGATATACGTTACATTTGTATTTTGCTGATTACCATATCTAGTTAGATCAAGGAAAGTTTTTATTTCTATGTTTCTATATATCCCACCAAATGGCAACATACGAATTTGAATTCCGGAATGGAAGGGCGCCAGGAGGACACAAGCGGAAGCAGAGTTTCATTCGTTGATATATCCACCTTTAAAAATCGCAGCTCGTAACCGTATTCATGTGTGCGGTGGGCGATTCAGATGAGCCAGATGAACTGTTGAAAGGTCAGTCTTGAAAACTACAAGTCCTTCTTCATGAAGGTTGGATTCGTTGTTCAGTTTGAAGGGGGCGGGGGGGGGGGGGGGGGGTGGCAAGGGGAAAAGGAATAAAGTTTAATTTTTGTGTATATCTTAAATGATCAATGTTCGGGATTCAAGGGTGCGTTAGATGTCTGGTAACCTCATTCGTTGCAACTGTAGCTCTTTTTGTAGAAGTTCAGTGATGGCTGTAGTCGGCCTTATATTTCTGGTTTTATGAGGATTGGTGGAAGCAAAGAAAGTAGCTGAGTTTAAAACATCCTTCTTTCCGTGTCGTTTCCTTCGACTAAGAGTTTTGCGTTTTGTACCGCAGCTTCGGGCACTGAAAAAAGAATCAATGCCCACTATCTCTCTTGCTCCCGACAGTTACCAAGCGAGGACAACACAAAATAAAACTTAAGATAGGGGACCAAAAAGTTAACGAGATCCTGCTTTTTGTAAGGATGTTGTTTTTTTACTTTTAGAATTTCCTTCTAAGAAATAAAAAAAAATTTACCCTACTGGACAAAAGAAAGGGAGGAACGCCGTTTATTTTTTTGTTCCAGTAAAAATGTAACGAGTTCCCGTTCCAGTTCCACCGATGCAAAATGGAACGGCGGCGTTCCTTCGTTCCTCCTAAAGGGAACGCGTTCCAGGAACGCCGTTCCGTACAACATTGGTCAAAATGTAGGCGAGCTGGCGCACAATGAATAGGATGTACTCGATTCTCAATATACAAAGTGTCACAACAAAAAAAAAAAAAAATCTTGTACGTTTTCTTTTACCGCAAAAAATAATCTAGGCACCGCCGAACGCTCGTTCTCCGCCCAGAGGTCACAACCAGATGCCAAAGTTTCTGCCCGATCCCATACCTTAATCAAAAGTTATAAGTGATTTTCTGAAAATTTCAGTGGGAAGATGGCGGCCCACAGAGTTTTGGAATACGTAGGGCTCTATAATCCCAGAAACCGAAAACGGGCGAAAATGGGCTCCATTTTCCCATTGAAATTTTCAGGAAATCACTTTTGAATAACTTTGGCATCTCGTTGTGACCTCTAGCGCTACGTTTGGGCGGAGAATGAGCGTTCGGCGATGCCTAGTTTATTTTTGCGGTGAAATAAACCCTGTAATTTGTTTTGTGTGGCACCCTTACTTCTTCAGTAAAGTCTAATATGCCTTATTTATAAGTAAACTAGTGCAAAGCGGGTTGTATTAAGAAAAAAAAAACGGTTGATAAAATTGGCGTGTGTTTTTCGGGGTGATGCCGAGACTTCGTGCGTGCTGGGCTACGCATCCCCTCGCCGACTCCCTAGTCCCTGTGCCAGGTTCATCATCGTATACGCCGTTTCGACGCTGCAGCTTAAGCCGGAGGGAGTGCTAGTTGATCCCAGCGGAACTGCGTCTGATGACGGCGACGCGGCGTCGCGCCATGAGCTCTGCTTTATGGTTCCGGCTTTCGGAATCTCTGCTCGCGTGCCCCCGGGGCTCGGCGTCTTCCGGCGCACGAGATTGAGCTCGGCCGGGCGTTGCCGATGCACGCGGGCGAGTCTTTGAGGCGTGCTCCGCACGTCGCTTCCGGACGTCGGCGGCACGTCCTCCACGGTGCCCCTCATCCCGCGAAAGCTCCAGGAAGAGATGCGCGCTGAAGTCACTCGCGTATGCGCACTATTCCAATATTTACGAGTCCGCAGCCCGCAGCGCGAAATCTCGGCAGCCCAGCAGGAACGATGGTTTGTCGCTTTGTGAAGGCGAGCAAAGCGAGCGCTGGGGTGCCTGGCGATCGGATGGTATAGCTACCAGAAACCCTTCGTTGTACGCGGGAGGTATCCTTTTGCGGTCGCTGGATCGAATTGTATGCAAATAAATGTGCGTGGCCTTTCAATGGCAATACCCGTTATGGGGCGGCGTGCACGTTGGAAAAGCTCGTTGTCTACGCCTGCAAAACGGCAAGGTAAAGAGCTACGGCTGTTGGAAGTGACGGTGGAAGACGTCATACGGTGGCCGAGCTATATTTGTTCTATGAATATTTTTACAGTGCGGTGGGATACCTCGAAATGAGGCCTCGTGTATTCGCAGTGTAGAGGGACAGCTTGGTCAGGTTCAAACGAAATTTATAAAAAAAAAAAAATAGTTCACAAAATCTCACTGATGGCACCGGGTGGCTTTCAGGCATGGGCTCCTGACTCCGACACCCAAGAGCCAGGGATTTTGAAAGGAAATATTGCTCTAAACGTGACGGTTGGCTGTCGACCATTGGGAAGGGTGGGCTCCCATTGATGCACGGCAGAGGTGACATGAGTGTAAATAATACCGCATTCACGCGATCATAAAGGTACCTTTAGCTAAGGGACCTTTATGGTCGGCAGCCAATCCTCCGCGCGTGGCGTGAGCTCGCGACCCAAGACTGCGGGCCGATTCAACGATTGCATATGGACCTATGTTAAAGGTACCTTCATGTTATACCCCTGTCAGTCGGGCAAGTTTAGTGTCACTACGAGCGAGTGCACTTCAACCCGCCGAAACACACTTCAAGTGTGTTGGTGCTACACGGGAAAACTTGGTGTCACTCCAAAATGATGGCAATGACGATGGGTAAGTAATGGGCACGCAAAATATTAGAGTGCATAGGCATTTTTCCATAAATAACTTCGTCGTCTTATAAGAAACACGTTACCACAGATTGTTGCGTTAAGTCACAAGCTTTAATCCAAATTTAAATCCAATTTGATAATTACGATCAGCCATCACAAGCAAGTGATACACGTCCGCACGCCTGTACGACGCGCATCCTGATCGAACGAGCAGGGGTAGGGATTGAACCCAGGATTTCTGGGCTCTGCAGCGCGAGCTTTCGCTCCGCGTGCTCCGACCTAGTGTGCGCGAGCCCACACTGCCACTCACCACTCGCTACAACGAAACATTATGGAGTGTGTGGAGGACGAGCTGGAAGGCTATATCCGCGATGTTGGACAGTGGAAGCGCGTGGTTGGGTTACTTTTCTCCGTGAGAGCCCGACGCCTTTCAGATGAGAGGCAGCTGGACCTGGATGCCGACGCGCAGGCAAGAATTTCAAGTGACATCGATCATCAGCTGCAGGCCAATGCCAATTCACCGTACCCGCTCTCATGACCGACAACCTACCCGTGATCAGTCGAGAACGGTGGACTTTCCAGAGGAACGAACGGTGATTCGAAGACACCTTGCCCCATTTGGGCAAGTTCCATTTCAAGCAAGCCTTTCGCGTCTCTCCTGCCACGTTCAGATTCCTGGTGGAGTCTTGCAGGGGCCTCCTGGCCGTCGCTGTCCGTCGCGCAGGACCAAGGCTGGAAACTAGTTTAGCTGCTTGCATTCTACAATGCACTACTTTCGTGCCAACAGAAAACAAGTGCGCATCTAATATTACTCCTATAAAAATAATACTAATTTTACGCAGCGTTAATTTCTTCTATTATTTTAACTCCTTGAGCACTGCTATCGAGATTACACACTTGGTCTACCGGAGCGAGCGTAGTGTGCTCCCCGAACTCACTTCATTGGAAGTGTGTTCTTCGGGCAGGGCTAGGGGATTGAGCTCAGGATCACTGGGTTCTCCAGCGCGAGCTTTCTCTCCACGTACTCCGATCTGGTGGGCGCTAGCCCCCTCTGCCACCGATACCCCTTAATAAAGACACGTTTAAAAAATGTGCCGTTTACAATTCTCTGTAATGCGGAATTGGAGCGCAGCTCTTGATGAGCAGGGGGGAAGGGTACAAAGGGAAGGGCATGCAGCTGCTCCCTCTCCGTACCCTCCCCTCCTATCCTCCTCTCCTGTTCCCATCCCACCTAGCGGTATTAGCGGGGGATCGGTGGCCGAGTGGTCTAGCGCACACCAGCTCGGAGCACGTGGAGCGAAAGCTCGCGCTGCAGAACCCAGGGATTCTGGGTTCGAGCCCCACCCCTGCCTGTATCGATCTGGACGAGCATCGTACCGGCGTGCGGTCGTGCACCACTACTGCGTGGTGCACGTTAAAGGCCCCAGGCTAGCGGATGTACCGCACTGGCCAAATTGCTCATCTACAGCTGGGAGACTCGTCGCCCCTGTGAGGCAGACCACGTTCTAGGCTGTATAAACATACACACAACCCATTTTTTTTTACAGGGGTATTAGCCGTGTTAATGGAGTATTATCCTATACACCTCTCCAAGAAAGCTGATCAGGGCGCATTCATTGCTGTGTTTGTGTGTTATGCACGCGCACTTTCTGACGCAACAAAGAGAATGATGGGAACGTAGTGTCACACGCTTCGCGTCCTAGCCTTCCATGTATGATTCGAAATGAATAAAAAAAAAAAAGAAATAAAGCGTCCTTGGAACGCGTGTGCAAAGTGCCATTCTTTTTAGATTTTTGCTTTCGAATAGTTAGAGCTGAAGACGCCAACACGCTCAGCGCGTGTATCTACGTTTCCGGCATTCTTTTGATGCTTGGATAAATCGGCAAAACCCGCTGGTTGGACTGTGATTTAGCACGTGTGAACTGTGATATTCGTAAACAATGGAAACGTCTATAGACCTTTAAAAAAAGGCTTCCCCCCCATTCACACTGGAAGCGGATCCGCGTTCGCGAAGCGGTTGCGAAAGCGGTTGTATAAAGATCCAGTGCAATTGCACGCGCATTTGATGTCATCGTGTGCGCGTGCAATTGTACTGAATCCTTTTACAACCGCGTTCGCAACCGCTTTGCGAACGCGGATCCGCTTCCAGTGTGAATGAGCCCTTCTGGTGCATTTTCAGCGTTCGTACGTACGGCGCGTGATTTGCTCGCTTTGCGAAGCGACGGACGTGCGCGTGCTGGGATGTGCAGATCAAACGGTGGGCTGTGGATTTGCGAACATTGAAATGGCGTTTACTCCGCTCACCCGTAAAGCGATTGTCCGGTAAATGTTGTCTTTCAGAAAACAGTTAGATTATATTGTCCTTGCCTTTTAGGAATAACACCCGCACAATATCCGAATCTTTAATCCTCTGCCGCGCAAGTAATTCAATTTTAAGCAGAGCCCAGCTGCCTCAGATTGCACCCGCAAAACACTCATCGTTTTCTTTGGCAAAAGCGGAAGCTCTCACGTAACATCATGCAAAGAAAGCCAAGTACAGCTCTTGACTGCTGTTTTAATAAAATAACTTCGATCTAAGAAAGACGAAAAATACGGTATTAGGGAAGCTCAATTCCTCGACGGTGAACTTTGTACGCACCATCAACCATGTTGATCAAAACCGTGAATAAGTCAACGCCCGCGACTCTGACGCTATCATTCCTGATGTGACGTCACGACACGACCAGCCATGCATACTTGCAGGATTCGGGGTGAAGATATGTACTCATGTTTATAATTGATTGAACGAATATTGTGGAGTATATTAATGAAATAAATATCATATCTCACTATATTTAGGCCCTCTCTACACTCTAGAAAAAAAAACGTGCGTCTTCTTTCCCGCTCCAACACTCGGAGATACAATCACCGCAACTTACGGAGACAGCTCAGCCAATTACGATGCCGAAACATCTGTTTAGACCAAAAAACGCAGTCTGAGTTGTGACATTAAGCAATGCCAAACGTCACGCTTGCATTGCTTAATGTCACAACTCAGTCCGCGTTTTTTTGGTCTAAACATATGTTTCGGCATCGTAATTGGCTGAGCTGTCTCCGTAAGTTGCGGTGATCGGATCTCCGAGTGTTGTGCGGGAAAGTAGACGCACGGGATTTTTTTAGAGTGTAGGTAACCAGCGCAAAAACTAAGTAACTTCCGTATATCACCGAGGAATCCTGTAGCATTTTGAGTTTAGTCAAGTTTAGCGGTAGTGCAGGCACGTTTGAACGAGAAAAGCGCGTGCCCCACTCGCAGTGGCGAGCGCTCAGGTCGTGCATGCTAGTGTCACTTTTGGAACAGCTGGCCCTGGAATTCGGACAAGTAGACAGTCACCGCTGCCCTTCCTCGCCCTCAGCGGGGCCAGCGAGGACTCGGGCCCCCGCCGCTACCGGGTCCCTTTCGCGGATGAACCCGACGTCTACTCCCGGCCACGACGACGCCTGCAGCAGCGGCTGCCGCTGCTTTCCCGAGATTGGCAAGGCAAAACATCGCCACCACCGGCATTCAAGGCCATCCACGCCGCCTTGCGCCGGTACACGACAGCACCTCTCGAACCACCACTTCACTACCAACGTGCACCGGCCACCTCTAAAATACAAAAAAAAAAAAAAAAAAATTATCTTTAAAGAAAAGCTGGAGCGGGTATGAATTTTATTGAAAACACCTGAATATTCTTAATTCGACTTCAGGCATCCCGAATACCCTAAAAAGCAGGCTATTTCATGCCCGTATTACCTAAAAAGCCGCATTTGAAGTTGCTTTGAAACCACACCCCTCCGCTGCAGCGATAGAGGAGAGTAAAAGAAGAAGGGGAAGCATGACGTCAGGAAAGGCTTCTCGCGCGTGTTCCTTAGCTCGCAGAGCCAGCGCCGTGTGTCGTCCATAGTGAGCTAGTTGGTGATTCATGTTGCTGAAAGAGGCAAGCCGAACGTAGGAAGATAAGCGAAGAGAGAGAGAAAAAAGGACAAACAAACGGCTGTGTTTGTCCTTCAGTAAATGGTGGTTGGACAAGCCACCATTTACTGAAGATCTTCTTCCACGCTCATTAATTTCATATCTCGGAACTAAGGGGTATGGAAGAAAAAAAAAAAAGGTTCAGCCTTTCCACTCTCGTGGAGAAAGAAGACTGGCGGAGCTGTGCTCAATACACTGTGTGCTTCTTCTTCGTCGTCGTCTGTTTTTCGTGCTGTTTCCTACGATGAATTCCCACTAACGTGCCCAACTATCCATTCTTATATTATAGCTGGAAAGGTTGCCGCCATCTAGGAGCGATGGCGGAAACCAGACTGGTTGTGTGCTTGCCGCCGTCGCTTATAGATGGCGGTAGCTGTCCAGGTAGGTTTGTGTCGACATACCGGACACGATCCTGGGGAACCTAACCCTTAACAGCTCCGCTGTAAAAAAGAGGGTTGTCTTCAGTAAATGGTTTCTAGTTCGGCAGTTCCGGACATCTTTTCACAGAGGAAGGCAGGCACCCCAGCGAAAGTTTATGTGAAGCGGAGACGAAACGAGGTAAAGGACTGCGGGTTGATCGTTGTGCGAAATATTTAAATAGAATCGCCCCTACCGAGAAATCCAGCATAACTTTTCGCTATCCGGATTATGGAACCGGAAATCTATCTGGATTCTATCTGGATTCTATCTGGAATTTAGGATTTCAAAATTTATTCCTTTGTCTGCAAATTTCCGGTTCCATAATCCGGATAGGGAAACGTTATACCGGATTTTTCGGTAGGGGCGCCCGGTCATTTTATGTCGTCACGGCTGGACCCACCGATGACGTTCGGCAGCAACCGAGCGGTTGCATGTTTTCCTTCTTTTTTTACGTTCAGTGTTGTGTTGAAGACAAATGATGATGATACTAAAATTCTCTATTAAAAAAAAAAAAAAAAGAAACTACTCCAGAAAGAAGCATTAAAGGAATGCTGAACCGAAACTTGGAGCTCACAAAACAAGGCTGGAGGGATAGGCGGGATATTGCAAAACCCCAAAAGCATCATTCATACAGTGACATCTTCAAATAACGGATGGCCGTATTTTTGGAAAAGTAGTGCGCAATTGAACACGGCCGACGAGGCCGACGAGACATATGACGTCGCGATTCTCATTCCCTCCCCTCTTCGCTACACCCCCTCCAGCAGTTGAACCAAAGCGAAGCGAACACCAACAAGGGTGAAGCTTGCAATTTAAGGTTATTATTATAATGCAATTAAATACTAAGGTGCGAGCGAGCTCCACCTTTGCATTTAATTGGATTACAATAAAGGGCAAAATTACTTTTGAAAAGTAATTAAATTGCATTACTAATTACTTTTTGAGAACTGCAAAATGTAATTCAATTACATAAAAAATTACCGCAGACCACATATATTACAATTCATTTCCATAATTGGAAATGAATCACTTTAACATCACTTTTCAATATCTTGAGCTAGGAAAACATGCACATTTTATATACAGTATATATATGCACTAAAACTCAGATCTTTCTTTTTAAACCGCAACAGTCTAATGTGTCTCAAAGTGAACCATACTGAGCAATCGTTTGGCTGGCGCACACAACATTAGTGTAAAACATGGTGTGTAAATGTAGAGCTTCTTATGATGTGATTCAAAGACAGTCGAGTCACCGGTTTCGCTGTTCATTTAACGGTGAATGTCCTTAGTTAAAGTGCGATATGTTTTCGTCTTACTGATTTAGAAGAAATTAGGTCCCTGTCAGTACGTGTTAAGTTGGGCCATAGGAGATCGTTCTTACAAGGCGTCGTCACGTGAAACATTTCCCCTTTCGCGTCTGACACAATATAATCCTATTCTCCCAAGATCACTAGTCGACGTATTCCCAGTCGTTCCTCTCATGAAGTATTCTTTCCAAACACCCCGAGAGCCCAAGTTATTGCGCGTTGTCACACACTCAGGGGTGCTGGATATTTGCCAGGCAGAAGTATCGCCATTTGAGGAAAGGGATGGCGCGAGCTTCCTAACATGTGTACCTTCCCAATAAACGGGTGGCGATGTCTGCTCGCAGGTTTATTCCCGAATAAACTTCCCCAGAAAAGGCAGCGAGGCATCCGACTAGTTCCACCTACTTTACTCGATTGCAGTTTTTTTCGACTACAAAAGGCCCCTTTAGTTAACAAGGCCCAGGATACGCACGAAACGTTCTAGAGCCTTGACGAGGCATTTGTGATTAACTATTTATTTCGGTCGATCGTTGTTCAGTGGTCGAAGCTTACGGTTTTACCTTGTTCGACGAAAGAGCAAGTAGGCCGGGGATCTGTTTGACCTGTTCTCTCGGGTTTTAAAACTTGTTGACCTCACTGGTGATGTGCCCTTCTCCTTGTAGCCTATAAGACGTTCACGGTTCACCCCTAAGCTTTCAGTGCGGTGGAAGCTACGTCCTCGTTGGAACAGTCACCACGTCTATCTTTCGTCACATAACTCCGCTTTCGTTCATGTCCACTTCCAGATAAAGGGACGGGTCAGGTGATCAAAAGAAGCCGGTTGATTGGTTCTGGTGAGTTCGTAGCTCCCACCCACCGCACTGTCAGCGTACGAATGAACGAACTAGAGAATTGTGATGACGCGACGTCGTGAACCTATCTTGCCTAGAGTTCGTGAGCCGTGGCCCTCCAGCGATGTCTTGACACGTAAGCTTTTCTCCTTCGCATTTCCAGCACGCCTTTGTGCATCAGTCGCGTTCTTTGTACGAGGCTTTGTGCTCAGATAACCGCCGTTTATTTGCTCTGATGTCTCCTTCCCGACATTTCATCATGCGAAATATATTTTTTTTTTAAAGCTCGCACACTAACTTTTTTGTTTGGGAAAAAAGTAATTTAAAAAGTAATGAGTGATTTTTTTTCGAAATAACTGCCTGAAAGTGAATCATTACTCCAGTAAACTACCTACATAGAAAACTGATTCATTATATTACTCATTACACAAAGAGTAATTTAATTACTGTAATTTTTTTACAGCAATGTAATTACTGCCATCTTTGCTGTGTGGTGTCGCCAGCAGTTCGGCTTGGGGTGGGTAGACAGACTTTCGGAAATGGTCTATTCCAGCAGGCAGTTTATTTATTCTTTTATTTTTATTTATTGAAAGAACCCCACAGCACCCGTGAGGGCATTATAGTGGGGTAGGGGCAAATACAAAACGAACATGACGCCAAAGAAGACTTAATTGCTTAAACAGTCAAAACTCAAAAGGTGGCTTACCCGGAGCAATTAACATGAAAATAAAAACAAACGAAAACCCTAACCAGCGTAAAGCTAGACACTGCACTCGTGAATATATACAGACAAAACTGAAGTTTGTAGGAATAGCAAGTTTTAAGAATCTGACAATGCGTCATAAAAGTGAGAGCTTGCGTTTGTTGAGACAATCTCTTCGGGTAACTGGTTCCAGTTGAGTATTGTGCAAGGAAAAAATGAGTATATGTAAATGTCTGTTTTGCTGGTAAAAGGCCTAATTTTTCTGCTGTGATCCAGGCGCCGAGAGATGAAGTGAGGTGGAAGTAAATATTGCGTTTTGTCGATTCCACATTGATCGTAATATATGCGGTGAAGGAGTTTCAGGCGGAAGCATTTGCGACGATTCAGTAGAGGCTGCCAGTTAAGTTCACGTTTCATGGCAGTTACACTTTGACCACGCGAGTATGCATTAAGGACAAATCTGGCGGCTCTGTTTTGTATCAGTTCTATATTATTTATCAGGTACTGCTGGTGGGGATCCCAAACATGTACCAGATTAATATTTTACTTGTAGTGACATGTTGATGGGAATGTCGTTAATCTGGTACATGTTGGTGATAGGGTTACGCTTTTTAGTTACATGGACAAAGTGACATTTGTTAACGTTCAAATCCATTCCCCAAGTGCTACACCAGTTTGCTATGCGGTCAAGGTCGGCCTGCAGAGTGATACAATCATTGGAAGAACTTACTGCTCGATAAATTATACAATCGTCAGCATACAGCAACAATATCATTGATAAATATTAAATATAAAAGCGGCCCCAGCACCGAGCCCTGGGGTACACCCGAAGTGACGCAAATAAAATCAGATGACTTGCCATTAATTAACACTGCTTGAGTCCTGCCACTTGGGTAATCTGCTAATCATCCAAGAACTTTACCACCTATTTTTAAGGACTTCATTTTATGCAGAATAAATTTATGTGGCACGAGATCAAAAGCCTTTCGGAAATCAAGAAAAATACAATCTGTTTGAAAGCCTTTATCGTATGCGTATGCTAGGTCATGATAGAATTCCACTAGCTGAGTTGTGCATGACAAGCCTGGGCGGAACCCATGCTGGGATGGAGTAAAAAAAATTATTTCACTGTAAAAGATACGAAGATGACTCGTATCTAAATCGCCTCCATATCATTGATGCGCAATCATCGGAAAGCGAATCGCACACCTGCTCAAAACAAAACAAACAAACACCCGAAGCCTTTTTTAAAGGCTCCCTGACACAGTCAAAGTAATTTCAAATGAACGGACGTAGTATGATGTGACTGGAACCTTTCTTAAACAATCGACTTAGCTCGGGGAGCCCACATTGAAGGAAACTCATTTTTCGGAGCCTCCAAATCTTTTTAATCCGACCGGAGTCACGCACCCAAAGGGGGGTTCTCCTTTTGGCCATCCCTCGACTTCCAGAGCACGTCTGATCCATCTTTTCTTGTTCCGTTTTCATCTACGTTTCGCTTTTTTGCGTTAGGGAATGATTATGCGCGAGGAAGTGGCCCCCGAGAGCTTCGTTCTCGCTTGCAGTCAAATTTCGCCCCTTCGGACGACCGCAAGCACGGCAAGAGGAATCACCGGATTGAGAAATCAGCCAGGCCGCATTTACGCGCGCAAGTGGGAGCAAACGACGAAAACGAGCGCAGGGTCCTGACCTGCGTCCGCATTTTCTTTATTCTTTCTTCGGAGAAAGTCGTTGTGCGCGCCGGCGTTGGATTTATTGGGGCCGGATGAGGCGAAAGGCAGCGTTTCTATGAGAACGCACGTCGGCCGATCGGTGTCGGGGCCCCGTGGCCCCGCAGCCCACGCGGACGTGCCCGGCATCGCGATCCGTCCCGCCGTGAGGAATCCATTCCCCGGCTCGGATGAAGTGTGGCCAACGCGAGATTGCAGTCACTGCGCACGCCTCTCCCGAAAAACTCCTTTCCTTTCTCTTTTTTTTTAATTTTTTTCTATTTACGTTCGCAGTTTGTTTTATTGCTTGTCCGAGTCGACTAATTTAAGCGCAGCCATCGCAGTTTCCCGCTCGTACGGGGGTCGTAAATAGGTCCCCAGGCTTCCGAGGCCTCCAAGATTTCGTGCTATAGTCAAACTTTTTTTACGAGCTTCAACGCGCGTAAAGAAGGAAAAAAAAGAAGGTCCCGATTTCGGCTTGACTAAGTTGTGGACAGACCTGCAGACGACACCCACTCGCTGAAACTTTGTTGTCCAGCGAAGATCGTTATGATAATCCGTCGTGAGTTTTTAACGAGCAGTAGATAGATCGCGTATCTCTGGTGTAATATACAAAGTAGTAAAGCAGGTTTGCTAGTTCTGATTAAGAAGATGGCATGATGTCGTAACTTGGAGAAGCGCCATGGTAACAAGATACATTTAGCCGGCAAGAAGAAGTGGAGTTGGGGACGAAGGAGCAAAACTAGTGAAGTCTGCCCTCAGAACGTGGTAGCTGTTTGATTGAGTGGAAATAAACGATGCGAATAATTCTTAGTGTCATCGGATGGATCTCAACAGTATACTCATACTGGACTGGACAAACTGGTCATGTACAACGGAGACGGCTGACCTTACTTTAAAACAGACTGGTCGCTCGCTGTCTAAAATGCGATACAATACGTTTGACGGTTTTATAACGTATACTTACGCAGCCGTGCGGCTCAGTCAATGCGCTAAGCCATCTGTTGCGAAATAACGGCAGAATTAAAGCGAACCTGGGTTCGATTCTCTTCCTTTCCCTGAGTACCTTGCCCTATAAGTGAAAACCTTCGATATCGGCGTAATCACACAAAAGGAACGCAAGCGATCGACCGTTTCACAATAGCCCTCCAAAGAAGGTGGGTGTGATGCGCGCTCGGCCTACGCTCTTGCGAGCAGTACCACAGAGCACGGCACGTTTTTGTCTCCTGCTGCAGAAATAGACGCTAGAAAAAAGTTTTTCTTTTTTTTCCTTCGCTGTCTGAAGTGCTGCCACGCAACGTGCGCTCCTTTTGGGGATGAACCGCAGCAGGCGTCCACGTCAACACGGGACGCTGCGGCACACGCGGCGCCGCCCCCTCCCCCGCGCTAAACGGTGCTCCAGCCTGGACCGGGAAGAAACTCACCGAGTTTTTGGCGGTAGAAATGCGCGCAGCGTGACGCGAAGAATGTTCCGGGATTCTGCTGGAAGAACAGTGCGGAGCCCGGATGCAGATCGCGTGGGAGAGAGAGGGCCGCCTCTGGGGAGACGGGGGAGTCTCTTCCGTGCCCGCTGTGGGCCGCATGCAGAGCAGGGGGCTCACGAGCTACGACACGCATTCCGCGCCATGTTCCCCGGCAGACTCCGCAGGGTCCTCGTGATGGATAACTCGGCGGCGGCTAGCAGTATCCCCAAAGTTATCCCCCCCCCCCCTCTTCCTTGCCCCACTCGGCGCCCCGAATACGGATAGGGAAAAACGAAGGTCGCTAAGAGGCTGCTCCCCCCCGTGCGTCCCCGCGTGTCACAGGGCGTGATGCATCGGCATCAGCGGCTCGCACGGCCGTACCGATTTTTTTTTCTTCTTTAAAGCTCGACTGCCCTGTAACGGCGGTCGCGGCTTTGTGCCCTGCCTTCGGCAGCAGCGGCAGTGTTCCACTTCGGATTTGAACGTTGACGGTGTTCTGGGCATTAGGGTGGCATGTGATGTTGACCGAGCGATGTTTTCTACTTCCATTTTTTTTCTAATTTTAGCTTTCCCGTTCGTTTAAAAAAATGCCGAGGCTTGATTTAGCGATTACCCATGTTTTGCACGTGTTTAGCGGTCTTTTTGTTTTCTTTGGCCAAGCAGCAACTCCTCTTAGTATCTTTGCTCGAATTAGTTTCTTTTTTAGGGGCAACCATATTTAGACTGTAGCCTGTGGCAGGTGAAGAGTGAAGTGGAAGCTCCCCCCACCTCTTTCTACTTGAGCAGAGCGAACCTGCAGAAAAGTTCCCCTCCTATTGAGCGCTCGCTCCACTGAGGTGGAAAGAGGTGGGAGGACTTTACTCTTCACCTGTCACACACTATAGAATGCCGCGTTCCTATTTGGACGAAACTCGTTGCAACGCACAAAGCCTAGGCTTAAGTTAATATTTTGCGTGAGCGAACCGGCAGTCCAGCTTGAAGTACCGCGGCGAATGCGATCGTGAAGGCCTTACTTGAGGGAACGAGAGGGCGATGAGGTTGCATGTTGCACTACACTCTAAAAAAAATGCCTGCGCGTCTACTTACCCGCAAAACACCCTAAGAGCCAATCTTTGAGATCTACGAAATGAGCTCAGCGAAGGATGAGGTGGAACATCCGTTTAGACCTCAAACTGAAGTCTGCGCTGTGGCATTTCGCAATGCAAAGTGTCATGCTTGCGTTGCGTAATGCCACAGCGCAGACTTAATATTAAGGTCTACACAGATGTTCCGCCTCATCATTCGCTGAGCTCATTTCGTAGATCACAGAGATTGATTCTTCGAGTGTTTTGCGGGTAAGTATAGACTCACAGGCATTTCTTAGAGTGTAGTTTACTTAAGTGGCTCGGATAAACGTCACCAATGTTTAGACAAGGATGAACGAAGAAAGCAGCAAACTAATCACCGAGGTTCACATTTTACCGGAATGAGAAAAATGGGGTTTTCATTTTGTAGTAAATTGTTTAGCTCATAGTCATCGCTAAAGGCTGAATGGGAAGTTATCTATTACAAGTAACGGATTACTTGTAATCCGTTACTTCTTCAAGCAATTTTGCGATTTCCACGTTACTTTTTTGCGGAAGTAATATGTAATATGATTGCGTTATAAATATTGATAACGAACTACGTAAATTACTCGTTACTTTTTTTTTAATATGAACCTAATACAGAAAGTGGAGCAAACAATTCAGCAGCATAAAGCCTAGCAAGATTTAAAAAAAAAAAAAAGCATCGTGAAGAGGAGTATTACCGAATATAAAACGATATTTTTGTATGACCGTTCACCAGAACTATTAGAAAAACGCGCAAGGCCTATACAATTACGCGAGAAACAAAAATCAAGAAGACAACGCTGAAAGGTTCTGCCTCTTTCCATCGCCTTTCATCCTGTTTTTCTTCTCCTGAGCATGAGAAATGGAAAATAGTATTGCAGAACATTTTTTTTGAAATCAAGATTGTTTTCATTCGTTTCGTGGTGAGTGTATGGGGAAAGTAACCTGAAAGTAATTTGTAACATAAAGAGCAAAGTAATCCGTTACTTTTCAGTGAAAGGAAATTGTAACGGTAATACATTACATTTGACGCTCGGTAATTTGTAATTGGGATTTGTAACGGTAATCTATTACGCTTTTTAAGTAACGGGTACAAGTCCGACTCCATGTAGCGAAGAACTGACGAACATCGCCCGACGGCACGCTTGCTTAGCGCGCGACGTAGCAGCCACTGTGCTGAATCCACGCGCATAGCAAAAGCCACCTGGCGAAATTCATCGATTTTTCGCCGCATATTTGCCCCATCGAGTCCAACCTTCAGTTAGTCTTTGTGTTTTTCCTTCGTCATTGTCTAAAATGTCTCTATGTCATACTCCTTATGAATGTACAATGAAGATTCTTCGTTTGTGTTGTTAAGGGTAGACGGAATAAATATAAATGTTTTCGCTAACTTAAATATATCGATGGTGGGATCGCAATACCAACATTGATGTGTATGCGTAAGGGAGGAGGAAAGAGAACAATAACTGAGTTTACCCTACACTTAATCGAAGTTACATCACCGCTTAGTCATTTCGACACACTGTTCAGGCAAGAGGCGCGAGTTGTTGGGATAAATGAGGCGTAACCGTATTTTCGTCGACAAACAAATATAGACGGCGGAGAGAGATAAAACAGGCAGGGACACATCGCTTACGAAGACGCATAGGACGCACGTGCATGACGAGCACGCATCAGGCCGTCCCGACAGGGCGAGCGACGGTCGACGGCTGGGCCCCGTCCCTGTGGACTCGGCGTATCGCTTCGCGCACGCAGCTTGGGCCAGCGTAGAAGCAACGTCGCACGCCGCTGGTCGTCCAATCGACGTTCATACACTGGTTCGGTTAGACGAAGCCTTTGGGGCGAGGTCGACAGCTTCAACTTGTCACCGAGACTCTTTCCGGTCAGCGGGTTCCACTCCCGAGCTGTATTCTGCGTAACGCGCTTCGAGTGACGTCGTTGCTGGTAACTCCTTACCTTTTTTTTTTTTTTTTATAGGAACAAGTTTTGGCGGGTAGGAACCAAAAGCATATCTTCGCTGCGCCTGGAGTAATTTTTTATGCGAGTGTGCAACATTTACATTATCCTGATCCCCACTTCTGTAGTATTTGTTTCACAATTAGGAGGTACTAATTGTAGAAACAATACAAGTAATGCGCTATGCATATTGTTCATTTAACTAATTATCCTTACAAAGCACGGACATACTCCCTTTAAAACTTCTGCAGTTTGCTATTAGAAGCACATATATTTGACACCATGATGAACCTAGTTTCAACCAAAACCACCTCTTTTGACTACTCTTTTTGCTGCACGTGAGGGTATTTTCATGCCATAGAAAAATAAAATTATCACACGGCCATTTTTTCTGTTTGTTTTCCCTATTGACCAGTAAAACAACAAGAAAAACCAACTTGTACTTGAGGATAGAGCACTGTCCCGCTTAGTTGTGGGCATGTCGAACTCACCATTCTTAAAGGATTTCCCGGAATTGTCGATATCCCGCACGTAAACAAAAGCAAGGAGGCTTGTTCGGTTGGCCTATCAGTTATGTGTTATAAAATGGGATCTTTTCCATTTCACCGCGTCGACTATAGCTAAGCCTAAAAACGTTGCGAGAAAAGTAGCGCGTGACCACTAAGGCAGAGTCAAGCATTTTGTTTGCGACTTGATAACGAGTAACCTGCTTTACTATTGTTTGAGTGATTGACGAATAACGTCGCTTTGTTACGTTTTGTCTGGTTCCAAGCATGTGCTGGGAACGGCCCACCTGTGCAGCACACAGCTCCGCTGACTCTCGTACACATAGGCGTAGACTATGGGGGGGGGGGGGGGGGGGGGGCAACAGGGCTTGTGCTTCCCCCCCCCCCCCCCCGGGCCCGGGCCATGATCCTTACCGAGACGATGTTTACGTGCCATGTAACGAGCCTCTAGTAGTGGCATGTAAACAAAATAACGCGCACGTTGCCTTTATTTGACAAAATACATGGGAAATGGAATTTCAGCGTGTTTTCGCTAGCTTCAATCTCCAGTTCTGGCGAAAAAATAACGCACAGCACCCCTCCCCCCCCCCCCCCCCCCCCCCCGGAAAAATGAAAAGTCTACGCCGCTGCTTCGTACATACGGAAACAAACATCATTCGTTTCTTCCTTTAAAGGGAGCGCGCCCTAGTAATTTGCGCCTGTCGCTCAAGTATATTGCTAGGCTCTTGTAAACTGGTGTTTGCCGTGGATTTTTGCTAATTACCAATCTGAACACCAGGGATTCAAACGTGAAGGGCGCATGTTTGCTTTTAATGTGGCATTGCATAAGGCAGGGGTGGCCAAGCCGCGGCTCGCGAGCCGCATGCGGCTCTTTGCTGGTCCAAGTGCAGCTCGCGGATTCCTCGTAAAACCCCCCCCCCCCCCCCCCCCCTCTGCTCGGCCCCTTTCCGCGTTTCCCCAGGGAAAAAAGAAGGGGTTTCAGGCAGTATAAAGTATGGCCCTCGGTTTGGCTGCTTTATTACGTATAAGTGCACAAGGCTGCACTATCGTACAGACTTGTGCACTCATACGTACAGTCAGACTCTAAGCAAAATTTAAATTTGCCCCCCCCCCCCCCCCCCCCCCCACCGCGGCTCTTGGAAGTTTCGTGGTTTCGTTTGCGGCTCTTAGGCCGGGTCAGCCTGGCCACCCCTGGCGTAAGGTGTTGAAGCAGGGAGTGCCTAACCGTTACTTCACCCCAGAGCACGCATTAGGTGGACAACTGCGATCCGCGGAAAGCATCCCACGAATGAAGAGGCCTAAAAGCAGTGATTTAGGTGTTGCAGAAAGAAAGGTAACGAAATACGTTACTCGTTACTTGCAAAGAAAAGGAACGCTTTTCCGACGTACGTTACATAAAAAAATGGGAACACGCTACCGTTACCGTTACTGTTACCGATAAAACGTAAGAAGTTTTGGAATAACGTACGCAATTTTAGCGCATGCTAGTGCTAAATTTAGCACTAGCGTTAGCACACGCTACGTAACGAGTGTTTGACAATAGCGTTTCTCCGCCGCGACGCAAGACCCAAGCATCTCGCGCTTAAAACGCCACCAAGATGCAGTTAAGGGGGCCCTGCAATCATATTTAAGCGTCTACCTTTTTTGCGGTTTCCACGTCTCTTGGGGTTCGGGCAAGCCAGCGGGCACGGAGAGAATAAATAAATATCAATGTGTCATATTTTAACCAGACGACGCGGAAACCTCCTCCACCTACGGGGGCGACCCGCGGTGCCGAAGGCGCGCGATCTGTGAAGACTTTGTGCTTGCGTTTACTACTGGTCAGAGCCACTAAAAGTCGAAATACAAAATATAAGTGGCGCGAACAGTTTCAAATATTTATAAAAGTAGTTTTTGTTCAGTATTCAAGATCAGAAAAGAAACAAATGCAGTTCATAGAGTACGGAAACAAGAAATGACCCGTCGACATACCCGTCACCAAGCGGTGGAAAAGGCGGCGTATACCAGAAAGGTGTAGTGAGATCAGGCACCGAAGAGCGGCGAGCGTAGGAAGGTCCCGGATGTACGCGGCGGCGCTGCGGTCGTATACGGAATCGAGGATCCGACCGGCTCCGAGCGTTCCGAAGGCCTTCGACGAGAAGGTTTGGCTTGCGGTTTGGCCGTTTGGCGGTATGGCAGCGCGAAGTGGCTCTCGTTCTGAACTGATATTTACCCCGTGTTTGCTGTCGCTCGTGGCCAATGAAGTGTCATGCCAAATTAGTGTTTAATCGCGTAGCAAATGCAATGCGAGCCGCCCTGGCTGCCCGCTTCATACAGCCTATCCAGAACATGCTTTAGTGGCGCCCTCTCGAGCCGTCGACACGGAGTGCGGCAGCCGTGAGTGATCGCTGAGCTCACTAGCCCTCCTCTAGTTTACGGTCACTCAAGCAACCAAGGACGTCATGAAGGTGGTTATTTCTTGCTTGTTTTTGTAATTTTAATTTGCCTATAACTTTTAAAATAAAGCGAAATTCGGGAAAAACAAGTTTGATTAAGTTACTACGTTTAGTGCACTCAAGTTCGGTGCAAATTAAATACACCTAAGCACTTCTTATGAGTTGTGAATGCGAAAGCACGTACGTCGCTCTTCGCTCCCTTCTTTAATCTGCGGCGTACAACGCGCTGACCTTGGGCGTGGAACGGTAGAGCCGCTGCCTCGCGGACACGCAGTTCCATCGGGTGAGCGATCGTTCAAGCTGTCGTGTGCCTTGCGGCGCGAGGAAGGAACAAACAGCAACGTAGTTCCCAGCAGAACGAACCCCTTGGTTTATTCCAAGCGCCGTATATATTTCCGCGCACCGTACAACCGATAAGAGGCGAGCGAACACGGTGATCAGTGATAACACAACAGCGTGATAACACAGTCACGATGACACCACACAAACTGACGCGCACCAGCCAATGGGACCGAAGTGTAAAAGGTGTTGTTGGCTAGCTTTCCGCGTGGTTTCATTAGAGTGCCATTTTGCATGGTTTCAAAGCTGATGACGTCGGCTCGCTCCATGAGACAGTTAACGCTTTCGGATTAAAAGCCATGAAAGCTACACTAATGCGGTTTGTAAAGGTAAGTTATGCGGCCATGGGGACATAGTAAAGAGTGCTAATTGTAACGACCAGTCAGCTAGTTAACAAGATATTCTAATCAACGTTTTAATTACTGAAAATAAACATATGGTTCTAATTATAAACTTGCTGAGCGTCATAAAAAGGAACACACTAAACCAGTCCCACTTGCTCCAGGTACTTGGAGCACGCGTGGGAAGCACCGTGGAGCTTTAAAGATACAACTCGTTCAGCAGGAGCAAGGCTACCGGTGCGATAACGCACCCCCGCGGTTTTTCCGTCTCTTATCGTAGCCCCAGCCTTGTACTTGTTACACGAGTGCTAACTTTAGTGCTCCACTGCGCTTCCCACGCGCTCATATCCTTTCTAAACCTTTAGCGGTTTTCGAAGACGCTCAGCAAGTTTCTAATTGAACCCAAATGTCTATCTTCGCTAATTAGAAAGTTAACAAATTTTAGGTCATTCTTCGACTTATTGTGACAATTAGCCCCCTCTATTAGGCCTACCTGGCTGTGTAACTAATTTGCACAAATCGCATTAGTGTTGCTTTCAGAAATACTTAAATGTGAGAAGGCTGGGGATACGTTGCTGGGCATTACGGGCGCGAGCTAGAGCACAACGGACTCGGGCGGCAGAGTGACTAGTGTTCATAGTGTACTCTGGCGTGCCAGCAACCTCGCTCTCCATGCCGTCGTCGTCGAGTAAATCGTTTAAATCGTTTATCTATTTATCCAGGTCTGTGAGCTGGGTTCCTTTCTGAACAAGAAATTCGAGATGTATCTGCAAATCGGTAGAATCAGGATCGGTGCCTCGCAGAAGATCAGCCAGCAAGTTCAGTGTACGAGTCTCGACTGAGCGGAGGACCGCGGGTTCTCTCTTGAGGCCGTCAATCAATGTCAATATCGAGGTGCGGTAGGAACGGCCCTCTAAATCTCCCGGGTTGTAGCACCACTGTGAAGGAAGAAAGACTAGGACCGCTCTGCGCCGCCTGTTTCCATTTAGCGTCGAACTACAGAATGACCAGTGCCCCCAGCTCACGTGCTTGTGCTCCCCGTTGCTCTGATCTTTGTTTTATTCAACACTAACACTTACAAGCTGCCGTCGCCGAGAAAAGTTCGCGCTTCGCAAGCATCAAGTTGGCGGCGATCGTTGACGGCCTTGCTGGGTCTTCCGACCCGTTTCTGACGCTCACCTCTTGTAGGAGTGCAATGTTGTTCCTGTATTGAAAATGGCAGCCGCGGGCATTCAGCCAAAGTAATCCCCCAGGCTGCATGCAAAGAAGATCGCAGAAACTCTGCGTGCGCAAGCGATTCCCCAAAAAGTGTGTACTCTAATATTAGCACCGAGATGTTTCGGTGGCGCCCCTTTTATGGTTTCCATCCGTGACGTCAAGACTAGGATTTGCCTCGCCGTGACGTCAGCAGTTGTTATCCTGGCTACTTACCATCAGGTACGACGACGAGTTCGGTGGTGTGTCTAAAAAGCACAGTGGAAGCTAGAACCCATCGCAATCCAAAACTAACACCGTCAAAGTTGACAATCTGACAATGCTCATATGCCCATGGTTTGGCCAATCGTGGAAAGCTGACCGCAGCGACGCTTTTGGTCGCGCACATCGATCTCTATTGCAGAATACTGGATCGCGAGCTCGCCGGTGGCACCACCGTCAGCCATTACTTGACACCAGGCAACACATGCAAGTCAATGGGAGAAACACATAAGTGTAGGAATATTGGAGCTTGTATGCTGTGCTTGAAGGCGAGGATGTGATGCGATCATTATATGGGGTGTTTGGAGGTCAAATCGGTATGCGTCAAGCGTTCGAATGCTTATTAAAAAAATCAAACGTGCCGGCAAACTTGCTCTCGTAGTGAAGTAAACAAAGGAACTTGCCGTCAATAAGACGATCCTCGGGGAAGCCCAGAAGTTGACGAATGTCGAAAAGTTCCATGTTGACAGCGGCGTTCCGGGGGTGAGCAAATTCCGCGTAGCAAAGCCCTCAAGCTTATTGTCTGCTAAACCCAACCTGTCGAAACCGCCACCGACTCCGCGGTAACTCTAGGTAACTCCCATCTCATTGAGGTGCACTACATTTCTCGCCCAGCGGAGTCACTCTCGACCACAAAACATTCATCTATAAGAACTGTGAGGGCTGCCATTTTTAATGTTTCTACACATGCTATTTGACAGGCTTCCCGAAAAGCAGCCAAAAAGTTTCAGTGCCGACGCAAACTTCGAAACGGGGGAACCGGCACTTTTTCTCGTTTTTCCCATAGAGTCCCCTTTTGGTGGTGTCAATCAATGGCCGCCGGTGGCAACACTCGGCCCCAGCTGCCGAGGCCGTGGTCCGCGATCCGGCCTACTACAATAGAGATCTGTGGCCGCAAAAAGCAAAACGCAAGACGACTCTATTCTTTGCGTGCGCAAAGCTTTTGCGTAGGCTATTCTAAATACCCTGGTAACGCACGCTAATTTTGAATTTCTTTTTTCCGTTATGAAACGGCGCCGTTTTGCGACACTAAGAAAAAGAGTGTGGATGTTGGAGTTTTTCTAAAGTGGAAGTATTTGTGCGGGGAAAGGAGATGGGAGATTTTTAAATGTATGTGCATGGGGTGAGTGCAAGAATTCACATGACTTGGCACCTAGAAACACAAAAAAAAAATATTGAAACGTAATTTATTTTAAGTTTTGGGAATATGTAAAGAGTAATGGTAACCCGTTACTTGAGATAAGTACTCTAAGTACGTTATGCGTTACTTTGTTTTCGAAAAAAGTAATGAGCACGTTCCTAGGTTACCGAAAATAAGTAACGCGCTGACGGAAACACCGTGACTTGTAACGCGTTACCGCCAACACTGGCCAAAAGACAGTGCGGCAGGAAAACACAATGTCCGCAAAGACAATGAGCGAGAAAAGTGCCACGCCCGGTGCCCCGGAGCAGGTTGAGTCGAGCCGTCCTGTGTGGCTGGTTACCCGCAATGAGGCGCTCCGTAGAACCCTGTCGCTGGGCCTTCACGTACTGTGCGGGAAAGTGAAGGCACAGGCATTTCTATCCAAGTGTGGTAAGCTGGGCGAGTTGGTGCGACGGCATGCTGAACAGTGAAGCGCGCAAAATGACAAGGGCAGAGGAAAGGAACATGCACGACATATATGCACGACATGCATGACACACATAAACACAGCACTTGTGTGTCGTGCATGTATTTCTTTTCTCTGACCTTGTCATTTTGTGCGCTTCACTGTTCTGCAGGCTTTCCTATCCTCTCTTTTCTTTAAAGGCCGACGACCAGACTCGAAAATCTGCAAGGCAGAAGATCCTCCTCACCATGGGGGAGGAGGAAACAGGCAACGGTGGACAGGGTAGAAGGGGGAGAGGAGGGAGTGGGGGAAAAGTGGAAAGCGCGAACTGGTCATCGGCGAACCTCTCCTTCCTCTCAATGGCGGAGGATAAGCAGGGTGCTACGCAGACTTGTACGGCACTTATTACGAGTGATACAATTAGTCGTAATTGACTACCTTTTGGAGTAATTTTGTAATCATTTGCGTACATTTATTAAGAAGTAATCATGAGAGTAATCTGATAACTTTTAGAGGTACTAAGAGTACTCATAACCGTTACTATATTCCCCTAGCCTTTCCAAAGGCGCGTTTTGTTTCTGCGAGTTCCCTATCAGGGAATTCTTGAACAAAGTCTCCGAAGGAGGATCCTTTACCAGCATTAATGGTTTAACGAGATAAGTAGCTCGTTGCTTCGTGATCCTAATTCAATAATGGATAATACGAAAGACCCGTTTTCAAACCGGCAGAAAAATTTGTCGTTTTGAATATCTGAAGTAATCGGAATAGTAGCGATTATTTTTTTTTTTTTCAAGTAACGGCTAACTACTTTTCTTCTCAAGTAATCGAGTAATCGAACTGAATAATTTTAGAGCGCAGCTCTTAGGCGCCCGTTTCCGACTACAGCGGCGTCTCCGTCGCCGTCGCCGTAATCGCGCGTTGCAGTATGGGACGTTTCCCATAATGAAGTCCCACGTAACGTCACGTGTGACGCCACGTGTGACGTCACGAGGGCAAAACTTTGCCGCTAAATTTTTCGGGAAATTTTCCCACTAAATTTAGCGGAAAATTTTACCCTCGTGACGTCAGACGTCACGTAACGTCTGACCTCACACGTGACCTTCCCCTCCCGTACTCTCCCTTCTTTATTCTCAAGAGCTGCACTCTAATTCGGCGTTAAAGAGAATTGTAAACGTCTTTCTTTTTTTTTTTTTTTTCCGAGAGAAACTGTATTTGTAATCGATATCTTTTTTCGTGTACCCTGTACAAGATTTATGTTATGCGGTGCTGAAACACAACGTCATCATTTTTTTTTTCTGCGCCGAAAGTGAACGAGTTCCGAAGGCATTAGCGACACTCATTTAATTCGAAAGAGTTCGTTGCGCCATTGCTATCCGATTGCGACATGTCCGGTCATTAGCGTCCTCAGGTTCTGCTTACTAAGTAAAAGCTCGGCTAACGGCTGGCTAGCCTGACGACGAATTCCGGATAAATACAGATCCGCAAGGACCGTTGCCCTCGCTGGAGTCCCATCGAATCGAGAGCGGCTTCACAAAGCCTTTCATTGTACGAACCGAACTCGCTGGTTTCGGCAAAGACCCCCACGGTGAAATATCTCTCTATCGTTCTTCGCTGGTTCGGTTAAGCAGTACGAGACCCAGGAGTTCGCGACCCTTTTTCTGTTTTTAGCCTCGTCACTACTTTTTATATCATCCACATTTCCTGAAACGAGCTTCTTTCACGCGTGTTAGTTGTACAGCTGAAATTTCAAAGGAATAAATTATACACAAAAACGACGAATATAATGCAATTAAATGCGTGCGTGCGCGTATGTGGTTCTGCTCGTGAATATACGGATATAGCCCAATTTGCAATCTCTGTACTAAGGACAATTCCTTGGCGCTCCTCTTTTGCTCGGAATCAGAAAGCGGAAGGGGCATTGTTCTTCTTTCCTCGGCTGCAGCTTTTCGGTCCCGGGAGATTCGGAAGGGGGCTGCAATTAACGCTTCGCTAAAGGTCCAATTAATTTCGCCTAACGATCCTGGGCGGCGTGAGTCGTGGACGGCAGCCGCTCCTCTCGTCTCTCCTCTCGGTCCGGAGACGGGTCCGGGAACGCGGAGATTTGGGCGGAGGGGGACGAGGAAGGGTCTCGCCCCTTGGGACATCCCGGCGCCCGGTGCTGGGCTGAAGACCGCCTTGGACATCACTGCCTTTGTCTCCGGGCCTCGGATTATCGTTGCTTTGATAATCCCGAATTATGAGCGTCTCAAAAAGGAGATTTTTTTTTTTTTGCTCGGTCTGTTCATTGTTTGGGATAATTACGACGTTCTCAAGTCCCACGTGAACAGTCTTGCCCGTCAGAAGCCTCTTGGACGAAGTGTACGAAGATTGCATCCAACTTCTTAGGGTAGCCATGTAGTCCCACATATGAGGTGAATGGATAACGTATACCCACTCCTATTGTCCTTGAGCGCTAGAGAAAATGGTAATTGTCGCCCGCCGCTGTCGCGGATAGGTTTGCCTGTTTTTGTAGAACTCCGTTCCAGCGCACTTTAACTAGGTTTTTCTTTCTCGCCTTCTTTGCTCGTTTTGGATTACTCTGTGGCGCATTTTCTTCCGTAAGATTTGTACTTATGTTTCCCCATATTTGCCGGAATGTGTCAATGTTTTTATATGAAGTGTTATTCCCAAGCAGATACCGATGGCTGACACGCCGGCGCGCACTCCGTTTTCAAAGCCTATGGCAAAACAGATTATTTCTCCCGTGCCCACTGCCGTTAACTTCTCTGACTGCTCGATTCACGACGATCTTGGTGTTAAATGTCAACCAAAACATCCAATATGCTAAAAGTTGTACATATCAAAAGAGAAAAAGTAAGGTGGTTGGTTTATGTGCTATAACAAGATGAGAGTGTGAAAACATAGAGGCTGTCCAAACAGCTTTCCGTCGCCATGTCATGATTGCCTCTGTAACGTCGCCAATAAACTCTCTTGATGCTGCGTAGCATGTTTGTTGACAGGTAGCGGGAACAAATACGCATATTCTGTGGGGAAGGAGATAACGTCTTCCAGTTCAATTTGCTCCTGTACGACGTCTTGTTTTGTTCTTTTTTTTTATTTTCTGACACATGCACCTCCACGGCGGTGGGCGGCGCAAATAATTCCGCAACTTGTCAGAAGCACGGACAGCTCCTTTTGCTGAGAAACTTTAGTCGCGGCAGTTTTTGGAATATTAGTTTTTTATTTTATTTTAGGGAGTGTATTATTGTGCATTTATGCATCTATTATTTTCGCACATTTATGAAAATTTTGGCGGTCTGGTTTAATTTCAGAGCAAGGGACATTTCGAATAGAGTCCGGCGGCTCGTGAAGTTTAAGGCCTGCTTCGATGCAGAAGTGGATCCAGTACTAATTGTTTCCATCTTTTAGAGGCACGCAAAGTCGGAATGCCACTGACCGATATGAATGTGCGCCGTTAACGCACGGGTCGATAAGCTCGCTCTGGCTCAGCCAGACGTCGGGACCGTGAACCGCGGGCACGCTCTCGAAAACCCCCGCAGTTTCATCTCCCTCAAAGTGCACTCGAAACTCCAATCCTTAATATTCTTACCCCGTCTTCAATCGTTAATCCTTATTCATTTTTCCTAATCGGGTTTCTTAATTAGTGGGTTGGTGAACGCCACATTTAATCATTGAGACGCAAGGAACATTAGTGCATGACTCCAATCGTCGTTCTCAATGGTTTATCTGATTAAAGCCGCGGTTAACTTCTCACACATCATACTAAAGACAGCCTGCAAACTCGAGCCACCGCAATATCCGAGGTTCGAATGCCGCTTGCCAAGTTTCCTCTTGAACTCATTGTCATGCGGTATTCGAAGTTCGGATCTCGCGCTGGCTCGCGTTCGAATCTGTTTGCAGACTGTCTTTTGTATGACTTATAAGAAGCAGTGTGCGCACGGCTTAAAGAAAGAGCAATTCTAGTTGTTCCAAGTGCCGTGCCGTGTGCGCCCTAAACGACACATCTGACGTGAACCAAGACACCGATTTGCGAAAAGCATCGACTCTGGCTGCGCTCACGCGGAGAACGCATCCAGCCGCTATTTTCGAGGCCACCTCTCGCGAGACGCCTTAATTAATTTTGAGGGAAAATGACGGTTGCGGAATTGGCGCCTTCGTTTTTGTTTTTTTTCTCTTCCTCCCGAACACGGTCCAAACCTTAGGCGCCGCTGCAGCTGACTGGAAACCATGGTCCTTTTTTGTATTATTATTTCTTGGTTCGAGGAATGCAGCCGCCGAAGAGAGCAAAGCTGTATGGGAACGAGCGAATTCCGGTGGCAGCTTCGCTTGCGGAGGCCAGCGTATACGATAGCTGTCGCGCGCTGCTGAGCTTTGAGGGCGCGGGTGCAAAATAAAGTCGCTGCCGTTACCGAAAGAACGTCTCTGGTCGCGGGAGGCGTTCCCGAAATCTAATTAATGGCGGAGAGGCCTCGCGCGTGTTTGGCATCGGCTCGACGAGACGCGGCGCTAATCAGATCATGTTGGGTTGGCGACGAAATTGAAAGCGCGCTCGCCTCAAACGCTTCCAGAGAGCCGCGTCAACGTCGAGTTGTTATTTCGATCGTGGAGGCTTCGCTTGAGATCGCTGCTTCCTCTGTTTCCCCGTCCCTCGAATACGGCACTATATGTTTCCGTTGTTTCGCAGCGTCTGCCCGGCTAGCTGTTATGCGAGAAAGTTGGCGCCGTGCGTCTTAGAATGCGCGAAGCTTGGAAATGACTCCGATTGCCCTTGTAGATGACTGGGCCAATCATGGGAAAGACAGTGATCAGTGGAAGGATAATTAACGGTTGAGATTTCTGAGTGCGTAGGAAACACTGACAGGAGGCGGTGCACGATTTGTGTTCGCATCGGGGGTGCTGTTTGGAATTTTAGGAGAAATTATTTTTAAGCTTCGTGGCGCACTTTTGAGGTGTTTCCCCCCAAAACCAGAAGACATATGCAGCGGCTCTGTGTACCAGTCCGCTTTTTGTTGGTCTTGTTTGTCCCATCAACATTTTTTTTTTCTCCTGTACTATCGTCCGAAACCAGAATCGCAGGCCCCACCGTTTGAAGAAATATTCAGCGGAAGAACTGTTTTCAAGTTCTCTATTCGATATACGCAGAGTTTTGGCAATGTTTCTAAAATGCACGAAAAGCGACGGAATGCAGTATTTGTACTCCGGATTCTACTGAAAAGTGAAACTGTTCATATATTATTTGTCTAGTATACGCGTGAGAAGTTATATTGTAACGGTTTGGTCTGAGTATGACTTGCGGCCCAGTCCCCTGGTTCACTCAGCCAGCCCACTCGTTTTCTTTCTTTTCTGTCTCTTTTTTCTTCTGATTGTTATAATATAAACTATTTAAGGCGTGTATAGGTTTCTATAAGATGTTAGGTATGGGCTCTAATATGTTTATTGGGCATTTTCATATACATTCTTTTTCTTTCACTACAGAAGAGGGAAGTATCATGCACTAACTCCTAACGACGCCGGAACGGACGTCAGAATGAACGCCATAGCGCCTTTGCGAACGCGCTCTAGTCACAAGTGCGGGTGTATGTGTGTGCTGGCCGCAACTTCGGTCCGCAGCCGTAGCCAACCGAGCGTCTCGGCTGGGCCCTGCGTGGACGTGGATTCGCTTCTCGGCCGCCTGCTCACTTCTTGCGGGCTTCCTCAGGGCGGATGCTGGGGAGATCGATACCCAACTCTGGGCGGCCGAGACAGACCGACAACAGCCAGGGCAGAAAGAGAGCACGAGCAAGCGCGACACGGCGGAGGTTAGCGCTCTGCAGGTCGCTCGGTAAATCCCGGCTATCCATCTTGCTTGCTCGGCCCTTCTGTCTCAGCTTCTTAGGGTGGCCCTGTCTGCTTTTGCTTTCCCATTTGTTTCTCTCGGGGGCCGCTGTCTGACCTCCGGACTGCCGCCAGTTTAGTTACTGTGAGCGGCGCTCGATAACGGGATCGGCGTGTGCGCCCCGGGGCTGACGCTGACGTGGCATCAGTCATCGCGCCCGGAGAAACAGTTGTTGTTGAGCGCGGACACCCGGGGGTGGCGGCTGCCGTCGACGGAAGAACCGAGGTCGCCGCGCCCGGGGCTGACGCGGACACATGGAGCCGTCACCGTAGCTACGAGAAGGATTCGCGCGCTCTTTACGTCCTGGGCCCTGCCATTTGCTTTTCCTGAGAACGCGGCTATTGGCAACGAGATTAGAAGGTCACGCATGCCGCGGTAAGGGGCGGAAGCGCGCTTCATTTTAACGCGACTTGAAACGCAGCGCAAGCTACGGGTGCATGTTTCAGGGTCAGGGCCTTGGAAGCAGGGTGACGCAACGAAGATTTTTTGTCGGTTCGGTTGGGGTTTCGGTTCACGGGTTTCGGTTCAGTTCCGGTTCAGTTCCGAAGAGCAAAAATAACTTTTCAAACCGATTTGAACCACTAAATTTAATAGAAGAAGGTGGAACAAAATGAGACCAAACATTTTTATTTCAATGGCAATTTTCGTTTTTGCATCAACATTTAAAAAAACACAACGTGGGAATATTCTTAGATGTCTCGACCCTATGCTCAGTAAATATTAGTTAACTGGAGCATGTTAAACATTAAACAAAAATACAATATCTGAAAGTCACACATCCTCTCATTTTGCACTGTCCTGTGGGGCAAAATGAGACAACGTATATAGTAGGGTACAATTAGACACACTTAAAAACCTGATATGCGTTCAGTTTTTGCATTAAGAACACTTAAAACGCACTGAGTGAGCTTCAACGCACTCTTCATGAGCTCACTCCTTGCATTCTATGAACATGATACACACGGAATACTGGTCTGCTTGGCTTCAAATTTCTTTGCATCCAGGCACTGTCAGTCTCTCGGGTTGTGCATCGCACGGTCTGCAGAACGCTCGGACACTGAGCGTAACTTCGGGGGATTACTAATAATGTTTCTCTTCGGGCTCACGTTTATTTCTTTATTTTCCTTTTTTTTTCTGGCGCGGGGGGGGGGGGGGGGGGGGGGCAGTGAAACGCCAGTTCTTGCTTGCTTTCGCCGACATCACCTTTGCCTTGTGTGGAGATGACGTTAGAGCAGTGCTTCTTTCCGACCTGCTTGTTCTCTTTTTCCGTCCTATTTTAGGTACAGAAGAAATGTGCTTGAAACTTGAGACGTCGGAAAGAACGCGCCTTCTGTAGCCCAGCCGGTTTTTGTAGAGCCGCTGCTCTTCACATTCACCGAGCCGCTTGGCTCGCGTTTGAAGCGCGTCCTTTGGCGAGCCAAAAAGTGTGGCAGCAGTGCGAAGGGAGTAACGCTGTTGCTTAAAACTTTCAAGAGCTTTGTTCGTGTCACTTTCGCGTTAGGAAGCCCGTGTTCTGTCTTTTTTATACGTTCGGATCATCCTAGTCCTAGACACCAGGAGAAAAAAAAATATAATTCAGAAGCACTCAGGAGACTCGTGCGTCATTGACATGCGCGTCATAGAATGTCAGATTGTCGCGATTTGTCCCGCACGTATCTTGTAACGTAAATAATTATTTCGTTAAAAAAATGCAAACACGAATTGCTCGAATTTGGTTCACATGGACATAATAAATCTCCTTAATGAAATTAAATCCTACCATGGCAGAGTAGTCAGTGCCAACCGGGGTGCCCGTCTCGAAACGAAACCATAACGGCTGAATTTGGCGCCTTTTTTTGTCGGGCAAGACACGTCAACCTCAACTCGGGATTCATTTTCTACGGAACACTCTTGCCGATAGCTTTACATTTTTACACAATCAAAGTTTGCACATCACAGCACCTCTATGTGAAGTTTGAACACGCTCCGATTGCCTTTTTAGAAGATGGATGGCGCTAAACACAAACTGTCGCATTTTGCCCCGCGTCTCATTTTATTCCACCTATAGCCGCCTCGGTGGCTCCGAGGAGAGAACGCCGGCCTACGGATCCCCAGGTGGCGGGTTCGAATCCCGACCGAGGTGCCCGCAATATGACGAAGGCTTATTGCGGAGAAGGCGCCGTGTAACCGACCTTTCGGTTGCACGTCAAAAGATCCCCAGGTGGTGGTCCAAATTATTCCTCAGTCCGCCGCTGTGGCGTGCCAGACGCCCGTCGTAGGTTTGGCACGTAAAACCCCCAAATTTGACTTTTTTTTTTTTTGACCCCACCTATATATTTCTCGCGTTCTTTGCAACAGGCACTGTTTACACAATGAAACGAATGAATATATCGTTTTTCTTTTTTTATTGTTCATTCACTTTTATTTCAGGTTCCCCGAACTAAAAAACTGCGCTATTTAATTTCGACGCAAAAGTAAAAAAAAGAAATAGATTAATAAACAAATTCTCGTATTTATTCGACTCAACGTCCATTTGTTTACCTCAGTCACATATATTTTACCTCACGAAGTGTGGAAGGTCGCCTAAAATACCCGTGATGGGTACAACTTTGCGTCGCTGTATTAAAATGTGAACCGTGGTTGTGCTCCTGAACTTAGAAATTAATTGCGGTGCGTAAAATTATGAAATGTGCACCTTGTCGCAATATATATCGTGAAATATAGTTTACAAAATATGTTTCACAATATATGTGATGACAACGAAACTGAGCTAAGAGCAATAACTTTTCCAAAATATCACGAAAGTTTTAGGTCAAGCTCTTTCAGTCGGCCGGCATCAAACGCAAATATGTGAACGGGCCTCTAGGCTATTCTCTTCTTTGGTTGAACATGAGCCATTAGCCAAATCTTTGGCGATGCTGATGGTCATTGCCGTGTAACTTCGTATCGCGAGTCACGTGACACGGTGACGTATTTGATGGTCATAACCGCAACGAAAACCTACAATTTCTAATACATTGCAATTCTGTATATGACAATATGATCAATATATATGAATAAAGAGCTCTGCCAGTTTTTTATTCTCAAATATTAATGTTGTGATATAAAAAAAAATGAAAGCCGTTTACAACTGCCTGTAACACCGAATTGGAGCGCAGCTCTTGAGGAGGAGGAGGGAAGGGTACTGAGGGTCACCTGTTCTCGGGGTGGGGGGGGGGGGGGGGGGGGGAGTCATGTGACCTTGGGGGGTCACGTGACCCCCCAGAAAAATTTTTCCGCTAGATTTAGCGGGACACTTTTCCGCTAGATTTAACGGGAAAATTTTTTTGCTAGATTTAGCCGGGAAATTTTTTCGCTAGATTTAGCGGGGAAATTTTTCCGCTAGATTTAGCGGGGAAATTTTTCCGCTAGATTTAGCGGGAAAATTTTTCCGCTAGATTTAGCGGGGAATTTTTTCCGCTAAATCTAGCGGGGAAATCTTTCTGCTAGATTTAGCGGAGAAATTTTTCCGCTAGATTTAGCGGGGAAGTTTACCCATAATGCACCGCGCGGTTACGCCGACGGCGACGCCGACGCCGACACCGCTCAAGCCGGAAATGGGCCCCTAAGAGCTGCGCTCTAAAAGAACCGTGAAGCGTTTTGAACCGGTTACCTAAGTGACAGCGCTCGAAGCCTTATCCCAGTTCTATGTGAGTAGCGCGAATGCCTTTCCTATTAATAGGAAACGGTGGGGTGTTTAGCGGATCGTTTCCGCATGCAAAATGAACGATCTGGGCGCGCGCTTCAGAGCATATTGCGAGTGGCAGCACGAGCTCCAGATAAGATAATATATATATATTTTTTTTTTTTTTGAAAGACAAGATTTGCAAAAACTCTAGAATAAGTGCACGAAAGTACATATGTCCGCACTTTCCCTGCAGTACTTGAAGCCAATCTCAATTATTGTTATCTGGAGAAAAAAAATCTGAGGAATGTTGATGAATGCATGTATACGTACTTGCGGGAGAATTGTGTATCTGCATGCGGCATTGTGCATGACACTTCGCCATTGAAGAATCTAGCACATATCTTATGTTTGGGAACAAACACTTCTGTAGGCTTCGCTTACCACACACAGCCCTTCGATATATTCGTTTCTGGGTGGAAGACTTTGCCATCATGCTATGGAAAAGCTTTATCGGGAAAACAAAAAGACGCCACGAGGTCCTGATATCGGGGTTAGGTTTAAACCCCTCACTCCCCTTTGTCGTATCTGCGCGCTTTCGACCGCGCAATGCATGTGTTTTAATCCAAGTAACCCTGCAAGAGAAAACGTGTGGGCCCGAAGTTAGTGACGTGGCCCGAGGCGGCCTGGCCACTTTGTGCTGCTTGGGAATGACTGGTGCATGATCGTTGTGTCATCGATGCCTCGTCATAAGCATTTTCTTCACTCGGACCATTGAGGCATGCACAATGACTCTCGCAGCTATCGAACCCGTCGCCTCAAAACATTTCGCGGACGATCACGCGACGCGAGGCGAATGGACAACGTCAGCTGGTGCGACATTTCGATGATACTGCGCCGGCATGGACCGGGGACTCCGATGATGTTGCGTCACGCGGTGTCTCGCTTAAACCACGGCCGATGACACGAAGAACAGCTAGCGCCAACAACGTTTTCGCAGACGCGCTGCAGAAATTGCTCGGTCGCACCTGGCTGTCCATTCTTCCCTTCGTAACGTTCTCTGTACACGCCGCCTCACGTTCACGCAAAGCTCGATCTTGACGTCGAATGCGTTTAATACTAACACCCAGGGTGGGACTGTCGGCGCTTTCATATCGACGACGCTCTTTGTCACTGGCGCGTTTACACCGTGTAGCAGCCGCTGCTTGCTACGGCGTACGCTTCGGCCGCCCCATTCTTGCGTGCAACGGCTTGAAGCGCCCGGGAAACTCGGTCGAAGGAAAGAAAAATCAGTTAACGAGGAGCGCGAGTGTGTCCTCGCGGCTACCTCGCCACACTCTAAAAAAAGCCCGTGCTTCCGCTCTCCCGCACAACACTCGGAGAGCCAATCGCGGCAACTTACGAAGGAAGCTCGGCGAATGACGATGCCGACACATATGTTTAGACCAAAAAACGCAGTCTGAGTTGTGAAATTAAGCGATGCAAAACGTCAAGCTTGCACTGCTTAATGTCACAACTCTGACTGCGTTTTTTGGTCTAAACTTACGTTTCGGCATCGTCATTCGCCGAGCTGCCTTCGTAAGTTGCCGTGATTGGCTCTGCGAGTGTTGTGCGGGAGAGCGGAAGCACGGGCTTTTTTTAGAGTGCAGCTGAAGCGATGTCGTTAACCGTCTCGATGAGATGCACAACTGGGGTTGTGAAGTCTAGGCACAATCACCACGAACGTGGTAGCAATGCTGTGACCAGAGCTTATGCATGTGACTGAAACTTCGGAGGGTGATGTCTGAGTCTGCACGCAGCGCTCCGTGCTCACGCCGCCACGCTGTGTTCACGCAGCTTATCACGGAACCCTTCCCTCCTCCCCTCCATAGTTGAAGTTATTCGACACTCATCTAGGAATTTACCTCATCATTTTACCTAGAAAAAAATGCGCTTAAGTCTGAAACGGTCGAGAGTCGAGAGAGTGAAGAATGAGTTTGCCCGACGTGCTTAGAGCTCTTCAAGTGGAAGCTTTTAGCGGGCTCTCCGCTTCGTTTATTCAAACTCGGAAAATACGAGCAGTAAACGAGTAAAACGAGGGAAAAAAACGAACCATTGCTTTTATACATCCAGCTTTATTTTTGAACGAAGCCTTCACTTCTAATGTGCTCGCTTCCGACGGATGCGACTGAGAAGACCCAAGAGGATTATATATTGATGCCGGATTGCCCGCTCTCAATCTTCCCCAATTGATGGCCTATTTCGATTAAATTAACGCGAACTCTCGACCAGCTCGAAACACGCACGAAAAAAAAAAAAAAAGAGGCGTACCAGCGAAGTTGCCACATCAATTTCCCCGGCCTAAGCGCGCTTCCGTTCGCTGAGCTTAGAAGCGCCACGAAGGAGCGGGCAATTGACTTTCCGCTCGCCATTCGAGCAAGCTAAACCTTGTCGTGCATCTACATCTGAATTTGTGGGCTTCTCGTTTCCGATACTAAGCCCAAAACACCGAGAGTTGTAGTCCCAAAAATTCTCTGACAAATCGGTAAAAAAAAAAAAAAAAACTGTAAAAACTTTACCACCTTGGCCGTTTATTACCATTTTATTCCAATATCTTGGTAAGTATTACGCCAGGTTTAGTAGAAACCTTGACAGGGATCATGATAACGCTGAGGTATCAAAGGCATGCGACCTAAAGGCTCGAGCAACGTTAATAATATTTTGAGACGGTCTCCTTCTTTTCTCCTGGTGTTAACTTTCGTGTTTTCTCAGTCTTGGGTTGCTTCCAAAAGTTCAGTATACTCCAGCTCACTTGCGGCCTTACGTTCTGTTCGTTAATAGTCTACATATTTTAAGCATTTAATCCGCTACCTTTTCATATGCATTTGTGCGCCGCAGGCAGCTGCTCAGAGCTATACACCCCACTTCTTCGCAGAGTTGAAGTCCTGAAGTCGTGCTCATTTATAATAAACACTGATAATTGTCGATTTATTACGCCAATCTACGCCTATTTTGTGTTATGGAATAGCTACTGTCCCTTCTACTGCAGCCAATATATCCAAAACACAAAATCGATTGTCTTCCTTTCTCTTTTTCTGTCTTTCTCTGTCTCCCTATTTTCTTCTTTCTCTTTCAGAAATAAAACCAGAAATCTTCTTGTAGTTTGGTTTGTTACCTTTTGAGAAGTTTGACTAGTTATTATTTTTTTTAGCCATTAACTCCAAAAGCTAGCTAGGTATACAATACTGTATAATAGCTTTCGCTGTTCCCCATTCCAAAGGAAAGGTCATTTCGTTTACAATCGCAACATGGCCGAATCAAACCTTTCGTACTCTGCATTTCTGTGTGACAGGAATATTAGCGCCAAGATTGCCTAAAACATGTTCTTTAAAACGATGTTAAAGTCTCGCGTCACTATTTATGATTTATTTAATTATTTATCCTAAGGCCCTTTTGGGTATTACATGGGGAGGAATTTATTCGCATCAAAGCACCAACAAGGAAAAAAAAAGCAGATGGCCACAACACACTAATGGAAAATAAAAAGGCAATAGAAGAAGACATTTGATGGATTCGAAGTTGTCACTACAACGTGCAATTATTTTTATTGCACAAAAAAAATGAGAAGCGAAAGGCATTATTTGGTGTTAAAGAAATCGCTCCAATTTCCAAGTTTTGCTTTTTGGCGCCTGCAGCGCAATTTTCACTTGTCAGCGTACTTAACGATCCGTCGATTCAGAACCTATTCCGGAAATTATTAAGATTTTAAGGTTTTCACGCTAAGTAGAGACAGTGTGTCGAACCATTCATAACACGCGCAATATAAAACTTTACTAAATCTTCTGATCACTGGCTCCGCCATTTCTAAAGTATGAAATGTGAGAAGTACCTTTTTGGAGGTTCATGGTTGCTCTCTGTTTACTAATACGAAAGTATTCTCTAAAGAAAGGTCTGCACTCTAAAAAACGTTTGTGCGTCTACTTTCACGCACTACACTTGAAGAGCCAATCACCGCAACCTACGGAGGCAGCGAAGCGAATGGCAAAGCCGAAACCTATGTTTAGACCGAAAAACGAAGTCTGAGTTGTGACATTAAGCAATGCATAACGTCACAGTTGCCTTGCTTAATGTCACAACTCAGACTGCGTTTTTTGGTCTAAACATATGTTTCGGCATTGTCATTCTCTGCGCTGCCTCCGTAGGTTGCGGTGATTGGCTCTCCGAGTGTTATGCGGGAAAGCAGACTCACGGGCTTTTTTTGGAGTGTGTACGTTAACCTTTCTGCAGAGCACGTGACGGCAAATTACGGCGAAGAATAGTGCGATCACAATGAATGACAAAGCTCAGACTAGACGAAAAATGTGATGTGCGCAGAGACAATGGACATAATGTTTCACTCGCTCACTGTCCCAAAGCATATTGGATTTTTTTTTTCATACATGTATTTATATTACGAGTTTCTTCATTCGCTCACTGTCCCAAAGCATATTGCATTTTTCTTTTTTTTTTCAAATGTAATTATATTACGAGTTTCTTTATTCGCTGGGATGCTTCTACTTTTCGCCGTGATTGGCCTTATTCATGTTCCACAGGAAAGTTCACTCACAGACCTCATTAACAAAAAATATAAACTCTAAGAAAAAATGTACAAACTTCAGCGCGTATTTTTTTTTCTCTCCATAAAATGCACTTTTGTGTCACCCGTAACAGCAAAAAGAAAAATAGTTTTCGTCTGGTGTTGCCAGATATCCGACACAACTGACATAAGATATAGCTGCCGTAGCATTATACAGTCTCGGCGACATTCATAACCGAGTTTAACTATTTTAGCTTTTCGCAGCGCGTTACACTAACAGTGGGTGGAAAAACAGCGTGTCCTACCACTAAGCGCTCGAGAAGGTCTAATTCATGTTCGTGTCATGTTTACCATTTTGGCTTTGCCATATCACTAATTATTTCGGGTATGCTTGGGTGAGCTTGGTCATAACGCGTGCTTAATTAAAACGGAAGGGACCGCGCGTTGCACATGTGGTCTTTTTTTTTTACGTCTAATTGTATTTGCTTGTCGGACCTAATTATGCGGCCCTTTCTGGATGCAGAAAATGACGCGTAATTGAGGTCGATCAACCTGCTGCGGCGCGCTTTCGCTGCTTGTGGGTTTTTTTACTTTTATTTAATTAGCGGGGATCGCGTCACTTGCTGTTCACCGTGGATGTTGGAAAATCTCTTTTCTCTTTTTTTCTTATTGCTGTTTAATGTGACCGCAACTTGAAAGTACTGTATGGTTCACTCCAACGCGTTTAGGGAGAGCAGGAAAACGTATGGGAATAAGCGGTTCGTTACTGAAGAGGCCTTTCACGCTCTCTCTCTCTCTCTTAACGAACGATTGAAAGACAAAAAACAGACGATTTTAATCCACTCTTAGCTGACAAAAAGGAAGCAATTTACGCAGTTAGTACCGTTTAAGACAAAAATAATATTTTATTATTGCAGAATTACCTGGGACTGCGGTGACGACAGAAAAACGGCAGGAAGAAAGAAAGAAGTCTTGAACACAGCTGAAATCTTATTGCCACAGAATACACATATATATATATATATATATATATATATATATATATATATATATATATATATATATACAGGTTGTTCTTTTTTAAAGTTTAACAGATTTGTTTAAAAAAAGCCGTGAAAGTTACACTTATGCCGCTTGTGGAGGTCAGTTATACGGCCAGGGGGACATATTATAGGGGGATGATCGTAACAATCAGTCGTCTAATTAATTAAAATTCGTTAACTAACTTTTTAATTAATACAAATAGACATATGGTTCCAATTAGAAACTTGCTCAGCGTCATCGAAAACCACTAAATCAGTCATTTTCAGAAAGACTTTGAGCGCGTGAGAAGAGTAGTATTGTACTAAAGTTACCACTCGTGGAGCAGGTACAAGGCTGGGGCTAGATAAGAGACGGAAATATCGGGCGGGGCGCCTTATCGCAACCGCTAGCTTTGTACCTGCTCCGCGAGTGCTAACTTTAGTGCACTACTACGCTTCTCACGCGCTCAAAGTCTTTCTGAAAATGACTGATTTAGTTGCTTTTCGATGACGCTGAGCAAGTTCCTAATTAGAACCATATCTCTATTTTTATTAATTAAAAAGTTAATTACCAAATTTTAATAAATTAGTCGATTGATCGTTACGATTAGCCCCCTATGATACGTCCCCCTGCCCGTATAACTCACCTCCACAAGGGGTATAAGTGTAACTTTCACGGCCTTTTTAAACAAATCTGTTAAGCTAAAAAAAAAAAAACCTGTATATAACTGAGAAGAAAACTCCCTTGGTGAAAACAGCAACAACGGACGATTTATTCTTCGACGTTTCGGCCGGACTCCGGCCGAAACGTCGAAGAATAAATCGTCCGTTGTTGCTGTTTCCACCATGGGAGTTTTCTTCTCAGTTATATATATATATATATATATATATATATATTCCGATAGCAAACCGGAACTTAAAAACCCGCGCCGGTTTTGTGCGGTTTCTCAGAAAGCCGTAAAATGCTTCGCGTGCCTTATATGGTTCTGCAATCTGTTGATTTAGTCTTTTTCGATGATGCTGAGCAATTTTCTAATTGAAACCACGCCCTTAGACACAATATTGAAAAAGTTAATTGCGCAAAAATAATTAGCAACCTAATTATTCTGGACTTTAATAATTTTCCTAAATGGGCCCCTGGCCCCGGACTAAAACTCTTGAAGCCTTTTTTCGTTGCGATGAGTAGTTTTCGCAGGAGCGATTTGGCCTGCGTTCTCTGAAACACCCTGTATATTTTACCTTGGCTGCAAAAGGTCAAAGGAGATCCTACAAAAGTTCGGGCGAAATATAATCGCTCCTATATTGATTACTATAAAACTTTAATGTCACTTAATTCAACACTAATAACACCCTGAAATATTCTTAGATAGCAATCGAACGACATAGCACTAAGACTGATTTTGGAAGAAGAATGGGAAACGAAGAGAACAGCACCGCCCAGACGAGCAGGCTTCCGCGCTTCGCCGTCACATAAGCGGAAACCATTATGCCTGCGACCGGCCAAAAAAAATAAGCTCCTGGTAACGGTGCCGAATGCGCAGGCGACTGCTGCGGCGGCGGCTTCGGGGTTCGGACCTTCCCCGGCGTTACGCATTGGCGTTACGCCGGGATTGGCGTTACGCAAGGATATGGCCTACTGCTTACATCGCGGAAGAGCGTAAAAGACGTTTCGTCTAGGACTCTAGACCACTGTGGTCTAGGATGCATTAGGAAGGCAGTCAGTCTGAGGGCAAGGACACTATCTAGCTACCTTACATATTTTGTTCATTCAGGAGGCTGCCGACACTATGAAGCTGGTAGGACGAATGAAACAGCGTCAAAGACGCAACGACATGGCGTTCATCAATTTCTGTTCTATCGTTGACTAAAGCTATGAAGCGCCGTGAATGTCCCGTGACTTTTGATTTTTAGTGTGCGTATCAGAGTTTGTACGTGCCTTTGACTGCGCTCTGACTTATGACGAAACAAAGGGTTATGTGCCCCGCATAATCTTTCTCTGTCGAAGCGAAACCGACTCCATGGGCGGATCGTGTCATTCAATCAGAACACAAACTGAAGCGTCACGACCTTTGTCTTTTATTTTGTGTGTTCTTGTCCAATTAATCTAAGTATAGGCGCGATGACCATGCGCTTGTAGTCTATGTGCATTTGTTGAGATGGTCTTCACTTCTTGACTGCGTTCTCACTTTGGTCAAACCAAGTAAGCTCGCTTAAAATTCAGCATATGCTTATGCGCAATTTAAATACTCAATTAGAATGAATAGGTGGGCTAGTAGGTATTTGGCTTCGTGCGAAAAAGTGCAAAAAACATAACAAGAAGAGACGATCATTAGAACGCGAAGAATTCGAACACAAAAGTTTCGGAAGGTTACAATATTTGCACAAAAAGTATCACTAACTTTCTAAGCCATCCGGTAAGCCCTGTTATCAATAATATTAAAAAAACAACTTACGCATAAAAACAAATAAAAAAGGCATTCGCCTACCATCCGCGAGCATGTGACAATAAGAACAGCCAACTTTAGGTCGCTCCGACATCCAGTCGTATACGAAGCATGCAGCCGAAAAAGCTTTTAGAACGATAAATTATGACCGCAGAGTAACACCGAGAATCAACCTTTTAAACGCCACATTTAGTGTCACACTGAATACTTAATTTTTTGAACGAAAGTACGTTTCCTGCTTTCTTATTTGCCGATTACCCTCCGTTGATAGTGGCGGTAGGTTTTACCTCCAGTGTTCTCCAGCAAAAAACAAAAAAAAAACAACAAAAAAACGCAAGGTCTTTTTCCACTTTCTTCTGGCCCAAGGGGTTATATTTAAGTCGAAGTTTAATTTCATCGAGCAACGTGAAAGAAGCGGACACAATGCGCTTTGACATTATTGATAATCCCGGTGGGCGTTCCCTTCCCCGCACAGGACCCGACGGACGTCGTTCGGACAACACGCGAGGTGGGCACCCACAGCAGGCCCCCTTTCAGGCCGCAGCAAACAAACCCTCCCGCCAAGTCCTTCTTCTCACAGCAAATGAGCTTTTCGCGTTCTCGGCGATGTTTGACGTGGCGGTGGCGGCTGCATGCGAGCTTCCCATTGCGCAAGACCGGTTCGCGACGTTGCGGCAAGAAGCGGCGGCCGAAACGAAATAAAGAGAAATTCTGACGAATGGCATTCCTGCCGAAACAACGTTTTCGCTCGCTCCTAATGGACGCAATTATCATATTCCCGCGGGGAGGATTCGGCTCTGCACCCGCGCACCTCTCGATCCTCGCTTCTGATTAGAAACTTCCTTTTTGCTCCTCATTCAATCTAGACTTAATCGCGCTCGTTTTTCTGTCTGGTTTCTGGAAGCCAGGGACGGAAGCGGGCAGATTTCGAAGGGTAGAATTGGAAATAATTGGGAACTATACGGAGATAATTAACGACGGTAGTTAGAGTTCCTCGCGAAGGAGGCTAACAACCTGAAAACAGTAGTTTTGAAAAAGCGAAAATAGTTTATTAGTTTTAGTATTCATGCTACTTCGCGGTGCCACGAACGGATGGGTTTTTCCGTCGCGGCACGCTCTCGATGAAGCTTTTATCCGGACTTGACAAGATTTTGTGTTCCGTGTGAACGAATGTTTCGCGAAAAACGGTGGCGGTACCTTCGATCTCGCCATTCAAGGCTTGCTCTATCTTCTAAGAATGAGGGCTCTCACTTTTTAGCTAAGCTATATTGATGACATCGCTACACCGTGCATCTGGTTGTATCGTCAGTCGACAACATCTTGACCTTAGGCGATGCAATCGCTGAAACTCAGAAATTTCTTGATCACATTACGCTCCTTTCGGAAGCGTTATGTGATCACTTGCCTGGTAAATGGGATACCAGTTTATCGCTCTAAGCCCCTCCACCTCATTGGTGACAAATTTCGGGGCCGAATTAAGATCCGGGATAAGGGGACTGCAGCCCAGGGCCCCAGGCTGCCAGGGGGCCCCGTGCTGGCCCACGGAAATATGAAAAAAATGATAGTCGGTTTCAGTTCAGAACAGCTCGGACCTAAGAGAGGAACAAATCTCAGAGGATCCTGGGCCCTACCTTTCTGGCGTGGTACCCAACCATTTTTCCCCCTTTGTTTTTGGTTGTTGTTGTTTTTTTCTACGGCGAAACAGGGATGCTATAAAATTTCCTTCTCTAGACGAGCTGGTGTTTGAGATCTGGTTGTAAAAGACTGCTAGAGAAACTAGCGATTGTACCGGGGCCCCCTCGAAGATTTTACGGACAATGGTGGGTTGGAAGGCGAGCAAGTGTTGCCGAAGGTTACACGAGCAACATACATGCTACAGATTATTTTTTGTTTGTTTATTTCTTGTCTTTTTGCGTAGTTTCATATGAAAAGTTTTCTCCGAAACGACAAGTTTGAATCAAGTATAAATAAATATTGGTGAACCTCCCGAAGCCATCCTTTCTAAGCATTAACCGGCGTTTCAAAGAGCCGGCTCTTGACATGTCCCCCAAAAGTATTTCAGAGGCAGTGACTGCAAGCAGCTGCTCTAGAGCCTGTGTCTGATCTGCCAGTGTGAGACAATACTTTTCCTGCCTTCCAGTGATAGGATGGCTGCAATATTTGAAGAGCCTCTGAGGTATGACCTGTTATTCTTAGCTGAGAGTAATACACCCAAATGGCTGCGAAGTTCTGAATTACTGCACTTAAAAGGAAAAAGACCACTTTTAAACGCATTGAAGCATTTCCCCTAAAATCGACAGTATGTAAGAAAGGAATTTGAAAATATGTACTTTACCTGCATAAGAAATGGCTGTGAATGTGCCCAAATGACAGTGGTTATTTCTTTTACTACTTGAATGCAGAAGTTTGTTGGTTTGGGACACTAGTGTTCAGTTATTACGCGAGGGTGGACGAAGAGGTTTGAGTCCCAAATACTTTAGCCACCAAGATTACTTTTTTGTCTATGTTGCTTTACTGTTTAAGTCAGTAATTAATTTAAGACAGGGATAGTTTGACAAGCAACAATCAATCGAAACTATTACAAAAATAAAAACACTCGCTTTGTTTGGATGCCAATTTTTAGGGTCTCCTTTCGGTTACTGTCTAATGCAATTTGTGGCCAATTAACCCTGTACTCGACATCAAGGGGGTCATCTGTGCCATCTCTCTAACTCAACATCAAAATGAATTTAGGCAAGCCGGCAGAGCGACACTTCTTAACTTTTTCACTAATCGTTCAATAATTTGCGGTCTGTACCTCTTAGTGAGCGACTGACTATCCACAAATCGCATCTGCTTCATTTCCACCCTGTGAAACCTGAATTTCCTAATCATCAAGTTTACCGATGCAGAAACTTTCCAAGATGCATGATAAAATTAGCGATATTTCCATTACATAAGGTGGTGAAATATACATATTGCCGTCATCGTCGTTACAACCACCACCATCATCAGGGTCCTCATGGACAACCTTAGCCCCAAAATTCTTCAATCCGGTCCTAATAACAATACCCCCCCCCCCCCCCCCCCCCCCCACGTTGATCGTTTCTACACGTAGAATAGAAAAATAAACAACTTCAGGAAACCAAGTTCCCAGGCTGAGGAACCGCGCTGGAAGGGTCTTATTTTCGACGTGTGATCTACAGCACTAATGACTCGTTGAATCTACCTGTTGTTCGTATTCGCCGGCGTAGTACAGCCACTGTCACCCTTCTTTTTTTCTTCGTTTGTTCTTAGTGTGTTGTTTTGGGGAGACGCGACAGGGACTTCCCGTCTCTCGGACAAGAGAGCAGCGACACCACCCGGTGGGAAGAGGCTTTCGAAGGACGCGTCGCCGCTCTCCTCTTCCCACCTGCATGGGAAAGCCGACCCGCTGATCGCCTAATGGTGTCGTTATTAGACGCCCTGCCCCGGCGGCAGACGCCACCGCCGCGACGAAGAAGAAAGGCCCCGAGGAGAGCGGCGCGAACCGGGGACGGCCGATTTATGCGCTTTTGTTCCCCCTGGCCTAATTCGATGATCCGTCCCGGGTGTCCGCGGACGACAGCAGCCTTCCTTTCTCGGGGTGGCCGCGATGAAGTCATTAAAGGCGCCCGTGCACGCGGGCAATTGACCACCGGCGCCCCGACCGACAGCTCGCTGACCGGTGCGGGTAGCTACGACAACGCTGGTCCTCTCCGCAGGTAAAACAACAAAACAAAAACAACTCGGCGATGGGGACTTTGCGAGGGACTGCGGTGCAGATTCGCGCTGGCGTGTCCGTCCATTTCCGCGCGTCGTTGCCTCGACTCTAATTCCTACCGGAGCCACGAGAGCTGTCCGACCGTTCTGTATGGGACTCCGCAGTTTGCCTCCCCTCTCGGTTGGGGTGCGAGCGGTAATTGTCACGTAATGACTCCGCTGGACCTGCTTGTACCTTTTTTTTTATTTTTTTCTTCGCGTGCTAGGTGGTTGTTGCCGCATCTTCACTTTCTTTCGTTGCCCATCGTGTTGTTTGTTCATTTATTTATTCTAATGACCGCGCGCGGTATATCGCTCGGGGTTTTTCGTTCGTCAACGTTGTTGTTGCCATTTTTTGCTGCTTTTGTGACAGGTCGTGCGTGCTCACGCCGGCCGGACTAATGAAGTTGTGAGCGGAGCCTAATTTGGAATTCAGCGCGTCCCTTTTATGTATGCGGGTTTCATGTTCGGGTTCGGTCCTCTGCCGAAACGAAGGCTGGCTTGAGGCCGTCATAACTGGCGGCTCTGGTATAGCTTGTCTTTTTTAATTTTTATGTTTTTCTGTGAATTTTGGAAATTCGTGCGGCCACGTTTTTCGTGGACTGTGTGGAGCGTCAAGCGCATACTAAGAGGACGCGCTTCACGTTTCAGACGCGATGCTTCCGACCGGCGTCTTCGCAGATTCAGCATTTTTAGTTTCATCAGGATAGATATAAAACCTTTCCAGCCCCACGGCGACGACGCTGCAAAAACAAAAGTGTTTGCTAAAAGTGTTTGCCAAAACGATTCAATGACTCAAGGGGTCATAATGTTTTCATAGGTGAAATTCTCAGCTTCCATACCCTAGTAGCAACATTTTGAGAGTTCCCGACTGGCATGACAATTCAGGATTTAGGATAAATATAGACACCTAGTCGGGCAGTAGAATGAACCGGAAGGCACCATTTCCCTCCCCCCAAATGCGCTTCGTCATAGGTCCTGGTCGAAACGAGCGTCGTTGATGTTCCTACTTTTTATCGGTAACAAAAAAAAAAAAAAAAACTTTTTTTTTTGGTATTAGCCAGAGGTATTTCTGCGTGATCCATCAGAAGATCACTTCATCGTCGTGGTCATTTGTATTCTTCTAACAGAGCAAATCTCTCAAGTAAACGTATTTTGACGAGCTCCGCTAGCGGATTTCTTCACAATAATATGAGTCCCCCAAACTACTCGCGATTCTCTGAGCTCGCGAAATGTCGTGATAGTTATAATTGAAAACTAGCGTGTTGTTAAATTGATACGAAAACTTGAAAGAATGAACATAGAGGACGAGGACGGAAGCTGGACTTCTTGTGAAAGAAGTCATGTTCCTGTCTTCGTCCTCGATGTTTTCTTCTTTCAAGTGTTCTTATGGTTATGCTTTCGTTTATCCCGGATGACGCTTCGCAAGGACAAAGCCCAGAGAACGGGCGTGATTTGACTGCAGCCCTTCGCAGAGGGCTGCAACCAAAACTCCGTGGAGTTGATTCACCGACTCCAGCGAGCCAGATTGCGGCGGGAACAAACTCTCTTCCGAGGCGTGGTTGACGTTCGGGTGACTTCTGCTCTGCCCGGGACCGCGGCACTCACAGGGCGTCTCGCCCTTGCTCCCGTCTGAAGGCAGTAGAGCCCTGCCCGAGTCTCCAGGAGACTGCAAGCGATACCGGGTGTCCCCCTAATGAAATCTCGGCGAATCTTCGCGTGGGCAGCGGGGAGGGCCGCTCTCGCTCTTGCGGCTCAGCCCGGTTTTTGCGCCTTTTGGACCGCATTCCTCCCTGCGGACGCGCCAGTCGCTCGTCGAGATTGACATGCCGACGTAGGTGTGTGGACACGCGGAGAGAAAACATCAGCCTCCGGTTGCCACGAACGATACTGGTCCTTCGTTGTCGTAGTAGCGTTGATCATTTGTTTAGTTTGCGGCCTCCAACGTTAACGCCCAGGCTTACCATATTTGCAATTGCAAAATTCGTTTACTCTTCGAAATTCCAGAGCATATCCTGCACCGCGATGCACTCGGTGCGTCAATCATTGTTCCTGTATGCTGTAATCAGTTGAATTAATTAGAAAAGTGGTCGGTACCTTGCTCCAACAGCAGTCAAGCAAGTTGAGCATCGCATTAATCGCACTCATCAATGTTTGAACCGGTTATATAATCAACAATAATCGGGGTTTAGGATGCATTACGGTGTCCCGCGGCAGATCCCCAGAATGCCGAGCTCCCAATCCGCGGGGTATCGCAGCTTTCTGGTACCGAATTCGCATGTACATTCGTATGCAAAGCCACAATCACTTTAGTTCGGGGCACCACTTATGAGCGAGAATTTATGTTATTCATAAATGACAGAGAGACAAAAATAAAGAGAGAGAGAGACGTGTCGGGTCGTTCGCGTCGCAAGCTTTCCGGCACTCCTTGTTTAGGTGAGGCAATGCAGTGCCCCTCAAACTTAACGCCGCCACTCGGTTACACTCGGTTACGCAAATATTGATCTATTGCATGCTACCCAAAGATAAATTGGTCGCTGCAGCTGCTCTAATACCTTCCCCTGGTTGGGTTCTCATCGGGGACGCGAATGGTCACCAAGTAGTTCGACCACTAGGTTCAGGAATAGCTCAACAAGTGAATAAACCGGACGATCTAGTGGCGGCGTTAAGTTTGAGGGGCACTGTACCTTAATGTACCAATAGAAAGTACTTTGAGACAGACAGATATAAAGATTTTGAAACATACTTCTTGTCTAAGTTGCTAAAATTTCAACTCATCCTCAGAAAAAAAAAAATAGAAATTACAGAAGCTTCATCATGGTGAAAAAGACCAGGGACCACAAAATGTGCCCCGCACGAACTACACACACCTATTTTTTTATTTCTTTTATATTTGCTTTATTAAACTAGATTTTTTATTTTATTTTTTACTCGATGTTAGCTGATAAACTTGATTATTTTATTGGCCACATGACGTCGATTTCCCCCGCTAAATATGGCAAGGAAACTTGATTGTGTAACGCTCTCAGAGTGACACTCGTTCATGACGCTCGTTCATGACGCTCATTCATGACGATCTTCTCCTAGAAAAAGGCCCATGAAACACCATTCCGCGTTAAAAGTAAAATCTTCTAAATGTGCCCAGACGCGCCGGGAGCAGGGACACGTGATTTCTGCTCATTTCCCCGGGCAGCGCGTCGCCGCTACTCGCGGCTTGCCCGAGCTCGGCAAAGCGCGTGCGGGCGTTTGCCGTTGACGCAGCTGTCGCGGGCCGAGTGCAGAGTCAACGCGGCGAAGGGCGGCCGGAAGCCAGGTGGACCGGGCAGCCGAGTGGACCGCGCCTCCGCTCCGGGTTTACGTGGTGGACCGAAACGACTGCAACACGCGCCCCACAGGCTACAACATTCCAGAGCGCGGGCGCACTTCATTCAGCGTCTCAATCCCGACGCCGGCTGAAGATGTGGGCTGGAGACGGCAATCACGCGGCGTAGCACCCGGCTGGCTGGTTGGTGCGCCGGGCTAACACCTAATGTGTACTTAGGGATCATGCCCAACGGCTCCGGTATGAACTCTAGCCCGTGTTCTATTCGAAACAACAATAATTGGCCTTCCTTTGATTTAGGGACTGGTGCCCGTTACTTGAAAAGTCTAATGGATTAGAATGAAAAATTACCGAGCCTCAAATGTGATTAATTACCATTACAAATTCCATTCGCTGAAAAGTAACGGATTACTTTACTCGTTACATTACCAATTGCTTTCACTTTACTTTTCTCGTACACTTATCCAGCAAACAATAGAAACAATTTTGATTCGTTTTCAAAAATTTTCCGCGACACTACTTTCCTTGTCTCGTACGGCCTCAATATGGTACGTACTTTTCCCCTGTCTTTCTTCTTTGACCAACTTTCTCTGCTTTTACCACAGTCTCGGGTTTTCTACATCATGATCAATATCCACCAGCTCGCCTGCGGACTCACTGTTTATTCGTCAATATGGTAGTCCTTGGGAAAATAAAATATTGTATTTAATACGAAGTCACCCGTAAGCTGACGAAGCAGCGAAAGCTGCAAACACACCAGCCATCCGGCTAGCTTGCGGCCACCGGAAATAATCCCTGGAATTCTGCGGACGCAGCTATAGTGGTGCGCATGCTCAGTAGCAGCGTCTACCTCCGCAGGAAGATTCGGAGGTAAGGAACCGATCTATGAAGGTTCCCTTTTGAGACGGATTTTTCAAGCGTGAGCGCAACGCCTTAAAGGGGCACTGACACCCCAAAGGTCGTATTTATTTTTATTGTCTAAAACGATGCAAGTTGCAGTCATAGACACGCAAAAAAAACCGCATCGCGAAAAAAAAATTTCCCGCGCGCGCGCGCGCCTTTTTATTTTTGGCGTTTGATTTTCCCGCCTCTCGCCTCCTCGCTTCTTTTGATCGGTGACGTCAAAAATCAGGAAATTTAGAAGCTTTGACGCACTGTCAGCTACAGGCATGCGTGAACGGACGGAGTATGGTTGCATGCAGTACTGAAAAAAGCATGGGCTCAAAAAATCTGTGGGTTGCATGTGTTGTCTTCTTGATTTTTGCTTTTTCGCATATTTGTGTGTATATGCCCCGCACGTTTTTCTAGTGGTTCTAGTGAAAGGTCATACAAAAAGATAGGGGTGCAAATCCACGCTGTGAAGTTGGTTGGCCAGCGAAGCTGCGGTATCGCCTGCAACGATTGCTCACTGCACTATACAAAATGATTGACGGAAGAAAAGTAAATGCCACTGTGCCAAAACTTTTTTATTTACAGGGTGTTTTACGCAAGAGTGACAAAAATTCCTAAAACTAGTGTATTCAATGTAAAAATATAATTTCCTCGAAACCGCATCAATCGTGGTGGCGGACGTCAGAAAATGTGCGATACATACTAATTGCTCTTATAATTAACTAGAAATGACTAGTTAGCTTTTTAATTAGCGAAAATAGACGTATGCTTCCAATTAGAAACTTGCCGAGCGTCATCAGAAACCCCTATATCAGCCATTTTCACAAAGACTTTGAGCGCATGAAAAGCGTAGTAGTGCACTGAAGTTACCACTCCTGGATCAAGTACAAGGTTGACTGTTGCGATACGCAGACTTGTGCTCGTTACGTGAAAAATGTAATTGATTACAATTTCAAGTTACCGAGCCTAAAATGTAAAGGTTTACTGTTACAAATTACTTTCGCTGAAAATTAACGGTTTACTTTACTCGTTGCGTTACAAATTACTTTCACGTTACTTTTTCCGTACACTTTTCCAGAATACAATAGAAACAATTTTGATATTTTTCAAAAAATGTCCTGAAACACTACTTATCATTTATCATACGCCCGTATTATGGTATTCTTTCTAAAAATAAAATGTTGTACTTAAGAGAAAGAGTGTAGGTGCACTCCGTTGACCTGGAAGCTGACAAGGCAGCGAAAGCTGCAACCACACCTGCCATCCCGCTAGCTTACGGCATGCGGAAATGATACCTGGTATTGTGCAGACAAAGCTAGTGGTGCGCATGCTCAGTAGCAGCGTCTACCTCCGCTAGGAGTTTTGGAGCTAAAGAAGCGATCTACGAAAGCTCTCTTTTGACTCGGGTGTTTCGCCTGTTATTCACAAGAAAAGAAAAACTTGGTACTAACGTTTCAACGTATAGCCTATGCAGAATGCAGCTGTCCCAGCTTACCTTGATGTGTTTCCATAGATTAGAGTTTGTTGTTCTTGCTGATGACAATGTGTGTGTTTTTTGTCAAGCAAAGTATGCACTGAAACTTTAGGTTTCCGTTCTCGTTAATGACCTGAATTTTGAACATCTCATTAAGACACGCGACCGAATATGATTCCATGACCAAAAACTCGATCAGTCAGAGTAAAAGTGGCGGCTACGGGTTATCGATCGTTCATCGGTTCTCACTTTCATACCAATATTCGTGGAGGCCAGGAGACTTTAGGGCATAGAGAGCGAAAGAAACGGTTGCCATCGGTCACACAAAACAATGGAGGATCACACCACTTTTACGCGTTCTCTCTCTCTCTCTGTCAGCACTCCTTAGATGGCATAACCTCACCCTTTATGTTGACCCTTTATGTTGACAGTCGACTGTAAAGTGAGGAGTGGACTCGACCACTATGCCCAGATAAGAACCAAAAGAAGTATCGTCCGTACCCTCGAAGAGGATGCTCTTAGCCTCGCGCCGGGCGGTTTTCAGCCGTGCCTCGAGTGTGTGTTAGAATAAAGCAGCGCACATCAAAGACAAAGAGAATTTGACCCCCTCGCGGGAGGCTACAGCGTCTGTTACGCGAGTTGTTAAACCGAGAACCCCCGTTTCATGTCTGTGCAGGTGGCGGGAGACATCGAAGAAGTTGGAAAGGGTCAAACGGTGTAAAAGATAAAAACAAATGAACAAGAAGAGCTTTCTCCTGCCCGGGAGGAGAAGAAAAACACGATGGAAGGCGACGGAGAGCCTACTCGAAGTTGTCTTACTTGATCTTTGTCTTTCGTATGTTTGTACAAGCCTTGCCCGTTTTTCTAGTGGTTCCAGTGAACGGTCATACAAAAAATCGTGTTTTCTTTTTGGCTATTCTCCCCTTCCTGATGTTTTCTATTTTGTTGAACTTGCTCTCTTTAAGCTGATGAACGTTTTACTCGTATTGCTCCAGTTACTGTGCTATGGTCTTATTTAAAAAAAACAAAATAACGAGCAATTAAAGTAATCCGTTACCAATATTTTGTAACGAAATTACATTACAAATTACTTCCGAAAAAGTAGCGTGGCATTTACAAAATTACTTGAAGAAGTACCTGATTATTTCCCAAGTCTGGACATCAGGCGCCCGCGAGATTTTTTTTTCTCTTATGACTATGAGAGCCCCATACTTGTACCTCTCCTGAGTGGTAACGCTTCTACGTTTCTCACGCGCTCAAAGTCTCTCTGAACATTACTGATGTAGTGGTTTTCGATGACGCTCAGCAAGTTTCTAATTGGAACCATATGCCTTTGTTTCATTAATGAAAAAGTTAATTAGTAATTTTAGTTACTTAGCTAACTAATTAATAAGTATCGCGCATTTTCTGACGTCCGCCAGCACGAGTAATTCGGTCCCGAGAAAATTATCCTTTTACCTCGAATACAGTAATTTTAGGAGTTTTTTTTTTTATCACTCTCACGTGAAACACCCTGCATGAAAAGCTAGTGACGTCACTCCCTGCGTCGCAGGCCGCCGTCGCCGCGGCAGCTGCGAAGTGGGGAGTGATCTTTACCGAGAAATGTATGACGTGAGCGCTACGTGCTTCACATTGTTATCAGGAGTGCATTATCATCAATTATGTGGTTCAGATGCTTGGTTTGTACTTGTTATTTATTGAAATGAATGATGTGCTGTTCGTTGTATGCGTATAGGCACTTTTCGCTTCAATCGCCGAAGGTTTTTTTGTTTTTTTTTCGTGCCGACGTTACCATTAAAAATCTGACCAACGAGTCATATACAGCTTTGCGGTAAAAATCGTTTTCTTTCCGGTTATTCTCCTATTCAGGGTGTTTTTTTTTTTTTTAATTATTTGATAAGTATATGCTGCTGAATCCCCTGCTATTGCTCTCTGTATTATGTTTATATTAAAAAATAATGTAACAAGTAATAAAAGTAATATGTTACATTATTTTGTAACGAAAATACATTCCAAATTACTGCCGCAAAAAAAGTAACGTGGCAATTACATAATACTGAAAAAGTAACGGATTACTTCCCAAGTTTGCTTCGATCTACCAAGATAATGGCAAATACCTGTGCCAATATATAGGTTCACGCATCTGGGCATACGATCTAAAACGGATGCCTCCACGCCTTTTATCACCCCTCTGAAACTGCATGTCTCTCGAAGCGCAATACTCTCACCCCTTCTCGTTGACTGAATTGATTCAAAATTGAGCAACGATTGATGCTAGGAGTGTGTTGCGGTGTAGCGTTCACTCATAAACGCTTCAGAGTTCATGTGCACGCGTATGCATCATGCGTTCCACGGCGAGGCGTCTTGGCGCGCCGTGCTTCAAGTTCCGCTGATACACTGCCCACTTGAACCTTTTAGATGTCTTCCGTAAACACAGAAGCGTTTTTTTTTTTTTTCTCGTTGTTTTAGCAGTGTGTTTAGATGGTTTCGTTCATGGGCATACCAACCGGGGGAGCAAGGAGGCGCTTGCCCCCCCCCCCCCCCCTCCCCCGCCAGTTCTCAGAGTGGGGGGCAAGGCATGTGTTTTGCCCCCTCCCCCCTATCTCTGAAACAGCCGCCACTGGGCAGGGCAAACACTGGCCGGCGGCACCCAAGGAATACCAAGGGCACCGCCCCCGGCCCTGGGGAAGGGGGGTCTGGTTTGCCCCTCCGCTCAAAAACAAGTTGGTACGCCACTGGTTTCGTTGAACTTTTACGGGATATTTTCCGCAGCCAAAATAGCAGTCCTGTGATTGTGGCTTGAAAGAGTTGTACGGAAGTATAAAATAGAAGCTTTCGTTTCTAACGTTTACAACGTTTTCACTGCCACGGACACATTGCATTGAAGTGCGAGATTATAGAAACCGCCAAGCTACTGGAAAAAGAAAACCAAAGGCACTCAACAACGTTGCATTTAACTTTAAAAAAGGTATATTATAGCGAACAGAGTGCCTGAAGCATACGCCTGAACGCAAGGCGTCGACGCAAGGCGGTGTGTCTATGTGAAGGGTCCCTTAACTCGTTAGTAGCCTTTGCTGCGGTCCACGCCAAGGCGGGGCCGAGCTCTGCAGTTGTCGGGCCCGTCGCCCTGCAGAACAGCGCCTCATCACCGCGGCGACTCCGCTGCGGCTCCACCTCGTCTTCTGGCGAGCCCGCCGCCACGATACCGGGGAAACCTGGTCACGCCATCCGGGGATTAGCGGCGACGCAGCGGCTGTCACGGTTTCCTTGGCCCTCTAATTGGTGCGCATTCTGATGAGCCCTCTCGAGAAACGACCCGTATGGATGGCAGAATTCCTCCCGCAGGGTTCATCCAGGGCGCTCGCGACGAATGCGGTGACGGTTCCACTCACTGTTTCGCCTTGACTTATCAAACAGGGAAATCTACGGCCCCGGCAGATCAATCGGGGCGTCGCAGCGAGCTCACTTGACAATGTATTGTACGAGCGTATTCCTCATGTAGAGAGTTGTTACGTGCTTCGCTCTGTCGTTCAGTTGTTGGCTCAAGGGGGACGTAGCGTTCGTTATTGGCCAAGTTATGCTAAAACGGAGTCTGTTGAGTGAGCGTGGGAGATTGTACGTTCTTGTATAATCGCGCGCTGCGTTGTCATATGCGGCTCAAGTACGCACCGTCTACACCGTCTCGGGCGTCGAATTACTGACACACATTTGTCGATTTACGAAAACCGACGGTGTTCCTCGAACCACCAACTCGGAAAATTGTGTATTCACACAATACACACCGAAGGCATGTCTCCTCTTTCCTTACCGTAAATTAATAACCAACACGCTCAACCATCTACTAATACCTCGACCTGCTCGTTCGAAGCCAAATGAGTCAAGTGCTATTTTGTTCCCCAGTTTTTTTTTTTTTTTTTTTTTTTTTTTAATAATGGTTGGTGTAACGCGCCCGTGCAAGAAAGACATGTGATGGCCCTGAAATACATTTTATTTTGCGTTTCAGTTTGCTCCGCTCAATGTTATTTTTACGAATGCATCGCATGAGCGTAGATTTGTAAAACATATAAAGAAACGCAATCGAATAACAGACAGAACATCAAAGTCATGTTGACTAGTTTCAACATGATAAGCATATATTTGGGCTTATTGAAGCATGATAAAGTTTCCAGATTCTGTCGTAATCCTAAAAACAAGTCTTCGCATTTACTTTTAAATAGCAGCTCGTCGCGTTCGGTCGTCATGGGGATTGGGAGAGCGTTCCAGACGGAAATGATCCAGACCAACGGCGATGAGGAAATCAGATTAGCACGGGATGCAAAAGGTTCCAATTTCTGTTCAATTCTTGCTAATATATGCGCTGCGAGTCTGCAGGATTACTATCTGAAAGCAGAGTTGCTGTGATGAATACGACGAAAAACCACAGACGAGATAATTTTCTTCGTATCTCTAGAGGAGACAGGCCCAGATTTTATTTTAAATTTGTACGTCACACTCGTTCGATACGAGTAGTTGGCATAGATAGAAAGGGCGACTTCATTTAGAACAGCTTCCAAACTTTTGATGAGATAACTTGGATGCTAAATCCAGATTATATTTGCGTAATCCAGTTTTGGAAGAATTCTTTCTGTCTTTGTAGGCTAGCAGACGCGTACTCGAGAATGCGTGATACAGTGCACGCCATAGAAAGCTAACTTTTCTAGAGGCGTTCAGTATGACATGATCAGTGTGCTCGCTCCAAGTTAAGTTGCGCCTAAAGTAAATACCTAAGCGTTTGTATGATGTCATTTTTACTTCAAGCGACAGAATGTTGTATCGGGCCGATAGCACGTTTCTGTTTTTTGTCACTTTCATTTTCCGGCATTTACTAGTCTGAATGTTGAGCTGCCATTTTAAGCACCACGGGCTAATTTTATCGAAGTCAATTTTTAAAGCGACAGTATATCACCTGTGGTACTTATTTTCCTGTGTATGACATAGTCATCCGAAAACAAACTAATTGTGGATGTTACGGTGGACGCAAGGCAATTAATTTATGTATATGAGGGATACACTCTAAAAAATGTCTGTGCTTCTACTTTCACGGACAAAACTTGGAGAGCCAATCAGCGCAACTTACGGAGGCAGCTCAGCGAATAACGATGCGGAAACATATGTTTAGACCAAGAAACGCAGTCTGAGTTGTGACAGTAAGCAATGCAAAACGTCACGCTTGCATTGCTTAATGTCACAACTCAGACTGCGTTTTTTGGTCTAAACGTATGTGCCTCCGTAAGTTGCGCTGATTGGCTCTCCGAGTGTTGTGCGTGGAAGTAGACGCACGAGCTTTTTTTAGAGTGTAGTACGAGCTCCATAATGCTACCCTGTGGGATACCTAAGTTTAATTATTTGTTTGCTTATTTATTTTACCTTCAGGGCGTGGGCATTACAGAGGAGGAAGTGATTGCATGAATTATTGAAAACACAGACGCAAGCATAGCAAAATACAATCAGTACCAATTAAAAAAACATTCTGAGGCTTTTTTTTAAATAAAGGTAATAATTTAGTGCCCTTTTTTAAAAAGGCCACGGTATGTATTTATTTTTAATTGACACTGAATGTATTTGAAATGACAAGAAGTTGAGGTGAAATAGTATTATTTAACCTCACTGATTGAGCTCTGTCCCCCAAAAATGGTGTAATCCAGTTTATAATGAGAGGTTCAAATTAAAGGTGCGATAACTTCAAACGGGGGTGATCATGGAGAACTGCATCAAATGCCTTTATGATGAAAGAATCAATTTAAAGTTGCGATATCTTCAAAAGGAGGCGACCATGGAGAACTGCATCAAATGCAAAGTCTATAAAAATGACGTCAGTCTGGACGCCAGCATGAGTGTTGAAATGCAAATAACCGATAAATTGAAAGGGACCAGGAATTGACCTTTTTACTTTTGCCAAATAACTTTTACATTAAACCTTCGATGTTCACTGAATGCCGAACAGGCATCCTTCGTTTCGGTTTATTAACTTCTACACAAAAAATAAATGAAATATCGACTTTTTCTTCCTCTCCAACTCCGGTGCCAGAGGACGGTCGTGACGTCCTCTGGCACCGGAACCGGAAGTTCTCTCGAAAGTAGTAGAATGGGAGCGTTAGCGGCGGCGGCGGCGGTGGCGGTGTGCCGGTAGGTTTTACTGCGCTGATGGCGCTGATGGCGCCGACATATTTTCTGAATCGGCGCCTCTCATCACCGCATTAGCCATGGACACATCGCAGCTGAGCGAAATTCAGTTTGATATGTTGCGCTACAGCGACAGCATGAGACTAGTCCCTCACACCGGTATGCTTCTTGGGAACTGCGGCGAGTCTTCCGACGAAGACTCCAGTTCTTCATCGGAATCGGCGGAGGGCTTTTGAAACCTGCCCGCATTCGCGGAGAACACTGTAAATGTGGCTGCAATCACGCTCGCTGTCAAAATGTTCCGAGTATGCACGAATGACCTTAGACCCGGGGTCCCTCAAACCGATGACCCTGCACCGAGTGCTTCAATGTGGTTCATCGGTTTTTTTTTTTTTTTTTTGAACCACCGGATTGCAGAATCTGTAACTCGGGCACTTCGGTGCACTGGAGCCTTTCGGCATAGCGACCAAGCGATCGATCACAAACAATGTAAACACTACTCGAGCAGCCAGAAAACGAAAGTCTGCTCTTAGAAGAAAGCGCAACCAGGAGCAAACCCGTTCAGTAGACGACGCTCGTGGGTTGCCTGCGTAGGCGCAGACGGGCCTTTGTCTTGCTTCGTTTACCACACGATAGATGGCGCTTGGCTCTGAGCATTATCGAATTCGGAAATTCTCGTCACATCTCTAATTATACTACAAAATGCAGATCTGAATATTATTTAACAAAACGTTTAGGAAACATTCTCCGGCTATTTATCGCCAGCTATTATGATCGCGGTTCTGGTGAGGTAGGCTCTTACCCAATAGGCGACGTGGATTTGGCTGACGTACTGCGGTTCCGCGGATTCATCGCAGTGAAAAGGCAGAGAGCTTTCGAAGGAAAGAATGCGTTAAAAGAGTCCGGTGGCACGTCGGCAGCCGTTGCGCACTTCTTTTTAAGAAATGGACTCTGCAAGTAGATTCTGCTGCAGTCACGATTGTAATTATGCACGCTATCGATTTCTTCGATGTTTGCTCTATAATTGATCGGATAGCAGCGCTTTGGGTCTGGCTTCTGAGTGCTATTCTATGTTCATGTAATATAAAAGTATGACGGGATTTATGTCATAGTTGATGTCTCTCATATTGGTCTATGAGCAGCAATGCAGCATCCACAAGCAGGGGCTCGTGTGCGCTGTCAGCGTCGTATGCAGTTCTCGATAAACGCTCCCACTTGTCACAAGAAAACGAACAAAATGTGTTCTCTGCCTTTTATTTGTTACCACAACAAATCTTCGGCAAGGCTAAAATTGCAGATGAATACTGTGCAGCGTTTATTTCTTTTTTTTTCTTTTTTTTTTGCATGTAACAAATTGTGAGCAGAATGCAAAAAACAAGACTGAAAATGCCTGTAGTTGGTGATCACAGGACCCGAACATTCTTGTTTGCTACTGCCACCTTCTCCGCCATATCTCAATTGATGTATCTCTCGTAGAAGCGCATTTGTGTTCAACGAAGACGCATTGCAGTTTTCAAAAGTGGTCTTTGCACCCCAGCTATCCTATGTAGTATTCTCAGGGTAGCTAAAATGTCTTTATTTTGGCTTGAAATCAATCGCAGAAGCGTCACGAGACCAACTATATAATCATTTATGGACAACTGCAACGTTAAAAAAATAGTAGTTAACATAAAGTGAATTTAGACTAACGCGCGCTTATAAACAAGTCAACAAGCATATGTAGCTGTCAGGCACATGGAGCATGCATACGCTTACACAAATAAACGCGTTTCACATAGTTAACGAGGGTGTCTCACAATTTCTGCACTGTTGCCGCGAAGATGTAGCAGGCACTGTCAAATAAGGGTTCTAATATCTACCGCACGTTCACACGTAAATCTCTAAAAATGCACACACAAATCAGCGCTGATCAGCTGATCGGAAGTGATGTCTTGAAATTCTTACCCCTTAGTCACACGTCTCCGAAAGGGCACGCACAGGCAAGGGAGCGAGGTTGTCGCACACGTAAAGAACACACTTTACACCAGTAGCAGGCCTCGACGTAGCTGAATACAAATACAAAAACAGCCCGATTCTTTTAAATGACGAAGACGTCTTCAAATTGTCATTCTTTCCTAATGCGACTTCGGTATGTATATGCAGCAGTTTACGCTTGAACGTCTGACACAAACACGGAACACCAGAAGGGGAAAGCTCACGGTATTTTAGTCCCCAAACGACCAGACCACAAAGGTGTGCCGGAAACCACGAACGATAGACGCAGCCATTTCTCCGAGTTGCTTGCCTTGGTGCCGAATGTCGGAAAACTGCCAACACTAAGATGGCCCGGCGGGCGTAAATTTACCTCGAAAGTCTCAGGAAAAGTTGTTTCAATCCGGACATTATCACACTGCCAACAGTCCGTGTAATGCACTTTGTGAACCCACACATAAACGATATTTCACGGCGTATCCACGGGTACCGAGGCCAGTCAGACCGAACGGGTCGGGCGGGCTGGGACGCAAGCGCCACTGAGCGGCAGTGAATGGCAGCCCGTCACTTTTTTCTCAGAGCTTGTCAACTTCTCCGATTCATTAACGTCGGTTATGATGCCACAGCTAGTAAACCATACCACGGTTCACTGCTGTAGAGACCAGTGTTGCTGCTCGCGCTGGCAAAACATCTATTCCACCAATTTAGGCAAATTGCACAACAGATGTGATCTTGACGGATCTTAAAAAGATCACGAAAGCTAAGGAAGAATATAATTTATAGTCTTTCTGTAGTTATCGAAGTTACTAATTTCATTTATGACTGCCTGCACGTGAATACCTGATTTGAAAGTGACCCCTCCCCCCCCCCCCCCCCCCCCCTTGTCGTCACCTGCAGAAAAGTGGTCATTCTACAGCGGTTTGGGGGCCGTCACTTTGCTCAAAGGCTAGTAACTCGCCTTTCGGGGTAGTCAAAACCTTCAAAGCGCCGTTTGACTACCCAGGGTAGTCATTTCTTCTTACAGTGTAGCAACACTGTCCTTAAAACAACTTATGTACAAAACATTGGTCCGCAGTAAAGTTGAGTATTCTTCCGCTATCTGCGACCCCGACGCAACGCTTGCATCATCACTAGAAGCTGCTCAAAACCGTTCTGTTCGGTTCATAATACATAACTATCACCGCACCTCACACTTTTCTCAGGCTTTCGTACACATGACATCGCTGGACTGGAATCGCCTTCCCGCACCTCCTGCCAGCATAGCCGATAGCGCTGTATTCAAAGCTGCACTTAGCGAATATCTTTCTGGGTTTGGTTAACAAAGCTTTGTTTCGATTAACAATGTTCCGGTTGGATTTTATGCTTACGTGCCTAATTACTGTTTATACTTGTGTGCAATCAGGTGCGTATGTCCACCCCCTCTACACTGTCTTCGGGCCCTGAGGGAGTAATAAATAAATAAACATTGTGATGTTTGTTGTTATTCAGTTAAAATTCCTCTTTTGTGCATGCGCCGACCAGTTGATGCCCAAGAAAGTTTGGGATCGGTTTGCGAAAATGTGAAAGCAGCCATTTCATGTTTTGAAGCGTCAACTCAGATGTACATGCAACTCACCTTTCCGTAACGTTGTCGTTTTAATAAATCGTAATAAATAATACTATTACCAATACTAACTCAGGGATGGTTACGGTGATGCAGCCATTGCAGCCTACTTTTGTGTTTCTTTGTCTACTAATTTTTGTATCGCAACTAAAAATGAATTGCATCTGATATCACCTAAATATATGTTGAAGAAAATGCCATTTAGCAAGAGACACCTTAAGGGTATTTGTGAATTTCAAGGGCCGTCGGGGTCATGACCTTCAAAATGCTCTGAAACAGGGGTATTGACTTTAAGCACTCCGAGAAAGCGCGCAGAATTGGTACAAAGGAATTTTCCTTTTTCTCTCTCCAAAGAAAGCTTCGCTGACGAACAAGGGGTCGTCGCCGGGTTCAAAGCGCTCTTGAAGTGCTACAGCCTCCGTCAATACGGAAGGCGGACAGCAAGCGACATCGGAAATAGAAAGCCGGCGCTCGTTCTCAGAATAGGGCTGTCGACGCCCATACTGCTTCTGCTGGAGGGGACGGGTCGCTCTGTCGCGACGCATTGTTTACAGAATACCCAGAGAATGCCCCGCGAACGCTGCTTTCGGGGATCAGTATTTATACGCCCTAACAGCAGCGAGTTTATGCTCCGCCTTGCCTGTGTACATCGTGTTTACCGCCTGCAGTACTGGCAAAAGTGCAAGCGCGAATCCAGTCCTCCAAAATGCATTGTTTGCACGAGCCCTCGTGCAAGCAACGAGTTTTCCAGATTTACGCGCCCACGGCTTTGCCTCCGAAAAACGCAGCCCAGAACATTTGAGATGCTTCCAAACGTAGACCGTTCAACTTCAGACACGAGGCAAAAATCATAAATATACGTTTTTACCCAGATCTAGGACCATTCGTGGTCCCGAAGACAGCATGAACCGATTTTGTGGACCTCTGCGGCGTGCAGTAAATAATAACTGTGCTCCGTGTAAGTATAAACAGCCGTAAGGCAGTCAGCCTTAATGAGCGACTCGTGTCTCACGTGCAGATGAGAAATTTAGACAGTGCAGTACAACCGCTAGCCTTGCGTCTTTAACGTGCACCACGCAGTGCCAATACACGACCGTACGCCAGTATGATGCTCTTGCAGATGGAAACATGCAGAGGTGGGGATTGAGCCCAGGATCCCTGGGTTCTGCAGCGAAAGCTTTCGCTCCACGCGCTTCGAGCTGCGTCGCGTTAGCACGCTCCGCCACCCATCCCCCCTGGTTCAAACTGCACATTAAAACTTGACACTAGAACCTCTCAATTTTATACTTATTCGTTTCTCTGTTCCCTCGCCTCCCGCGTTCAATTCTCCGACTCTTCCCTTGCCTTGTTCCGCCGTTCAGAAATTATTTGTTGCACCGTTGTCTCACCGAATCCCAGAACTCTGGGAAGCTTTCCTTTCTGTGCGGTGTATTGGGTTGTCGAGCCCCGTACATTCCACGATGACGTGTACTGGTGTTTACGTTCCCTCTCCACATAAAGCGCATGTTGTGTCGATCCCCTGGTATATGGCTCTGAAAATTCGAATTCTCAGCATTTTTGTCCTCCAGAATTCTCGAAGACTTTCTACCTGTTAACCTGGGTTATAATTCGGCAGATTACCATGAAACTGTAATTTAATTCCAATTAGACGTACTTTCCTTCAAAATTAGATAATTACAATTAGATTTTCCAACTCACAAAAGTATTTATTTGAATTACACAAACCTTTTAAAATATAACGCAATGCCTTCGCCTTTACTCTCTTTTGACGACTAACCGACTTCACTGATGATGATGTGGTAGCCTTGTTTCGCCCTGGGATGTTTTTTTCTTTGTATATCTGGCCGGTTGAGCATTTATTGAAGGCCGTTTTATATTAATCACATTCTGCGGCTTCGTTTCCCATACTTCATTAATGGCTTGATATGAGAACTGAGGAACTGAGGTTTAAGTATCACAAACTCAGTTGTTCTACTATTTTGCAACACCACGAAGACTGTTAATGATATTTTCACCAAAGTAGTCGAAGCTCAGAGTCAGCCATTTAGAGGGCACAGCAGAATACAATAGAGGATCAAACTCCCAGTTGCTCTGGAAATAACTGACGGGAGTCGTGATAGGATGTGTTCATTATAAACGTTACAACCACATTTGTTTTTCCTCCATCCCGTCAATGGAAGCCCGCCACGCCAGCCGCTAATGCATCTTCGGATACCCTCTGCGAGTGCTGCATTGAGACTTACTGCGCTCAGCGTCCCCGGTCGGCGATCTAGGAGTCGCAAAGACCCAAGAGTCGGCCGCGGGGCAATGAGGCGGACACGCAGCGTATTTTCAATGCCCCAGCATGACAAAGTAATAAATAGGTAGCGGCAATTTACATTAATATTTTTTTAATTACGGAGACTAAAATGTGATTAAATTACAGCCACATTGACATTTAGTCGGAAGTAACTAATTACAATTACAAAATTAACGCATAAATTAAGGTAATTGGTGTAATATAATAGAGTGTTTTCAAAAGTGTGCGGCATTAAGTAGTTGCTGCGCGAATTCTTCGAATCCGCCATTTTTCGGGCGCCTGCTCATGAGCGTGGATTGGACAAGAGGGCTGCGTCAGCTTTCGCCGAGGCCTCGGATCCAATAATGCACCTCTTGCCCCGCGACGGCCAATGTTGCCTCATGGGGTTTTGAAAAGGTCTATAAACTGCCCAGGTAGTATCTAAAAAACGACCGGATGATGACGACTGAACCTTATGAATTGGGCGCAAGCTTGCGCCATCTACGTACTTGGGTAGTAATTCAATTACAGTAATTGAATTACTGTAATTTAATTACTTTTTCTGGTAATTTGTAATTATAATTAATTACTTCCAGCTAAAAGGAATTGTACTTGCAATCTAATTACTTTCTAGCGTCAGTAATTGCAAAATTTCAGTCACAATTACAATTACTTTGCAAGATTTTGCGGCGCCGGCGCTTTTCCTCCCCTTACCACGGGGACGGCAGTACAGCCAAAGCGACAGGGGAGAGAGTATATCCCAACTTGCTCAAAAGGAGGAATGGGAAAGAGAGGCTGGGATAGAACGCAATGAACCTTTTCGTGAATTTTAAAACGATTTAATGAAAAATTTGAGAAATAATTTGATAAATGAGGGCTACATTCACGTCGGTTTTCGTTCGGATCGCAGTGAAATCTGTCTCTTCGTCTCGTTCGCTTCCTGTTGCTCGCGTTTCTGTGGGTCTCTCTAATTTCTCATTCCCATCAGGGGGCATCGGGGTTCGAAGTCGAGCTGGTTGGGCTCCGATCACAATCACATCATCCGGTCGAGGCGGAGAGCTTCGAGGTTCTCCTTACGCGTCTTCGTCGCTAGCATATTCGCTTACATATTTCAGTCAAGGCTGGGGACTTTTATTGTCCATGAAATTATACTTTTTCTTTATGAGTTCTTCACGTCCCTCTACTCTTGCTTGTCTGTTGATACCACTTACAGTTAGTTGTGCTACTCTAACATCGAGGCGAAGAAGCAGCAGGTCTGGTTAACACGACTCTCACCCCATTTTACTTCCAACTGTTGTTGCTACACTGCTCTTCCCTCCCCCAATCCTCGTCTACCTTTCTGAACAAATTTTCATTATTTTCTCTTTGCTCCAACGCCTAACCGTCTCAACCGTTTCTCAGCCTGGTTGGACGAGATTCCAAAACTTCACAAACCGCGGTTTTAGACTGTCAAGAGCTTGTTTTAAAATAAAATAGAAATGTAATAAAACATATTTTTATTTATTGAGAATATAAAAATGCAGGAGTTCATTACTCCAAACTGTTGAGTTCTATAATTTATTTAACAAATTTAATAAAAGTACCATACGTGACATTTATACAGCGGTCATATAACTCGTTTAAAGTTACATAGCCTAAGGGGGGTAGCTCTCAGAAATAAGTAACGGTAAAGTAATTGCATTACGTTTTAAACGTAATTTGTAATTGCAATAAATTACTTTCGCGTTGTAGTAATTTTAATTGTAGTTAAACTACTTTTGGAGCAAAATAATTGTAATTCTAATTAATTTACATTTGAAAGTAATTTACCCATGTATGGCCATCTAGTCTGAATCAGACTTCTAAAAACAAAGAACACAGAAAGGGCAGGTCTGACTGGACACTGGAGCAAAAACAAGCCCTCTCTTTCCAGCTTCACCGTCATCAAATGTGAAATGCCTGTGTGTGTGTGTGTGTGTGTGCGCGCGTGTGACACGACTCTTTGTTGTTGTTGTTTTTCGTACTTTTATTATTTTGCTAACAGCGCCTGCGACGCTCCTTCTGGAGCGACCGTCCTGAACCAAAAGGGGTTTTGCATGGTGCAGCTCAATACTGAATACTAAAAACAACGCTTTGCGGCGGACGTAAAAACTTACTTTGGAGGTCCTCGTCATCAGCTTGTTAAAAGTTAGGTTTCGGATAGAAGGCCTTGCCAATACGCTGGAGCTGAGTAGCACGCGGGGATATCGTTTCAACAAAGCGCGTGCGAATCTCCAACAATCTAGGATAAAGATTTCGCGCATGCGCGGAACTATTGTCGAAAAAAATCCATGGGGAGCTGAAAAGTGAGGCTAAGGCGTGTGACAGATGTAAGCAAAACCCGCGTTACGTCGCTCCGCCGAGCGGCGTAACCTTAGCAACCACCGCTGACGCTATGACGTAGTAGAGGGCCTGTATTACAGAGTTTCCAACTGATCCATCGGGGTCACGTGGTTTATGGACCGCATTTGTAATAGGAGCTGCGAAGAGGTGACGAAAGCGTCGGTCGTCTGCAAACGTCTCCGCCTTTCCTCCAGCGTCCCTCCTCGCCACACGAAAATGCAGTGCATGCGCACTTGCGACCGATCGCCGCAGGAGGTGTGTGCCATTAAAGGGTAATTGCAAAGAAAACATTTTTTAAACAACCTAACTTGGATAAGCACGTCTAAAAACAATTTTTCAGCGAGAAAAATCTTCTTACTGCAATATTTATTGTGTGGCTGATTTTAGTTTGCGGCTATTTCGTCCCTTTTAAATCGCGCGCCACAAAGTTAGTGTTCCGTGACGCCTAGCGTCAATTGGCTGTTATACCTAAGAGTTCGATTGACAGCTTAGATCTGGGTTGTTAAACCTTTGCTATATGTTGTATTTCCTTTTGAGCGCCATATTTGTACGTTTGAATAATAACCCATGTAATGAAAGTTATTTTTTTTTTACAAAAGGTTTACAAGACTGGGCACTTCCGTTTGGATTCATACCATAACAAACTAAAGCTTCGCCATTCTTTCATGGCCGCCGAAGTCTTTTCTCTTGCCTGTCTCGCCTACCTCGACTAGTCGTTCCGCCGAAGTGATTAGTGTTTCGTGTTGACCCACGTGCTTAAGTGAGACTGCCTGAAGTGAAGTAGTGTGTGTATAGCAGCTGTCGCCAATGTTAGTATAGGAAGCGACGCGGGGTTTTGACTTTCATAGCGCGGTTTGTTACTTTCATTTTCCTCTTTGCTTCCTTAGCGTGCTTTTTTTTTTTTTCTTGCGCATGCAAATGTTGATTTTTTGGAGATGTCATCTCTTGTAAAGCGGCGCCGTTTCTCTGTAAAGTGCTGCGAGATGAGTGATCGCGACAGCGAGTCTTCCAGCAGCCATGTCGCCCCAAAAGATCATAAGCTAAATGCTAGTTGGCCGCAGGAAATCAGGCGTTCGCGTAGCGACAAACGAGTTCAGGTATGTTCTCGTCATTTCACTCCGGAGGCCTTCGAGATTCGCACCGGCTGCACCGAACGTCCGCGACTGAGACATAGCTGTTACGTAAAAGACCTGGCACTGCCAGGTTCTTACGTAACAGCTGTGTGCAGAAGCCTTCGGACGTCCGAATTCTGCTTTAGACGACAGATTTTTTTTCTCGGCTTCGGAACAATCTTACGTAAAGTTGTTAGAATTGAATGTGTACCGTTATCGTAAATCTTGGCTTCTGATTACGCCTTTGTAGATCATCTTATTTGTTTTGCTGGAGAGGCGCAAACGACGGGCAAAACAAAATCGTTTGCATATTCCGCATACATCGCAAAAAAAGCTTCCCCAGTCATCTTGCGAAACACGGAGTCCGCACCGTCCTGACTTCCCAGTCTTTTACCTTCTTTAGAGCAGTGTGTACCTGCTAGTTGGTATAGCTACTGAAACTGCAACTTGAGGCAGTGCCAGAGAGGAAAGAGACCAAGTCCGGAAAACTTGGTCGCCCTCCCCAATTTCTAAACTGTCAAGTGATTGTACTATAATAAATGCACCAACGCCTCTCCCTAAAATAAAAGAAAAATCACTATGCTCACTACGCAAAAGATTATCTCAGTTCAAGCATCTTTGGGCAAGTAGGAAATCTTGCCCAAATTTATTCACATCGCATGATGAGCGCTACAATCTTGCACGAGATTTACAAGAGAATATCGGTGGTGACTTAAGTTTCCCTGAAATTCTGTATAACCGGTCGTTTGCAGGACCGAATAATCTACTCGAGAGCTGTGTGTCGTTGCGCAAACACGTAGCTGTGCGAACACAGTCTAATAACACGAAGCATAAAAACGACAGATTTAGGACAACAATCCGGAGTTCATTGCTCAATTAAAACGGCGTAATTTTGTTGAAAACGACCCGCAGCTTTTTACTCACGGTATCCGTTGGGAATTGTTCACATTTTGAAACGAAACGAAGGACGATTTACTTTTAAAAACGCCCACTGCAACAGATCGCTGCGCCCTATCGGACCAGCTAGACCGGATCAGCTGACGACGACGGGACTGAACCCGTTGAACGTCAACCCTACAACAACCAACTTGCGCTCCGTGTTAGTGTGGGTCTCTACTTCCAAGCCACGCACCACACACCACGAACGTTTCAGTTCTTTCTCGCATCGAGGTGTCGCACCAAACAGAACGAGATCGCTGAAGTCAACGCAGCGCTGCCGTGAACGTTGGCTTGTGGTTGCGCACTCGTGGACCCTGTGACTCCCTTCGCTCTCAAAGCACACACGACGATTACGAATGATACTTTCCGTCTTCCGGGAACATCACAAGGGCACTTCTCAGGTCACGTCTTTGCTACATGTGCTCGCAAACCGCGGAGCTTATCGCGTCCCGTCAAACCAAAACAATACCGGCGCCATCTTGAACGTGCGTTGTTTCCAGATTTTCACCGACCAAACAAATACAACAAAAGCAAACCGGCTCCAGCTTCCAGCGTATATCGACAGCGCCTTCCTAGAACGCGTTTTTTTTTTAAAGGAACGCGTTCCAGGAACGCCGTTCGTACAACACTGTTCACAACTCCGTCATGACAAGCCCAATGGAAGTCAACGACGACCTGATCGTTATCCGCTGCAATTTCCACCCTGCACACCTCGTTGGCAGGGCTGCCACTGCATGCTTGCCAAGAACCTTGGAGGAAATGCTGTGCAACATAAGAAACTATGTTTCAGGGAGCGCAAAGAGATCTGCCATCCTCCAGGTGATTCAATAGCTTTTCCAGATTGAGAAGCACAATATTCTGAAGCTGTCAAAC